>NC_139019.1:100208094-101408094 GCF_964374135.1 Grampus griseus
TCTTTAATGATCCTCATGCCTATACCATTCTCTTTAGACTCTGCTGGAGAGAGGAAAGAGCAATTTGGAGTTATGGTCTGTGAACACCCAAAACAGTACAGTTCAGGACTGAGGATGCCTGTGGAATTCTGGCCTAGATGGTTCGGAGCCACGGCCATGTTTCAGAACAGTCTAGGGGGTAAATCAGAAGAGCTCTGGACTTGCTATTGGGAAGTGGTCTGTCTGAGCTGGCTTTGCCCCTATTTAGGAGTACATAACCTTGGCCGACACATTCCTGAGTTTTGATGTCTTCAGAATAGGAAAGATATGATTGCAAACTGCGATAGACACCCTCTGCCTCCCTCTCACAGAGTTGTACTCAAGAAAGGTAAAAAAAATATTTAAGGTGATTTGAAAACAATAAAATGTTTGATACGGGCGAAGTGTTACCTTACCCCTGCAGTTTTGGCAAGCTGAAATAAGGGAGCAAGATAGACGTATCACCAGGAGCCCCGTGTGTGAGGCGATCACAGAACCTCACTGAGCCTTGGTTTCCTTACCTCCACAAAGGAGATTGTAAAGATATTTGTCTCCCAGTCTTCGTGAGACACACAGGAGAGAGTATACGTAAAGGCGCCCAGACCTAGCCCCTGCTAAGAAGTTTTGCTTCACAAATGTTTGTGAGCATTCAAACAGGAAATGCAGCTCCCCTTGCCCCCAAGCTGGAGCAAGCTCAATATATTACTGTACATTGAAGTCTCCTGTATTTTCTCCAAACATGCCAGAAAATTTGGTATTCCAACACATGCTCTGTTTACACTCTGGCTTTGGAAATACCTTCCTGACTGCTGTGCTTACCCATCCACCCTGGCCATCACCCTTTAAAACCCCTTTTTTTTGAAGCAAAACCAGCAATAGGTGTTAAATCAATGTTACCCATTCTTCTGGAAATCCTACTTCAGAATTCTCCCCTCCAGGCCTTTGCCTGTGCTGTAACTCTACCTAGAACACTTCGTCCTGCCCCTTTGACTCCCTCACCATTTGTATCCTCACCCTTCAGCTTTCAGCTTAGACCTCACCTGTACCAGTCACACTTCCCTCCTCTCCAAGGTCTAGGTTAAGTGACTCAGGTTCCTGTGTATTTATTTGTCTCAGCAGGGACCACAGTATACATTTTTTTTTGAATTCCTAGAAAACATACATTGTATCTTTTATTATTTAAGTATTGATTTCATTTTTCTCTTCACAGAGGCATTTTTTTTAACATCTTTATTGGTGTATAATTGCTTTACACTGTTGTGTTACTTGCTGCTGTATAGCAAAGTGAGTCAGCTGTCCGTATACATATATCCCCATATCCCCTCCCTCTTGCATCTCCCTCCCACCCTCCCTATCTCACCCCTCTAGGTAGGACCACAGTTTATTGTAATGGCTTGTTTTCTTGTCTATTTCCCCCTTGTACTGAATGCCGCATACTGGCGTGGAGAGTAGTGTTGGTCTTACCCAGCATGTACATGCGGGAATATTCCATAAATGAAGAAGGGGATGAAATCTACACAGCTTGTGCTTTTCCCTTTTCTCCTCGTATGTACTTCTTGGCGCTCCTTCAGTTACCTCTTTCCAGTAGAAATTTCTTGCCTCTATCATTTTTCTGCTTCAAGACTAGGCATTTAGTGACTGCCATGCTTCTGGCCACTGTTGAATCAAAGAGTGAAAGAAACTGAGTCCAACATTTGGAATGAGTTGCTTTCTTGCCAGCCAAGCTACCGAGCCAACTGGGGACAACATTTCATATATTCCACTTTTTTCCACCTAAGCCTTCCAGTACGTAGTTTGTGATTTTTTTTTTTTTTTTTTGAACTCTTGTTATATGAAAGGAAGTTCAGTATCTATGTGTAGGCTTCCAAACTGAAAATGTATCCCAGTACAAATCTGGCCAAGTGTGTGTGTGTGAGGGTGTAGGCAGCTGCTGTGTTTTCCCAAGTATTGGTGAATTAAAGAGTAAAGAAAGAAGTTGTAATGCAAATCAACCGAGGTTGCCTCATCACCGAATGTACCCTGCTCATTTATTTTGACAAGCCCAACTTACTTTTAATTACCAGGCCTCCTAGTACACTGGTAAATGTAGCAATAGTGACTTTGGCAGAAGAGGAGAAATCTGTGTAACGTGAGCCTTCAGAATGAGTCCATGCTGACTCTTTATAAATTGGAGTGAGGCAATTCATTTTAAGAAGAATTTCAGTAGAGCAATTTATGTGATCTGTGACTGTAGTTACAAATCAGTGAGCCTTTTATGAGCCAAGCACACCAGACTGTGTACATTAAACGAGGGCAGTTTCTCAAAGAAATTCTGTCGGCCACTCCAAGCCATTACCCAACAGATTTTTGTAAGTCTTCATTTGGAATTATTTTCAGAGTCAGTTTTCAAGTCACTATAAAAAAAATTTTTAAATGTCGCCTGAAAATCCTAACACTAGAGGGGGGAGGCTATTTTTTAAATCGATGCCTACTTTTTTCTTATTCAGTTGGACTCCTAGTTACTTGGAGCTTTTCCCTAAATTGAATCTTCTCTTGAAGGAAGCAGTTGGGCCATCACTGAGGTCACCCATGAGAAGGTGACATGGTGTTGATAGACCTATTAGGGCCAGGGCCTCTACTGTACATTTTAATAGGCACTAGAGGGACTTCTGTTCTTGGCAATTTATCAAAACTCTGTGAGAGTAGGAAAAATCCTACAGGCGTTATGCACAGTTGACGCTCGTTACTTCTTTGGTCTTTTCCTGCTCTAGCTGACCTCAATTTGGAGTTTGGGTAAAGTTTCTCCCAGTGCCTTGGGCACATCAAGAGAAGGGGTGTGATGTGTCACCAATAGCTTCTACATGGCATTTGGGTCCTAGCCGCCTAGGCCTGTGTCCTCACATTCTAATTTTTGTATTCTTTCCCTCCCTATAAGTTTTCCGACCCAAAGTAGTAGAGCTAAGCCATTGGAAAATGTTTCCTTTCCCTTTCTCTGCTTTCCCACCTCCTGCCCAATCTCTACCGTCACCTCTCCCCGCACTTAAAAACAGCTTAAACGCATGACATACCTACTCCAGTTCATAACACATTAAAACTTGCCAATGTCAATGAAGAGAAATTAAAAGCCCAACTGAGCTTGAAATGGAATGATTTCAACCAGTCAGCAGTACCTGAGGTGGACAGCTCTGTAAGAGGTGTGCTGAGGGGAGAGGTGTGGCAATACGGGAGAAGGTCCTCGGAGAACCTGGGACCAGTGACTGCAGCTTGCAGGCACAGGGCTGGTGGGATGAGGCTGCAGTACAAATTTATAAATGACTGCGCTCTGAGGTCCCAGAGGGGTCCAGGGCAACTATGATGTGTAGCAGTAAAAATCTCACGTAAAGGCTTTTAAACTGGACTGCCCTTTCTGGGGAGGCTGAAAACTATTTTCCACTGAGGTGTCAACCCACTCTCACCGGCCTTGAGCAGGGTTGGCCTTCTTACATCCAAGCTTTCGGGCTGGCCACATGGAGGATGGTCTCGGTCTTTTTCTGGGCTTGTCATTGGCACAGCTTCCGCCCTCCCCCCAGTCACAGTAGTGAAGTGGCACCGTGTAACTGCACAACGCCAATGACAACAAGGCAAGGACCTCTTCTTCCTCAGGCTGTAAAGCGAAGGAAATGTAATCCCCGCCTCGTAGCATTTTATTATGTTTGTGAAGGTTTTCTTTTTCTCATACTAAGAGATAAAATGGAGGTTGTAGAAAAGCACAAATTGTAACATGCTGGTGGTTTACTGGTAAGAAATTTCGTTTTACTGCTGTTGTGGTATGAGAATTTAAAACAATCGTAGAATACAAATCCAACGTTAGAATACAAATGAAGGAAATAGCGTTTGGCAGAAGGCACCAATAAGGAAAGGGAGGAGGATGGCATTCATGTTTCATACTGGATTCCTTTGAAGGGTCAAAGACTCAGATGCCCCCAGAGCCAGGCAGGATGTGTGGATGAGGAGAGCCGATGCGGGGTGGGCGTGCGGGGGGAGCTGGGGAGCACACGCCACGTAGACAGGGCAGCTGCAGCTCAGCTATAGCCAATTGTTATCATGGAGAATGCAGACCTGTGCCCCCAGACCTCCAGATATTTTTTAAGTGAAGCCAGAAATCGAGAATCTTATGTGAAAGCACCAAAGGGCTACAAGTTGGCAACAGAGTCAATTTTTTGGAAATACTGCTAGGGCCAAACACGTCACGCCTGTGGACCAGACTTGGCCCCTGGGCCTCTGGTCTGTGCCCTCTGTAGCTGTGCATTCCATCGGTGCCTGTGTGACAGTCAGAAACGGGGGCTCGCTGGGTCCCACTCGCTGGGTCCCACTGGGTGTGTGGGGTGAGGCAGTGCCTGACGAGCACAATGAGAAAAGCACCCACAGCCCAGCTCAGTTTCCTTATCATGTTGGATTGTTTGCAACAGCTGCTCTAAACCTGACCTCATCCCCTCCAGTCACATCCCAATTCCTCAGAAGGGAGTGCTCGAGGCTGCTATGTGCTCAGTGGAAGGGCAGATGGGGAAGGAAGAGGCAATATAATGATCCCTGGGACAACCATGGACTCACCCTCCAGTGAAAAGAAGCAATTGATGTTGGGAATGTGGCCAGGATTGGTGAACCACAGGGATTTCTGTACCTTATAAATGAGGATGTAATACTTTCCAAGTGGCACCTTGAAAGAAAGAAGCATTGAAACTAGACAAACGGAATTGTGTTGTAGATAGAATAAGGCATGTTAAAGGAGATGGCCACATATGGGAGTCCATCGGGAAGTAAAGGAGAATCCTGTATGCCTTGGACCACTTAGTCTGAGGCAGGACCATCCAACCCACTGAGATAAATATGACCTTCCTATAATGGGCTGGCACTGCTGTAACTCTTATATGCTGTTCTGTAGAATAAACAATCTCATTACCAACCTCCAAATCCAAATATAAAGATTGGTGCCTTGGTGTCATGATTTATATTATCCACTGGATATGTTCCATTAGAATGTCTGTGCTCAAAGGGAAATTGCTCTTCATGTTGTTAAACACACCTCAAACAGGGACTCAACAATTACTTGTTAATATGCTTAGTTAAGGTGTGTCCATTTGCATTTTGTATTTAGTTTTGTATTTCCATATATTTAGAGATCCGCTTGGTCCCCAGCTTTGACTCACGTTTTTCTACTTCATCTCGCGTTTCCATGTTTGTGGTGATACTGCGCTTGTCTGTACCCCATCCCGACACCCAGAATCATCTTTGTGTTCACCAAAGCCTTGGGAGCAGTCTGTAAATCAACAGTTCAATGTGGAGTACAGACTTAGTGCAAAGAAATTGGATTGGGAGAAAGTCTGTTAGTTGACAAGTTGGAATCCAGAGTCTGGATTGTCTCAGAATCTACCAGAATGGAAGAGAAAGTTATTCTGAGTAATTTGCAAGTATGAGTGTGTACGTTTTTCTCTGAAAAGCTTTGTGAGGCTTAGAGGAAAAGTGATATATTTTTGCACCAAGAAATTTGTCTAAGAACCAATTTTTATATTTCTATAAATTATAAAATTTAATTTAGGTATCAAAGACAAATTGGTTTTCTTTTTATTTTAAACTTTACTGTGATTTCAGAAGAACATTTAATATTTATTCTAAATGGATAATCACATTTGTACATGGTAGTAGCATCCTAATTGGTTTTCTTTTTATTTTAAACTTTACTGTGATTTCAGAAGAACGTTTAATATTTATTCTAAATGGATAATCACATTTGTACATGGTAGTAGCATCCTAATTGGTTTTCTTTTTATTTTAAACTTTACTGTGATTTCAGAAGAACGTTTAATATTTATTCTAAATGGATAATCACATTTGTACATGGTAGTAGCATCCTAATTCTTTTTTGGATCAACTCCGTATCCACTATAATTAAAAATATGTAAAAATGGTATATGCGTGTGGGAAGGGAAGGAAAGGGGAAGCGCTGAAAATTGAGTCAAGTCATGGGTTTGAGGTATGGAACGGAGAGTGGTTTTCCCCCTTTGCCGCAATTATGCTATTTCTGTAAATTTTTTAAAAACCTCAAAATGAGAAATCAGTGCCTTCAGAGTTAGTTTCCTTTTAAAAACTAGGTATTTTTACATTCTTGATCTTATATCGATAAGCTCATTTTCATCAGCCTAGATTTATTTTCCCTTTCCAATAATGTACTCCTTACTCTTTGGCAAGGTACGCCTTCCCCTTTGGCAAGGTACCCCTTCATTAGAGATCCGAAAGAGAAAAAAATAAATTATTTCGGATACTCAAGTCTGAGTACATAAGACAGTTTTTATAATAAGAAAGACAAGTTACGGGAAATGGAATCTTTTTCGATATCTGAGAGTTTGCTCTGCGGAAGATAACTGCACCCCAAGGCACTGCCAGGAGGTCTATATTTCTGTTCCTGACATCTGTAGGTACCACTGCCACTGCCAATGGTGATGAGGATAAGTGATGGGAAAATGAACTGGGAGGTGATATATCTTCCTTGACAGATTTAAAGAACTGCCACAGGCAGCCCCAAGGCAAGTGCTGACTGAGGACATTCTGGCGCCTGTGTCGGGTCACTCTGGCATCGGCAGGCAAAGCTGTTAGAAGCAGGGGGCGATGCAATAACTCTGTGGTTTAAATCTCTGCTTAGATCCTTTTTCTGAGGGGGTGAACTGGAGGTTGTACTACAAATTCTGAAATATCCATTATTGTTGGTAAGTTAGTATCTGCCTTGTCCTTGTGTTATTACCGTGCAGATCCAGTATTCATTACTTCGTGCCCAGGATCCAAAGATATGCCCACATAAACATTTGAATATGGTTGTCCTAAGATTTCAAGGTTTGCTCCCCATCCTCGAAGCCCCTGCATTCACCCGAGGTGTAGTGGTGGATGTGGGCTGGGTCAATCTTAATATTGATCACAAGGGGAGAATCTGACCTGAGTTACTGCTCTGGCAAAGACAAACTGGGCACAAATGCAATACGGCGAAGGACCATGGCTGCTCCCTAGGGAGCCTCCTGGGGAGCCTGGAGGAGCTGTGCTTACTGCTTCTGGAGAGCCAAGCTGGTGACATTCAAAGGGAGGAAGTGTGCTCAAAGGCAGCCCTTGCACCCAGTGACTTCTCTCACTTTGTTTGTCTAAATATAAATGTGCTTTTTGGTTATAAAACAGCTAACCGTTTTGCTTTTCTTTTGTGCTTCTGTCGGGTCCAGGACTTTATAAGGATTTGACCTTACTCAAAATGTGCAAAGAAGAATGATGGAAGCCCCTGAATACCTTGATTTGGATGAAATTGACTTCAGTGATGACATCTCTGTAAGTATTGCTACTTGCAAGCAATGCTTTCAGGAGATTCTGCCTTCATCTATGTGGGCTCCTTTCTCTGTTGTAGTCTGTATATCCTAAACTCTTCCAACCACGTTTAGAAATTGACAGCAAAAATCCTGCTGTGGCAGACAAAGTGTGGCTTGGGGGCCTCCTGGACCAGGAGTGATTCCCACTTAATTTTGTGTGAGCTTGGGTGAGAAAGACATTTAACCTCACTGGGGCTCCCCTTCCTAATCTGTTTCATTGTTGTCAAAATTATTCATTGAGTAAATTTATAAAGTGCCTGCATATGGTAGGCACCTTCGTAAATTTACTTATGTACATAATTAACCTTATCGACGTTAATCTCTTTTATATGACTGGCGGTGCCACAGCCAGCATGCTGTAGCGTTCACAAGGACACAGACTGAAGGATGGCCAAGTTATTAATTTATGAACAATAAGAGCTTCCAGTCACTGGAGCTTTCAAAACACAGGTTGGACACCTGTGGGTGGGAATACTGAGGAAGAGTCATGTGTTGATAAAGGACAGGACGGGCCGACCACTGAGGCCCTGCTTAATACTGTAATGCTGTGGGCTGATGAGCTTCTTAGTTCCCACAACGCTCACAGACTTCCTGCTGCCTCCAGCCTAACTCCTGGCAGCTATGAGTGGATGGTCTGCCTGCCCTTTGCTCAGAGCTGCTTGTGACTTACCCTGGGCCACGTGATCTCTTCCGCCAAAGGCCAACCAGCAAACCTGCTGGCCTCTCAAACCCTAGCCCAATTGCGCTGACTCACAAGACTATGTGATGAGAAGGTTGCTGTTTCTGAACTAGCTTTGTAACTTTTCTTCCCAGGACCTCCAAGGGTACACTTTCTGACCTTAGTTTCCATTGATTTCTCAGTTTTTGGTCACCACTGGCAATTGTCTCAAAAATATAAGCTTTAAGGCGCCTCTGGCAGCAGTGTTATTCTTCTAATTTACTCCTTACCTTGAAGTAAAATATGCGTACTCTATGCAAGAATTGGATTCCTGGGATGCGTTTGAAGAATCACCTATTTAATGGATGAATCTTCCTACCTTTCCCTATTTGTGAATTCAGCCTTTCCCTCCTTCAGCTTCCAGACAACCTTTATTAGTCCTCATTAAGGCTAATGTGAAGTGAGTGTCATTAAGACTAATGTGAAATGAGTGGTATCTCTCTCTCTCTCTCTCTCTCTCTCTCTCTCTCTCTCCCTTTTTAAATCACTGTGCTTGACTTAAATGTGGATCAGAGCATGGTTCTTTTATAACCACTCCCCTCCAGGTATTTTGAGCTGGCTGGGGAAAAGCAAGAAAAGTGAATGATGATGTGAGAGGTGGGGGTAGGGTGGAATGTGTTTCAGAAAGGGGCATATGTTATGATTATCAATTCAGGCTAGCTCTGTGAGCCTTGATAATGAAGTTGCATTTTAAGAGCATAGGCTGTGAAGGCACCAGTCCGGGCTCCAGCCTCGTTCTGACCTTTGCTGGCTGGAACACAGTAACTTCGTCTCTCTAAGATACCCACCTCATTTTTAAGATTGTTTTGAGGATTGAGTGAAATAATAATATATGGAAAGCACTTATCTTGGCACACAGTAAGTTGCTCTTAAAAATGGTAGCTTTTGTTATTATTTCAATGAATACTACAATAATATTTATATGACCAATGGTGAAGGAAGAACTCCAGGGAAAAGACCAGGCATCATGTCAAGACTTTCAAAACACACAATAGAGCAGTTATATTTACAGAAGAGTCATCTGGCAGCAGCCCTTAATTTAGATGAATTAGGAATCTCCACTTGCAAGATAATAAAATATGTTAAGCAATAACCGAAGCTGTTTAGCAAATTGGGATTCAAAATTATGCAATACTTGAGCTTCTATAACCTGACCACTCAAACATAAGTAAAGATCTCCATCTGTAATTGTGTAACTGCACTCAAACGTCCCCCCTTTAAATAGATTCCTATTGTTTGTATCTTTAACCTGCATTTAAACTGAAATCAGAAAGGAAAAAAAATGAAATTGCATAGAATTGTTAAAATAATGATAATGGTTAACATTGAGCTCTTCCCAGGGGATAGGCGTTATCTTATTTAATCCTCACAACAATCCTGTGAAGTAGGGAATATTATTATCTTCCTTTTACAGATGAGGAAACTGAGGTGTGGAGATGTTACATAACTTGTCCGGGCTCACCCACCTACTTAGAAGCACTGTCTTTGGAATATCAACTTTTAGCCCCAGTACTTGGGTCGGCTTTACCCATGGCTGGGGAACATTTGGCAATACCTGGAGACATTTTTGATCGTCATACCTGGGGAGGTATTCCTGGCATCTGGTGGGTAGAGAGCAGGGCTGTGTCTAAACATCCTGCAATGCCCAAGAAAATCCCCTACAGCGAAGAATTATCGGGCCTAAAATGTGGGCAGTACTGAGGATGAGCAATCCTGGTCTATTTTAATCCACTTAAAACTAAAGAAACTCTACTTTACCTGGCAACCTCTGTAACATGGTAGATTATTTTATAATAGTTCCACTTCATCCAGATCCAACACCTTAAATGTGCCAGAATCGTATTGCTCTATATAATGTCTTCATGGGAAAAGCAGTAGGGATAACCTCTGAAATATTGAAATGATTGGTCTCCGCCTGTTTAGGTAACCTAGGAACAATAAATTTACAACTGCTTTCGGGGCTAAACGGAGACAATTCAGATGCTAAGACGGGGGAAAAAAAAAAAACCACGCCATTATGTGTTCAGTTTTGCTAATTCACTGGCATAACAAGAAATGTAGTCTCCCATAAACATGCCTGTATTGTTAGGATTCTGTAAACCTCCTTTTCTGACAGCCCTTAAGCTTCTTTCCTGGTTTAGTGGCAGGAAGGGGGAAGGAAGATGCACAATACATTTGAACAAGATGTTTACAAAAAAGATGCCCGAGTTTAAAACTCCTCTTCTTACTCTCCAGCGATAGCCTTTTTACATATTACAGGGTTTCCGTTTCATGATTTTCCCCTCTGGTCGTGAGCCTGGCTCTTGTTTTAATTTAAACACAAGCTGTATATTGGTACAGAAAACAGCTAGAACTGTTTTTTGCCTTTACCTAATGAAACAAAACACAGAAGGCAATCAAATTATTTTGAAGTTTCCCAGACTCAAAAATAATGCTCATCTTTTGCAAAATGCAGAGTTTAAACTATACATTCTTGTAACCCTGCCATCTAAAAGGGCAGAACATTGTGCAATAACTGAGGATCAGTGAAGGAGAGATGACAACACACATAAACATACAAGTTCAAAGTTGGGCTTTTCTGTCACTGCAAATGTGTTTACAGATTTCCTTCTTTATTCCTATGGAAGCCATCTCTTTCTGTCTTAAAAAAGAGAAATGCTCTGGAATATTATTTTAACATAGAGTTCTTAGTAGACATGATGTATTTTTTTCTAATTTATTTATTTATTTATATTTATTTTTGGCTGCGTTGGGTCTTCATTGCTGCACTAACTAGAGAAAGCCTGCAAGCTTTCTCACAGCAAGCAGGGGCTACTCTTCGTTGTGGAGCGTGGGCTCTAGGCATGCGGGCTTCAGTAGTTGTGGCTCGCGGGGTCTAGAGCACAGGCTCAGTAGTAGTGGCGCATGGGCTTAATTGCTCTGCAGCATGTGGTATCTTCCCGGACCAAGGCTCGAACCCGTGTCCCCCTGCTTTGGCAGGCAGATTCTTAACCACTGTGCCACCAGGGAAGTGTCCCCCGTGATGTATTTATTTTATGAAGAGAGGCCAATTTGCTGTCCTCAAAAATAGGATTATACACAGGACTGAATAAAGCAGAGGCAAACCACAGATCCACTGCAGCGCTCCACTCGTGAGCCATCAAATGTTGGCCATGCCATGCACCGACTGAACTCTTTAAACACTGGTCCTGTTTAAGCCTCACATCAAGTCTGCAAGGCAAGCCCTATTTTTATCCCCTGTTTGGCCGATGAAAAAATGAGGCTTAGAGAGAGAGTCTGACTTTCACAAGGTTACAGGTAGGTAAGTGGCCGGGCCAGGATTTTGATACAGAACTGTTTGACTGTGTTACTCTTTCTCTTCTGAGCAACCTGGTTGAGTAGAATCATCTCTGGACCAGTCATCTCACCCATCACTATCCCCAACTGCCATTGAAGCAATTGCAAAGTGCTTTTTGGAAGTAAGGGAGTTGGTATATAGTGTAAATAAATAAAATGAAAACAAACTAAGAGAACTTAAGCAAGTCTCTTAATTTTATTGTTCCTCAACTTTTCCATCTGTAAAACAATAATAATCCATCTCTACCTAGCATCCTGGATTTTATGGAGAAGGTATGAAAATTTGTATATATGTACATATGTAAACACACACACCCATAGTTATATATAGACACAAATACATGTATATGCGCATCTGTATACAAATACCTACATGTACCTATAAACATGTACAGGTAAATAGACACACACACATATGTGCACACACACATAAATAGAATTAAGTGCAATGCTGTATTCCTCAGCACAGGAAATTTTTTGCCTTTCTGTGTCACCATGACTGCGGCTTTGGTGAAAGTTGACATTTTTGGAAATTGCATAGCCTATGTTTTGTGCAAATCAAATGAGATCAAGATAAATAAGTGTCCTTCCACTTTATTATCCCCTTTGACCCAAGCCCTTGCAACCCAGAGTAATAGCACAGACTTATGTGGATTCATTTTCCTAAGGGGCTTAAATCACTGGTAGGAAAATAACTTCTTACAACAAATAAATCTCACTCTCAGTGAGTTACATTTTCCCGTCCCACAGACTGGGCATCTCTTGCACTAAAATACCTGACCCCCTCTGTTTTGTGTGCACTACCTTTTGCTCAAGTCATTCCACTAACACTTCCCAGATTTCATTACATTCTGAACGAGAGCTGCTTCACAGCAGTGGGAGACCTTGAGAAAGCGTGTGTAGGGCTTATCACAGTGGACTTAGATGCTGAGTTAGGGAGGGTAAAGAATACAGCTTTTGTTCCAGTCTTAGGTGTGAAAAAGACTAGAAGGATATTCAAGGTGCAGAGAACCTGGCTTGCCCCTCCTCTCTAGCAAGGGATCGGTATAAGATCCTATTATCCTTTCCTCTTTGCTTCCTAGAATGTGACCAAGACGTTTAGGTGGCCTCTGACTGCCTCCATCCCTTCTTCGCTTCGTCCCCGTCAATCAGCCCTGCCCTTCCAAGCCATCACCGTGCTTACTTTAAACTTACTTATATTTAAACTTTTCTTAGTGCTTCTCAGTAGGATCTGGTTTCATCAGCTTTTCAAAATGACCCAACATTTTTCAGTATTCTTTTTGCAATATCTTGTATTCAAGTCTCAGTTACCTCTCATTGGTCCCCTCTCCAGCCTCCCCACTATCCAAAACCTCACACTTGTTCTAATATTATATATGTGTTACCATTTTCTTAATAGCTGCCAGGAAAGGAATTAGGAATAATCTAATCCAGGCAAAATGAATTGTAAATTCATGTCCCATAACTACTCTTAGAGTCCAGGTCTAGAACCCAGGTCCTCAGACTCCGAATCTTGGACCTGACTGATATCTCTACCTGAGGTGGTAGAGAGCAACCTTATGGATAGAGTGATTTCCAAGAAGAATGAGCAGCTGCCAGATTTTTTAATTTGCTCTTCTCTCACTTTGCAGATAGCCCTGAACGTTCTCATCTTGCCCGACAGTCATGGCATTTATTAGATTGACTATGCAGGTTATTTATACAAACTATTTACCATTTATGAACAACTAGATTTTATGTCAGTCTACTCAACAGGCATGTATCCAACATTTACAGTGCACCAGGCATGGTTCTAGGCTTGGCGTGAATGACACAGACTTGTTCTGTGCTCTCACAGAGTTTACAATACCCTATGATAACAATTGAGCATATTATGAAATGCCAGATTAGCTTAATGGTAGGTTACATTTAATCACAATATCAAACTCCATTCTTGACAGTCTTTATATTTTGGTAGTGATTAATTATTGGCTCACATTTAAAACCAGGCAATCATTGAGGTCAAACAAGATGTAAAGCCAGCCATCTATCTGCCTTACTGTGAGATAACTTTCTTTTCTAAGTCTTTTGTAATTTTTGCCTCAATAGTTACCATTATTTTGGCTTCATTTCTAAATGCTCATTTTTGATACTTTTTAATTAAATGATAATAGTAACTAACATTTATTGAACACATACTATGCATCAGACACTATTCCTGATGTTTTACATTATTAGCTGAAAAATCTTCACAGCCACATTCTGATGTAGATACCATGAGTACCTGTTTACAGATGAAGAAACTGATGATAGACAGAGATGGAGTAACTAAGTTTAATTAGCTAGAAAATGGTGAAGCCAGGCTATAACGTGCAGTCTAGCTCTGGAATCCATGTATGTAACCACGGTGTTGAAAATGACTTCTGCCCAGTCCCTTGGTCACCTGTGGCCACCCTCATTCACCCCCGTCTTTTCCCATCCATGACCACTTCTCACAGCAGGTGAGGATCATTCAGTACTATGCTCTCATCACCTTCACCAATGTGGATCTTAATCTTTTGGCTGACTACACATATTACAATATGTGTAGCATTACAGTAGAGTCATTCCTGGCATACTCTTAATATGGTCAGAACGAATTACTGAATTTTCCCAAATACCAACCACAAGAAATGTTTTAGCATAAAAGAATTTGATGATTATTAATTTTTTAAGTACCTCTTGGAACATAGGATAAAAACAAGGAACAAGAGCAAAAATCAAATGCATTTGAAAAGAGGATTATTCACAATAATTTTCTTTAATAGAGCCTGAATGGTGGAAAGAAATATATTTAAATCAGACTGGGATACTTATATGAACATGTAGATCACCAGTATCTGTACTATGTAGAGGTGGCAGTTGAAACTGTGGGAGTCTGTAAGGTCACCTGTGAAACATGGAATGTGGAAAGGGAAGAATGTTCCAAGGAAGGAACTGTGCAGATGTATGTCCTATGAGATGAGAGGAAAAAGAGGCTTCTACAAGAGACTGGAAAGGAGTTTTCACAGATACAGGAAGAAAACTAAGGGAGATTAAAAAGAGGGGGAGGGATGATTTAAAGAATTTAAAAAAGGAAGTGGTCCAGAGTGGGAAATAGGTCATTAGAAAGAGAAGGGTTTGAAAAGTGCCACTGGATTTTCCAGTTAAAACTCTTTAGTGGCCATAAGAAGAGCAGTGCCTGTGGGTGATAGCACAGATGGCGGGTCGTCGTGGCTGGAGGAGTGAATGCAGAGGTGAGGAAGTGGAGACAAGAACCAAGGCAGGGGCTTCCCTGGTGGCGCAGTGGTTGAGAGTCCACCTGCCGATGCAGGAGACGCGGGTTCATGCCCCGGTCCGGGAAGATCCCACATGCCGCTGAGCCTGCGCGTCCGGAGCCTGTGCTCCACAACGGGAGAGGCCACAGCAGTGAGAGGCCCGCGTACCGCAAAAAAAAAAAAAAAAAAGAACCAAGGCAGTTCTTTCAAAACAGATGGCTGTGAACCCAGGAGCAGGAAACTCCACCCACGGCCAACTGAGGAGGCAGCATGTCTTGAGGTGGCAGGGGTGCTTCTTTAATTTTATGGGATCAGAGGAGAGAGCTGAAGTTGAGAGAGTAGCTGAAGGGAAGAAAAGGGCAGAGCCTGAGTCTGAGATGGGAGAGGAGGGGATCTGAGCACAAGCTGCGAGCTAGCGTGATGAAGGCGTGCCCTGTGAGTAACCACATCCTCAGAGAAGGGAAAACAGAGCCGGATCTGTTAGGGAGGGCATGAAGTCAGGACCCCCCTTTCCTGAATTGGGAGGTCAGGCCATTGGAGAGGAGGTCACAATTTTAGGAAAGTATTGTGCTTCTGAAAAACTCACTTGAGCTGCGTGTCTTTGCTTTCACTACCAGCTTTGCGTGGACACATTTCTGTCATTTTATTGTGTGACTGTGGAGAGGCCTGCTTGAATTTTGGAAAGCTACGTGAGAAACAATGAATTTTAGTATAGTTGTTCGGATGACTGGCCTAATTGTTTCTTTTGGAAACTTAATGCGACCTAAGTTGTTTCAAAGTCTCTAGCTTGAAAAGGTGTTGGGATTCTAGTTCTTTCATTTTCTGTGGCTCATGACCATTTGAGTAATGCCTGCTTGTTCACCCGACTGGCTGCACTTCTCAGGAGCAAGGGCCAAAGCTTTTCAGTCCCGAATAGTATGTAGGGTGGTCAGAGATCCCCAAAGCCCAATGTAGAAATCACAGTCTGTTATTATGAATCCCACGCGTGTTCAAACTGTTTTGCATGGCAGAGTGACAACATTGATGTAAGCTGGGACGTGTCGGACTGTCTTACGTCATAGCAGCTCTGTGTAGTTTGTGAAGCTAAGTTTCAATGTCTGCTCTTGGCCGTGGGTTCTCTTGGATGAGGAAAGACCAAAGAAGCCAAATAAGGTGCTGAGACAGGCTGGCTGTCCTTCCTTTCTTCCTTTCCAGTCCGAACCTGGCTCACCTCTTCCTGCCTCATCAGTTCTCACATCTTGATATACTGAGCTGCAAATCATGAGAGGCACGAAGATGAGGAACACACATGAAAAATGAGTTGAGAGAAGAGACCAGAACATTTAACATCGTTTTACAGCTTGCAAATTGACTTCACTTACATTATCTCTTATGATTATCTGTGTTTTCTAGATAAAGAAACTGAGCCCCAAAGATAGGAAATGATTTATGTGTCCAGAACTACAGAGTTAATAAATGTCAGAAGTAGGACTCGAATCCAGAGCTTCTGGCTCCAAATCCATTGTCTTTATACACAAAGCTAAGGCATCAGCCAGCATTCATGCTGTTAATATATGAGAAGTGTTTATTCTTTTAAATATAGCATGATTACATTGCTAGACTGGTAGTTATGGAATTTTCTAAGATTAGTGCTTTATAAATATTAAGTACTACCATTATTAGTATTATTATTGCCACCCAAATTATGGGCTACATAGAAGAATTCATTCAGTTCAACAAGTACCTAGTTTCTCTGGTAAATAAAATATTGTCCACACCCTCAGGAAGCAGAGAAAGAAATTATGTAAATATATAGATGAAATGTCACATGATGGATTCTTTAATGGACATATGCCCAAAATAAGGAAATAAAGAGCAGTGGTTCTTGAACTTAGCTATGCATCAGAATCACCTGAACGGTTTGTGAAAACACAGATTCCTGGGCCCTGCCCTTAAAGTTTCTGGGATGAGGCCCAAGAATGTGAATTCCTAACAAAGTTCTTAGATGGTGTTAATGCCACTGGTCTGGACACCACACTTTGGAAGCTGAGATAAGTTCCATCTGGGAGGCTCAGAGAAGATATAGTGGGGGAGCCACAAGAAATTTACTGTTACTAAAGTACCCTGAGGATGGAAAAATGTCATGGAGAAGTAGAGAAGAGGAATTACAAGGAAGCACAAGGAAATTGTTGGAATTGATAGATAGGTTCATTATATTGATTGTGATAATTTTATAGGTGTATACATATGCTGACACATTAAACTGTACACTTTAAATATGTGAAGTTTCTTTAAAGTTTATCAATTATACTTGGATAAAGGTTTTTAAATAGATGAAGAACAGCAGATTCAAAAAAAAGAAGAAGAAAACCGTGGGGAGAGATGTCTGAGCTCATGGAGGGCTGCACGTGCCATGCTAAGGCATATGGCCTTTCTCCTACAGGCAGTGCAGAGCCACTGAAAGATCTGAAATAGAGAAGCCCCCTAGTCAAATTTGCATTTTAGAAAGCTAATTAATTTTAGAGCAAGTATGGAAGCGTGGAAGAAATTGCCACTTACGACCTAAATATGAAAGAACTCCTTTGACTGTCTATAATATTATGCCCAGGGATTAATCAAATGTATGTACAGCTTAGTATTTCAGGCAAATAGTTAATAAGTCATTGTGTGCCATGCATATGTACAAGTCAAGGATATCATCCTTTCCGTTAGGCACTTGTGGGAGCCAGCACAGCCCAAGGGAACAACAGCCCAGCCCAAGGGAACAATACCTTGCCTTGTCTTTCACAAGGCAAGGTGCTTTTTTATCAAGGTCAGAAAAGAGTCTTTCTCTTTCTGACTTACTTCACTTAGCATGATAATCTCTAGTTGCATCCACCTAAAATGTGCCACAAATGAACCTATCTATGAAACAGAAACAGAATCATGGACCTAGGGAACAGACTGGTGGTTGCCAAGGGTATAGGGGGTGGGAGAGGGAGGAGTGGGAGTTTGGGGTTAGCAGATGCAAACTGGTATATAGAGAATGGATAAACAACAAGGTCCTACTGTACAGCACAGGGAACTGTATTTAATATCCTGTGATAAACCATCATGGAAAAGAATATGATAGCACAGGGAACTCTTCTCAATGCTCTGTGGTGACCTAAATGGGAAGGAAATCCGAGGAAGAGGGGATATATGTATGTGTATGGCGATTCACTTTGCTGCACAGCAAAAACTAACACAACATTGTAAGCAACTATACTCCAATTAAAAAAAAAAAAAAGAGGAAAATTTAGACACAGATACCCAGGGAGAATGCCATGTGATGATAGAGGCAGAGATTGGACTGGTGTGTCTACAAGTCAAGGAAAACCAAGGATTGCTGACAACCACCCAAAGCTAGAAGAGGCAAGGAAACCTTCTTCCCTAGTGCCCTCAGAGGGAGAATGGCCCTATAGACACTTTGACTTTGGCGTTCTAGCCTCCAGAATTGTGAGGGAATAAATTTCTTTTCTCTTAAAAAAAAAAAAAGGAATATGAAAAAGAATATGTGTGTGTGTGTGTGTGTGTGTGTGTGTGTGTGTGTAACTGAGTCACTTTGCTGTAAGCAGTAATTAACACAACATTGTAAATCAACTGTACTTCAATTAAAAATTTAATTAATTAATTAAAAAAAAAAGGTCAGTAAGGGCTGAAGCAATCAGCCAGGGTTTCACAGAAAATGCAGAACTCAAGCTGGCCTTGCAGAGCAGTGGCATTTGCCTGGCCGGAGGAAGGCATTGCAGGCAAGGAGGCCCCCGGAG
Organism: Grampus griseus; assembly: GCF_964374135.1. Classification (NCBI taxonomy): domain Eukaryota; kingdom Metazoa; phylum Chordata; class Mammalia; order Artiodactyla; family Delphinidae; genus Grampus; species Grampus griseus. Next base: position 100,226,567 of record NC_139019.1, read on the forward strand.
TAAAGGAACTGAAGGGGAACTGAACTTTGAATGCACAGGGACATTGAAGAAGCAGAGACAACTGTTCAACCTTTGGCAGGGGCTTTTCTTGAGGCATGATGGAGGAGTGGAAAAGAAGTTTGGATCAAAAAGGGTGTTTCCACTGAAAGATGTTTAGAAAAAGAATAAATTAGAGAGCAACATAGAGGTAGGAAATATAATACTTCTCAGCCATCTGCAAGCCCCTCTCCTCTCTTATCACCCAAGGATAACAGGAATCAAGGGAACAGAATATAAAGGCTTGGGTTGGGATCAAGAGACAGGGAAGGTACATGGGTCTTTGGTTCTGTTAAGGCTAAAATAACAGTAGTTGCTACCCTGGGAGCTGGCCATTGTCCTGAGAATGCAGTGGGCTGGCGACCTAACAGCTCCTTATAAAAGGCCATCTGTCCTGTGAACTGGAATGAAGGCCTGGGAAGTCTTCCCTTTCAGCTCCCAGATGGTATCACAATGCACTTGTGAAAGAGACTTCCTGGGTCATTTGCTTAATATGAAAACTTTTTGCGTGTTTGTTTTGTGAATTGTGTGTTTCCACTGTATCGCTTCATATCACAACTTAACCATCTATACAGCACTCTCTTAAGCTTTATCTTCTATGCAAAGAGCCGTGTACTTGCTGAAAGAAATCTACAAATTGATTTTTTTTCTTGTGTGTCCTTGTAAAGAATGGTAGATTTGTTCACAGTGTAGACTGGAGTCATTGTTGAATTTGACATTCCATATACCCTTACAGTTATTCAAAACTGATTTTCTGGCCTACACATCATCTTTTTCTTAGATTATTATACTTTTTATTTCCCTGACCAGGAGCAGCACCTGACTTTTTCTTCAATGGCATTATTCCCAAATTACTAACATGAATGCCCGCACAAAAGTGACTTCCTGTGTGACCATGGATCAAGAGGCAGAGCTGCCAGGTGTGATGCAGGTTGAGGCAGCGGATGGGGCTCAGCCAGGCTAGTCTCTGCCTGGAGCTCAGTCCCTACACCAACCAGGCAGCCTGGGTTGTTCAAATTTAAACCTCATCAAATTAAAAGTGATTGCATACTGTGGACCTTTGAGGTCACATTGGAGGAGCTGAAGGTGAAGCTAATAAATTGTAGATTGTGACATGTCTGACTTTGGGGTGGGAGGTGACAGGATGCATGTGGCTGGAAATGCAGATAGCAGCATACCCGGTTTAGTCAAGTACATATCATTAAGCCCACTGAGCAACTTATTGAACTTATCATTAACTATATTTAAGCACAATCAATCTGAAATTTCCTCTTTCTAAAATTTTGCCTTGGAAGAAAAGGAAAAAAAAAAAAAAAAGGAACGAGGGTAAGACTTTGCCAAAGGGTGCTTTCATGGGGCACATGGCAACCAAAACAAAAGACCCAATTTTAATTGAATTACAAACTGTGTAATTATTTAACCTGTACCAGCTGGCTCAAGAAGCTACCAGATTTCCTTAGAGAGTTTGTACTTGGCCAGAAACATAAGGTAACTTATTAGGAACAAGAAAAATGCCTTCTATACCTATGTTACCCACCCCCCACTCCCAAAGAGCATAATATAAAAGGGGAATAAAATCCTTGGAGTTCCTTTTTGGCTTAAGAGGCAGTTCTCCCGCCCTCGAGTATGTGAATGTGTTTTGCTAAAGCACCTGTAGTCTCTGAGGAATGGCTGACATAAACAGGATGTTATTGCATCAGACAGGTAAGAGTAATTTCTCTAATTAGTCATCTGAGATTTCATTTTTCACTTGGAAGTACTGGAAATTTAATTTGTTTGTGATGTGCAATTGGTGAACTGACAGTAGGTCCAACTGCGCCTCTCTCTGTCTTGCTGTCCTGATGCTGGGTGGAAAGCACGGGGGTGGGGCACGTGGGATGGTCTCAATGTAGACACTTCGCTTCATCTGTCAACATCAAGCTAACTAAAGCACCTTCGTATTGACAAATGTGTCCTAATTACACATTCCTCACTTGTAATGCTAGAATAATCCTAATGAGTTTCCCATGATCATTTTTCTTTTAGATTAAATGTTTTTTCTCAATCCCCTTTCCACTTTTGTAACAGTGAAGTCATTCGGAATCCATGCTCATTTACATAAGAGCATTGTTCCATAAAGGTACAGAGCAAACTATTTTTAGAAAGCTGTATTTTATGAATTAAAGTATGATCGAAGACAGGACCTGACGTGGCCTTTGATTAAAGACAGAGTTCATCCTATTTATTTTGTTTTAAAACACGCTTCTCCAAAGAAAGCTTGATTGGGATCAAACTTCGTCCCCATACATCATAGTTATTGATTTTAAATTTGTTGTTGCTCTGCTGATTTTATGCCCCTTTATGTCATAATTTGTTATCCTGATAGCCAGCCCCTGAGTTGGTGCTGGGACTGAGCCTGCAAGGTGGTTTCTTTCAATTCAGACTAATCTATCCATGAAACAGATGAGCTTTCAAACACAGAACCATGCTCTTCTCACTTTTCATAGCATTATCCTGGTATTTCCCATGGACATTACAGTAAAATTTGTGGCAAGTAGCAACATTAGGGACATTTCTGTAGTCCAGGAGATACAGCTCCTGGCTGCCCTGGATGCTGCAGGAAGCTGGGGGCTCCTCCTCTTGGCTTTTTTTTTTTTTTTCCACACATAGATTCACTCTTAGGATTCAGAGTGCAAATATTGTGGCCATCTTCTGGAAAATGTCAAGGACAGAAAATCCTTCCATCTTGTACAAGTAGCAGAAGAGATAGAATGTCTGCTGGATACACCCCACCTTATTTGTTAAAGGACTGTCCAGCCCTCTTTTTAATCTGCATCTCCTTACATGCTTATGGGTAGAGTCTGGGATGCTGCCAGATCACCAAGCAGCCCATTTAGGGTAAAATTAGATAGACTTTCTAGAGATATGTGTTGTACTCAAGTATTCCTTCTTGTGTTTTGATTTTCTGGCCAATTGAGTGAATGTAATGCTTTATTTTAAATTGCTACTTTACACTTTTTCCTCCTCTGGCTTCCCATTCAGTATTCAGTCACGTCACTCAAGACCATCCCGGAACTGTGCCGAAGATGTGATTCGCAAAACGAAGACAGATCAGGTAAGTTTTGCTCCCCGCCTCTTCTCCTTATTCTGCCTTTTAGAGTGTGGGGGGGACTCCTCCTGGCATCCCTTCCCCCTCACATTGGTTGCTCCTGCTTTCTGTTTTCTTTTTCTTTTATGGCTTCTCCACTTACCCCCGACCCTCAACAAACAGATGTTAGGTCATCCTCCAAGGACTAACCGGACAGGGAGGTCCTAATGAGGACTCAGCTGTTTACAAATAAATGTAGGCGATCATCGCGGCAGCTCCAAACCACAGTATACGCAGCAATTTACTGCAAACCCGAGAAACCATTGGTGACAAAACATAATGATGCAGGCGCCAATGAAAAAATGTTGGATGCATTTACTACCCATATGGCAAGGACCAGCTTGGGGGATGTTGCTTTGCCAAAGTCTGAAACCCTATCAGGGATGCGACATGATAGAATCTGCAGTAAGGCATACTGTAACAGTTAAGATTAAAGCAAAGCTTTGGAGTTTAATAGTGTAAACTAAACAGAGAATTATGGCGTATAGATGAAAACCAGCTGGCTGACCTTTTCTCCCTGCACACCCCCGACCCTTGACAAAAAAAGTACATTCAGGGTTGTTTTTCCCTCTGTAAATCAAATCAAGCCTCTCTGCTTTTCTCTCTGTGATGGGCAAAAATGAAAATAAAAAAGGATATTGATGGGAATGATACCATAGCATTAAACTGTGAAATGATGTTTATTATTTTTCCAAGTAATTACTCTAAGGCATCACCATTAACCTTGCCAAAGCTGGACCTCTGATAGTAACTAGAATCCTGAGAACCACGGATGATGGAAGACTTCAGATAACCCTAGAATTGTGTGTATTGTGTTTGAAAATAAATAGATCGTCCTTACCTATGCAGCTGCTAGAACTCTAGGCCTTTCGAACTGCAAGGACTGTGCAAAGCTAATTTACTTTTCTCTTGGGACGTTTGTTTTCTTTCAACATTTTGTTTAGATGAGATGGGGAAAATAATTAGTCTATCTAGGTTTGTTTATCTCTGTTTTTTTGGTTTTTTTTTTTTTTGTATGAGTGAAAGTAATGCTTCAATGTTTGGGTCAGAAACATCACAGAAGATAGTTTGAAGTTCAAATAAAAGTTTTCATTTACCTCCATTTAAACAAAATTTTTCTTATTTCAAATGCACTCAAGTATCTATGGGGTTAACAGAGGCTTTGGCCATAAGGCTTATCAGGATGTGCCTCCTTAAAAGGCATCACCAGGTTCAAAGTTAAACCTCTGTGATCAGTGACAAGGGCAGCAGACGCAGTGGACGGGCCCCCGGCCTCAGAGTCGGAAGACCTCCGTCTGAGTCAGCATTCAGACATCTATCGGTTATACGACCCTGAGCCTGTGACTCATTATCTATAAAATAAAAAAGAAACTTGTTCTGCCAATGTTGCCAGGCTACTGTTAGGATCAAAATTAGGTGATGTATCCGAAGGTACTTTGTAGATACAAGATTTTCTTTCTTCTTCTTTTTTTTTTTTTAATTGGAGATGGGGCAAGAGAGAAGACATAATAACAAACACTTCAGTAGTGCTTAACGTGCTAGGTATTGCTGTAAGCCCTTTACTCGTATTAACTCAATTAATCCTAAAATCCTTGTGAGCTAAGTATTGTACTCTTAAGATGTTTATATTATATAGATGGGCAAACTGAGGCACAGAGCAGAGAGGTAAATTATCTCACCCAGTGTCACACAGCAGTTACATTACAGAGCTGGGATCCAAACCCCAGGAAGTTTGCCTCTAGAGTCTGTTGTCTTATCCATTACATATACTGTCATATAGCTAGACTTAGGGATAGTAATTTAATTTTAAGATATTTTCCTTTTAAAACTTTAAAAGCTAGCATTTTCCCTCACCGATGAAGTGGAACATTTCTTTTCTCTCTTAAATAGCTTCTCTTGCTTACCAAGTTAACTGAATTAACCGAAGCTTTTAAAAAGAATTTTCCTGGGGCCGGTTTATTCCATTTTCTCCAGGTCTTGTGACTTGTAGTCAATTCCACAGTAGGAGATGTTAAACATTTCTTCTGTGGTTGAGAAGGAGGCCAATTTCAAGTTCAGAAGCCTTTAAACTCACCCAGAGCAAATATCCAGTGCTCAAGGTAATCACCAATAATTAGACCTGACAGGAAATGGATATATGAGGGAAAGACTCAGCCCTCTTTAATGGAATCACATGTACACCTCCAATTTGATGGACCATTTGGAGGTTGGTAAACCACTTTCTAATAGAGCAAGAGGGATCCTAGAAAAAGGAACGCATGAAAAATCAATCTCTCCAAAGCACCGCTGTAGAATTATCTGTGAGCCGCTTTGAAAGAAATCTCAACATAGTAAAGTTTTCACCCTCCATTTCTGAAAGAATTGAGGCAATCTCAGTTAGTTTCATGGGCATGCAGATGTGGAAATAACCCTCCACCCCCAACGCATCCCCTTAGTCTTTCCTGTTTCAACAACCTAGGAGGAGTTTGCTCCAGGATCACTTGCACAGTTTCCATCTTTATGGTAGTCTTTTCGAACAGGTGGTGGCACAAGACACATTGGCTTCTGAGAAGGGTCCACGTCTTCTTCTGGATGGGGCACCCTCTGGGGGAACTTTTCCCTAAACCTCCTGTGACTTAGAACATACTCCACCGGGTAAAGATGTGTCTCTTGACCTTTCTAAAGTTTGTTAGGCACTTTCTGTCTTGTGTAGGTTGTCAGATGTTAACACCCATCCTGTACTAACATGTCTTTGACTAGATAGATGTTCTTGGACCCAGTTGTTCTTTTATTTATTCATTCCTCAAATAACTTTTGTGTTTTCTGTCCTATGCACGCACTGAAGACAGGGTAACAAGGAAGGTGTAGACAAGGCCCTGTTCTCAACAGCACTTACATTCTGCGGGGTGACAGACAAAAGGCAGGCAAATGAAGATGCAAACCAGGATTTTCCAGGTAGTGATAAGAGGTGACATGAGGCATGTGATAGAGTAACTTACAGTGGATGGGGAGGGAGGGGAGTTTGGGGGATCAGGGAGCATTCTTAGGGCCCAGCCATGGGAAAGCCAGTGAGGAACAGTGAAGGCAAGCGCAGCGCCCCTGAGTCAGAAATGAGCTTAGCATGGATGAGGAAGAAAAGGAAAACCAGTGTGGCTGCATGGGGCAATGAAAATGAGGATGAGGCCAGGGGGCCGGTCAGGGTCAGATGCTACAGGGCCCTGAGGGTCATGGTACGCAGAGTTCTGTGAAGAGCGCTGACGGCAGGATCCCAATTTTTCTAAAATCCCATTACCTGGAAAGAAGCCGAAAATCATAACTCTCAGTAGAAGAAGGGACCCTAAAAATCGTCTAGTTTAAGAGGGAGAGAAAGTGAGAAAGTGCAAATAATAAAAGCAGAAGGGTACGGTGTTGACAGGGGATGAATGTGGGTAAAGGGTATACAGGTGTTCTCTGTACTGTTTTCATTCTTTCAACTATTCTATACATTTAAATGAAAATGTTTTAATTATAAGTGAATTTTTAAAGGCCAATAATAATAATAATGTAGTCCAAAGTCCATCAGATCTTGGAGTGACTCTTATTATCCTGATGGGGTCATCAGCCTGTACTTTGTCACGTGAGTGACAGGGAGCTCACAGTCTCACAAAGCTGCCTGTTCATAAAGGTTCATTTTTGTTCAGCCCAAATCAGCATCCCTCAAATGTCCGTCCCTTACACCTGGCTTTTTCCTAGGGAACCTTAGAGAAGGACAGTTCCTCCTGGGCGAGGGTGCCACTGAGTGTTTGGAGGTGGCAGTCACCCTTGGTTTTGTCTTCTCCAAACTAAAGTTTCCCTCCACAGTTTTGAGTGTATCCCGCTCATGCTTCTTGCTTTCTTGCGGCTGTCTCATTTACCAGCATCCCTCTTAAAAGTGGCGCACCCAGAACTCCACCCGAGGTTGCTCCCCGTATGGTCTGATCAGAACCTGTCAACCACACAGATCCACCTCAGGACTCAGCACACACCTTTCCTGCCTTCGCTCTTGGGCTACAAAGACAAGACTCGTGCCTCCCCTTCCTGCCTGTTATTTTTAAAGTGTTCTGAGAGGAACAGGAGTGCAAATGAGCCCAGTTGTTGGCCCTTGGGAGCCTCTCTATGAGACATAGAGCCTAGGGCTCACCCACTTCATCCCTGGGCCCTGGGTCAGCTCCACAGTGGGCTCTGAGAAAGGCAGATGATGGCAGGGTGTTTTGTCAGAGGCCTGGGGCAGCATTCCTGCACCTTCCACTCGCTCACTGACGCCCACGAGTCTGCCCCAGGAGTGCCCTTCCTTTAGCCAAAAGCACGGATTCCTATTAAAATCTGTATTTCCCCTGACAAGGATAATATTTTAAACTCTTTGCCGTCAATTACACTACACTATGCCTAAACTGAATTTTTGTGAGAAAAAGAAGTTTTGAAAACAAGTGTGAAGGACTTGCAGATACCATAGGAAGGCAGGAGAGAGGGGAAGAACTAGGAATTAGAAGCTTGAGAACAAACTTTGCTGGTGCTTAGAGCTGCACAGGTGCTACTGAGATCTCCCAGTTACTTCTTACGTGCTCAGCATACCAGGCATTAGGCCAGGTCTTCTGTGCACAGCTTATTTGTCCTCAAAATAATTCTCTGAGGGAGGACCATTATTATACCCATTTTATGGATGAGGAAACTGAGGCCCACAGAAGACAAATAATTTGTCCAGAGTTCTGCATTTGAAACCAGTTCTGCTGACCACAGAGTCCCTATGAAGTTGAGCAACTGAAGTGCAGTTGTAGTCCGAGGAACCACGCATGGCTAGTGGAGTGGGGCAAGGATTAGCATTAGGGAAGTTACAGGTGAAAAATTTGCACCTCTAAAAGGGTGTTATTTATGAAATGTTGGCATGTTTTCTCTGCTTAATCCCTGCTCCTCATGTAGGAAAGGAGGACAGCATGAGGCAGGACGTGTTAACTCTGCTCTATATTTTCTCCATATGAGGACTAAATACGTATGAGGACTAATAGTAAATCGACATATGGTATTCAAATCAAACATATTCAATTTCATTGACTTCGAGCTTCTTTTAATTAATTGGACATTCAGATACACATTTGTTTCAATTCATGGTGCTTTACATGTCTTGTGATTCTTTCAGAATATGTATCTGCTCAGCTCATTGTATAATTTTCTTATGAAAGAAAGCATATAAATGTTAATGCAGCTTTGCATCTAAGAACTTAGATGCGTTGAGGTTGGGAAACTCGGTTATGTAACAGTTATAAATGGCCCTGGAGTGTGTTTGAGGAGAGATCCTGAAGGGTTTTCAGTACCTAAATAGTAGAGAAGATCACTTGTCTGACAGTGAGTAAAGGAAAATCATACTTTTTTTTTTTGAAAATCATACTTTTTAAACTCAGTATCTGGTAAAAGCTGTTTTGGATGTATATTTAGAAACATTGCAGATTTGCTATACTTTTAGCCCTGTGCCTGCAAATTTTGTGATAAACTCTGAAAATGTATGGTTTTCTAAGATTTTCAAGGATTTTGGCCAACACCGAAAATAATACATTGACATGAAATTTATCCTATTGACGCTGCTGTGACATAGCTGATGATGCTAAATATACAAACCTCCTGTTTCCAATTTTATTAAGGTTTCATGCTAAAAGCATGGAAGTTGGTATAGCAGTTTAAATTGAAAAGCCTGCTGATTAATCCATTTCACATGATCTAATATAAGATGGACTCAAAGATTCAGGAAGCACATTTGCTAAGATCTCAATCAAGAAAATGAACACTTCACCCTGATGCAGCAAAGAATCTAACATTTATGACAAAAATCTACTTAACTGAAGTAAAAATTTACATACAGTAAAGCATGTAGATGAGAATGTTAGTCAAATAAGTATTTTTGCTTTTTCTTTAACAAAATTATAATTGTAAAGGTGACATAATTCATTTTGTTAAAATAGTAAAAACTACAATTAACCATGCTACCAAAACAAAATTGCTGTATTTCTTTCTAGTATTTTTTTCATGAGGCATAATTTTTGTACGGTTGTCATCATAACATAAGGGCAAATTTTTTTTTAATTTATTTTTTTAACATCTTTATTAGGGTATAATTGCTTTACAATGGTGTGTTAGTTTCTGCTTTATAACAAAGTGAATCAGTTATACATATACATATGTTCCCATATCTCTTCCCTCTTGCCTCTCCCTCCCTCCCACTCTCCCTATCCCACCCCTCCAGGCGGTCACAAAGCACTGGGCTGATATCCCTGTGCTATGTGGCTGCTTCCCACTAGCTATCTACCTTACGTTTGGTAGTGTATATATGTCGTATATATGTCCATGCCTCTCTCTCGCTTTGTCACAGCTCACCCTTCCCCCTCCCCATATCCTCAAGTCCATTCTCCAGTAGGTCTGTGTCTTTATTCCTGTCTTAGGGCAAATTTTTTTTTTAAACATCTTTATTGGAGTATAATGGTTTTACAATGGTGTGTTAGTTTCTGCTTTATAACAAAGTGAATCAGCTATACATATACATATATCCCCGTATCTCCTCCCTCTTGCATCTCCCTCTCACCCTCCCTGTCCCACCCCTCTAGGTGGTCACAAAGCACAGAGCTGATCTCCCTGTGCTATGCAGTTACTTTCCACTAGCTAGCTATTTTACATTTGGTAGTGTATATATGTCCATGCCACTCTCTCACTTCGTCTGCTTACCCTTCCCCCTCCCCATGTCCTCAAGTCCATTCTCTATATCTGCGTCTTTATTCCTATCCTGCCCCTAGGTTCTTCATAACCACTTTTTTTTCTTCTTCTTAGATTCCATATATATGTGTTAGCATATGGTATTTGTTTTTCTCTTTCTGACTTACTTCACTCTGTATGACAGACTCTAGGTCCAGCCGCCTCACTACAAATAACTCAATTTCGTTTCTTTTTATGGCTGAGTAATATTCCACTGTATATATGTGCCACATCTTCTTTATCCATTCATCTGTCGATGGACACTTAGGTTGCTTCCGTGTCCTGGCTATTGTAAATAGAGCTGCAATGAACATTGTGGTACGTGACTCTTTTTGAATTATGGTTTTCTCAGGGTGTATGCCCAGTAGTGGGATTGCAGGGTCATAGGGTAGTTCTATTTTTCGTTTTCATAAGGGCAGTTTTATCCACTGCTTTTTTCTGCCATTGCAGAATGTGTATGGCCAACGCTTTGAATGAACCACAGAACTTAGGAAAGCGGATCTGCCCCCTCTGTCTGCTTTTAATCCATTAACATTTTGCTTATGTCTCTGAAAGAAAGGATATGAAGTCAATGCAGGGAAAGATAGGAGCAGGGGGTGATAGAAAAATTAAAAATAAAACTCTAGTAGTGTCAAAAATAATGTAAAGGGCTGGCAGTGGCAGGGCTTAAATACAGTGCATCTTTGTCCCCTCTTCTCTCCTTGAACATTTCTTCTTTTCTTTTTTTAACATCTTTATTGGAGTATAATTGCTTTACAATGGTGTGTTAGTTTCTGCTTTATAACAAAGTGAATCAGTTATAAATATACACATGTCCCCATATCTCTTCCCTCTTGCGTCTCCCTCCCTCCTACCCTCCCTTATCCCACCCCTCTAGGTGGTCACAAAGCACTGAGCTGATCTAAGTCCCCTAGCTCCCTGACTTTCTGGAAGGTTGTAGAGTTAACAAAGTCAGGAATGAGGCAGTACTAGAGGGAGAGAAAACTCTGGGGAAGAGACCCAGTCTCCTTTCCCATGTTTTGGTTTTATTGGACTCTAAGAAAACTGGTGGGGAAATCTCTTGGTAGAAATGAGTTCAAGGGAATCGGCAGTAAGGAAGGATGAGAACTTAGAAGTAGAGAGAAAAGCATCATGGAGGCAGGAAGGGGAAGAAATGAAGCACAGGGACAAGGAAAAACCGGTACGGAAGCAAAGTGCCTTTCACCTTGTGCGGCCCCGCAGTGACTTCCTTCTCAGAAGTCAATCCTGTCATTAGGGAGAAGTGGTTTTCCCTGCCCCATGTTCGCAATCAAGGCAACAGTAGGATTGGAGAGAGGGAGGGTTGTTACTGGTTTTGGATCTTCATAGAGTCTCTGAGAGCACCCCACTTCCTGCTGAAAGTGTATCCTTTTTCTTTTGTCTCCCAGTGGGCAGTTTCTTCCCATTTAAAATGAGCACGCTTTGTCCACATACCTTCTTTGCCCTGACTCTTCCCCTAAAAAAAAAATCACTAAAAAACTCAAGTAATACAAACAGAATCCTAGAATCTCATAGTTGAAGGATCCTCGGAGAGAGTAAAGAATCATCTCCAAAAGTCCAGACCCTTCTGTGGCATCGATTGCTCAGGCCCTTGCATCTCACAGTGCACTCTGAGACCGCAACCAGCACCACCAGTATCACTGGGAAGCCTGTTAGAAATGCAGACCCTAAGGCCTTACTCCAGACTCCAGAATCAGAATCTGTATCTTGACAAGCTCTCCAGGTGACTCATTTGTGTATATTCGAGTTTGAGAAGTGCTGACTTAGGCCACCTTTGGTGCTAATCCGTCGTCCCTGATGAGGTATCATGTCACTCTGTGCTCAGAATCAAGCAATAGTTCCCCGAGATGGTTCTCAAGATACACAGTGGGAAACTCTCTTAGTGGGAAACTCTCACGTGGTCTTCAAGCACTCTTCTCCTGGGTCAGCAAGCATCCTCGCATGCCGCTCTCCTCCTGCTTTCTGCCTGCCAGTCTCATCAAGGGACCTCCTTCGGTTCCTCAGATGTGCTGTGTTCTTTCACGTGACACGTCCTTCTCTCCTTTCGCCTCCAAGGTCACCTCCTCACAGCCCTTCACCCTACTCCCGCTGTTCAGTAGAAATGTAGTGTAGGCCGTTTCCGTAATTTAAACTTCTTCTAGTAGTCATATGAAAAAATATAAGTAGATGAGATTAATTTAATAATACCTTATATTTATCCCAATAAATCAAAACTATTTGCACTTTGATATGTACCACCAGCCACATTTTAAGTGCCTAATAGCCACAGGTGTCTAGTGGTTCCTATTTGGACAGTGCAAGCCTAGATTATATTAGAACCCCTCTCCCAACTTACTATATTATCTCCCAGCTCCCTGTACTTTTCCACCTCTTTAAATATCTGTGTTTTAAAAATTATTGGTAATGTAGTTTAATATCAGTTTTCTCTAGTAGACTAAATAAAATCTCTTTTGGGTAATTTGGTTCATTATGGTATCTCCAGTGCCTACTGCTGGTGCTACATACACATCTGAGGTAGGATGGATGATTGAGTGTGTAAAGAGGTGAAAAGGAAGCCGACTTCTTTGGGGTTTGTATCATAATTGAGCTTTGGGACAGCTGCTTTGCTTCTCTTCATTTGGTTTCACACTTTGATATTCTCTGGATATTTGATTCCTCTTTTATCTGCACCATACAAACACTCTCTAATTATTTCCTGTCTTAAAAAACAAGCAAACAATACTGCTCTGGTGGCTCCACCCTAATTCTCTGCTCCTTTTTCTTCCCACCCCAGGCCCCACTTATAGCCAACATGCTTTAGAGAGTTAACGGAACCTCGATCTGTAGTCCTCCACCCCCTGTTCACCTTAAATATCTCCAGTGTGGCTTCCACCTCTTTTGGGAAGGTCAGAACTTCCAGTTGGTCAAATCCGTTGACACTGATGTTCTCATCTTGCTTGGCATTGCTGTGTTATTTGAGGCTATGGGCCGTGCCTTTCTGGAAACGTTCTCCTCCCATGGCTTTGTGATACCACCTCACTCCTTGTTTTTCTTCTAACACTCTGACATCTCCTTAGTCTCTTTTGCAACTCCTCTCCTTTCTCTACTTGACCTTTACGTATCCAAGTGGTATGGAAGTATTCAGTAGGATCCTTTCTCCTCTCAATCTCTAAGTCTCTCTGGATTGATAGCTCATTCGTTCTCACGGCTTCAGATGCCCCCTACTTGCTGCTGCTACTCACCTCATCACTCTAGCCTCCTAATTAATGACCCACTCGATATCTCCATTGGATGCCTTGTGGAATTATGAAGAGGAATTCTTGAATCCCCATCCCCAACCTGTTCCTCCTCAGACCCCCCTCAGCTATCAGCACTCAGTTTACTGAAACATCCACTCTGTGGCCGAAGCCAGGATTCTGCCTCTCCCTCATTTCCACCTCCATCTATCAGCAGGTCCTGAGTCGTCTGTACTCAAAGCCTATCCCCATCTGTCCACTTATCTCCATCTCAACAGCCCCCAGCCAGATCGGGCCACCTTTATGTTTCATTGGGTTAACAACCATGAACTAATACTTTGACTTCTTTCTTCACCATCAATCCTTGCCACCCCGTATTTCCCCCAGAGGAGGCACAAGGATATATTTTTAAATGTAAAGCAGAGCATTTCATTCTCTGTGAAGCCCCCCTAAGAATACCCCATTTCACTTAAAATATAACCCAAACTCCTTTCTGTGGTCCATAAAACCCTCAAGTGAGTTGGCCCCTGACAGCCTCCCCCAACTTCATCTTTGATCTCCCTCACCCTAGATCACTCTGCTCTAGATAGAAGAACTGTGGAACCTGCCAGATTCTCTCCTGCGTTAGGCATTTGAGAATGGGCTTCCTTCTACCCATATCCTCACAGAATCGTCTTTTCTCTTGTATTTTCCCCCGGATACTCATAACTGTCTTCTTCTCATTCTCAGGTCTTGGCTTACATGTCATCTCCATGGTAAGGCTTCTCAGCTGTTCTCTATTCCAGGACCCTACTTGTTTCCATCAAAGCACTCTGCATTTTATAATTTCTCATTCATCTGTATACTTGCTTGACTATCTGCTTGCCCCATAAGGACGGTGATTATGTCTATTTCATTCCCCTCTGTACCCCTACAGCCATGTGCACAGAGAACATTCAGCAGATGTTTGTGGAATGAGTGGACCCTGTAAGAGTCTTTTAGCATTCTGCCAATTACTTTAGCACTTCTGAACAAGCTCTGTTGTATTCCTATATGTCTTGCTTATATTGGAAAGGAATTGCCACCTTTAACCAGTTGAAAGAATTGGCACCTGAAATCAGAACAAATTTTCTGTGATAAGATGACTCTAAATTTAGGCTGATGCCGCTAAAGATAAACAAAGTAGGGAAATTCTTCCACTCAACTGTTTCTAAGAAAAGTTGTTATTAAAAACCATTTTCCTGATGTTACTTCATAGTCAGTGGTTACCAAAATCTCGGCAGAGAGTACAGTTTGGGATTTAGCTTAAAATGAATCTGAAATGAGTACAACCAGGTTTTACTACTGGTTTCTGGAATTCCATTGCCTACATGTGACCCAAATAGAGAAAATGTGAATTGCATGTTTAGGGAATAATTTTAATTTTGATAAGGCAGTTCTGCGGTGTTATGGAGAGAAAGTTGGAGTCAGGGAACCTCAGTCCTGGTTGAGCAGTCAGCATAGTATGTAATTTTCCACATAACACTTGAAACTCCCTCAGTTCGCATTTATTTTCAAGTGAGAATACGGAAGCACTGCTCATCCATCCTCCGGAGTTGTAAAAACGTCTAGTGACATCATACACTTGACTTGTGGTCAGAAACATAGAAAGTTTTATGCAAATATATTGTATTCATAATTTTAATGATGGAGGACATTTTAGGAAAATTCTAATTAATAAATAGCATTTGGAGGAACTTTTAAAACACACATAAGTGTTTTGGTTTTTTTGATTGTTTGTAACAGTGCCTGAGAAGCGTGTACCGAACGGCAGTAGGAAAGGAGGCAGCGCGGCTCTGCCAGGCTCTGTCCTGCAGGGGCCTCTATCTGCACTTTGCTGCATCTCTGCACCTGCCCTGTCCTCTCTGCAGCCTGTAACGGAGAACTCCACCCGGCCACCAGCTTGCTTGGGTGGACCCCACGGGGCTGCCCAGAGGAAGAGGAGGCTGCAGGCTGGGCTAGTTCTTCCTCCCATTTCTCCTCCCCTCCAGACCTTGAGGCGCGTCCCTCTCAAAGTGGGACTAGGTTTCATACACTTACCACTTTGTTTCTGGAAAATAGAATTCATTTAATGTTTCGTAAAAAAAAAAAAAAACACTCATGCACCCTAAAGATATATACCCCCTTTACTCTTCTTGTGTCTAAAGTTGTATTCCTAACGTGGATACCTGACTTCACATCGAGGAGGAAAAGAAACATTTTACTGACGGCATTCTGGGAGCCATCTGTTGGAGCTGGCTAGTAGAGGGTAGAGGATAGGGATTTTTCAAACCTCCCCCATCTGCCTCTTGTTCCCTTAGCAAGGAGCAGTATCTTGGTGTTTCCTGCACTTGACAGATCAGCGCTGTAGAACATTGCCACCTTCAGTTAAAACTGGTAAGCGTGATTCTGCACTTTCCAGAAAGCACACTGAGCAAGTTCTCCCCTGGTTCCACACTTCTCTGCTTGATGAGCCTCTGCACCATCCTTGGATGCGTATCTCTCTCTATAATTCAGCACTGAGAGAGGAAAAAACAGAAAGGAAATCTGGTAATGGGCCTGGAGTGGATGTGAGACTTAATCCACTCAAGAGGTTTTGCTGATGTCAGAGTGAAGGTCAGCATGCTTTTTAGGTGATAGAATAACTCTGAAACCATGTGCTCTCTTCAGAATCACTCATTTGTCTTCTATGGGAACCATACTTTCAAGGCCCAAAGGTTTAAAGTTGTCAAAATATTGAGTCTGATTTCATGATAGAACATGCGTCTTTGGTGAAGAAGTATCTTTTCTACCCAAGGTAGTAAGGGCTTTTGAGTATTTCTGTGAGTTTTTACACAATAAAGAAATGGGTGCAGATGGGGTACAAAGTGATGTGAGCAGGTCTTGACAGTTCTGGGTTGGGCTGGGAATTAGGAAACTTGGGAAATTATGAAATTGGGAAACTGGGAAATCTGACTTTCTACAGCTGCTTTATATCAGTAGCCACTTAGGAAGTTTAGAACCACATCAATGAATCTTTTCCAGTAATATTTTAACATCTCAATGTGAATAAATCATTGGTTGATATTTTTATAAGAAAGTCCTCTGTACTTGCCCTTCAGCCTCACAACACCGTCAATAAAGGGTCTGTGACACCAATGAAAGGGATGAGCAAACAACTCCATGGGAACATTTCTCACACCCACTGGCTCTTCCCAACATTATGGCCTGACACAGTACCCCAGATTCAGAGTTAACCCAACCCTTTCTTGGATCAGGTTCCAATCTAGTCTCCAAGGGTGGTACAGAAGAGCACCCAGCAAGTAGTCTTCACTCAGGCTCCATACCCGTCTTCTTGTTGTCATGAGATAAGTATACCTGTCACCACGCCTTAGAACCTGAAGTGTTTGTGATGAGTAAGCCCACGATGGATTTCATTTACATCGGATTAAGGAAACTCTTGACTCTAGCATTGACCCTCCTAATCTTTCACAACGTCCCTCTCTTAGGTATAAAAATGGAAGGAAATGGAATCCTGGAGAACTTAGAAGTCATGTCCTTGAAGGTGCCTGGGTTTCTAGCAGCTGTAGATGTGAAGTTCATTGTTGTGTACATTTTAAGGCAATTACAGCTAAAGCTGACCATTTTGTTTCTCAAGGAAAATAGTATTCCTTTCACTTTTAACAATAAATAGTAGGAAAACAGTATTTTATCCTAAAGACACATCCTTTTCTTCCTCTTCTTGATGTCTAAAGCTAATTTTCTAATATGGACACAAAACTCCATATTTAGAAGTAAAATAGGCATTTTGGGAGCCAGCACTGACGTTCGGTCTTGAAAATTGGATCCACCGTTGCAATAGCAAACTGTACATTATCTTCCTAAGAAAATACTAATGTATCAGTCCCAAGAGCCAAAGAGTTGTTCTGTGTCAGCAATCAGCTTAGCCTCATAATTATAAATTTGTGAGGATCTGTTGAAATACATGGATCCAGAAGAATTATAGTGTTTCATAGTGAGTCATTCAGAATAAAGAGCCCTGTTATTTGTAGACATTCCATACAGTCATAGAAATTTAGAGGTGGGTCAGGTCTTAGCAATCATGTGTCTAACCCCTTTATTTTACAGATGAAGAAGTTTTGGCTTAGAACTTAGGAAATACATGAAAATACTTTAATATGCAGCACATCTTCAATAGCTTTACCAAGACTGTCTTTGAAATATTCAACACACTCAGTGTGTCCAAAATGTGGCGAGAGTGACTCATTGTGACAAGACTCATATGTATTTAGTATACATTGCATCTTTGGTCTAGCATATTCCTTTGTTCCTTCTTCCCCCCTCTTGCTCCCTCCCTCCCCCTTCATTCATTTATTCTTTAAAAGGTTTAGCCCTTGAGCCCCAATATCTGTGAGATGCTGTGCTAGACAGAGGGCTGGTTATAAACACAAGGAGGTTCACGAGCCATCTTTGCTCTTGAGGGACTCTCAAGAGAGAAGGTGAGACAGATGCATGAGTGAATTGTTGAAACAGAACTTTATAAATGCGTGACTCTAGGTATGGGCAGATGTATCTCAGGACACTGAGAAGCAAAGGACAACGATTCCCTGGGAAAGTCAGAGGATATGCACCAAGGAGGAACACCTGAGGGGAATCCTGGCAGATGAGCTTCCATCTCAGGCAGAGAAGGCAGCAAAGGTGTTGTAGGAGAGGGCGAACTTGCCCAAAGGCAGGAGAAGAGAAGGAAGGACCTGGGGTACCCAGAAGCGGGTGAGTTTAGCGATGGAAATGCAGAGAAAAATTAGTGACGTGGGAATGGTGGTGCTGAGATGAGAAGATAAATTAGAAAATAAATAAAAGAGCTGATAGCTACCATGATAAAGAGTTTAGCTACTATCCTGAAAGTCAGGGTTTCCCAAAGCTTAGTTGTTTAAGTATTATTTCCACAACCTCTCTTATTTTTGTTTGACCTGTAAACCACTTGTACTATTATTTTTAACTTATTTTTCTAAAACCATTTACTTTTAAGCATATTTGTTTTTGGAAGAAACTTTATGTCAGTGTTGTAAGTAAAAAATCAATGTCACTTGCAGTAAATTCAAGGACATCGTTAAAATGAATGTGATGAAAATAAAGCATTTCTGCTAACTCTTTGCTTATGAAAGTCTCTGAGCTAAAGGCCCACAGTTTCATTATTCTGAAGGGAGTTTGTAAGTTTGGGAGAGTAGTTAAAGTCACTGTAGCACCAAACTGAGAGTCCTTAAATTAATTAAGAGGAAGAAAGAGTTGAACGGTATATAGCTTGCTTACTCTCTGAGTCAGGGGGATTTATGGTTCCTGTGCACCACCTTAGATACTGCAGGGGTATGTGTCCCACATAGGGGGAAATATTGTTTTAGGCAGTACAAGGCCTCTTCAAGGTTTTTGAACTAAGAAGTGACAAAATCAGACTTATCTGAAGAGGGGATGACTCAGGATCAAAAGGGAAACCAAAGAAGAAAAGAAACCCTGCAGGGACTGTGGAAGGGTCTAGTCAGTATAATAAGATGAATAGAGGGACCAGATTAAAGAAGGATTTAGGATCAGGCTACGTAGGAGTTGGTACCTAAGGGATGAGGGGCAGGGATGCCTTGGAGATGGATTGCTTGGGAGGCTGCATACATGGTCATGTGATTCAGGCCAGGTATATGAGGAATACGTTTAAGGAAGACAGAGTAGAGCGTGTGTGTGCATATGCGTGTGTGTGTGTGCGCATATGTGTGTGTGTGTGTGTTTTGGATGAGGAGGGGGAAGGCAAGAAGCAGGTGAGGGTAGGGGTGATAAGACCCCTGGATCAGAGCATGCTACCTGTTACACATAACGTGCACATCCCAGGCTCACATTAAATGCTTGTTGAATAAATGGTGACCTGTGGATGGTCAGCAGGCAACTGGAAATACCCTGCTGGAGATCAGAGACATTCCAAATGCCAGTTAGATTGGAAGAGGGAACTGTGGTCTACAAATCAGCCTCGAATGCATTGCCATTTACCTACTGACCATTTTAGAAACTTTGTGCCATAATCAGGTAGACAGGTTTAAGGTATATTGGGCATGTTTATGTTCATAAGATGTTAAAAATGAATCCACTCACCCAAAAAAGTCACTGAGAACCTACTCATGTAAAGCAATTTGCTGGGTGCTTTGACGGATAGAGAGGTAAATTAGACACAGACTCTTCTCACAGAGCTTGTCAAGATCTCATAAAATAATCGATAAAATTTTCTGGGATTTAAAGTTTAACATGTGAAGTATTTATTCATGATTTCCAGGAAACAACTTGAGCCTCAAAATCTTCCTATAAGCCCTAGTTAGTCTGATCTTTGTTTCCATGCATTATAAGAAGTGTTTCATGGGGTCAGGGTAGAACAACAGTATAAGTGGAATTTTTGGTAGACTTACAGAATCGGAAGTGAAAATCTTGCCTGTCATTAAGGACCCTTTTACTTGTGTTGTACTTAAAATACCCATTTTCCCAGCTTAGGAGAAATAAACTAATTGCGTTTTATCTTATATATATATATATATATATATATATATATATATATATATATATATATATATATATATATATATATATATATATATATATATATAAAATTGTCCTTCTCCTCAGACAGGTATATGATATAGTAATAAATTAGAGCATTCTCACAAAAAACTGTTATCTAATCCACTTTTCATAACTGGGATTTTTTTCCAGGTAGTCAAGACACAGACTGGAAAGCACAGATTTCCCTCTCAGCCTAAAAAAGAGTGATAAGTTTGAATAAGGAGGACAACCAGCCTAATGTTGATGCCCCTTCTTCAGTTTCTAGGCTCTTCTGTGGAAAGAAGTGTTTTCATAAGACTCAGACAGAATTCATTTCCATAGAGCATTCTTAATGGCTCCTGTCAGAACAAAACAGCTGGGAAACATATGGTATCCATTTCCCTGTATCACTTGGAAAAAATTTCACATGTAAATAAAGCCAACATAAAAGAGTAGCCCTTTGAACCCACGACCTTATACGATACATAAATATATTGATACAATGCTCTCGTTGTATTGGCCCACTAAGTTATGTGGCTTTAAAATTTTTTATTGCATTCTGAGATGCACATTATCAAGAAGTTTCCAAAAAATGAAGGTAATTGGAAAATACCAGCAAATACTATCCCTAATAATATATATGTATCTCAGAAATGTTAAGAAATAATATATATTTTTTTCCTACTCTATTTTAAGGTTTTCAGAAAATTGATGGATAAAATTTAAGGCATATTTACATTTGTAAACTCTGTGTCCACTATTTTTCTGTTGGTTTAAATAAGTAAGTAACCATATATTCTTGAAAGGAAGAGAGAAAGACTTGGCAGAAATTTCTGGCAGGCCTTAATGTTTTTTAGCTTTACATTTTGAGGGAGAAAGGGATATATAAAGGATAGAAAGACTTTTAAATTTATAATGGAACAACAGGAATTAGTCTTTGCCTTTGCCTATTTACATTTCATAAATAACTAGAAAATCTAGCTCTCATTGGTGATTACCACTCCTCTGAGTTTATTAACAGGACTTTTGTCCCCTGTGAAATTAAGCCGTAAATCCCTGAGAAGGATACTCTTTGGGCCTTTAAAAAGAAATGTAATGCGTTGGACAAAGTGAGATTCAAATTCAAATACTAGCACTTGTTAATTGTCTGCTCTGTGCCAAGTACTGTATACAACTGAGAACCAGAGCCAGCAGAAGGCAAGAGAAGCAGCAGCTTAAGAGCATCTAGACACCTTCCTTCCCTTCTGGAACATTCTCTGTTAACACCTGTTTCTTACTGGACAGAATCCAGGCCTCCCTCCACAGCTCAGAGTATTCTCTTAGATTCCCAAAAGTCCTCAGAGAAGGACCGCTTCGTGCAGACCCTCTGAAACCACAAGCAAAATTGTGGGCCATTTGGAGTAAAGAACTCACCCACCAATAAATAGGTACATAGCATTTAGGCTTAGAACACTCACTCTCACCTCCTTATTTTGGTTCCAGAACTTATATGAATCCTTTTGGAACACATAGCAGTAGGATGAAGAATGACCAAGGGTCTAAATTTGGGGAACTTTTCATAATTTATATCCTGCTTTCACCCCAAGAATCAATGGTAGCCAGGGACTGTTGCAGAAGTTACAGACCTGAGTACACCCTCGTCTTAGCTCCTTTACTTTTTGGTTGTGCTCCATAGCAAAGAACAGACACAAACACATGCTTTGGGGTTAAATACTTCCCACCTGCTGTTGTTGCAGAAGAGGAGAGAGCGATGGGAGATGCCTAGTTAGAGGGCATGTCCTGAAACCTCACCCCTTTGATCGGGGATGATGTAACCTCAGTGGGAAGGGAGTAGGAATCTGTAAACTGGTGGGCTGCAAGCTACCAAGAGTGCGGGGTCATCTTCGCAGTCAAGGGAGTGTCCCAGAGAGGAGGTGGTGTCATCGAGGCTGAGGGAGGAAGGGGCAGCCGGTCACATGAGGCCGCCGCACTGCAGGAGGAGGTGGTGCTTACCTTTCACCTCCCGTTACACTCCGTCTCAGCCAGGCACTCGGACGCAGACTATACAGTCTTCATCTAAACTTTGCAAGAAATGAGAAGAAAAACAAATAGTCTGCCTACTTCACCCTCCCTTTGCACCTTCCTTCTCCTCTTTCCAAATGACCAAGGGCAGCAGTGACTCTTAAAGAGCACGTTCCCGTGTGAAGCTGGTGCGTTATGTTGCTGTGTCATATGCCAGAAGGTACTGTCAAATGCCCGTGAGTGATGGTTGACTGGAATACTCAGCCTGTGGTGGGATGAACTCAACCATGGCTTATGTCCCATGGTCCAGTCAGTCCTGACCACTTCATTCCTTCCTGTTCTTTCCCTAATCCACCTAACAAATCACCTAGGGAATCACCCAATAGGTATGAGTTTAAGTTTGCCCAGTATTAAGCCATTCATCCCTTCTTTCTCTGAGACGTCGTCATAAGCTTTCAGAGTATACCCGTGCACGTGTGCACATATGCGCGTACATCCCTTCTCTCCCTGGATTAGTTTGGAAGTTCGTTTAACACAAAGGATCCTGTCCTCCAATTCTTTTTTTCAGGGTGATGGCAAGTATCAAAATACTATCAAGGAGGTGCCACCGCCCAGGGAATAAACCTGAGTGTCTGTCTGGGTTTGTTTTCTTTAGCTGTCTGCCTTCACTATTATTACTACTTGAATAATTTTGAGCCAATATGTCATAACTTTCTTTTATCACTGACTGCTTTTCAATGGTAAGTATGAACCGTTTGTTTTATGATATGCGTTCTCTCTTAATTCGTCCCCTTTGAGCTTCGTCCTTAATTTGTCCCGGGCTTCCTTTGAGCATTACTTGAGTGGACCATGTCTGCCTGCATGGCCACGCTATTTTCAGTGTTTCAGATAGTCCCCTATTTTAATTTATTTTAAAAGAGTTTTTAATAGTTCCCTCTTTTCATTTATCTTAAAACAGTTTCTAGCTCTAGCTGGAATTGCAGTGTCTCAACTCTTATTACAAACACACAGAAGCCCACGGGAATCGCCGACGTATACAGTAAGTTCCGCCCAGTGAAGCGAGTGTCCCCACTGAAACATCAGCCAGAGACTCTGGAGAACAATGAAAGTGATGACCAAAAGAACCAGAAGGCAGAGTACCAGAAAGGGGGTGATTCTGACCCAGGCCCCCAACCTGAGGAGCTCAGCCCCAGAGATGGAGAGAGCAGCCCTCCAAGTAAGAGCACGGAGCCCAGCCCCTTGCTGGGCGAACTGGAGCATTATGACCTCGACATGGATGAGATTCTGGATGTGCCTTACATTAAGTCCAGTCAACAGCTTGCCTCTTTTGCCAAGGTGACTTCAGAAAAAAGAATTTTGGGTTTATGCACAAGCATCAATGGCCTTTCTAGCAAAGCCTGTTCTACAGGAAATGCTGAGAACTCACTGTCCAACATGACACCATTTTGTGTTCTCTCTCCTGTGAAAAGCCCTCACTTGAGAAAAACATCCTCTGTCGTCCGTGACCAGCAGAAGCTCTCCACTGAAGAATCCGAGAGTTCTCCTCCTCTGGTTAAATGTGGCTCTGCATATGAGCCTGAAAACCAGAGTAAGGACTTCCCAAATAAGACCTTTAGTGAGCCTCATGGTCGGAAAGTTGACAAGGCCATGCCAGACTGCCAGCTCAGGGCCTTCCATCTGCAGTCCTCAGCACCAGACCCCAAACTAGAGGAGCAGGTCGGTGGCATGAACTGGACCAGCTCCCAAGGCCCAGAAGAAAGGAGTGAGTACCTGAAAAAAGTAAAAAGCATCCTGAACATCGTTAAAGAAGGGCAAATATCTCTCCTGGTAAGTATGGATTAATTCCGTATACACAATAACAATCTAGAGACTCCAGTTTTATCAGCTCCATTCATTAGTTACAGAACGATGATGGTTTTGTTCTAAGTTTTGTTCCATCTCTACTTGTGGCTTTGGTTGGGAGCTGTGACTTTTGAGTTTTAAAATTATAAGTTAGGTGGTTAGCACAAGGAAAAACAATTGGCTATAGAGGGGAGTGTTATTTCACTTGAACTTTGCCTGAATTCAACTGGAATAAGGACACAGAGTCTAAAACAAAAACAAAACGAAAAAAGCCCAGCACTTTCTTTCATATGAATCTTAATGTCTTTCTTTTTTGCTTTTCAAATGGTTCCCAATGCTCTCACTCAGTTATTTGTGGGGATGTCAGTTCCTTGCTGATGGGGGACCTGCCAGATACATGAACAGAGGGTCTTCTGTTTTATCCTGATCATTATTCAGAAGACTTGGACCAGGATGTTTGAAAGCATTTGCAGATAGAAACTTACCCTAGAGCTTGACTGCCCTCTGACCCACATGGAGTTTTTTTTTAGTTCCAGGTCTGCATGTCTAGGGAGAATGAAGAAGCTTTTCCAAAGACTCTAGACACAGAGTTATATGATGTAAGAAAAGTCTGTTCTGCTTAGGCTCAGAGAAAACTAAACTGCAGTCACATTCCATCTGCCTACGTTGTTCTTTCCTGGCTTCCAGACTTGGATCAAACAGTAGTAAGCCTGAGCTGACACTGTGGTGTTAATTAAAGTCTCATTCAAGAAAATCATCACATCCTGGCAGTGTGATTCTACTTAGGGTAGAGCCGTGAGTAGATAAGTACAATGCGCTTGGTCTGTTATCACACATCTTAGTGTTATAATAGGATGATATGATTGAACAGTTTTACAAAGTAAGGTAATATGTTTTTCATCTCCTGAAGATGTCTTTTCCACTTCTCCTGGCTCTTCCTCTCTATTTCTCCTTGGTTCATTCCTTTCTTTTGTCTTTCCCGTGTTTTCATGTTTCCCAAGTGATAAGACCTCTCTGTTTTACCCAGTCTTTATCAACGAGTTTATACTCAGGGGACTGAACTTCACTAGAGGTGAAGGAACCAAAGGCCAGGTAGCCTCCAGATGCCCCAGGAGTTTGTTTAGGGATGAAAGTGTCTAGAGGTACCCGTGGGAGCATTGTCTGCGGCACTCGTCACGTAGCTTGCCGTCAAAGCCAGCTCTCCACAGTTCAAGGCAATGCAGATGGTTAAGACAGGTAGTTCATTCATTTAACGAACCTACAACAGGGAATAAAACACAGCCTGGCCCTCAGAACTTAGCAGGAGTAGAGGAGACAGACAGGGAAGCTGCCAGTTACCGTTCAGTGTCATCGCAGTTGTTAGAAAGCCAGCTTGGAACCGCTACAGACTTACTGACTCCTGTCTGTCAGATGTCTCCCATGAAGATAAGTCACTTGAGCATTCATGTTCTAAAGTGCAGTATAACAAAAATGTCATTGAAAATCATTAGAATTAATCGCAAGGAGTTCTGACTTATTAGAGCCCCATGGCTGCCACCAGAGCTTCTGGAAGCTCATCTCTTCTTCCCAGTGCCCAGAGCAAAACCTCCATAGCATCTCCTTGTGATTTATTGACTTAAGTTTTCTCCTCTCACTCTGTGTTCAGCCACACCTAGCTGCCGACAATCTAGACAAAATTCACGATGAAAGCGGAAACAATCTCTTACACATTGCCGCAGCGCAGGGACATGCAGAATGTCTGCAGCATCTCACGTCTTTGATGGGAGAAGATTGCCTCAACGAGCGAAATGTGGAGAAGTTGACTCCAGCGGGCCTGGCCATCAAGGTGACTGGTTGGGGGCCGGGCCCTCCACAGCTAAAAGTTGGGTTTCTGTCTTTGAAGATTCCTAGTAAGTTTCAGTGTTAGAATGGTGGGAGAGAAGAGTGATATACCAAGCAAACAGCGAAGGAACCTATTGTACTTAAAAGGTTAATCATTTCAGTCACTAGCTGCTTTGAGATTTCGAGACTATATTCCAATTTAGGGTAAGCTTCAAATCAGCTAATAAAGAGAAAGGAAAATGATCTGTTGCCGTTCTGAGAATTTCTGTTATTCTTAACCACCCCTGGATCTGTGTGAGACTGTTTCATTTTTTCCTAATGTGAGTATAATGAGCAAGACGAATGAGGAAAAGGTGTATTATAAAGGATGCTAGCACTCAGAAGTATTTCAGACAATAAAGTGGACTTCTAATGGATTACTTACATCTCAAGTTTAAACGTCTGCAGTATCAGGAGTTGTTTAGAATATCAGTGCCAAGTTTGCGTTTGGCTCTTGCAGAGTACGGTATGTTATCTGTCAAAAACTCCACATATTAATGCCGACTGGGATAGAGTTAAAACCTAGAAACTGTGGTACAGGAAAACATGGTCTTTTATAGCACTGCAGCGAGTGCCTCTGTAAAATATAACACATCACTAGAAGGTTAACTATTAAACTAAAATTACTTTTAAGATCTTTGGTAAATAAATGTGGAATTCAGTCACATTTATTAATAAGCCAGAAGTGAAGTTTGGGGAAATACATATATCTTGTGCTTCTGCATATGTACTTTACTTTACTTAATAGTTACGTCTTCTAAAAGCTGAATAGTCATAATTTTTATAAATGGAATTATACTGAAATTTACTAGGGGAACTTGCTAGTTAAAGAAGTCTGCTTGTGAATTCCCTGAAGAACGTGTTATATTTGAAAAACAAGCAGTTTCCTTCCCCAGTATACCTCTTGTGCAAATCTGAATTTTTGTGTCTTCCATTTATTTATCATTCAGCAAAGATGAAACAGTTGTTTTCTGTTTTATTTAATGTTACTCAGTGATTAGCTTTTTTGATCAAATAAGAAATCCATGACCCCAGCGAATATCATTTTCCTTTAGTTGTAAATGATGCTATGTCAGATTAAGAGGTGAACTGCAGGCAGCTATCAAGAAGAAAGAGAAATGACATGTGAAGTCAAAGTCAAGCATGGTGGAGTTCAGCAATGTGTACAAGTCCACCAGGTACTGTGTTAAGCTGCTGGCAAAACAAATTTAAATGAGACATAGTCCCTTTTCTTAAGGAACTGATAGCCTGGTGGAGAAGGCAGGTAAATTATCAGTCATACAAGTGCAGGATGGCGAATTCAGGATCTAGTCCCATGTCGGAATCCTGTAGGAAGGCAGGAGTTGGGTTTGGTAATCAGTGGGCATGTGTCAGTTATGACTAAAATATTCTTGCAATGACAGTGATTGTTGACATTCGCCTTGCCGTTTTAGTATTTATAAAATACAGTTCTCATTAGTTTTCCTGATTAATGGTGCATTTTGAATGTATTCTAACTACATAGTTGGATGAAGTGTTTTTGTTAATTTATATGCCCAAGTGCTTGTTCTGATAGGGTAAGGATCTTCAGAGTAGGAAAGTACATAAGAAATTTAGTGGTCATTAAGCCAACCCTGGGTAAACTCCTTCTATGGTATCCATATTAAGTGTTAATTCATTCTTAAACTGCTCCAGTCAACATAGGATCCCCATCATACAATCAGCATGCAAACCTAAACGATAAAATTTTTTTTGCTTCGATGAAGAACATACATCAAGCCCACAGGACTCAAAAGCTCTTAGAGTTTTGCGGTCTCAGGCTTTTCATACTTTACTTCTGGACAATGATCTGAGAACTGGAAGTATTCTTTTACTCCTTTGTTTAGTCTAGAATTTACAAAAGCAGTAAATACAAATATTTTATAATATATGCCACCCTCTTTGGCCATCTGTCCTGACACATGTCCTGCCTCAGTCCATTAGTGTATTGTGATGGACATTGATGAAATTGAGGGAGTGCTAAGAAGTCATCATTCTTCCATTTTAGGACCCTGTTTTGAACACTAGTAACTAACTGGTGGTATTTCACCTCCTTAAGCACAGTTCTGAGAACCCTGCTGTCATTAAAGAAAACAAACTTGGTACAAATGGGCAGAAGTTGCTCAGATAATATGTGTTGGCTGACAGGAAGCAGAGTCAGAGACAAGGTATCAAATAAAAAGATTACATTAGAAAAGGGGCTCTGAAGTCATACCAAGGCTTAAGAACATCTCCCCACACTGTTAAACTCCTTAAATATGGAACATCATAAGTTCTTGCCAGCTACATGCAGACTTTATTGAGTGCTTTCTGGGGACCCAACACTAGATACTGTGGGAGTTCAACAGGCATTATTAAGTGCCCTTTGGCAACAGTTAAGCAAAATAATTGTAAAGAAAGATTTCTAAAAGGTGAGAACAGTCTGTTTTCTAAAATGGAGCCAGCACAAGAAATTACTTTAGAATCTAAACGGATTTGGAATGAAATAACCTTGATTCTCTTTTTATTTCTGAGTAAGCCCAAAGACAAAATGCTGGTCTGGTGAGAAAACATATAACCTACTGATATTCCTTTTTAACATACAGTGAGTGACCCAAGGCTCAGGGACTTCAGCAGGCAAAAATCTCCCAGTAGAATCTACTAACATTTTTTGTTTTCTTGGTATTTCTAATAATGGCAAGTGATACTGCTTTCAAACTCATAGTAGTGATATAGTATTTCCTTTTCCCTCTCTAGCAACTTTTTATTTGGTTAAACATTTCCTTGAGTAACTAAACCTAACACACATCTAACAGAACATTCTCCCCAACAGCAGCAGAATATGCATTTTTCTCAAGTGCACATGAAATAGTCTCCATGATAGACCATATGTTAGGTCATAAGACAGATCTCAATAAATTTAAAAGGATTAAAATCATACAAAGTATGTCCTTCCACCATAAAGAAATACAGTTAGGTATTAATAACAGAAGGGAATTTAAGATATTCACAAGTATATAGAATTACACCTCAAAATAATAATTGTATCAAAAGAGAAATTACAACAGAAATTGTAAGATATTTAGAGATGAATGAACATGCAACATACCAACATTTAAGCATGCAGCTAAAGCAATGCTTAGAGAGAAATTTATAGTTGTAAATGCATATGTTTAAAAAAGAAGGAGGAGGGGCTTCCCTGGTGGCACAGTGGTTGAGAGTCCGCCTGACGATGCAGGGGACACGGGTTCGTGCCCCAGTCCGGGAGGATCCCGCATGCCGCGGAGCGGCTGGGCCTGTGAGCCATGGCCGCTGAGCCTGCGCGTCCGGAGCCTGTGCTCCACAACAGGAGAGGCCACAGCAGTGAGAGGCCCGCGTACTGCAAAAAAAATAAAAATTAAATTAAAAAATAAATTAAAAAAAGAAGGAAGAGGACGAGGAGGAGGAGGAAGATCTCAAATTATTGGCCTAATCTACCTCAAGAAACTAGAAAAATAAAGCAAACTAAATTCAAAGCAAGCAGAAGGAAGAAAATTAAAATTTTTTCAAGCAAAAATAAATGAAGTAGAGAATAGAAAAATAATAGAGAAAATCAGCAAAACTAAATTTGGTCTCATAAAAAGATTTTTAAAAATTAGCAAGCCTTTAGTTAGACTGACCAAAAAAGAGAGAGAGAGAAAGAAAGAGAGAGAAGACTCAAATTACTAAAATCAGAACTATTGCCTCATATTTTTGTGTTCTGTGTAAATATCCATTGATGTAAATTGTCTTGCCTCATAGACGCTCAGTATGGTTCCTACACCTTTCTTTATTCAGAGGGAATGAAGCACGTTGTGTCAGTGGGGTTTTTTAAATTCTCCTAAGAAACACTGCATGCTCAAATTGTGTAATTTAAGGAAAGTCTGTAATGAATTTTTATATACAAAAGGAGGGTGGGTGGATAGGGTGTAGGGAGCCCGTGAAGGAAAGTGCAGTATATTGGGGTCAGTAACAACCAGAGCACAGTTACCAACCCAGAGCCTGAAAGGGCAGGGGAAGGACCTTGAGATAGAGAGGGTTGAGTAGAACTGCTGACTTTTGACCTTTGACTGGTGGCAGGACTCAGCCGACCAGTGGCACCTCCATAGAGGGGGAGTTGAGAACAAGGGGGACCTCAAACTCACTCTCTTTTCCTGGTCTCCTGTTACTGCTTTCCATTAGCCAAACCCAGTCAGAAGCCAGGGGGCAAGGGAGCCAACACATACAGATCAGCCTCCCTGGGCAGAAAGGAGGGCAGAAACAGGAGGAGATAGATCTGAATGGGGCACCTGGAAGCTATTCAGCACACACCTGATCATGCTAGATGCCCCAATCAGAGAGAACTATTCTGCGGGTGAATGGACGGAAGTTGACTACTTGAAATTCCATTATCCAAATAGGAGTAAATGAAGAATGAGCAGATTACCCGCCCTGTCTTGTTTTTAGAATAGGCTTCCCTGACTTCATGCCCACAGTAGTTCTTTTCTCCTGTGCTAAGGTCCCACACCATGCAAACCAGGAATGCAGTTGAATGTCTCATTTGTCTTATGGAGTTATTGTGAGGATCTAAGAGAGCATTCTAATACAGTGTAAGGTGACGTATTATGTGCTTAGTAAGCTGACATGCATCACCTCATTTGACCTTTACAGTAACTCCATGAGGTAGCTGCTACTAACCCCTGCTATTTCATAGATGAGAAAATTGAGTATCAGAGAGATGAGGTAAGTTGTTCAAAGTCTCATAACTAAGTGGTGGATTAAGGGTTTAAATCCATTCCAAAGTCTGGGTCTTAATCACTAGGTTACATATGTCACGACTGCCTTCCTGGTTTGCACAGTGTGGGATCCGAGCACAGGAGAACAGGGCTACTGTGGGCAGGAAATCAGAGAAGGCTTCAGTGAAAGTAGCATTTGAGCCAGTGTAACGGGATTATTTTCCTTTTCTTTATTTTGGACTCCTAACATGCTAACCTATCAAGAGAAAAAGCAGAGTTAATGGATAAACAAATTGTGGTATATTTATACAATGGAATACTTCTCAGCAATAAAAAGGAATAAACTATCTCCAAGCACTAGCTTGGGTGAATCTCAGAAGGATTATGTTGGGTGAAAGAAGCCAGATGCAAAAGAGTACATACTCTATTCTGCTGTGATAGGAATCATAGTGGTCGCCTGGGCAAAGGGGAGGGGTATGAGAGCAAAGGAGTACTAGAAACGTGGGCGTGCGGTGGAAATGTTCTACATCTTGACTGGAGTTGTAGTTAACAAGAGAATATATTTGTCAAAATTCATGAAACTGTACTTTAAAAAGAGTATATTTCATAGTTCGCAAATTATACCTCAATAAGTTGATTTTAAAATAACTGATGAAATTATGAAAATGTATTAAGTAAAAATTATGCAGTTGATTTAGAGTCAAAATTACTGTTCAGAAATAGAATAGGTGATATACATTTATTGTAAATGAATTAAGCCAGATATAAAAGCCAAAATTCATGTGATTTTTTTCCCTTGGTAAAATTACCACCTGTGAGGTATTTTTTCAAACCTGAATTACCTTAAATTTCTTTTTTTTTTCTTTTTAATCTAGAATGGTCAATTGGAGTGCGTACGCTGGATGGTGAGTGAAACAGAAGCCATTGCTGAATTGAGTTGTTCTAAGGATTTTCCAAGCCTTATTCATTACGCAGGTTGCTTCGGCCAGGTATGAAGAAATTTTTAATTATCTTCTATTTGCATGCTATGTAATCTGTCTCTCTTTAAATTTTTAGTCCATCAAAATCCAAACATAAAAAATCATCAAAAATGTATTCAAAGATTTATAAGCAGTGATATTCATTGCAGTATTTTTTATATGAAAGAAATGTTTTAAACAACCTAAATATTCCAGATAGGATATTGGATAAATGATGAAGCAACATCCATATGATGGAATTTTACAGAAAAATATTCATTATATAATATTGAATTAAAATGTATGATACAAAACTGTTCCTGTAATTTGGTACCAACTTTGAATTTTGGAGAGAGAGAAAGAGAAATAGATAATAAAACTAGAAAAAACTATGTCACAACTTGTTTTTATAGTAATTATCACTCAGGGTAGAATTATAAGTGGCTTTTATTTTCTTTCTTATATTTGTCACTTTTTTCCAAATTTCCTACAATAAACAAACTTAACTTTTGTCAAAAGGAAAAATGATAGATTTTCTTGAAACCAAAATTAAGAAGAAAATCTTTGGTATGGCATTAATCGAGGAAGTCTCCGTCCATTAAAGATAAGCAATCACACTAACTAAATGAGTCTCAGTTACAACCAGTTTCTGCATTAGGAAATCCCAGTGTGAGTAACTGATGTACACAGATCACAGTCCAGTGTATGCAGTAAAAAATCATCACTAACTCCCTTTGAGAAGGGTGAGTATAAATTATCTTTTTAAAAAAAATTGGAACCACAAAATGCCAATCTCCGTCTTAAAAAAATATAAATAAAGTCAGCACTGTATTAAAATAGATTTAATCACATTTGTTTGTGGCAAAGAAAATTGCTTCTCATGCATATAACCTTATCCCTTTGGCTTCATACACTTTCCCAGTGGCAGTAAATTGTGGTATTGTCAACAAGAGATTATGCTTTTTCAAGCATGACAATCTCAAATTTTAAAAATAGACTCCTAGAATATTACCACAGCCTTTCTTCAGGGGGAGTCATGTTAGGTGATAGTTTATTTTGTGCCATGGTAACTTCAATTAATATATATGTAATGTTTCCTATATGTACCAAGCACCATGCCGTTGGATTTTGTGTACATTATCTGCCTTATGCCTTAAAACAACCTTATTGGATTCTGTTGTTTTTATCCCCATTCTGTAGATGAGGAGAATGAAAAAAGAAATCTTAAGTGGCTTGCATGTGGTCTAATGGCTAGTAAGAGCAAAGGCTGGATCTCAACTCAGGTCCTTTGGCTTTGGGACCAGATTCTGGTTTTCCTCCATTTGTGTAGATAATTTGTATAGCTTGTTTACAGTGGCACGGATACAGCTGCAGAAGTCCTTTTTTACAATTTTATCTCACAATACGTTGTGATATTTGGAGTGTCTTAACACAGCTCGTATGAAATTCATGGAATGAAGAAAGGAGCAGGAAGAACATTTAAAATTTGTAAAAGCCAATGTCTTTGAAATAATGACTCCGTTTTCTTCGTGTATTGCATTTATGAGCCCCAGTCATGGTGCTCTACAAACAAACATAAGAATTAATAAGATTTGTTAAGATGCCCTTTTTTTGCTTAGACTGGCAAAGGGGAGAATAGTATTTTCAAATGACCAAAAGAATCATTAAGACAATAGTCTTCATAAATCATTCTCAGTATAAAACAAAATTTTATGTCTTCTCAAATTGTCTGAGTAATTGTTTCATACCCCTGATTTCACTTGCTTATGTAAAGCCTAAAGAGGAATTTCAGATATCAGTGAAAAGGCTGACTGCACTTTTGGAAGAGCTTGCCAAAGAAAAGGAGGAAAGGATTGCACTGCTGTTCTGAGACTTTAAGTCAATAATTGGGCATCCGGCCTTCTTTGTCCTGAGCAGTGTTGCTTATATGTGCCAGTTTCTCTCTTCAGCTCTCACAGCAGGCTTCTCATAATTTTGAAGCTATTGGGACAGAACAAAAGAAAGTGCCATTCCTGGGACTGGCTGGGTGATAGTGTAGTTTGCTTGGCTGGACTAGAGGAAAATATGGAAATTAGTGACCTATGTGAAGAGCCATGTCAAACATTTGCTTCATGTTAGTATCAGTCTTCAGATTGTTATTTCAAGCTGATAAGCATTTTTAATGACCTCAAGTACAGCAAGGCATTCCAGCAGTGCCTTCAGGA
The DNA here is from genome assembly GCF_964374135.1 of Grampus griseus. Taxonomy (NCBI): domain Eukaryota; kingdom Metazoa; phylum Chordata; class Mammalia; order Artiodactyla; family Delphinidae; genus Grampus; species Grampus griseus. Next base: position 100,259,837 of record NC_139019.1, read on the forward strand.
GAGCATTCCTAACTACGTAGAAAACGTAGAAGCCCATTAGGACTGCAAATTCTGCCCAGCCATCCTACATCCACCGCGACCACTTATGTAACAGATAACCTGTGGAGATGCTGAACTTGGAACCATTACAAGGCTAATATTTTCACAAGGAAGACTGTTATTGAACAGTTTTCTAATGGATTCAGCACATGCAGGTTTTTCTACATCAAGCAGGCACTTGAGTGTGTTCTGGTTTTGTTTCTTCAGTAAATACCCTTGGAAAGGACAGTACAGAGGAAAATTCCTCTCTGGGTTTATTTTAGTTGCCCTCTGCCCCTCCTATAGATTCTTAAAGAATGAGCTCCATTTGACTCGCAATTTGTGTCCTTTTACTGGTTAAAATTACCTTTAAGGGCTCCAGAACCACAGGGTAGCCAGCAGTTTTTAGTGGTCTTCTGGAGTGGTAGATCTTTGGGTGATAGGAATTGATTTTCTTCCTCTTGACACACCAGGTCTCGGAGGGGGCAGCTATTTCATTCCCTGATTGTACCTAGCAGAACCGGCCACGGGGAGCATGAAGGTGAAGGCATGAGGGATGCTCAGGGAATGAGCAGGGGCGTCCTCGGATGGGCCTGCTTTGCTGTCCCTTGAGAGAGATGCTTGCTGGCGAAACAATTGAGACAGAATTGTCTCAAGTCAAAGTCACCGCCTGTGTAACTTGGGCGGTTTTATTCGAACATGAAGGTTCAGATGGTCTCGTCCAGGATCCCAGCAAAGCTCTTGCCCTCAGGTGCTTGGGGGCTCCGGCCTGTTTCGCATTGGTCACTGGTTCAGTGGGCTCTCTGATACTTTCAACATCAGACTTATCATTTTGTTTCTGAATCTTTCATGTGACTTTTGGTCAAGGAGTTTTGCTACGGAAACAACAGGAATCATAGCATTAAGGCATTTACCAAGAAAGAGCACATTTGCCTACGCTATGTTCATTCTCCATTTTAAATGTTTGCCCTGATACAGATCAAAAAAAAAACAAAAAGCACTTTTTCAAAAAAGAAAAAGCTCAGCGGTTCCTACGAATGGTCATGAATAGGCATGCTGGTGAGGGGGCTCCTTCCACAGGCTGTGTTATCGTTTTTCCACGGTTTACTTTAAAAAGGGGAAATATTCTGTTGACTTTATTGTTTCATTGTCATGGGGTAGAAAAAAGTAAACAACACTGAAAGGGTTATGATTGCAGATGAAAGCAAACTGAAAAATCTTTGAATGGCACAAGCATTCATCTGTTCTCCAAGGACCTTTGAAAAAGCTTAACCAACACAGAGCTCCACAACCCACAGACTGACAGTTAATGTGATTTCTGTGACCCAAGGGTTGGAAAGGGAGTGTGTCCTTTATGGAGTCAGGGGTCATGGGGCAATGAGCCATGGTGGATATTCATATTCAGAAGACAGAGAACATTAGCTCCTGAGTCTGAGTTTAAATCCTAGCCCTTGCATACGTTTACATTTTTTAAAAAAAGAAAAGGTCTCCCTGGACCTCAGTTTCCTCATCTTTAAAATGGAGATAATAGAACTTTCTGTACAGGGTTACTCTGAGGTCCAAATGAGAAAAGCCACATGAAGCACTGCCCACTGCCAGCACATATTAGACACTAGGTAAATGTTGGCTATTATGGTTATTGGATACCTTCCACTTTATTATTTTTATAAATATTATTTAATATATTTATTTCACTATAAGTGAAGTATCAGAGAAATTGGACAAAGAATTATTTAGGCCTTAACCTATTTAATCAATTCTTAGATGTATTTTTTTTTCACATTTTACTATCTCTAGATTCTACATTTATCTTACAGTAAATAACAATATGAGATTATTGCTGGCCATCCTTTTACATTTGAACGTGTCAAAAACTGGAGTGAATCTTATAATTGATGGCACGTTAGAGTTGATAACCTATGATCACAGACAAAGCTGCTTCCTTTTGGACTTATGGCTGTAACAAAACTGTAGACATTTTATTGATACCAGTAATAAACCGGTGGCATAGTTTTCAATTACATTTTTAATTGGACTGTCCAGCAAATCTCATAAATTACATGCATTAATTGCCGCTTTAAATAAATTGCATTGCCTTTAAGAACGTGCAAAATACAACATTAAAACAGGTCACCAAAAGAGCAGAAAATCTCAAGAGGAGGAAACAAGTACATGAAGTAGGTTTCAAGTCGTTAGATGTAAGTTGAATGGGTAGGTGGGTGCGTGGGTGATTGGGTGGAACGTCAGTTGCAGAGGCATTCTGTAAAACAGAAATAATACAGAAGAGCCAGCCCATCCGTGGGACTGCATTGGATGTTCTCTGAAAGCAATGCCTATGGGAAAATGAAGATCTGAAGTTACATTCTTCCTTTAACATCTTCCTGATACACACACACACACACATACACACACATACACACCACGCACACACTGGTGGGGGGCAGAGGAGAGAACCCGCGGAATGTCTAAAAGATAAAAGAAGAGGTGGGCATCGTTGCATATATATCTATAACATGTATGCATTTACAAGGGCCTTCTTAGTTGGAGAAAATAGCTGTATTTGTTCTGTTCTCCTTACTAGATATTTGTCAAATAAGTCACTGTTTAAATTGTAGGACTGTGGATCTCTGCTGGAATGTTCTCCAGAATCAGAGCAGAAAGCATTTCTCAGAGACTGGATGCTAAACATGCTTTTACCCAAACCAAGGGATTCTAGCCATCTCCATGTCCCTCTCAGAAATCCTAAGTGGACAGCCAGCCCATCCCTTTGAGCAGTGCTTCTGTGCACCGTATCGTAGGGGAGATTGTCATTTCCATCGATTTCTCAGTGAACAGGGCAGTTGCATAGCTTCTTATTAAAGTAAATTGTCCACTGCAGAACACAAAACTGAATTGGAGGGGCTGGGCAAAGACGTGCCTTGTTCTGAACAATAGGATAAACATTCTTCCTTTATGTAAGTCTTGCATGTTGAATTGGGTAAGAGCCTTAATTATAGGAAAGAATTATCCATGACATCGTAAGAAAAGCAGGCAGGTTGTCATAACAGTATGGACTGCACCTGACTGGGAGAGTCAGGGGCCAAGGCAACTCCTGCCTCACACAGACCTTGCCCTGTTCTCCCAGGTCATCAAGCCCCTGCAAAGTCCAGGTCTCTAGATTCTTCCCAGATTTCTACAAAGGGAAAATTCCTAGTCTTAGGAATAGTATACTATTTCCTATAACTCCATTACTGTAAGTTATTCAGTTATATTCAGTTATTCGAAACACTGAATTATAATAAAGGGCATTTTCTATGCATGTGGAATAGACATATCCACTATAATATTTAATTGAGTCTGAAAAACATGAAAGTATGCCTGACAAGAAGGTACATATAAAACGTTTCTGAGTATCTTGAACTCCTCTGAACTTTACCTGCTAAAGAGAGAAGCTGCTAGAGTATCAGAGAATATCCAGTTGTCTTCTTCAGTTTTCTGATTTGTAAAATAATTGAATTGGATCATTCCCTAAAATCTCTGCCACTTCGCATTTTTAACATTTAATATCATGGGGGTCACCACAAACTTGACAATGACATTGAAGATGGCAGCACTGTCCTTTTCACCAGTAGGGGCCCAGCAACCTGCCCGCTTGATGTTTCTGTGTCTTAGGCATTGACTTCTAACCAGTTGGTCATGTCATTGATCTTGAGGTACACCCACTCATCCAGATCTTTTCAGGAGTTAAGATCACATGGTTCGATCATCTGTCTCCAGATAAAAATATTTCGGTTTTTTCCCTACCTAATTAGGAAAAATAAAGGAAGTTGTTGTACCTTATGCATTCGAAACATCACCTGCTCTGGTCCAAATGTCACTCCCAGCTTCCTCCAAGTTTGCCTCTGAAGAAGAGGATTAAGCACATCAGCCTATCTTATCGTACTCCTACCTCCCAACCCTAGCCTCCAGGCTTTGCTCCACCTCATTCTCTAGGGACGTGGAGGGTTTCACTTCCTACAAGGTCTGTCTGCTTTTGCAGCTAACACTCACCATGCTTTCCCGGGGTGCATTCTTGGTCGGTTGTAGGTATTGATTACATTTTCTCTCCTTGCTCTTTAGAGGGGTTACTCCCTGCTTGCTCGTGTAAAAAAAGGTGTGGTACAAATATTCAGTCTCTCCCTGATGTCACTGATGCCTTTATAAACAGTGCCCTGTTCCCCACATGAGGGGAGGAACATGAAAGGAGCTGGCTATTTTTATCCAGCATTCCTTTGGCAGATTAGTTGGCATGTTCAGAAGGTGAAGGCAAATTTAATCCAGGAAAATATAAAAGTTCATGACCAGTCCAAGCAAATAACTGGAAAAGAAAATCCTTTAAAAGGCTAAGGAGAGGTTCAAGGCTATTTCAAACGCATGATCATCTTTTTAAATGTCAAATTCCACCCACTAAACTTCATGCTGTTGTTTTTACCACTCTCATATTTTTTTAACATTATGTTTAATTTTTCTATTTTAAAACAGTGAATTCCCATCCCCGTGCTTTCTCCTGAGGCCAAACGTAACATGTAAATACCACAAAAGACTCAGTGGGTAAAATGCAAACAGATTATGACAACACACACTGACTGTTCTGTGTCTTTGCTTTTGAAAGGTTGTGTTCAAAGCTTTGGGTCCCCTTCCTTTAACATAGAAGAAGAGAAAGATTTATCTGTTAAAACAAACAAACAAAAAAAACACCAACATTTGGTCAGAAAAATCAAGAGGGTCCCAGTTTTATTTCAGTGTGGTTATCTTATACTTAGCAACTTAAGATGTTGCCTCTTTTTTGTAAGCTGATTGATTGTACGGTATGGGATTAGGAAGGCATGGTTGAAGCATGATAAACTTAAAGTAGAAGCTGGGTATCTCAATAGTCCAAGGTTTTACAATAATATTCTTGAAGCCTCCAGATAATATAACAAAGTAACAAAAACATTGCCTTGGACTCAAAAGACTGGGCTGGTTCCAACGTTGACTGTCTCACTGTGTGACTGAGGAGGTACTCAAACTTTCTGTGAATCAGTTTTCCCACCTGTAGAATAAGTAAGCAAAACAAGAGCGTTTCTGAGATAACTTTCTGCTCTTCAAATTCTCAGAGCATTCTTCTTTCATTAACTTTAGTCAGAGATGCAAGAATTTTCAGTTCATACTGAATGGAAATGTCCTCCTCGTAAGGTAAGCTTGGCTATATCTAAGCTTCACATGTTGGAGTTCTGTTTTCCTCTGTCCTTATATTAGACTTCACTACGTGACAGTCTATTAATTCCAGCCTGTCCTTGTGTTTAATAGGAAAAGATTCTGCTGTGGCTTCTTCAGTTCATGCAAGAGCAGGGCATCTCACTGGATGAAGTAGACCAGGAAGGCAACAGCGCCGTTCATGTGGCTTCCCAGCATGGCTACCTCGGGTGCATACAGGTACACAGGCCCTGCTGCTCTGGAGAGAGAAATGAGTGCATCAAGTAATAAAACAAAACATGGGAATTTTGTTCACTGGGAGAATGTCTGGATTAAATCAGCTTTTCCTCTTATAGTGGATCGTGAGGAGTCAAACTGATACGTTTGTATTTCCAGAAATGCACACAAACACTGGCATCAGTAGCTGTCTGGGTTTCTCCTGGAGTGTCACAGGATGTTGAAGGGGACACTTCTTGCCCTTGCAGCATTACCTTAAAACCCCAATGCTGAGGACAATGAAGTACCCCATGTTCTCAAGACAGCAGGAAACCACTACCAGACTGACATCGCTGAGTCCGTCACATGGAGGGTGCGCCCTTCCTGCTGTCATTAGCACACTTCGCCTTCCCAAATGTCTGAAACACAGGACCGAATTTTTAAGAAAGAATGAGAAGAATTCCTCAGAGTAGCAAGCAGGAGGCTTAGGAGAGAGAGTGGTGTCGTTTTCTTCTCCCATTCTTTGTAGTAGGACTGAGCTTCCCCAAAGCATTCAAAAAGTCCCAGAACTGATTACAGGAGGCCCTCGATACTGGTCCCCTCTGCCCGTGGGCAGGCTCAGCAGGGCCTCAGTTGGCCAGCCGCTCCACCCAAGAGCCTCCGGTGGCCTCATCCTTTTAGCCCAACATACCCTGGGAAAATTACCATGTCCTTTGTGTGCAGTGATGTAGAGAGGTTGGGGAGCAGAGCCACAGGAGGTGGGGATGCCCTTCCCCCTGCCCCAGGCCACTTGGAGGTACATCCAGGAGAGCTGCTTAGAGAGCACAGGGTTCCTACAGGAAGAGGGGTTGGCCTCTCGTCCCACAGCTGAATGCAGAGCTGCACAAAGCTGAGCCACACCCAGTGCCGCCATCCTAACAGCACATAGTGGGAGGCCCTGCGAGAGTCCTCAGAAGCTTGGGGCACACGTGAATGTGAAAACTGGGTATCTATTATATACAATAGTTTACATCTTCTAATCCCAAACTCCCAGTCCTTCCTTCTCCCACCCCCCTGTATAGCATAGGGAAATAGTCAATGTCCTGTGATAAACCATAATGGGAAAGAATATTAAATTAAAAATGTCTCTGTGTATAACTGAGTCACTTTGCCGTACAGCAGAGATTAGTACAGCATTGTAAATTAGCTATACTTCAATTAAAAAAAATTTTTTTTAAACTGGATAGGCTTTTTTACCTAGAAAATGTAAGGCCCTGACTGACAAAACGAAGAGAGAAGAGAGCTGAAGAGAAGGAGGGAGAGTGACAGTGTGAGGAGAGGAAAAGCTTTGAATTGGAAACAGAGTTTAGACTTGACCTGGAATTTAATTTATGAACATAAATCATAATTACCAGAGTCCAACCAGTTACACCATTCTCATCATTGAAAATGACCCAACATCTATGGATTTGTTCCCACATCTGCCTGAGATGTAGGAAAGGGTGATTGACAACGTACGGCTGAAGGCCATGATTAAAGAAAATACTTTTACCTCACCAGATTTATACAGTTCAAAGTATGCGTATGTAAGAACTCTAAGAAAACAACACTCTTTTTCAGCCTTATTAGGTATTGTTTCTTTTATTCCAAACTCAACGGGTACTTACTGAGGTCCTACTGTGAGCAAGGTAGACTGTATCTCAGAGAGAAAACTGGGAAGTGAGAACTTGCTCGGGAAGGTAGAGAGGACTCAGGGAATTCAAACAATGTGGAAAAGCAGTAAACGTAAGAGGCAAGAGATTCATAAAACCGGAAAGCAGAGGTCACAGCGAAAAGCCCTCTGCAGAGTCTCCTCACATGCAACCACTCTGTGGAAAGCCACGCTGATAGGAAATATTTCAAGTGTCTGGGAAGTTTCCCCACTGTTGTTGGCGAAGCGTGCATCTTCTAATTTAAGACACCAAGTTGTAAAAGGAGTGATGAGAAAAGAGAGAAATTTAAATTTTTACCAGGATCTGCAGAAAGATGAAAGGAGTAGCATTACTTTTTGTGGAGGAAAAATAATTAAATGAAGACTGAAAACTTCATTTTTCCATGTGACAAAACACTCTATATTTAATAGTATTGAAGTAGACTGTTTTTATCAGCCAGTAAATGACTGCAACCCAAAGAAAACCAGCTGATATCACTAATTCTGTTTGAGATCTTACTTATTTTCCTTCTTAATATGTGAGGAGAGGCAGTCTGTCTTGTCAGAGTGTTCGTCTCTCCACTTAACACAAACGATATTTTTGGCGCTAGACACCATGGATGTGGAAACTTGAATAATCTTGGAAGCGGGTCTATCCACTGGGTGTGAGAATAAAAAAAAAAAATAGGTACAAAGAGATTGAAAGTAGAAAAGGGGGTGAGCGAGGACCTTTATGAAGTGAAGAGGGGAACTGAGTATGGAAAACATTGGAAAGATAACTGCAGAGGCCAGAGTCAAGGGGAGCGATAATAGTGCGTTTATGCTGAGTCTCTGAGAGCTCAGGGTGAGGTGATCTCTGCGACACCCTGTGACGTGGGTGGCAGTGGCCTTATAGCACCTTTTGTGGTGAGTGATCCTAAACCGAGAGGAAAATGAAGCTCCTTAATGACTTCTGAGTCTAAGTAGTCTAGGAATTTAAAAATCACAAGTATTTCTTGTGGAAAAAACATTTTCTATTACTAAAATAAATCCAGAGGTCTACAGACTGATCTTGATAGCGTCAAAAAATACGGCAGACTCTGACAGTTGATTAATGTGGGTGTAACAGCTTTCTGTGGGGTCTGTTGTCATCACAGCATAAAAACAAGAGAGTTTTGATTTTTTTTTAAATTAACCATGTCCGGGAATTCCCCGGCGGTCTAATGGTTAGGACTCCGGGCTTTCATTGCCAAGGGCAAGGATTCAGCCCCCGGTCAGGGAACTAAGATCCCACAAGCCGAGGTGCAGACAAAAAAAAAAAAAAAAAAAAAAAAAAAATTAACGATGTCAACCGTGCTCCATAAAATCTCTCTCCCCTCTACTAATGGTACCCTGGCCAGATTCCTTAACTTTTTGCTTTTGTTTGACTATTAACAAATTTACTTCAAACCAGTTTAAAAATCTCAGTCTTATTTCTGGTTCAAAGCATTCTCCTCCCCAACCCAGATCAGACTCAGGGTGAGAGGGACTTGGTACGGGACGGAGGCATGACTGGTTTTTTACACACCACCTTAGCTCCTATTCCCCTCTCTCTTCTGGGCTCCAGTGTTGGGGACAAAGGGGAGGTATGGAGAGAAAAAGTCAACTGTCTCTTTGCTTTACTGCCAGAGGTCATGGCATCTCCCTGAAAGTTGTCTTGCTTCTTTAGCTCACTATGGTTGGCCACTGATGCCCTCTGGGGAAGCCTTCAGAGGCTGAATCTCTGGTGGGCACGGTGGGTGGGGACTTCAGAGCGTCCTCTAGAGCCTTCCCACTGATACCTGAGACAGGAGATCTGGCCCCGACCTCACACCCTTCTCCGCCATACAGTCCCCTCCACCTGTGTTGCACCCCACCGCCTCCTGTTGCTAAAGAGCCCTCTCCTTTTTTTTCTTTTTAATTTTTTAATTTATTTTATTTATTTATTCTTTTGGTTGCATTGGGTCTTCGTTCCTGTGCACGGGCTTTCTCTAGTTGCATCGAGCGGGGGCTACTCTTCGTTGTGGTGCGCAGGCTTCTCATTGTGGTGGCTTCTTTTGTTGCGGAGCATGGGCTCCAGGTGTGCGGGCTTCAGTAGTTGGGGCACGTGGACTCAGTAGTTGTGGCTTGCGAGTTCTAGAGCACAGACTCCGTAGTTGTGGTGCACGGCCTTAGTTGCTCTGCAGCATGTGGGATCTTCCCGGACCAGGCAATCGAACCCATGCCCCCTGCATTGGCAGGCAGATTCTTAACCACTGCGCCACCAGGGAAGTCACCCGAGAACCCTCTCCTTTTTAATTGGGTGATAACAAGCTCACAGCAAGCTCCCTTCTACAACGTCTGCTCAATATATGGGACATACCCTTGCCATGGCACGTGGTGGGAATGTGGGCCCTGACATGACAATTCTCTCCTGTTCTTTTTATTCCTGATTGGGTAGGTTCAGCAACAGATCATGTGCACTGCCCAAGTAAATAGGAAAAAGTAAACAAAATTCCTTCTTTTTCTTATGGGCATCCCCAACTTCAAGGGCCCACCCACTGAAAGGGACAAAGCCTCTCACCACAGACGCTGCCCTGCACACCTCCTAGAGGAAAGGACTCTAAGGAAGAAGGAGCCTCCACCCCTTCCCAGTCTCCTTCCGAGGCTGTTGTGAGATTGATAGTAGTGGGATTGGTTGGCTGCATCGTTGTAGGCTCCAAAACGAGGCATCTGACACTGACCACTGAAAGCTCACCAGAGGCTGTCCTTTGTGTGTGATGGTACTCCTCAACCCAACCGTGTCCCGCTCTGGGCTCTGGTGACTGGTTTTGGAACAACAGGAAAAGTTCCATTCAACCTTCTGTTACAGTCATTAAAAAATACGGATGTTTACGGATGGACCTAGAGAATATCATACTAAGTAAGTCGGACAGAGAAAGACAACTACTATATGGTATCACTCGTATGTGGAATGTGAAAAATAATACAAATGAATCTATATACAAAACAGAAACAGACTCACAGACATAGCAAACAAATTTATGGTTACCAAAGGGGAGAGGGAGGCAGGGGGAGGAATAAATTAGGAGCATGGGGTTAACAGATACTAACTACATCAAATAGATAAACAACAAAGACCTGCTGTATATAGCATGGGGAACTATATTCAGTATCTTGTAATAACCTATGATGAAAAAGATCTGAAAAAAATGTATATAAATATAACTGAATCACTTTGCTGCACACCTGAAACTAGCAATATTGTAAATTAGCTGTACTTCAATTCAAAAAAATAATAAATACATAACGTTTAGAGGGAGGTTCTGATATAATCACATGTCTCCGCATTCTCTGACAGACCCTGGTTGAATATGGAGCAAATGTCACCATGCAGAACCACGCGGGGGAAAAGCCTTCCCAGAGCGCTGAGCGCCACGGACACACCCTGTGCTCCCGGTACCTGGTGGTGGTGGAGACCTGCATGTCGCTGGCCTCCCAGGTGGTGAAGCTAACCAAGCAGCTGAAGGAGTGAGTGACCTGTTCGTTCCACGAGAACCAAGTGTGGCTGCTCGTCGTTGTGCTTAGGTTTCAGCCAGGTCTTTGGAAGGCTCCCTCCTGCTGGTCTTACAGGAGTTCCCTAGTATCCTCCTCATCTTCTTTTCTTCCTCCGTCCCAAGTCCTCGTGGCCAGCATTCATGCCATTTCTGCAGAGGCAAAATGATATTTAAACAAAAAAAATGCAGAGCTAGCTTCCTAAGCGGAGAACTTAAGCCACAGTGGACAAGGGAAAGGAGCCTCTCTCTGTGCTCACATCTCAGGGTCAGATGACGTGGCAGGTGCGGAAAGCACACGTGGGCATCATCCCAAACTTCTGTCCTTAACAGTCTAGCAAATCATCAAAAGCAAGAGAGAGAGAGAAGGGCTAGAGATGGGCCAGTTTCTCAGTTTTCTCAAAAAGAAAAAATGTATATTTGGGAAATTACAGACAGGTCACCTGGTAAATATCACTGGCAAATTTATTATAAAAATTAAGCAGACGATTCATGAATCCTCAGAATTTAAAATCCTCAGAATGTAAACTTAGCGTGATGTTACTTAAAACACTCTTTGTCTAGCTAAAATCAGTTCTTTTTTGATGAGATGATTTAGCTGGTACACACTGCATACCTAGATGCCAGGGAAGCATTTCTGGAAGGCTGCCATGATATGCTTGAAGAAAGGAGGACCAGAGGAGAGGCCATCTGAGGGGTCTCCAGCAGGTTGGAGGATTAAGGAGCTGATGCTCGTCTGAGGGGACCAAGGTCAGCCCTTGGAAAACACATCAGCCAAGTGACAGCTGCCATACTAGGAAGGGAATCATTGAACATCAAAAATAGTCCTCAAAGTAATGGTGACAGATTAGGAGGACAAACCTTAAAAATTAAATTTTAAGGAAAAAAATGAAGTTTTATTTTAAAATTATAAAAAGTATTTTTTTTTTCTTTCCTTGTGAAAAAAGACCTGTGGTTGGTAGGAGGCCTTAACTGATTAGAAGTGTAATTCATGCAACAATATGACAAGTCCTGAGATCCTCTGGTTCCTCGCTAAGCTCGGGGAATTGTTTTCTCTCTCTGCTTCTATCCTCTTGCCTTAGAGGTAAGAGTCTCTGTACTCCTCTGCTTCTCCCCCTGCCAGTACCTAGAATACTCTCTTTAATGAATTTAGGCTTTTACTAGGAAAAAAAAATAAAATTTAAACTTAAAAATTAGAACGGTTCCTTTCCCTCCAAGAATCCTCTGCCCAATTACACAGGACTCCCCCGGGGCAGGTGAGCTAAGCGAGCCTGAACGTCTGGGGAAAATGCACACAGATTCGTAACTCAGTAAGTTATCTTGCTACAGCGAACATACTTGTACACGTCTTTATGTACATGTACTGGTGTTTCTGAAAAGTTCCTAGAAGGGGAATTGTCAGAACAAAGTGCATATGTATTTAAAATGTGGATAGATCTCGCCACTGTCCTCCAGAACTGTTGTACCGGTGGACACTCCCCCCAGTAGTATATGGACATATCCACCAAGAGGAACTTTAAAATGGTCCAATGGAATGTTTTTTCTTAAGGTTTGTACTCAGAGAAAAGATCACAAAACCTTCCACTGTCTCTTACCACAGAGTCGGAGAAGCTTTCATGAGTTATAGTATCTGTTTTATTGGTAGAACTCTTCAAGGTCAGGGTCTTGGCTGCTCTCTGTGTTGATGATCCTGGGATAAAACACACATGTATGCTAATAGACAGCAGTTCTTCCGCTGTCTCCAAACTGAATGCTGTAGACAGTTGTAGTTAGGCCAATGACAAGATGAAATATGACAAGTTATGTTGTAGACCCTAGTCGTGTACTTACTCTGCGTCTCAGTGAGGTTGGCAAAACTAGAAATGAACAGAGAAATTCACTTAGTCTATCCTCAGTACACTGTACCCTTCAGGTTCTAGGGCATCAATAACATCAAAAGGTGCAGGACAAAGGACGGAAAACACTAGTTTTTCAGCCCAAAATTGTTGAGTGGGAGACAGTCTTGAGTGCCTTTTCCTACTAGAATATTTTTACCAACCGTTTGGAGTTAATAAACATAGCTATTATTTAGAAATGGCAACCTTCAGCTCTCTTAGAGATCCTGATCTACAGGCGTAGGTATTATGGGTTGAATTGTGGCCGCATAAAATGATGTGTTGGGGTCCTAACCCCTAGTACCTCGGAATGTGAGCTTATTTGGAGATAGGGTCTTTATAAAAGTAATCAAGTTAAAATGAAGTCACACACACACACACACACACACACACACACACACACACACAGTGTATTTTACTTTCCTTAAGTAAAAAAAGAAAATTACAAAATACAGTGTGCAGTATAATCTCATTTCTAAGAAATCCCTCTCTCTCCCCCCAACCCCGCTCTCCCTGCCGCCACAAGCTGGTATGATACACTCCAAAATGTTACTCACTCTTTCTAAATGGTTTGAATTTTTAAAGTAATTGTATTAATTTAGCCATCAGAAAAAAACTAAGTTAAACAAAGCTAGCAAACTCTTTCCATGTTGGGTAAAAACAATGAAATAACTTGGTATTTTTTCAATAAAGAGAAAACAATGTATGGTAACACTCGATTTACTCTGGACATAGAAGCGTATTATCAGAATGTGCATTAAAGTTAAGAAAACACGTCAAAAGCCATAGGTTACAGAAAGTGAAATCTGTTTAGAAAACACATTAATTATTACAGAACTTGGAAAAAGGAAAACTGATTCTGATTTTAGAGGAGTAAGCAGTATTTACCGAACTCTGCAGTATTAGTGTGGTACCCGCCCCCTACCCCCCGCCGCAAACTGTCCCCCAAAGATGTCTATCACATCCTAATCCCTGGAAGGTATGAATATGTTACCTTACATGACAAAAAGGGAATTAAGGTTGCAGATGGAGTTAAGGTCACCCTGGATTATTGGGGTTGGTCCAATCTCATCACATGAGTAACAGTAAAGAGAAGGCAGAAAAGGAGATCAGAGAGACTCAAAGTGTGAGAAGGACTCAATCTGCTCTTGCAGACTTTGATGAGGGAGGAAGGGGCTGTGAGCCAAGAAGTGCAGTAACCTCTAGGAGCTGGCAATGACCCTCAACTGACAGCAAGAAAACAGAGACCTCAGTCCTACAACTGCAAGGAACCGAGTCTGCGCCTGATTTGAATAAGCAGGACATAGACTTTCATCCTAGAGCCTCCAGAAAGGAATGCAGACTGTGGATACCTCGATTTTAATCTGGAGAGACCCATTCTGGTCTTCCGACCTACAGAACTGTAAGATACACATGTGTTGTTTTAAATCACTAAGCATGTAATAATTTGTTAACAGAAGTAGAAAATTAATACGGTTAGCATCAAAACTGGTAGCAGCTCTCGTGAGCAGGGATGAGGAACTAAACAAATGAGTTACAAGTGTTCTTAAACGGACTGCCGAATCTTAGATACTGGCTTGAGGAAGCCCAGTCTTCTCCTTGCCAAATGTCACTGCACATACTCAACAGCTGTCAGCTGCCTAAATTTAATTCTGTGAGAACAGATTTGGATAATAACCTTCCATCAGCCCCCAATACTCTCCTTTTCTCAGAAGTGGTCAGTCTTAGTCCTCACATTTCATCCCTAAGACCTAAGAAGTCTGTGATCTCATTTTTCTCACTCATTCTGTGACTCACATAATGAAAACTTAATTGTCTAAAGGAGGAGCCAGCAATCTTTTCCCTGAAGAGTCAGATAGTAAATATTTTAGGCTTGTGCACCACATGTTCTGTGTCATAATTACTCAACTCTGCTTTTGTAGCGTGAAATCAGCACTCGATAATATGTAAATGAATGTGTATGGCTCTGTTTCAATAAAACTTTATTTACAAAAACAGGTGATGGGCTGGATTTGGCCCATAGTCTATAGTCTATAGTTTGCTGACCCTAGTCTCAAGAATGCATACAAAATAAAAATATGTAAGAGCACTCTACTTTTCCCACTTTGAAATTTGGAACTGCATGTCAAGTTTTTTAGAAAAACATTTAGTGAGGGGTTAAAACAGATGAAGAAAGATTAAAAGGAGGTTAAACTCCTTTTATAGGGTTCTTAGGTGTCAGAGTGAATTATGACACAGTCAAGAAAACTATTTGGAGGCAGTTAGATGGACTGATGACAGAAATCACAAGTATGAATGGAGAAAGAAAGGACTCTATTCTCTAGATTCTAAAAAAGCCCTCAGAAAGGACTCATCAACTTTTAAGTATAATAGATGAGCATGTGAAATATGAATATATAAAAATGTGTGAGCATGTGTCTAGTATACTAGCCTGCTAGGGCTGCTGTAAGAAAGTACCACAAACTGCCTGGCTTAAACAACAGAAATTTGTTTTCTCACAGTTCTGGAGGCTAGAAGTCTGGAATCAAGGTGTTGACAGGGTTGGTTCCTTCTGAGGGCTGTGAGGGGGAATCTGTTCTGTGCCTCCCCCCTAGTTTTTGGTGGTGTGCTGCCAATCTTTGGCATTCTTTGGCTTGTAAATGAATGAATCACCCTAATCTTTGCCTTCATGTTCACGTGATGCTCTCGCTGTGTGTGTCTGTCTCTGTGTCCAAATTTTCCCTTTTCTAAAGGACACTTCATACTGTATACGTTCTACCTATATACACATATATTAGGGAAACTTTTTCTATGTCATAGATATTCAAATATATTATCATTCTTAATAGCTGCCTTCACAGAAATAACTATAAATTATTTACTCAGTCTTATTGATGATCATTTAGGTTGTAGTTTTTTTACTCATGTGAATAATGACTATCTTTTGGGGTACTTTTGAGTGCATCCTCAGGAAAATGTCTAAATTATAAGGATGAAGATTATGCACATTTGTAAGATTTTTAGATTTATTGCAACTTATCGAAAATCATCATGAAAAAAATGTATACCTGTTCATTTATGATAGTAGCAACGTGTCAGAGAGCTTATATATTTTGGTTTGTTTTTCCCAGACAGACAATGCAACGTGTCACACTGCAGAACCAGCTCCAACAACTTCTGGAAGCCCAGAAATCAGAGGGCAAATCTCTCCTTTCTTCGCCCAGGTAATACCAGAAACGTTGGTGGTTAGAATTCTTAACTGTCTTTAATGTGAGAGCCTTCTTTTGGACTTTCTTTTAATATCTTTTAAGAAGATAACAGAAAACATTTTATTCTTATAAAGAGGAATAAAAATGAGCTACCACATGGAGAAAGGCACTGGACCTAGTGTCAGAAGACTTGAATTTATCTCTGGCTGTGCCATTTCTTCTTTCCAGGACTAGAAACAAGTCACTTACTCTTTCAGAGTCTTTTATTTCTTCATCTATGGAATGGAAATAAAGATATGTAGGTTCATAAGGTTGTTGAAGATGGGATTAATTGAGAAAATTTGTGCAAAATTAATGTATAAACAATAAAACAGTAGTTTATTGTAGTTTTGTAAAACTATTTATTGTAGTTTTGTAAAACTACAAAAGAATAAATTTTGTAGTCAAAGCAAAAGGTATGAGGCATACTATACTGGTTCTGGTTGCCACCATGGAATGCTTGTAGATTGCTTGAAACACATATTCATTATTCTTATTTCAGTCTTAGTGATTTGTAAGTTATTAGTGGCATTTAAGCCATGTGGTGATTTGTGGCTGAGTTATTTTAACCCAGTAGGAAGTCATCTCATATGTCCTTCATCCTCTTTCAGTTCACCCTCCTCCCCAGCTTCCAGAAAGTCCCAGTGGAAATCCCCAGATGCAGATGATGAGCCTATAGGCAAAAGCAAACCAGGAATCCAAGAGGGGATTCAAGTTCTTGGAAGCCTGTCCGTGTCCAGCCGGGCTAGGGCCAAAGCTAAAGACGAAGATTCGGATAAAATCCTACGCCAGTTATTAGGAAAAGATATTTCAGAGAATGTCTGCACCCAGGAAAAGCTGTCCTTGGAATTCCAGGATGCTCAGGCTTCTTCTAGAAATTCAAAAAAGACCCCACTGGAGAAGAGGGAACTGAAGTTAGCCAGGCTGAAGCAGCTGATGCAGCGGCCACTGAGTGAGTCTGACACGGACTCCAACAACTCTGAGGACCCCAAGGGCACGCCTGTGAGAAAGGTTGACAGGCCCAGACCACAGCCTGTCGTGGAAAGCGTGGAGAGTATGGACAGCGCAGAAAGCTTACACCTGATGATAAAGAAACACAGCTTGGCATCAGGACGCAGGTTTCCTTTTAGTATCAAGGCCTCCAAATCTCTGGAGGGCCATAGCCCGTCCCCCACCTCAGAGAGCAGCGAGCCAGACTTGGAATCCCAGAGTCCAGGCTCAGGAACCGCGCCCCCAAACCAGCCCTCTGGAGAACTCCCTCAGCCCAGCCCTGACAGCACAGCTGCCCAGAAAGTGGCCACGAGTCCCAAGAGCGCCCTCAAGTCCCCATCTTCCAAGCGCCGAACGTCGCAGAACTTGAAACTCAGAGTTACCTTTGAGGAGCCTGTGGTGCAGATGGAGCAAACTAGCCTTGAACTAAACGGAGAGAAGGACCGAGATAAGGGCAGAGCCCTCCAGCGGACCTCCGCAAGCAGTGAACCGGGGGATCAACTGAAAAGGCCTTTTGGAACCTTCCGATCCATCATGGAGACGCTAAGTGGCAACCAGAACAATAATAATAACTATCAGGCGTCCAACCAGCTGAAGACCTCCACTCTTCCCTTAACCTCACTTGGGAGGAAGACCGCAGACGGTAAGGGAAATCCAGGGAGCTCTGCTAGCAAAGGAAAGAATAAGGCGGTGAGTGCTATTTGGAGAATATCCTTTTTATTCCTTTAAATTAATTATATTGTTCCGAACACTACAGATTGTTGCCCTTGGCCACCTTGAGGGCATCCCCAGGAGAATTCCAAAGGATTCATGAAAAGCCAAATTCATGTGTTTCTAATGAGATATGTCGTGTTAGAGTACATTTTGAAAATACTCTAAGAGAGAAAGGTTAAACAAATCACAGGAGATTGTATTCTGGTCCCTAAATTTCCCTAAGTAGTTTTGATCCTTGAGAATTAGGGGTCATAGACAGGGAGCCATTTCTACAAGATTAGACTACTAATTGATGTGAAATCAGGCCCTTCTTTGGCACTGACTCTGCCGCAGGAAGCCTTCGTTCTCCTCACGGGACTGGATAGTTTATTCTCGAGCCCAATTAAACAGCACATAAATAGAAACTCTGTTTCTAAACTACTCAACTTTGGAAGGACCTTTAGAATGAATACACCACAGGGACCCCCTCGTTGGCGTTTTACGACACAAGCCCCTAAGGAAGCTCTAGTGGTCTGAAGTGCTTGCCAGCGCACAGGGGACAGCAGAGTATGCCATGAACTACATTGTGTAATTGCATTTGTTGTAAAACGATGCACTATAATCTGGATTTAAAGCCAGTGAATAGGAGATACAATCATCTTTTTAGGCAACATTTCCTGCATGTTCTGTGCATGCCATGCCCTTAAAAAAACATGGTATAGCAGCCAAAATGTGAAACTCTCTGAGGGATAGAAGGGTCCAGAATATCCATCCTGCTAACCAGAGTCACACCTGCATAATTTATTATTTGCCATAAGGTGAAATCCCATTCCAGTGAGGTCTAAGAACTGTGCAAATTCTTTTCTGCAATACCAAAATCAAGTTTTAGTGAATATCACTCGAATTAACTGAACACACATTTTAATTACACTGATTTCCACCGAGTTGTCTTTGTTATTAAAAGACTTTAGCATGTATTTGCTTCAGCTAGAAAAGTCACACTGGTGCCCCAAACACCAGGCCTTTTGGATTAAATATGTCCAAACTTACATTGCTGGAATAAAACTTTTCCAGGTGACTTAAGGGTTCCTCTCGCGCAAGTCAGAGATCTCAGCAGTTCCCCCAGGCTCCCCAAAGTATGTCTGAAGCTTCTACCCTTTAATCTGTCTCCTGCCTGCCTCCTGTTTATTGAGACTTGTGCATGTGCTGAGCTTGTCGCATGTGTTCAGATGACTTTTAATTGCACCTCTCTAGGAGATGTACGACAGCTGCATCAATCTTTCCTCTAACACGCTGATTGAAGAGCATCTGTGTGACTATGCACGGTACGTGGTGCTAGGGTTGTAGTGCTCAGCAGTGCCATGCCTTCACTTTGAATTGCATGATCTTTTAGACGCCAGTCCTGGAGCACCTTTCCCAGGGGCTGACACCAAGGAAGTAGAAAATTACAACTCTTTCCCCAAATAGAAGAAGGCAGACTTGTAACTGGGCCTTAGAAAGGGAGCGAGTACCCTGTTGGAGGGGCTCCAGTCCAGCAGCAGAGGGCAGAGGAATCTACTCAGATCACAAACATGCTGTGCTTCCCAACTGACCTTGGCTTTCAGTCTTTGTTTTAATGGAGTCAAGTACCAAGTAAGTATAGAAATGAAATTTCCTGCCGTGGGTAGAATGAGTCAACCTCCGATCAGAATCAGAACTTTGAAACAGAGCTGAGGTTTTCCTTCATTGCTGGTTATAGACTGAAAGCTCCTTTAGTCAGCAGTCTGCTGCCCTCAGGAGAAGTGAGGTCCTGCCATGCTCTACCTCAGTGTTTGGAACCGCAATTCTGGTCCATGAGCCGGTCTCTGAGCTCCCACCAACAAAACAATGGCCTTTCTCAAACAGAATGTTTGTGATTCAAAATGTATGCATGGCGTATATAAAAGGATCATCTCCAGGGTCCCCAGCGTCTCAGTCTCCTCTTTGAGCAAAGTCCTTCTTCAGCATAGCTTTCCTTCGTCCCCCAGGGATACATACAACTAACTCCCTAACAGAGCAGGAAAGAGGAGAGGGCTAAGAAGAGAGCAGTTGACAGGGAGTTAAGTCAGTGAGTGCCTCTTGACAGATTTATTTCAGAAGAGTTAAACCCCCAACACCCTTTTAAAAGAGACTAATCATTTAAATTAAAAGAAAGCTGTGGCACGCCTTTCAGCACCCTTCCAAAATCCTCCAAAACATTTGTGTGGATGTGTGTGTGTATGTATATAATAGTTACAGGCACACAAATACAAGTGAATGTGTTGTGAGTGTAAATGTTAGTTCAGAATTCTAAGGTGTAAGAAATGTCGCTTTCCTTTTTTTTCGCCTCTAAATCACGTTTACTCTGCTCCAGGTCTCCATTCAGGCTAGAGGAAAAGTAAATCTCAGTCATTTTAGGGGGTTCCCCTAGGGGTCTCATTCATTCCATGAGTTGAAGGAAGCACCTTGGAGCTTCAGTATTTACTGGTCACCAGCATTCCGCTTGGGTCAGGCTCAACATGCTGCCTAAGTCTGGGCTGTTTCTGGCCACACTGGGGCAGGGCAGCTTGGCCAGTGCTAAAAGCCCAGTGCCTGGGGTGGGAAGGAGATAGAAAAAAATACCCTTTGCCTTCCCAGACGCTGGTATTGGTCCACTTCTGTTTCTTCCAACCTATCTTCCCCACCCCTCTGCGTCCCCATCTTAGGTTCTGTCTTCTGGTGCCTGGAAAATTCTGCTTTTGTCCTTAAGCAGAAGTCACCAAAAATACCCTGAGGCAAGGAAGCACAAAGGCTTGGCAAACTCCTTGGGAGCGGGAAGGAGAAAACCTCTCATTTCTTCCAGGTTCCTACAGCACCTGGAAACAAGACAATTAGTATCCCAGTAGATTCTCCTGCCAGATATATTTCATCCTGTCTTCTTACAAGTAAGAGAACAAAGCTGACAGTCTACTATAATAGGATTGCAAAAATCAGAACACAAAAGGAGGTTATGAGGTTACTCAGACATCCCACAACTGGGTTAACACTTTCCTACTCAGTTTAAGGAACAGTCCTTCTGAAGGCTCAGTTTTGAACCTGTCAGATTCACTGGCTTTATGTATTAACAGAGTTTTCCTTCAGTGATAAACAGAAACCCCCAAATTATAATATTCAATGTAGTTAAATAAACATCCAGACCCCTTCCCCTCCCTACCTTATAAATTAACTTATCCCTTATCATGGCTGTCGTTTGGCATGTGTTCTGTGGAAAGTGAAAAGCCACTAGTTTGTCCATGGCATATGGGGGAAGGTTTCTCTGATTCATCATCACACAGAGGCAGGGAGAACCAGCCCAGTCTGTTCCTTAGATAAAGCAAGGGTAGATGTATCTAGCTGAGATAAAGATTCCTCAGAGAGATGAACTAGCATGGGAGCGTAGACATGAAAAATACCTAAGTGATTCTGGTGCCTGCTTCATTTTGCCTGTGGGACCCATAGAAAGGGCATCCCCCAGAAAGATGCAAGAAAGAAAGGAACCCAAGTGTCCATCTGTCAGTGGTGCCTTTAAATCTTGGCCCAAGAATTTGCTTGAAGGCCACATGGTTCCTCTTGGGAGCAGGGACTGCCTGGGATCCTATAACTTTGGAAAGCAATGGCAGTCATTGGGTTGGAGTTGGCTCTAAGCATTATGCTGCTGGTGGCCCTCTCAGTATAGCCCTGGGAGAAAGAGTCGGGCAGTGGACCCTTGTTCCAGGCCTATACTGGAATCACATTTTAGTTCCTAAGATTTTTTTTTTTTCCCCTAGTAAAGGAAAAATAGGGACAATAAATACAACACTTTAAAGAATGTCAGCTCTGTGAGGGGGTTCTGTTTGCTATTTATTTTTCAAAATTGGTCACAGCTTGATAGCAAAGAATCTAAATTTCTTTTGATTGCCCTTTAAAATTAGATTCAACTCTATTACTCCGAATAGCTGTTCCAGTGTGTTTCAACTGTGGAGGATGACTTTGTTTATAACAAGCAGATTTATCTTTACTTTTCCTTATAAAGGACAAGTTGGTCTTGAATTTTTACAACTCCAAGGGAATGTTTGCAGTTACTTATTTTAAAATGCCAGTAAGACATTCATTTACCAGAGCTTAAGTCTATCCAAGATCTGTAACACTTGAAGTGAGCGTCGATTCCAGTTACTGATAGGCAGAGGGCATTAACCCCTGGCCACCACTGGTCACATCCCCTTTGACCACAGAGGCACTGTAGCCTGAGGGGTTAGCATCAGGAAACCCCTAATCCTAGCACCAACATGAGAGTAGACTCCTTAAAAAGACATTAAGCAATAAACACCATTAGTGTGGGTTCTACTGCCAAGGAATTAGCCACACTGGGAATTATACATCCGGACCCAAGAGCTAGTAGCCCATATTTTACATAGATGTCAAGATTGTTCAACAGCCACTTCAAAGAGAGTGGTAGGTTTGGCCTGAGTTGATGTGAGGGTATGTCAGTGGTCATCTGCTGTGCCCAATAGGAGGTCAGAGTTCAGGGTACCCCTACCACCAGCGCGCACACACGCGTGTACGCGTGCGCGCGCGCGCGCACACACACACACACACACACACACATTTCTGTCCTTATTGTCAGTACATATTACTAAACAGAAAAATGAGCAAAGACATGGAAGACATTGGGAAGGTAGAGGTGAGGCCCTGGCTGAAACCTGTCCCAAGTCAAGCATACCCTCAGCCCCACCGAACAGCATTTCCAGAATCATGATGGAAAATGCAGTCAGCACAAAAAGGAATCCCTGGTAAACAAAGGCATCTTTGCCATAATTTCTCTGGATATAATCAAATAACCACATTTCAATCTTAAATTTTTGATCTTAAAGTATTTTCATAGGCTTTTTAAGGATCTTGAAGGGATAATTATATAATTACCTAGTCATAGGTATGTTACCAAGCTAGCTGAGAGTATGTTGATTGCATAGTTCTAGAGTGAATCCCCTGGAGCAGACTGAATCTTACCAATGTAACAGTTCAGAGAAGTTTGTTAGAATGCTAGTACTAAAAGGGCACTGAGTAACGCTATAGACGTTAGAGTTTCTGCCCCAAAACTGTACTTTCAAGTTCTAATCTCTGATCTAAAGTATGTTTTTCTGTGTTTTCGTGTCTAATATACTAGCTCTGGGGTCCAGAGCCAATGAGTCAGGAGGAGTACCATGGTGTACCTGGGGTGACCACCTCTGCTCCAAAAACCCCTAGAGCCTGTCTGGTCTCCTTCCCCCGCACCCCTCCCCATGTTTCCCCGGTGTTCTCTGTTTCTCCTGCCCACTCTTGTCCCGCCCACCCCACCTCTGCCTCCCTAGGGTTCACATTCATTTCAGAGAGAAAACCCTTATTTCAGATGGAAGCGTTGTCCCTATGACGTGGGGGAAGGAGATCCGAATCTTGAACCATTTCTCCAGATTACGTTCATTAAGTGACAGCTTCTCCTTTGAAATGATCCCAATTTTGCATTGTCCTCGGCTGTTGCATAGGAGGATCTTGTGTGTGGAGGAAAATGCCCATGTTATGGGGGATTGTTAAAATACTCAGATATCTCCAGTGTCTGGGCACAGCTTAGCAAACTTTATAAAAGCTGCCAGAGTTTGCAGGATTCATGAGAGCATGACTCACAAATGGAGTTTCTATTCATAAGGTCCTTATACCCTCTGGGAAAAGGAGAAAGGGTGTTCCATCACAGGAAGACAGTAGAACAAGGTTTAGGATCAAAATTTAATGAGTTGAGACATAGAAAAAGCTATTGCAACTAAGACCCCATGTTCTATCTTAAAGCACTGCCCTTGGAAGGCAAGAAATAAACATGTAGAACACCCATGAGCTATAGGTAGGAGGGTACGGGGGGAGATCTGCCTTGGAAACCAAAATTATCCCACTAGAAATACATTCTTTCAGCATGCTAATCCTGGTTTAAGTGTAGTCCCAAAAGTTATGAACAAACAACTCCCTTCTTCCACCTCCAGCTTCCTTTCCTCGCCCTCCCCAGTCTGGTTTTGAATTGTGCAATTCCAAAGGGGATGAATATAGAACCCATGTCATATTTGCACCACATGTCTGCCACCACTAGAGTGTCTGCACATTAAAAGAGCTGGGCCTGTCTATAAACTTTCTTAAGGCTGGACTTTTAAAGAAGCAGCAAGTCATTGAGGTTTAAAAGTATCATGTAGAGACTTTACTCAAACGCCTTCCAGTACCTTCACTAAGAATCTCTGCTTCAACCACAGCCAGTTGGGGTTTTCCTTCCCATGCCGAGAACAGTGCAGCTATATGACCCTCCTGGATGTCAGATCCCTGGATTGCCAGTGCCCTTGTCTCAGTGATGTCCTTAGCAATAAGCCATGCATTTTGCTGGGCCAAAATAAGGCATGTCCCTTCATTCAGCAAGATCATGATCAAGAGAAAACTAAGAGAGGATACAGTTAAAACATGGTCAACTCGATGAAAGGTATAACTTCCTGACACCGGTGACCCTTGGTGGTACCATCATATCCAAGTCTGTACCCCAATGTCTTAGCTTGGTGCCTGGCACATGGTAAGGATTTCAGAATATTTGGAGAGAGAGGGAGAGCTAGAGAGAGGAAAAGGAGGAAAAACAAGGAAAAGAAAACTAAAAAGGACCAAGCCTGTCATCCCACAGAAAGGATGGTATGCTCTGTAGAAATCTAGGCCTTTTGATTACAAGTCTACCCTCCTACAGTGAGTTTCATATTGGGTATTTCAAGTATATGTTTTTATTCTTTGAACCAGAATCTCATTTTTTTTAGTAGATGGGATTTATAGATATGCTCTCAGTGAAGCTCTGAAGGAGATCACAAAAGTAGCTAAGTAAGTCTACCTGTTTTGTCTATCATTGGAAAATGTAATGCCTACCCGTGGGCCGTTTTAGGCAGAGTCTCTAAAATAACTTGCCATCTGGTCACCCTGGGCTGTAGAAATATGGCATCCATGCCTAGATGAGTCAGCAAGTTAGATTACTTGAAAAACTGTTATTTAAATTTAAGCTTTCTTTCCAATTTTGGTCACAGAGAATGTGATTCCACATCCAAAAATGAAATCAAGGAGCAGCAAATTATCTGAATAATTCATGCCAGAATTACCCAAACACTTTTGCCTTTTTTCTTTCTTTTTTTTTGAATACTGGTAATTCAGGACTAAGTAATTGAAGGGTTCAGGGAGACTTGAATCATCCTGATATTATTCAGATAAATGCCTCAAATTAACATTTTACTTGGTATTGACTCAACTCTAATCATGCTGGGTTTTGTCCTGCAGAAAGTGTTTTTAGTGTTTTTGAGCACAGCACCCCTTATATTAAAGTAGAAATACTCCATCCATGTCTAAATGATGATGATATTCTTAGACTACAACCTAAGATTTTTTAAGTTTTATTTATTTTTAGTTTAATTTTGGCCGTCCCTGTGCCCAACCTACTCCGTTCTCTATTCCTACTCCCCTGAGTCAACCGCTTGCTTGTCTTTAGGTGTTTTCTCTAGTATTCTGTTATTTCTTTTCTTTCTTTTTTTTTTTTTTTTAATTTTTGGCTGTGATGGGTGTTTGTTGCTGCATGTGGGCTTTCTCTAGTTGCAACGAGCGGGGGCTACTCTTCATCACAGTGCACGCGCTTCTCATTGAGGTGGCTTCTCTCGTTGTGGAGCGTGGGCTCTAGGCACGTGGGCTTCAGTAGTTGTGGCACAAGGGCTCAGTAGTTGTGGCTCACAGGCTCTAGAGCACAGGCTCAGTAGTTGTGGCGCGTGAGCTTAGTTGCTCCGCGGCACGTGGGATCTTCCCGGACCAGGGCTCAAACCCGTGTCCCCTGCGTTGGCAGGCAGATTCTTAACCACTGTGCCACCAGGCAGTTCCCTGTATTTCTAAATAACATGCTCATACAGACTTTAAATTTTAGATATTATCTCTACTGTCTATTGGCATCCTACTATAGAAGATTAAAATTATAGCTACCACTTATAAAGCACTTACCATGTACCAAAGAATATTCCAGGTTCTTCATGCATATTGACTGTTTTAATCTTTACAATGAATGACACAATATGGTAGATACTATTATTATCCAAATTTTGCAGATTGGAAACCAAGGCACAGAGAGATTATATATCTTGCCCAAAGTTACACAGTAACAGTGGTAATAAATTATGTAGCCGGGGTTTCAACTCAGTCAGTCTGGTTCCAAAATCCATGTTCTCAACAATGAACCAAATTTATCCAGCTCGGTTTTGGCAACCAACTCTGCCCCCCACTCCAACACACACACACACACACACACACACACACACCTGCTTCGTCTTCCCACCATCAATATAGTTGTATCACTTTTGGGGGTTATAAATTAGTATTTGGTGTTTATTATTATTATGACTATCTAAATATTAATCACAGTGGATCCATGCAGCATACTATTGTTACATTTCCTTATTCATGTAACTTTATGGTTTCCTTGGAAATAATTTGATTTCTAAGTTTACAGTTTATTTCCAAACACTCTGCTGGAGACAGAATCCTTCTTTTGGTGCATTCAGACAAATCAGGTACCTCTCGTGTTTCAGTCTGTTCACAGAGACACCATCTTTCCTCTTACCCAAGTCTGTACTGCGACTGTCTGGCAGCGCCACACAGCTGTCATCTGCAGTTTCCCACATACATCATTCTGGGAATTCCTTTTGCTTCTCTCTTGTGTAGAGCCCTATTTCCTGAATCTATTGTTTCCTCTTTTTTTGGTTTATTCTCTTACTTTGGTAAATATATCTTCCCATCCTATGGAGGTGAAGGGGGTCCTAAAATTTTTGAGGCCTTGCCTGGCTGAAATATCTTTGGTTTGCCCTCCTATGGATTACGAATATTTGGCTGGGTATAGAATTCTGGGTAGGAAACTATTTTCCCTTAGAATCTTGAACACATTATTTCATTTTCCTCAATGTGTCTGTCAGGAAGCTCAATTCCTCTGTAATTGCAAATCCCTTGAAAGCTTTTACGATTTTCTCTTTATCTCCACTGTTTTGATTTCATGATATTTTGCCATGATTCCATTCTCATTCCTGGCGTGTGGGCACTCAGCCCACTTTTTAAATCTGGAAACGTACACACTTCAATTCTGGGAAGTGTTTGGTACAATATCTTTGAAAATTTTATCCCCTCCAATTTCTCTGTTCACTTTTCTGGAAATACTATTGTTCTAATGTTCAACACATTGGACTAATCCTTTTCTAACTATTTTTTTCTACTTTTCTAACTATTTTCTAACCATTCTTCTGTACTTATCCATACTTTGGCTTTCTCTAAAAGTTCTTTCCAGAATATTTACTGAACTTTACCTTCCAACCTTTCTAATTTTTTATTTCGGCTATTATAGTGTTAATTTCTAATAGGACTTTGTTGGTTTTCTCTTTGTTCCTTTTTCATGGCATTATATATGCAGAATTTATTTAAATTTTACAATCAAATACAAGTGTATATTTTTATCTTTTCTTCCTTTTTACAATAAAGGTGGCATACTGTACACACAGTCTGTCTTCTTGCTTTTTTCCACCTAACACATTGGAGGTCTTTATGTATTAGTATAGAGAGAGCTTCTTTATTCTTTTACATAGCTACATATTATTTCATTGTATGAATGTACTAATTTTTTTTTAATTAATGAATTAATTTATTTATTTTTGGCTGTGTTGGGTCTTCATTTCTGTGCGAGGGCTTTCTCTAGTTGTGGCGAGCAGGGGCCACTCTTCATTGCGGTGCGCGGGCCTCTCACTATCGCAGCCTCTCTTGTTGCAGAGCACAGGCTCTAGACGCGCAGGCTCAGTAGTTGTGGCACATGGGCTCTAGTTGCTCCGCAGCATGTGGGATCTTCCCAGACCAGGGCTCGAACCCGTGTCTCCTGCATTGGCAGGCAGATTCTCAACCACTGCGCCACCAGGGAAGCCCTGAACATACTGTTTTTAATCCTTTCTACATTTTTATTGAGAGTCTGGTCTCTTGTTGATTTGTAGCAGCTCTTTATATATTACACATTATAAAAACTGACCTTTGTGTTATGAATTGCAAACATTTTCCCTGGTTTTTCTTTTCTTCTTGTTACAATTTTTTGAAGTTCTCATCACCTCCCTATATTACCTCTATTCACTTTGAATTCTGTTTCTGTTTATTTTGGTTTTTGTCTGTCATAGTAGCACTTCCCTCAAAAGTCTGGTGATCCCTGACTCATTCATATTTAGAAACAAGACACTAAATCTCAATTAGAAGCTCTGGCTTTATGGGTGAGGCTTGTTGACTGGTAGATGTTTCTTCACACAGACTGGTTAAGTACTAGGCTCTTTTGTTGGGAAACTGACTAATTGTCAGTATTTGTAGGACTTTTCTTTTGGCAGTTGATTTCTCAAGATAAGGAAACTCCAGTCTCCTTCTAGGGCCTATTAACCTGATTGCCAGGAATCTGTAGGTCAAACTAGCAGGAGATGTGTTAATAATTGTGTTCTATAGGGACTCTCACTTAATCCCATGGTTTCCAGCCCCTTTAGCTGAAATCAGAGTCTCTCTCTGGTCCATGCGTTGCAAACTGTAACCTCCAGTCTTTCTTCTCATTGGGAAAGGGACAGTCACCTGGCTGCACTGGGTCAGGAAGGTAATCTGGGGTATGAACTGCTACTTCCAAAAAGTTTCAAATAATCTTCCCATTTTCAGCACTCACACAGCACCCACTGTCACTTTCAGAAATTCATGGTACTTCTAGTTCCCGAGTCATGCAGTGCACATCAGTTTCCTGGCTTCCCTGACTATAGGCTTAGATTTCTGCTTTTCCTGCCTGCTCTGCTAAGTCAGTTCCACATATCGATCCATCCTTCTGTTTCTGAAATATTATTGGCATTTTGTGTGTTATCATCTCCTCTCTCATTTCCCTCTATTCATTTAGGTTGATGCTTTTTTATTTCTTTACTTTCATTTCAGTGTTGTTTTGTAAGAAAGAGATGATAAATCTATGTTTTTAATCCATCGTGCTTAATTGGAAGTTCCTAAAACATTTTTTAACCAACCAGGTTTTTCTTCCACCCTCTTCCCTTCCTTGCTCATGAACAACTCTCTGAAGTTCTATTCAGATGAATAAATAAAAATAAGAATTAATAGACTACATGGTCTTTGTAAGCAAGTACGATTTTGAGGCCATAAACACCCCAAGCCACTTGGGGTTCTCCATCCAAATGTGTCTTCACGTGAGCGAGTACCATTCCCAGAAATAGTTTGTTTTTGTCTGGTATAGCAACAAGAAGGAATTTAGTAATATGTAGTCTAGCTCAAACTCAGAAGATAACTCCTCCCTGGAAGATTTTATACTCAGAATGGGACTAATATCTCATGAAAATGAATGCTTCTACCCAGAGGGAAATTCACTTAAAAAGCAAAACTAAAACTGTTCCCAAGCTTGAGCTGGTACTTCTTTCCATAGGCTTATGAGGTATCAAGTATTGAGGGGAAAACAGCATTATTTTTCCCTAGATTCTTCTTTTTCCCATAGATTTACCTACTGTGGTCATCCAACATGCTACTACTCAGTAATCACACACCCAAAGAAAAAGCATTTCCTTTAAATGACTAACACTCAAGCTTACTGGAGAATAAAAGGTGTCACCAGTGAATCCAGTGAATAAAATATAAAAATCTCTTGTTTCCACTCAACCAGCAGTACTATGCTTCCTATTTTGTTTGACTCTGATAAAATTCACTTGACTGTAGAATTTTGCCTGGTTTCCAATCAGCATAATTGAGAAATTACTTCCAGGGCCAAATTTAAAAGTGTCCACAAAGTATGTTATTAAGTAAAAACATACTTATTAATAAGTATGTTATTACTATTTATTGTTTAAAGAGTGGTTTATATGAAAAGAGAATAACTTGATTACTGGAATGAAGTATTCTTGAGTGTGGTTTGTGTGAGGATAATTTCCATTTTTGGTGAGCTGTTTAGTGGCGTTGTATTGTAACTTGACCATAGTTTTATCTAATTTTGGCCTATGGTTTTTCTTCCGCTTAGGCATAATGACATCAATAGAAAAATGAAGAAATCCTACAGCATAAAGCACGTCGCTGAGCTAGAGTCAAAAGAATTCTTCTTATAAATCACTTTTTTACTATCTCTCATTGCTGCCCTTTGGATACCATTGGAAATGTCTGGACTGTCCTCTGTGGAAATAGAATCACGAGAACAGTGCCTCACCAGCAGAAGAATAGACTATCGGGATGCCTTAAATTTATAGCACTAGAGTATATAAGACACATTTTTGAGTGATATTTGTATATATAACTTGTTTTTAAAGAGATGCTGTTTAAAAGCATGGTTGGGCAAATGTATGTTTTTTAAGATTGATTCAACCTCCCCACAGGACATTCACCAAGCCACTGTCACCGTTTTGTATTTCATCAACTGCATGGGTGTTTGCTGATGTTGGTTGAACTTCCCTTTCCCCATAACATGGGCAGTTTGGGCTCAGCTTCTCAATGAGACCAGGTCAGTGCTATTGTTTTCTGTTAAGAGTGTTTTTTTCTGTCATTTCTACTTTTTGTATAAAGGAAATAAAACAATGTTAACAGCCACCTATAAGCTTGGGGCACTTACCTTCTAATAAATCTGTGATGTTCTAATTTCTAAGGGGCTTTAAGAATATTTTGACGGCTGATATTTTATTTCAGGAACAAACTGCCCAGTTGAGCTGCTTTCCCATAGGGGTCAAATAAAACATTCTCGTTTCCACTAAGTGCTAGAGGATCAGACAAGTATATAAAGTCAGTCAGTTCCTTCTGTCTTCTCAGATCGCAGTGTTGACATGAGAAAATACTAATGACAGCTAAGGATTTAGCCCCTTTCCTGGGTCACTTTTTTCTGCCTCTAAAACATGACGAGGCCTGTCTAATTCCTTTAGGAGACAGTGTGGAGCCTGAGTTCATAACAGCTCTATTGTTGATGCAGCTCTTTGAATCCATGTAAGAGTAAGTTCCAGATGGTTTTGTCCTATCATGTAAACATATATTTCTGTTGCAACTTCAAGAGTTTTATTTTCAAAGGGTTGCCATGGCCTGTAAGAGGCCTGTCAAATTTTAGTTTGAAAGTAGAATGTATTCTTATCAGTAGGAGGGAGCAGTGTATGCTATTAACAGTTACTAGCAATGTTACTGCAGTCAAACGTGGGCCATTCTGTATCCTGGTGGACCAAATAGGCCAAGGTGCTGAATTAGGAGGCGATCTTGCATAGGTGGATCATTTGACAAACTTAGGCTTGATGAGATGCAGTGACGTATAGACGAAGGAGCTAATATTAAAGTGCCTTTTATGTACCAGCCATGCTTATTTGTAGGTATTATTACTTCCATTGTATAGATTAGAAAATTAAACTTCAGAAAGTGTAAATCCTGTGTCCAAGGTACTACCACTAGCAATAGCAGAATTGGCTTCGGTACAAGTTTTCTCGTTATCCTCACGACACTGTCCATCTGTCCTGCACTACACTATCTCCTTAGGGTATTGACGAGCACTCAGGAAGGGAGGGTTGTGGTGTTGGCTCTACTCCTGGGCAACTCTTTGGTCTTAGGCAAGGGACACTGCCTCTTTGATAAATCTGGGAAAGGGGGAGGCTGGCTTACCTACACATCTAGGAGGTAGGTTCCTTCCAACTTATAGAGTAACATGTCTATGAATTTCGGCCACGTTGTTCTGTCCTTGTTCAGGTCCTGTGAGTTCCTGTCGTCAGAGCCTGGTGCCGTGTGTGGTTCTGCGTTTCTCACATTGTCTTCTCCTCAAATGAGATGCCCTATTCTGATTGTGGCCCCTTGGCTTCCTATGCCCTCTTTGATTGCCTCCTCACATTTCACTGCTCTGTCCTAGTGTTTGAGATTCTACTAGGGAATATATGGCAAGCATATGTGAAATGTGGATTCCTGTGTTTCCTGCTTGGTGCAGAGGAAGTTACATGGGAGTCACATGTGAGCCAGCCTTTGGGACTTAGCCCTACAATGGGGTCTGCAAAGGACGGAGGCCCAGAGAGTGCTCTCTCTGTCCCCCAGAGGCCCCAGTTTTGTTCTTCAACAGGCTGTGTTTTTAAACTTGAAAGTTGAAGGGGACTGGGCATTCTGCAGGGATTTTATGAGCCAGACACAGAGTTCCCAGTTAAACACAGCAAAGAAAATGTGAAGAGTTTGAAAGAAAGAGATGCTGCCTTGACCCAGAAAACTCTGGCAATTTGTTTATTGACACTATCATTTTAGATACCGCAGTCCTAAGCACAGAAGAACAAAGAATTTTTTCAAAAGGTAAAATAGGGAAGTCGAGCGGATTCAGATGAGCCAGACCACATGACAATGCATTCTATGTTTAATGATGTTGCTAGGACACTAAAAATGCTGGTTCTGGGCTTCCCTTGTGGCGCAGTGGTTGAGAGTCCGCCTGCCGATGCAGGGGACACAGGTTCGAGCCCCAGTCCAGGAAGATCCCACATGCTGCGGAGCGGCTGCACCCATGAGCCATGGCCGCTGAGCCTGCGCGTCCGGAGCCTGTGCTCCGCAACGGGAGAGGCCACAACAGTGAGAGGCCCGCGTACCACAAAAAAAAAAAAAAAAAAAATGCTTGTTCTTAAATCACACATGTACAACTTTACCATCCAAGTTCCTTATGACATGGATGAATTATATGTGCTTGAAATTAATAGAAATGATGTTTTCCTTCCCACAAACTTAGTTTGGGGCAGAATTTTAAAAATGAAAACACAAACTCTTACTTCTTTATAGAAATCAAGACTCATTTACATGTTACAGAAAGAGTATGTTTCCTTTTAGTAAGCCCAGCTTTGGGGTCCCGGCCCTCACTCCCTCCCATCGGGCTAGTAAAACGAGTGAAGCTCTATCTGCATGCCTAATTACATGCAGCAGAGCAGGGAACTCAGCTCCGCTACAAAATCTATCACAACATCTGTCAGCATCTTTTAAAGTCTGGCTGTTTTTATGTCACTAAAGGGACTTGTATTGCCAAAGTTCAACACATCAAATTAAGAATGTTTCTTAAAAAAGATAACAAGATACCAAACCTTCACCGCTTTGAATGGTTTTAATTCCCATTATTAGTATCAAGACCTCAACCCTGATAAGAAAGTTCTAGATGTACATCGTGGGGTCGGGAGTGTGGATGAGAGTCTGAAAGGTATCTTCAAGAAGCAAATTTTTACAAGGTTTTTTTTTTTTTCCCTCAAAGTGTATATTCATAAGCCACATACTGAAAGGTACAGGCTGGAGGAAATGACCATAAAAGAAATATTTCAATAATTCCCTGAAAGACTCCTTGATACAAAATGGGTTAAATGTTATTTCTTCAATAGCCTCCTATGTGCTTAATGTTAAGTTGATAAAGCAAAGTAAGAATAAGGAATTCATTACAACAGGGTTGATACCATTTCCCCAGATAAAAATGGACTTCGTGCTATCTATTGCCCATAACTCTGATTTGTTGCTCTATCTATGTGTCCTGTGTTATCTCTGGTAACACATTATTCTTTAACTATTGCATAGTTTTATATAACTTTTCAAGCACTTGATTTGTGTCTCCTAATGAGACCATAAGTTTGTTGATCTCAACAGTCATTGTTGTTGATCTCAATAGAACCACCTCTCATAGATGGTGGTTAGTGAATATCTACCAGCAATTTTTTCAATATTCTTATATCCATCTCATTTTCTTCTCATTTCTTCCCCATTCATCTTCTTCCACCCCTTTCTCTTCCTCTTTTTCTCTCCATTTCCTCCCTTGCTCTCTCTCCTTCCTGTTTGCTGTCATCTTCTCTCCCTTTTCTTCTCTCTTCTCTACTCTCAATTCTCAAGATCGCTAAGTCCTTTATATGGATCTGCCTTAGAAGAAACCTGGCAAAGGAACTGCAGTAAGTAGAAATGTGTTGGATCCGTGTTTTCAATGAAAAGTAAATCACCTCTCCCTTCTTGCCAAAGCATGTCCATAGAACACTGATTGTTCTATAAGCTGATGTGGTCAATAACCCATGATTGATCCACGCCAAGAATCAAGCCCTGTGCTAGGCACTCTCCTTGAAAACAAGGGACCCAGAAGTCAGTATCAACGGTAGAGGGGCATACAAAGAGAGAGAAGTCTACCAAATTGTGTATTTGGAGGGACTTATGGGAAAAAAAGTCTTCTAATTGGTTTATAACAGTGGTTCTCAAATTTTGCTGCACATTAGAATCGCCTGGGGGAGCTTTTCCAAATCTGATGCCCAAGCCAAACATCATAACAAATAAATCCAACTTTCTGGATAAAACCAACATAAGCATTTATAAAAACTGCCCCTGGACTCCAATGCGCAGTCAGATTTTAAAACCAGTGCCTCAAAGTGTGTTCGGGCACTGTCAGCCTTGGCCTCAGCTGGGAGTGTATTAGAAATGCAAAATCTTCCTTCTGGCATTTACCGTAGCCTCTATTTTTAGTTTTGTGATGCTGTGATCTATTGAGACAATATTTGAGAAGATAGCATGACAGAAAAACCCCCTTCCTCAAGGATAGGGGAAGAATGGTGTACCCCCTAAACCTGGGATAGGGTATGGAGAAAAGACTACTAGGTGTTCTTGGGAAGTGTCGCATAATACTCTTATGTATAATGCACCTATAAACTGAAAATCAATACTGTAGTTTCATATGTAGGAAATTTATAAATCATATAATTATAGAAAGTGAGGCTTCTTTTCTGGATGGGGTAGAAGACAGAACAATAATTTTTCCATAAAGGATGGGGTCACTGCACTTTTATGTTTAATCATAATGGGGCTAGCTTTTCAATTGTTATTGCCCCAAGTTTCCTAAAATCTACAGAAGTCAAGTCATCAGAAATCTACCCATCAGTCGATGGCAATAACCAAGATAAAGCACGCTGAAACAAAGACTAAAACTCACTCCCCAACCACTGCTGCAGGGGCTCCCCATAATATGCCAGCAAGATGCGCGATGTATTTTATGACCTCATTACACAGTACAGTGCTATACTGTATGCCAGATATGTTCCTTTGTTTACACGACATACACACACACACACACACACACACACACACAGTGAATGCCTGTCATGTGCACAGCTGTCCCTAGTGGTGGAAATACAACTGTAAATCTATGCTAATGAAAGCATAGTGCTTTTGATGGAATGTGGAAAGTGTGAGTTAAAATAAATTTGGAAAGTGTAGCAATCTGTTGTGATGTTGTGGTCTTACTTATATTTGTATTTTATAAATATATTTTATCTCTTCTTTCTGTGGAATGCATTCTTGGAGTTGTTCAGCCGGTTAGGAACAAGGAAGGCAGGAGTTAAATTCTATTATTTGTGGTAGGCAGTGCTATTCCCTTCTCAATACCCTTTCTTCCTAATTGAGAGAAGTCAGTTAAGTGTTCTCAGGTAAAACTACTTTCCCAGATGCTCTTGAAATCAGGAATGCCCATGTGACTCAGTTCTGGCCAATGAAAAGTCAGTTGAAATCATGACGTGGTGCTTTAGAGAATTTTGTGGAGGAAGAAGGTTACCTAGCACTTGTCTTTGCCCCTGTACTTTTCCCTCTGGGGTAGAGCAGCGCCTCTTGCAGCCATGAGAACAAAGTCCCATGCTGAAAAAGGAAGAAAAGGAAAGAGAAGGCACCTGGTTCCATAAGCAGCTGCTTTGTAAGCCCCGGACTGTCCTGCATATTATCTAAGTGAGTAAAATAAGTTCTTTTCATTGACCAAGTCACTGATACCCGGCTTCTGGTAGGAGTAGCCAAATATAAAACCTAATTGATGTACTCAGCATACAGAATAAGTAGTATACATCCGATAGTTCATTGGGATAAAGGTACATTTCACAAATTGTGTTCCATCCACCAGTAGCTCTAGATGTTTGTCTGTGCTTTACGATTAAAGTAGGTTTTGCTAGTTTGGTAAACAGTGCATACAGAATCCCATAACACATTGTGATGTACCACCTTCAGAAACGAAGGACTCACTCTCCCAGCTGCTGGCAGTGCTACTAGCCCCGGAGGCTTCTCCAAGAATTAGCCTTCCCCAAGAATTGCCCTTGGGTGGAGAGAGGCGCCTTGCCTAAGAGCATGCCCCTTCCCAGGGCAGCCTGTATCCAACGACTGGTCAGTGTAGGGGGTTGACCCGCTCAGTCCCTTACCCAACTGGAGACAACTCCAGAGAGCCATCCTAGCTCCAGAGCTCCCCGTGGGCTTGGCCCAACTTCTTCCTCTGCCTTATCCTGTTTCCCTCCCCTCCCCTCCCCTGTTGATCCCAGGAACCATTTATAATAAACTTCCTGTACACTAATCTCCAGGTCAGAGTCCACTTACCAGGGAACTCAAACTAGGACAGCATATTAGCATGCTCGAGCCTTGAACAATCCCAGAGTACGAAAGAAACCTTTAATTGTGTTAGGTGTTTAAACTGATTTGTAAACCAGAGGACTTTTAGAACACTTTTCACATTCCCCCAGAGTGGTTTCCCTTAATATGAGTTTGGGAGCTACTGGAATCAATTTTAGATCATTGTACAAATATGGAATTTAGACTATTATGACAAAGGTTCAGTGTCAAATCAAAATGCATGTGGCCACGGCAGAACTATTTAGCCAAACTTCAAAGAAATGCAACCAAAGTAATACTCTATTGGAATACAACTTTATTTGCTAATAATGTCAAATTGATACTTAATGTAGCAGCCTGTGGTCATTATTATTGTAACATACCTTTCTCAGGGTCCTTCCATAGGCTATGGACCCAGATGTAATCCATCAACCTCATTTCACTGCTGATGGCTGAACTACATCCTAAGTCCCCAAAGAAATGTCATCTCTGAACTGTGGAATTTCTCAAAAATCAATATAAGAAATAGCCATAAAGAAAAAAGTTTCTATATATTTTTTTTATCAAACTCTTATTGAAACCATCATATGTTTAAAAAGCCAATGGCTCTATTAGGAGCCATAAAATAAATTCTTCTTAGAGTTAGTGCTAGGAAAAAATCTGCTTCTATAGAAAAACTGGCATGCTTCTTTTTATTAGCTAATAAGAACCTCATATAACTTGTGTTTTCCTTTTTGTCTTGCCTGCTAGGAAAAGGTCAAAAGTAAAGTTTGCATTCCATCTCAGTAGCAATCCTTAGCTTAGTTCTTTCTAGTACGTTCTTTCGTGGGTATCCATGTAGGATTGGTTACTGGACCCGCCATGGATACCAAAGTCCAAAGATGCTAAAGTCCCATAGTTGGCCCTCTATGTGTCCTTGGGCTTCACATTCGCAGATGCATTCAACCACGATGGTAACAGAATACATGAGCTGCAGTTGATAGGATCCGCGGATACGGAGGGCTGGCTGTATATCAGTCTTTCTCACCTTCACCCCCTTTCTTTATTCTTACTTCTTTATGCTTCTTCAATAGTTGTGGCCCATCTGTATTATAAGCCACCCCTAGACCTTCTGGAAATAAGTAGGCTGAAATAAATATAAAGGATCCTGTTATCTTTTCCCCACTTTACCCCCTGCCTCTCCAATCCTGTCCATTCATTTTATCTAACTGATGTTGAAACCCACAACAACCGTGTGTGCAAGGCAATGCTGATTCAAAGTGTAAGAGAACTGTTACCTTGAGTTGCTCACTGTCTATCCAGGATGGGAGAGATCACATACACACTTATGTGAAGTGCGAGACGAGGAGCAGTGTGTGTGGTACGGGCTCCAGGGCCAATGTTGTTGACAGGAGGGGGAACTCACTCTTGGTCTGGCTGAGGCCAGGCAAGTGCCCTGTGAGTTTCCCATTTAATAGAGGCAAACAAATACCCTCAGACACAGTGATTGGCTACCCAGTCCCCACGGAGTGTAATCCAGTGTCAAAGTGAGGGTCACATCTGAACATGGCACTGCGTGTCCACAGCCAAATGGCCTTACTGGTAGTTTGTCCAACTCACAGACTCTTGGCAAATGTTCAGTCAGCCTTAACTCGGCCAAGCAATGCGTATTTTCTAACACAGAGACAGGTAGGAAGAGATTCAGAAATGGGTTCTCTATTTTATTCACCTGCCAGGGCCTTAGTCCTAGCCTCTCAGAGCCTTCATTGCAAGCCCTCCTGGGCCAGCCCCATGGACTCCCGCTGGTGGTGACCGTGCAGTTAACCCTGCCTGGCTCCACTCAAGATGCCTGCAGAGGGGAGCGCCTTCAGCTCTGCTGTGGCCCACTTCTCTGAGCTTTCTTAGCTGGTGACTGAGCACAGCAGAGGCATCAGAGTCGGCATATCCTCCTGCCAGGGAACTCCTCTAAGGGCAGGTGGTGGCCCAGGACTCCCCTCACCCGGCCGAATCTTTCTCCAAAAGGTGCTGCAGTCTGAGACTCTTCCCCCCACCTCCCTACATAGGTGTCTGCCCTGTGTGCCAGTCTGAAGCCTCTTCATGCTACTCCTGTTCCCTCCCCCTTCATCCTTCCCAAGGCCTGTCCCTCAATCACTCTCTTGCACCTCTAGTCCCATTTTGATGGCTGCTTGTCAGATGACCTTAACCGACACACCACTCCTTGACCTTCATCTTTGGACACACCTCCTTTTAGTCTTTCACCCTCTTCAAGGTTCAGCCTCCTCTTGGAGTAAGCATTCAGCATGCGTTATCCTTTTCTCTCTACTTACCTTAGAAAGTAGAGGCTGGGTGGGAGGCTCTACTTCCCACCCAGCCTTCCCCCCAGCTTAGGACCCTGTGGGTGGACGTGGGTAGGGGTATGGGTCTTCTCCTGGCAAAGAGGAACTTGGTGCTAGTATGTATGTCTCCTGTAACTTGTGCCAAAAGAATGTATTTCCTTCCGCGCCTTGAGCTGTATCACAGAAAGCCATATTCTGTTCTCTTAAGCTGGTGGGGGCAGGGAGAGGCAGTATGTGATTGAGGAAAACTCACCCTGTAACACAGGCAAAACATGCCACCTGAGTTCAAAGAAAAACATGCCCAATAAGAGATGGAAAGGAGCTTTCATTCTGCATTAAGCTCCACCCACCCCCTCCCCTTTTTTGCATTTCTTGTCCCTTATGCAAAAATTTTGCTGCTCACAGGTGAATAATTCACACTTCCCTTCTCTCACCCCAGGTCTCTCCTTCACATTTTCCATATTTGACTTAATAAATTAAGAACATGCTAATAAATTACTCAAGTTATCTCTTGTTATTTGTAGCATTTATTTCCCTTATATTCATCTTTTTTAAAAGAGATGTACTTTTAAATATATTTTACATTTTCATAAATTTGTTACAGGCAATGAGTAGCAGGTACAGGGAATAAATAACAAGTTAGATTGAAAGTTACTTGTCATTATGTTATTAATGGTGGTTGCCTTTGTGGAGGCCCACCTTTTTTGTGCAGGATTTATTGTCACAGCCAATTTCTAAAACCTGTAAAGACTTCAAGGAGAAAGGAACCATTCCACTGTAGTCTGTCTGAATGGATTCCTGACATCATGGCTGCAAACCTCCCTGTTTATCTGGATCTGCAGACACATCTGCAAGAAGAATCCCATGATTTCATACTCCGAACAACTGCTGGGTTGTAATGATGTCCCCAGGAGGAAGCAATTCATCCTTAAGCTTCAGAGTGATCAGAAGCGAATGGAAAGTGCTGCTTTCTGCCTGTATGTCCAAAAGCAGCATTCCAAGTGAATCCCTGGCCATTGTTTCTTCCCGGACTTAAACTCTGACAGCGAAGCAAAATCACACCTCTGATTTTAGGATCATTTTACCAGACTATATCTTGGCACTTAAAATTCTTACTTTATTTGCATATCCTTCAGCCTCCTCCTAGACATTTTAAATGGCTGAGCATCCCCTTGTGTGCCCCTTTTGTTTTCCAGACACACCACAAACCATAAGGACCACATGGACTGCAGGATACTAAGTGCTCAGTCACAGGGTTTCTTGATTGGCTACCTAATTAAGTAAATCTCCTTGCCTGGAGGAAACTAAGTTAAAATAACATTGAGGTCCGTCCCTAAGCCCGCAAGAGAGAAGAAAATTTAAAACCAGGGCTGAAAATTTCCTCTGTTGTGCAATGAATATTGCAGAATGGCTGTCAGATGGAGTTTCAAATACGTATTAACAGTTTCCTAAACATGAGTTCAGACCCCACAGTCTCCTAAATGTTGCAGGTTTGGCTGACATTAGTTCCTGGAGGATTACCCTGTTGGAAACCGTCAGCCATGAAGTGACTCTACCCACTCCGCCTGCTGTTAGATCTTCTTATTGTAAGGTAAGAGACCACTTTCTCCTGCTTTTCCGTAATAAACACATCAAAAAGAAAAGCATGGTATGCTGGGCAGAGACCTGAGAGATCTATTGCCTCTCATTGCTTGCAAGAAGTAGCACATGGGTACCATTCCAGATAGAGGAAAGCATGTACTTTCTTTAATAAACCTCCAGAGAATGAGATTCCAAATTTTTTAGGTTGGGACGACCATTAATGCCAGGACTTTCTTCCTCCAGGCCTACTCGTTTCTGTGGGCCCACCTTCTCAGAAATGCTAGTTTTAGGACTAACCCTGTTGACCATGACAAGAATCCAATCCAGTACAAACATAGAAAGAGGGCGGAAAAGTCAGCTCCCGAAGCAGATAATAGTAAGAGAGGGATTAGATAGCACTTCAAGTGCTAAGAGTAAGAATTGGCACTTTATTTTTTAACCATAAAAGTGTAGATCCCCTCATAAAGCCATGTTTTATTGGTATGAATGTGGTTTAATAAGACGAGAACAACTTTAAAGGTAATAAATTGCTCATATTTCCCTTGACCTACGGAATAAAGACTCATGAAGGACAGACTTCCTAGGGTTATATCATCTTGTTGGTGTATTTGTAATAATTCGATGTTTAAGGTATCACACCAACATAGCCAATTCTTAATGACAAATTCATACCTGACAGCCAGCACTGTCAGACCACTGGTGACAGAAAGCCCAGAATGAATTTACTACGGTACATCTAAAATCGAGTTTAGGTACACCTCTCTTCCCCCCACAGCCTCTGCAAAAATCTGTCATTACCTTGGAACTACCTGGTTTATTTCCATGTTAGTGTGTGATACCTAATACGGCTTGTTAACATGGCTTACCGTAGTTTCTGGGCATTAGTGTTTATGAGAAAAACTTCAGATGTATACAAGGTTTTGGACATGTGACTTATATAAACTGGAATAAGAGCATTGTTGCTAAAACCTGGGGCTTGCTTTGAAGCCTCATCGTACTGTTCTTGTGAAACCATTCAGCAGAATGCCCTGAAGGGTAGAAAAATTGCACTGAGCAATAAAATGTCAACAAACTGCAGAAAGCGAACATCAAGCACTTTCATCTAAACATGCCCTTCTCTCCTTTCACTTGGCAGGGGTTTTGTTTTTAAAAAGTAATAAACTCTAGCACTCTAGTTGACCTGGGATGTGTTTTAGAAATTAAACCCTAGAGCCAGAAGCATTATGACCTTTAATGTGGACTCCCTATCTCAGAAAAACCATAGAATGAGAAATATAAACAGAAAAGGAGAACAGAAATTTATCTCTCAATTGTCTTGGTCTTGGATTATTTTTAAAGAGAGTACACAACAAAACTATTGGCCAGAAGGAACAATCTTAAATCTGTTTAAACAGGTGTCCAGTACTTACCATCTCATGAACAGCAAATGAATACAATCATACCACAATTTTAGAAGGATATGAACAAGGAAAACCTATTCATAAGCCTGTATAACCTTTATAAACCTGGAGCAGACACAGTTTGGTCTCAGAGCAGGGATGCAGTCAAGAAATATATTCCCACAGCCAAAAGTAATTTCAAAAGAACTCAAACCCTTATGTTTCTTAAAAACCGTAAAGAGTATCCAAATTCAAAGACCATGACAATAGTTATTAAAACTCCCTTTTGTCTTCTACCCCTCCCCCTCATCCTTGCTGCCAATCCAGAGAATTTCAATCCACAATTCCCCATAAAGTCTCTCAACACTTCATTCTCCTTTCTCTGGCTTTCCTCACCCTCTCTTTTCTGCATCACTTTATGATGTAGATTGACCTTACCTCTCTCCTAGCAGAAAAGAATCCCTATTTGTAGGAATAAAAGAATAGGGAAATTGATCTGGTAATTAGAGAATTCTCTTTGTCTGGGTAGGGTATGGAAATAGAGAACATCCCACATTAATCATTTGATCCTAATATAATTGTATCATGAGTGAAAAAGTACTGAGAAGTGAGAGCTGTATCTTCAATATACCCTTAAAACTGAGACCTAAAAAATCTGAGCGACATTATATAGATACATTATGTTTGTATAGTTCTAGAGAAACTAGAAGAACCTAGAAAAACTTGTTTATTAAAGCACAGAGAAAATCTCTGTTCTGTATCTCAGAAGAGTGGAGTTTCCTTTTGGAAAAATAAATCTGATAGGTTACCAGATGGAGGTCTAGAATTTCTTGGAGAAGGAAGCAGGAGACAAAATATTAGTCATAGACACTGGGAAATTTCAATGTCTGCATGCAGACACCATGTGACAATGGTTTGGGGTAGTAAAGCAGGGTATGCCTATACATGGCTAGCATTAGTTTTCTAATAGGTTCTATCCTACCAAATCAGGGGTTGTGAATCCAAATACCTGTAAGAGTCAAGCTGTGTCCTAATCAAGTGACACTGGCTGAGTGAGAACTATGACAAAATGGAAAGGGGATGTTCTATCTAAAGTAATTACCCCCTTCCCACTAATTCCTATCATGTAGGAATGCTGGCCCAAATTCCCAGTTTTCCAAGAGAGCCTGAAAATCCATATGCTATCTGGGATACCCCCCAGATTTTAGATGTTGGCAGTTTAATATTTTTCATCACTATGAATGCCAAATAGCCATGCATATGGGCTGATGCAGCCCACAGACCACATCAACTCTGAAAAACAAATAAACCAAGAAGCAACAAATATACCAACAAATATAATATTTGGTGTCTTTGCCTGATTCAATATGAATATTTAATAGAATTTTCTGCAAAATATATCCACCAAC
Source organism: Grampus griseus (assembly GCF_964374135.1). Taxonomy (NCBI): domain Eukaryota; kingdom Metazoa; phylum Chordata; class Mammalia; order Artiodactyla; family Delphinidae; genus Grampus; species Grampus griseus. The sequence continues at coordinate 100,302,336 of NC_139019.1, forward strand.
AGATTAAAAAAACTTAGAGGAAATCGAACAAGTGGCAATTTTGCCAAATAAATTGGTTCAACCATGTAAAAACCTGTAGGCTTAGGCCCAAGAAGAAGTCATTATGAAAACAGGAAGCTGTCTTGAAAGAGGACACCGTTGCCCAACAGTTCCACTTGTAGAAAATTATACAAAGAAAAAAATTCTTAGTTGCACAAAGATTAATATATGAGAATATCACAGCAATTTTTAATGAAAAATGTGAAACAACCAAGTTATCCAATAATAGGAGCTTGGTTTAAATAAATTTTGTATGATATATCCATAATGTGCAAAACTATGCACATTAAAAGTAATTTAAGGGACTTCCCTGGTAGCACAGTGGTTAAGAATCTGCCTGCCAATGCAGGGGACATGGGTTCAAGACCTTGTCCGGGAAGATCCCACATGCCGCGGAGCAACTAAGCCTGTGCACCACAACTACTGAGCCTGCGCTCTAGAGCCCATGAGCCACAACTACTGAAGCCCACGCGCCTAGAGCCCATGCTTCACAACAAGAGAAGCCACCTCAATGAGAAGCCCGTGCACCTCAACAAAGAGTAACCCCCGCTCACCACAACTAGAGAAAGCCCATTCACAGCAGCAAAGATGCAACACAGCCAAAAATAAATAAATTTAATTTAAAAAATTAATTTAAAAAATAATGCTGCAGAAATTATTTAATAGAAAGATGTTCTTGATATTTTTGTTAAAAAGCAGGTAATGTATGCAAATAAAGTATAATTCCATTCTCTTATGTTATTACTCAGAGAAATAGAAGACCTAAAAAACAGAGAAGTAAACCATTTTTATGGATTGAAAAATTCAACATTGTTAAGATGTCACTTGTCCCAAATTCACCTGTAGCTTCAATACAATCCCAGTCAAATTCCTGACAGGATTTTATTTTTTAAGACAGTAGCATGCTGATTTGAAAATGTATATAGAAGTGCAAAGGATCTAAAAAAGCCAAAATAATTTTTAAAAAGAGGAAAATAATTGGAAGATTTACATCTCTTGAGTTCATGATTTGCTGCAAAACTACAGAAATCAAGACAGTTGTATTGGTTTAAGGATAGATTTATGGATCAATGGAGCAGAATAGAGTCCAAAAATAGACCCCCACACATATATGGCCAATTGATTTTTGACAAATTTCCCAAAGTAATTCAGTGGGAAAAGAATAGTATTTTCAACAAGTGGCCCTAAAACAACTGGATATCTGTGTGGATGTAATGGTTATTTTTATGTGTTAACTTGGCTGGGCCATGGTACCCAGGTATGTGGTCAAACATTATTCTAGATGTTTCTGTGAGGGTGTTTTTTGCATGAGAATAGGATTTAAATCCATGGAATTTTAGTGAAGCACATTGCCCTCCATAATGTAGGTGGGCCTCATCCAATCAGTTGAAGGCCTTAATAGGATGAAGACTGACCTCCCCTGAGCAAGAAGAATTCAGCCAGCAGTCTTTGGACTTGAACTGCAACTCTTCTCTGAGTCTCCAGCCTGCCAGCCTCCCCCATCAGATTTTTAACTCACCAAGCCTCCACATGAGCCATTTCTTAAAATAAATCTAGATCTAGATATATAGATATAGATTTAGATAGAGATATAGATAAAGGTATAGATATCCTGTTTGTTCGATTTCTCTGGAGAATCCGGACTAAAACTGTGGATAAAAGAAATTTGCTAGATCATAATAAAAGTTAATTCAAGATGGATCATAGACCTATATGTAAAAGTCTAATATATGAAACTTCTAGAATAAAGCTTATGATAAAAATATTTGTGACCTTGGATTGTAAGCAAAAATTTTTGTAGTTAGAACACAAAATTCCCAAACACTAAAAGGAAAAAAAGATAACTTAGATTTAAGCAAAAATCTTTTTCTCTTAAAAAAGATAACATTAAGAAAATAAAAGGCAAGCCACAGACAGCATAAAATATTCACAGCAGGTATTTCTGACAAGGAATTTATATCCTGAATATATAAAGGACTCTACTCAATTATAAGAAGGCAAACAACCCCAAAAATAAATAGGCAAAATGTTTGAACCAGTATTTCACAAGAGAAGATATACACATGGCAGACACTTGAAAATAAATCCTCAACACCATTAGTCATTAGAGAAGTACAAATTACAAAAAAATGAGATACTGTATAGTCACTAGAAAGGCTAAAATTAAAAAGGATGACAATACCAAGTGTTGTCAAGAACGTCAAGCATCTGAAACTCTCTTACACTGCTGGTGGGAATGCAAAAAGGTACAGAAAATTTCTTACAATTTCTTACAAAATTTCTTACAATTTCTTACAATGTTAAACATGTACCAATTGCATGATCCAGCAGTTCTACTGTTAGGTATTTACTCAAGAGAAATGAAAACATGTGTCCACAAAAAGCTTGAAAAAGCATATAAAATATTTATAGAAACTTTATTCATAATAGCACAAAACTGGAAAATTCCCACATGTCCATCCACACTCATACAATGGAATACTACTCAGATATAGAAAGGAACAAATTACTCATGGATGCAACATAGTTTAATTTCAAAAACATTATGCTGAGGAAAAAGAGCCTGACACAAAAGAATATATACTGTGAATATATACAGATTTCAAGAGCAGGCAAAACTAATCTAAACTGATGCAAGCAAGAATAGTGGTTGCCTGGAGTGCGGATCCACTTGGTAAGGGGATTGACTGCATAGTAGCATGTAGGAAATTTTACATGTGTTGGAACTGTTCCAGAGCATCATTAGGGTAGTTGTTATACAGATGAATATAAATATTTTTTTCAAAACTCACCAAACTGTATAGTAAAATTTATGTATTTTATTGCATGTAAATTACACCTCAATAAATTCAATAAGCTGATTTTTAAAAAACATCTTCTAAAGACGGTCCCACTTCTGCCCCACAGCTATGCAAGACCTCTTGTGTACTATAATCCCCTGCTGCAAACTCATGCAGAGCCTTTCCCTATTTTCTAGGGATCATATTCCCTATGATTCTAGGAATCAGTACACATATTCCCCAGCCTTTGTCTGCTCCACTAGAAGAGGTGCTTACAGGAAGTAATCTTAGATCTGACTGTGCATCACAGTCACCTGGGGTGTTCATTAAAAATGTAGATTTCTGGGCCTTTTCCCTAGAAATTCTGATCCTAGGTCTACTTTAAATCCAAGGGAAATGCCATAGTGCTTTGTCCTGTGTTCACTGCTCACACCCCAACTGCACTAGATTTTGAGTCACTGCTACAGGGCTCTGTACTGAAACTCAATTCTCACTCATGTCCAGGGCTGCCACTGGACACTGGCCTCACTTTTTAAATAACTGCCTTTTTCAAATGTAAGCATCTTGAGAGAAAAAGTGATGTCACTTTCTTCATTTATACACCAAATTATGAGGACCCTGAGACAAATTAAAAGCCCAGTCTTATTGTAGGCCCTCTCCCCTCGGTCATCTCAAAACTCTCCAGGAAAGGTTACATAGATGCTGAAATATGTCCTACTCATCATCACCACTTGTCCATGGGATCCAGGATTAGGGATAAAATCCTTTAATGGCAAAGAGAGAATGAGGGTCTCTGCTCTGGCTTCATGTCAAGATGACTTCTAAGGGATTGTTACTAAATTATTTTGTTAAATCACAGAGTACATTTTTCTGTAGTCTGTTCAATAAGACCATAAAAATTGCAATGCTTAAGAAATCCCCTTTTCTGAAAACAATTATTTGCTAGTTTGGTCTGATTAGAAAAATGTCAAAGATTATACCTTCAAACCCAGGAATATCAGGATACACATGAGCATGCATATTCTACTCTTAGCATGTAGACAGCCATGACTGCTCACTTAGGCTTTCTACCAAGGCGAGCCTTTGTTTGTTGTCGCCCAGCCTGCAGGGTAACTTTAACAGCGGAATAGGATGTGTGTGTGTGTGTGTGTGTGTGTGTGTGTGTGTGTGTGTGTGTGTGTGTGTGTGTGTGTGTGTGTGTGTTTACGCATGTATATCAGATTGCAATCCTAATTCCATGAATTTCAGGTCCTAGAAGACCAGTAAGACATTGGACCATTTTTTCAAACTGCAAATTTTCTTTAGGTCCAATTGACCCTTTAATATAAATGTTTTTAATCAATTGGGCTACCGTGACAATCAGGGGATTGGAACTATAGCTGGGTGAGAAAGAAACAAAATAAATCTCTGTGCAGAGCAGTAGTGCAGTCAGGGAGGGGAAAGATTTAGAAGGCAAATGCAGCACAAGGAAATTCAATAGCTAGAGTACAATAAATGGGGAGAAAAGTGGTCTCAGAAAGAAAAAGGTGGGTTGAAATGCAGAACACAAGCCTGACCTTCTCTGCAACTCTGCCTGGGGCCCTGGTGACAGCTGTTAACTCTCAAACTTCTCTACGTGTTTGCCAACACGGGCACTTTGAAGAGTATAGAGCACACCTTCTATGTTTTAGTCCAGTTTCCACTATTAAAACACTCTCTTTTTTATGTCTTCCTGACTCTTTTTTTATGTCTTCCCGGAAAAGAAAATAAGAGACACAAGCTTATTACTTCCCTAAGGCATTCTCTCTTGTCAATATGAAATGGATGGAATTCCTCTAGTCTAGGATCTCATAGAAATTCCAAAGACATCCTATTTCACTAAATTGATGACACTTCTAAGATTTTAAAGACACATAAAATTTTAGAATTAGAGAAGACATTAGAAATTATCTAGTTCCAACTCTTAATTTGAAGTATTTAATCATTTATGTGAAAATATTGTTAAGCACCTACTGTAAGCCAGGAATCAGAAAGAGCCAGAAACCCCCCCTGAAATACCACAGTCTCCTTTGTTTACCTACTCGAAGCTGGTGGCCATAAACTTTTCTCATTGTGAGGTTGTAAGTTCTTTAGGTAACTACCTACTATATTCTTTATAATAATTCCTTAAATTGTTCCTAACTTTACCTCTTTTGGCTTCTAGAGATATAATACTAGAGACACAGTAGTAGGTAAAACAGATGAAAAATCCTGCCCCAGGTGAGATTATATTCTAGAAGAGAAAACAGTCAACAAAAATAAATATATACTATAACATCAAATAGTGATAATGAAAGAAGAAAAAGTCAAGATGATATTTCAGGTCCTAGAAGACCAGTAAGACATTAGAATGAGTAAGACATTGGAATGAGTGAATGAGTGTGAGGCTGGTGACTTGCTTAGACAGAGTGGTTAGGAAAGGCTTCTCTGAGGTGATGATAGCTAAATAGACATCTAAATGAAGTAAGAGAATGAACAAGGTAGAAATCTGGGAACAGTGTTCCAGACCAAAAAAGAAAAAAGAAAACTCTGAGTTGAAAATGAGCTTGCCATTTTGAAGGAATGGAAAGAAAACCCCTTTGGTTAACATAGAGTGAATGAGGCAGAGTGATGGGACAAGAGGTCAAAGATAAACAGGGGACAAATCATGTAGAGTTATAAGGCCTTGAATGGAATGTAGGAGCAATTTAAGTGATTTTTCCAAGGGCAGAGATATAATTTGTCCTGCCCCCACCAGACTCCACAGAAGGTTTTAAAGGTCACTTAGAATCACCCTAAGTTTCTGAAGTCAAAGACTGTCTTTATTACATCCTATTGTCCCAGTATCAAATATTATAAAGTAGACCACCAGAGTAAAAGCAGATTGTGGGCAGGATGAGCAATCTCCAAAATGAATAGGATGACTAACACAATTTGAAGGGAAAAGTACACGATGAGAGAAGTAACTTGAATTTTTAAAACCATGGAAGATGTGATAGGGTCACAATGGAATTATCTATCATTGGGAGGGGCCAGTCACTTGTGAGCAATTCCCAAATAGTGAGCCCTCAAGGAATGGCCAGAGAGGAGCCCAGAGCAACTGACACTGGGACCTCCAGAGTCCGGCACAGTTGGTCATCCAGAGCTGGGTCCAGTGCCAGGCCAACTGGGCAGAAGACGTTGAAAACGTGGCACTTATTAATTTGGATTGCTGTCTAGATCCCAGATCACGTTGGTGAAATATAAATAGGTCCTGCTTCCCACAAAGTACACAACTTCTCAAGCAGAACTATAAATACCACTCCTCCCAAAGGGCTATATGCCCATCACAACTGCACCAGAAAGCTGTTTACTGAGAATACGTGATTATTTTATTATTTAAAGTTTAGATAACATGCTTCCCAAGAAATTAGTCCAGAAAAGGGAAATTCCAAGGCAATTACAAACAATTAAAAAGAAAATAAGTAATTTTACATACTTCGCATATAATCAGGTCTTAATTTTGAGCACTAAAGAAAGGTATACAACTTTTATTAATTTAAAAAAATCAATATTTCCTCACCCTTCTAAGTAAAGGTCAAATAAATACACGAAGAATATATCAGTTGAAGGAATTCCAAATTACTGACCTCACACAGGGCCTCATATTGCTGGGTCCAGGCTTACTGTCATCTCATTTTCTCAAATGTGCCAAGGTCTAGGAACATCCTCCTTCCTCTTGCCCTAAATAGAAGTGAAGACTTGATCCCAGTTGATTCTAAAAACATATTTGGGCAAGAAGCAACCATTCCAGCCCATAGGGAAATGAAAGACTTGGAGATATTTTTCTTTATATGGGAACTGGAATGTTTAGGGATTCAGATATGAATCTGAGAGTCCAAACGAGGTAAACTTAGGAACAATATAAGGAGCTACTACTTACGCAGCAGGTAGTGACTTAAAGAACTTACAACCCTACACGAGAGAAATTCATGGCCACCAGCTTAGGGTGGGTAAATAAGGGCATGTCTCAGCTCTTTTTGGTTGCCTTTAGGGAAGATGGCTGTGCCCCTTTCCTGCACATGCCTTGGTCTTTCCATCAGACATGGAATACTCACTACGTAGGCAAATCTTATGCCTGTGTTCTAAAAATACACAGTTTAAGACACCAAGAGGCAGTGGTTTTTATTGTCCTTCATTAGCTTGATAGTTCAAGGAGCTCAGAAGAGAATTGTAGCAATTCAAAAGAATTCATGTTTAGTAGAATATTTCCTGATGAGGGTTTATCTCTTAGAAATATTTAAGTTGTTGGCTAAACTGAGACCTCTGTTTCAACTCACTACTTGACATTTCGTATGTCTCTCCATTTTTGCCTCAAGGAGCTTTCTTTGAATAACCCATGACCTGGAGTTTTCTCTAAATTCCTAAAGAATTACCTATGCCCCTCATTTGTCATTTAATGTATACTAATGTATAGGATCCTTGCTTCCTTCCTCCCTCCCTTCCTTCCTTCCCCCTCTGCTTCCTCTTCTCCTTCTCCTAAAATCTATTAACCACTTACTCTGTGTGATCACTGTTCTAATCTCTTTTCAGTCAATTTTCTAATTTAATCTTATCAGTAACTCTATTATTTATTCTCTCCCAATTAGTTTCTCTACTTCTTGGGTACCCAGATTGTCTTATTCCTGTTTGGGTCCTAGGTACCTCACACTCATATTCTTCCAAAGAAATAAAACTTTAACCAAAATCTGTGTGCAACTGAAGTGTACACTTATGGTTGACATGTGGCTCACTCCAATGTAATTGAGTAATTGATTTCGCTATTCTTATTTAGTTCAGTTATTATGTCCTAGGTCTGTACATATCATTATGCATGGCCTGTCATAGAGCAAATAAAAAGGTGTTTATAGAAAGGACAAGGGTGGGTGGGAAGAGAGAGAAGAGGGAGGAGAATTTCTCACATGTTACCTCATACTTTCGATGAACCACAAAATAGGTCTCCTCTTTCTATGCCTCTTCCCCTTTTCCTTTTCTTATAAATCAGCCAAGAGAAGAACATTAATTTCTTGAAGAATGCTTTTCAATGTAATTGTATAAAAATGTTCATAATCTCAGAATGAGAGAGAAGAGAATATGGGACGGAGTGGTGGAGGGAAAGGGGGAACATTCCTTAAACCCTGATCAGCAATGCTAAATGGTCATTTTCCCAAAATTATAACTTATTCCAAGAAATAGTTCCCTCTTCACAAACCCTTTACAAATGCTACTACTAAATCAGTTTGCGTCTGTCCTAAGCCCTGAATCCCAAAGGCTGGGGATTCAGACCTTGGCTTCAGGAACCATCAGTGACCTATATGCTCATAATGGGAAGTGAAGGAGGCAGTTCAAATCCTAGAGCCAGCAGTAACAAGGCCAAAGTCTCTTTATACTCACAGGGCTGCTGATAACATTCTACAGGAATGTTGAAAACAGCAGCTTTCCCAGAGAGAGACCCCAAACTATACTTTTAGGTGATGCAATCCAAGCCAGGCTTCTTTACACGGCCAGGGACAGAGCCAAGGAAATTTCTGTCAGTTCCACAGTTCTTCTTGAACACTTTGGTCACCAGAAATCTGGAATTACAACAAAATAAAATTAGGAAAATTCATAGAGTACTGAAATGGTAATAATAGCTGCCTTTGGAAGATATTCCGCATGTCAGGAATTAATCAACCTTGGAGTTTTCCAGTTATTATAGCAACCATAGAAAATATTTTATGGACAAGGATACTGGGATTCAGAGAGGCGAAGAAACTTAACAAGTGGCAGAGCTGGGATTATAACCCGGGTCTGAGTGTTTCTCAACAAGGGGCAATTTTGCCCCCTAGGGACACATTTGATAATAATTTGAAAATCTGGAGTCATTTTTGGTTGCTATAACTAGAGGGAGTGCTACTGTCATCCGGTGGGTAGAGGTCAGGGACGCTGCTAAACCTCCTGTAATGCACAGGACAGCCCTCACGCAGAATTACCCAGCCCCAAATGTCAAGAGTGCCGAGGCTGACTCTAAGGCTGGCTTCATGCTTTGCAAAGCATCCAGCATCTAGATATACAGGGCAACACAGATGAAATTGCAAAGCTGTGGCTGGGGGCAAAAGAGGATGAAGGCAAGTCATAGGCTTGGGATGGAGATTTCCACTCATGCGTAATGGAGAGATGGGGAGTGAGCAGGCAACAGAATCCGAGCCAATAAACTTCCCGTCATTTAAAGTAACTGTCCCCTTTGTCAGCTGATGAACGCTACCCAGCATGGTGGAAGATACCAAAGACCCTGCCAATGGCTCTGGACAAAAACAAGCACTCCAGTCCAGGGAACCTTTAACCCTGGCTGCCTTCTGACCTTTGTCTGCCTGCCTTGAGATTGTTAGAGTAACCAAGGCAGCCCATTAAGCCCTCTTATCTCAGCACCCCATGGCTGGCTGGGAGTGAACCCTGCCAGTGTCTGCTTCATCACGGGCCCAGAGTCTCAGGCTATCAGCACCTGGAGCTGGGCCAGCAGGCGGCTGGGCAGGGTGGCTGGCACCAGACACCCAGGTCTGTTCTCTGTCCTCCCCCTACTAATAAATGGCTTTCCGGACTCTGCCAGGGCATGGATCGTGGGCTCCCTGTCGGCAAGACAGCCATTTTTCTATGCCAAATTGGAGCATGAAAAACAGAAGCTTTCTTGGATTGTAGTTTAGTGGAAATGCTCTCTCACACATTTTCTCACACATATTAACCAGTCATAAATCAATCTACTAAGCAATGTCTATACCTCTCAGTGAAGATTTCCTCAACCCCACCAGAACTGGGCTGTGCTGGACGAATTGCACAAGGAATTCAGTAAGAGACTTTATGCCTTCCCCAGCACACCCTACCCTCTGCTCCCGGCATGAGATGTAGCTCTGTCCAGACCCCAGGCTCTTCCCACAGATCTCCGCCCTTCCCCAGCACGGCACTTGCCTCTCGGTATCTAGTCACTCCCTGGCTGGCTTCTGAGCTTGCTCCGGGCTCTCCTGCCCACAGTTACATTCTGGTGGATCAGATTCTATTAGTTAAGTGAATAAATGAGATGCTCTCTGCATAGATATCCTTTACAGCAGTTTATTTTATTTACTGCATTGTCCCTTTTAGATATCTGGCTCATCTAAAAACAGAAAGCCGTGGCCATGTCTGTGCTTCTTTATATTCCCAATGCCTGGTCCATTTGAGGAGCTAACTGATTGTATGAGAGAAAAGAATTAATTGAATCAATTAATGAATCAAGGTTTGAGACTGTCTTTTTTTTTGAAGTATAGTTGTTTTACAATGTTGTGTTAATTTCTGCTGTATAGCAAAGTGATTCGGTCATACAGATGTATACATTCTTTTTTATATTCTTTTTCCTTATGGTTTATCACAGGGTATTGAATATAGTTCCCTCTGCTATACAGTAGGACCTTGTTGTTTATCCATTCTATATGTAATAGTTTGCATCTGCTAACCCCAAACTCCCACTCCAGCCCTCCCCTACCACCCCCAACCTTGGCAGCCACAAGTCTGTTCTCTTTGTCTGTGAATCTGTTTCTGTTTCATAGATAGGTTCATTTGTGTCATATTTTAGATTCCACATATAGGTGATACTATATGGTATTTGTCTTTCTTTTTTTGACTTACTCCACTCAGTATGACAATCTCTAGGCCCATCCATGTTGCTGCAAATGGCAAAATTTCATTCTTTTTTATGGCTGATTTGTATTCCATTGTATATACGTACCACATCATCTTTATTCGTTCATCTGTCGATGGACATTTAGGTGGCTTCCATGTCTTGGCTATCATGAATAGTGCTGATGTGAACATAGGGGTGCACGTATCTTTTTGAATTATAGTTTTGTCTGGGTATATGCCCAAGAGTGGGATTGCTGGATCATATGGCAACTCTATTTTTAGTTTTCTTGAGGAACCTCCATACTATTTTCCATAGGGGCTACACCAGCTTACATTCCCACCAGCAGTGTAGGAGGGTTCCCTTTTCTCCACATCCTCTCCAGCATTTGTTATTTGTAGACATTTTAGTGATGGCCGTTCTGTCTGGTGTGAGGTGGTATCTCGTAGTTTCGATTTGCATTTCTCTAATAATTAATGATGTTGAGCATCTTTTCATGTGCCTGTTGGCCATCTGTATGTGAGACTGTCTTTATATTTGACTTATGACATCAAAATGGCACCAGAGGTTACATAGCTATGTGTGTTTATCAAAACTCATAGAGCTATACAAAAAAGAGGGTGAATTTTACTCTGTATAAATTGTTTTTAGTGAAAAATAAAATTTAAAATATACCACAGAAAATGAATCCCTTTGTCTAGTATGTAATTATGACCGTTATAAAAATTTTAAAGCAGCTTTGTCCCTTAAAAATATTATACAAAAAGAAAGATGGAGGTTATTATAGAAGCATGACTTCATCGTTGTATAAAAGAACATTTCATAACTACCTTTGGAAAGTCAATGTAATCTTATTTCATATACAAAATCTTGGTAAAAATGAGGCATTTCCAGTTCCTTAAGGCAACAGTCAGCTACAGATACGTCTTCCGAGAGTAAATGTTCTTTTAGCAGTTGTCACTCTAGCAGAGTTTTTAAATGATATGTGCTAAAATTCCTGAGTTTTAAAAATTATGCTTTGCCTCATGGATTTGCTTACCTCTGTCCCAACATATTACAGCATAAAGTAACATGCATGAACTGCCAGGAACAGCTTTCTAGGAACAGAGACTTAATAAGGCACTATATTAATGGAATATTTTCAAAATTAAAAATATTTCATAATTTTCAAAAAATCCCCAACTTAAGAATGGGCAAAGTGAATAATAAACAGAACACCAGGGACTTCCCTGGTGGCACAGTGGTTAAGAATCCACCTGCCAATGCAGGGGCCACGGGTTCGAGCCCTGTTCCAGGAAGATCCCACGTGCCACAGAGCAACTAAGCCTATGCACCACAACTACTGAGCCTATGCTCTAGGGCCCGCGAGCCACAACTACTGAGCCCACGTGCCACAACTACTGAAGCCCGTGCACCTAGGGCCCGTGCTTCACAACAAGAGAAGCCAGTGCAATGAGAAGCCCGCTCACCGCAACGAAGAGTAGCCCCCGCTCGCCACAATTAGAGAAAGCCTGAGCACAGCAACAAAGACCCAATGCAGCCAAAAATAAATAAATATATAAAGTAAAAAAACCCAAAAAAACCTATGTTTTCTTTAAAAAAACAAAACAGAACACCAGAGATCATGTACAAAGCAACAAGATTATCATGGTCCTTCTTCTTCCATGATTCTCCCAGCTTACGTCTAAATCACCCATGTCTAAATTCTGTTGGTACTTTCTGTTTGTGTCTGTTGAGACTGGGATCATCAGCCCAAGGCAGATTCCATCTGGGCCACACGGAGAATGAATACAGTACGAGTTTTGTGTGTGTGTTCTTTTGTTTGACTTGCGGTTTTTGAAAGTTTTGAATTTGTTGTGAACATTTCCAAAATTGGCAAATTTCCTGTATAACTCCAGTGTTCCAATTTCTCTTGAGAAATCAGAAAGGTCTGGCAATGCTCAATCCACATTTCCATGTGGTTGGAGCTGAGTGGTGGCTTCTTTCTATAGAAGGAGCCTGTGCCCTGTGGTTTGCCAGTGTCTCCACAATCACTTGTCTCTAGTCCTGGTGGACTTTGAATACGCCTGGCCTAAAGAATGGCCAGGTGTATGTGACACTGTACAAACCCACTCAATGTGAGTAAGCAGGCAGAGGTCATTGGAGCAAAGAATCTGCTTGTGAATGTGGTCAAAGCCATGAAGCTGGAGGAAAGGTCCACAGGCTTAGAGGATCAGGGTGTTGCTACGGAGATTGCAGATGGCTATAGGTTGCTTTGGTTGACAGTGGACGGGGATTCCCCAAGAGGGGGCAATGGCAATTACTGTATTTAACAACATGCTGGTATCATCTGGGACCCACACGTCATGACTGTGACATGTCTATGCCATGGCGATTTCCTTCTATAAAGGGACCAGAACCACATGGAAACAGGGATCCCACAGGTGTTCCACCTTTCTTCAAGGTCTACAAGTTCTCATCAGTGTCACTGCTGTCTTCCAAGGCAGAGGCAGGGGCTCTGGCTTCAGAAACCTCACAGTGGCCTCATTTTGACCAACTACTCCTATCCTATCTTGTATTGGCTTTCAGTATCTGCTTTATTTCTTCAGTAAGATAGTTACTTTCTGTGGACAAGGGAAATACTTTACATCTCCCTTGTTACCTTCTAGGACAAACTACTATGTGTTAGCCAAACAGCTCATACTCTTTATTTGTTCTAAATTGAATCAGCAGACTGTCTTCAGTGCCTAAGTAAGACCATAAAGACAAAATGGCTGAGCAATCATGGCAGGAACTACACTGGGGTCATATGACAGTCAGCTTGGCCCCTGCCTTGGTCTCCACGATAGCCTGGACCTGTTTGGCCCCTGCCAGGCTGGAGGGTCCACAGAGAGAAGAGACCCCTTAAGATGCATATCGAGAAGCATTCCAAAGTACTATTAGATAGTAATGGTTACACCTGAGAACAGGTATTGCATGGCTGCAATATTCTCCATGGGATTTTCAGGCTAAAAGACTTCAGAGGGCAAGTCTCCTCTCTGAAGACTGTATGGTTTCAAACAACGACCAGCCAACTGTCCAAAGGGATTTGTACCTACACTCACATAGGACTCTAGTAGAAATGAGCTCAAGCATCTAGGAGAAGGAAGATTCTTCTGTTGCTGTAAGCACTGTCTTATCAGCCTTGCCGCACTTTAGTATATACCCTGCCTTCTAATTATGCCCTAATTTGGACAGTGCAAACATATAACAGTTCCTCCACCAACAGCTTTTCCAATTAGTAAGAAAATCAGTGGCAGATGTGAAATCCGTGGGATGCTGAATGTAAAATGTTGATTAATTTAAAAAACCTGTAAAGCCTCTGGGAAAACCTTTTCTGAGAAAACTTCGTGTGATGTCCTCATTAACACAGACCCTGAAATAGCTTTTTCTTTTATCATGCTACCTTTTGAATCTGATTCTTACCATTGCTGGGCTTTTCTCTGGACTGAAGTTGTTTGAGGAATTTATTAACTCTTAAATCTTGGCCAAGTGGACCAGGAATCGGTTACTCTGGCATCTTTGACCAAATGTCTACTGTCCTGGCTCTGGTGAGCAACAGGGACCTCCCCACCACCACTCCCATCCCCACCCCACCCCCAGAACAATGTAAGGAAAAGCCATAGAGTCTGTGGTTTTGTCACAGTAAATGATGAGGGCCTGGGTCTCTCCTTAGGGGTTTTATCTTATCTATGATCCAAAAGTTCTCAAGATCTCTGGAGTTGCCCTTGAGAATCTGTGCAGCAGAATTGCCCCCAAAGATGGTATAATGGGAGCAATCTCTCTGCCTCCAGGTTTAATGGGTCTCATACTTCAGGGACCATCTGGAGACAAGCTGGTCAGTAAGTCAGGTCCATCTAAGTGGAAAAAGGAGTTACAAGACCTAACAACGGAGACAGTCATTTTTAGTCACCCCTACAACAAAATTGCTAGAAGTTAATTCCTATCCCTGGAACCCAGGGTGGCTGAGGCGTTCACCTTATGGCACAAAAAGTTCTCCTCTGAGGCAGAAAGCTTGCAACTCTGCAGGCATTTTTTCCCCTGCTGTCACTTAGGAGGACACCAGCTGGCTTTGGCCTGACTTGGCATTCTTTTCCTAGCTTGATCTCAGCCACTGCATCCTTCCAACATTTCTACTGCTGAAATTAAAGGAAGAGTCCCCACTGCAGGAGTATAAGAACTCTCCCAAACCAAAGATCACTCTCTTCATTTTTTTGTACAACCCCTTTTGATTCTAGCCACTTTTGTTTTAATTAAATTTTACTTTTTTGAGACCTAAAAATGTCTCTTCAGAACTGGATCAGAAATAATGAAAATATTAACACTGAATATGTTCCTCAGTGAGTCTCAAACACTAATTCAAAGCCCTTGACATTGATTACTGTTTTTAAGCCTCTCAACAACTCTGTGAAGTGAGTGCTATCTGTTATTGCCATTTTACAGATGGGAAAACTGAGGCATTGACCATTTGAGTCACAAAGTCACATAGTAAGTGGCAAAGCTGGGATTCAAACTCGGGTCATCTGGCTCCAGAGTCCATGCTCTGGACTAAAACATGAGACAAGTGACACTGCAGGTTATAGTCAAAAGCTTCCCTCCATCTAATTGCTAATTGCTGTCCCTAGACTCGCTAGATACGTTCTCCCTCTCTCCTGTTAGGATGACGTCTCTGTGTGCCTGCACCTCCACAGTTGGCAAGGGAGCCCTTGCTTGCTGTACTCCCCTCACCATCCCCAAACCCCCGCTCCCCGGAGACGCTCATCCCCAAGGTCTAGCCAATGGCCACTGCCTGACCCTTTTATCCCCAGATGGGCTCTGGGCCTTGAACAAACAGAACACAAGTGGCTTCCCACTAAAGTCCTTTGCCACAAATAAAGAGGCAGATTCTTCCCAGTGACCCCCACCCCACCTCTTCCCTATGAGTTGCTTCATATATTTCACAAAGACTCTTCCCTTTTAAAGCTTCCCTTGATGTTGGCTGTTGACTTGGGTTCAAGTGTGTACATGTGTGTACAACTGACCCCAGGTTTTGGATCTCTGAGGGATGGCAGGGAACTTCTGCCCTCTTTGTAAGCGAAGGGGATTTCATTGAGAATGGAGGCAGGTTTAGGGTCCTGACGAGCATCACCATTGACAAAAACACTTGGTGGGACTTAAAAGTCCTTTCCCATTGTTTTCCTGATCCTTGAAATTCAGTCAAGCTGCTCTGATTTCAGACCTTATTGGTTCTTAAATTGCTTTTTAGCTTGTACACCTTAGAGGTGCAAAAAAAAAGAAAAGAAAAAGAAAAATCCAACATCATGCAGGTGTGTAGAGATGCTCTTAAGGCAGTGGCTCCCAGCCTTGGCTGCACACTGCCATCATCTGGAGAGCTTCTATAAACCTCAGTATCAAGCCACACCCCAGGTCCATTACATCAGGACCTCAAAGGGTGGAGCCCAGGTTTTGACATTTTTTAAACCTCCCAAGCAATTCCAATATGCAGCTAATTCTGAAAACCACGTTTTTGTAAGGAAAGCGGGCTTCCTTTCTGCTAATCCCCATTGCTTCTGAGATTACTCTACAGTTAGCAAGCTTTCTCCCTCGATGCTGGGCTCAATCTTCCTCTGAGGGTGAAAAGTTCAGCTTGGACTGGAATTGATAATATGTAACATAGACTGAGGGCTTCCTCTGCATAAGCATTTACTAGGGGCTTCCTGCTGATGGTCTCATTTAATAGTCCCAAGAACACATTTGCGGGGGAGAGTGATCTAACTCCTTTTTTACAGAGGAGGAGACTGAGGCCCAGAAAAGTCAAATAACTTGCCCAAAGTCAAACAAACTGAAAAGTGATGGAATCAGGATTTGACCCAAAGAGTCAGAGTCCAAAATTTCTAAATTCTTCTAGTGACTAAGATCTGGGGAATTTTTTTA
This sequence comes from Grampus griseus, assembly GCF_964374135.1. Taxonomy (NCBI): domain Eukaryota; kingdom Metazoa; phylum Chordata; class Mammalia; order Artiodactyla; family Delphinidae; genus Grampus; species Grampus griseus. Next base: position 100,318,728 of record NC_139019.1, read on the forward strand.
TATGTTTTTTGTATGCTTTGTGCCACCCAGGATCTGAGTTTAAAATACGTGCTGTGAATTCTTACAAGGAAACTGACTCCTAATATACACACCCTCATCCTTTCATAGCTAATGTCTCCTTTGCAGATGCCTTTGGCTTGTCGGGAAAGCCATCTCCCTCATTAGTCCCTGTCCAGTGTCCTCTGACCAGAACTTCAGCAGCATATATGGTCTCTGTGCCAGGCACAGTGCAAGTGCTGATGGGGAGTGTCTCATCCACTCCTCATAAGGATCTCTGGTTCATGCAGCTCTCACCCTCATGGTACAGACAAGGAAACAGGCACAGTTTCAGTGATGCACGGGATGCTTCACGGTAGAGCGTGGAGCTGACATTCAACCCGAGGTGTGTGCCATTCAGTAAGGGTGTTCCACGGCTGCCGCAGCTGAAGCTCCCGTCTGAGTCTTCGAAGGGAAAGTGTGAGCATTTTAATCAATGGAGGTTCAGCTTCTCAGAAAAATAGGGATGGCCACAGCCTTTGCAGGAATCTGGAGATAGTTAAAAGTGGTCACCAGGGGGAGACAGAGCTTGAGACATAACGGGCTTTTCTAGTTCAGCACTGAACTCAGCAAAGTGCGGTACGGGGAGGAAAACAGCTTCTGATGGAACTCTTTGTTTGGGCTTTAATTTCTTCTTCTGCAGCCGCTTCCTTTTTTTCGCCTCCTCCCCCCTCTCCATTTCCTCTCCTGTTTCTAAGTGGTAAGAAACAGCTTTACCAGAGTGTACAATCCAAGTAGGTCAATCTCTTCCCTCTGCCCAAAGCCTCAGCACCTGATGTCTGAGAAAACACACTGCTTTCTGAGTTAAAAGGCACCAGTATACAGAGTTTCCACAGCTCCTGTGCCAGATCCCGGGGGCTCTTGACAGAAAAACAAAAGCAACACTAGATAATTCTTTTTGAGGAAAGAAATTGCATACTTCCAAGGCAAAGGAAAGTTTGATGTGTAATTAATCTGTAGGGATTTTTTTTTTGCCATTAAACTTTAAGTTGGATTTTCAAATATCCGAACATTCTATATAAATAACAGATATGTGAAACTATACCCATAACATCAGAAATCTTCTTTTTTAAAGATATGATTATCTAATTTCTAAATTTTAAACTTTCTTAAGGCTTCTCTCTATTTGCCATACAATAGAAAGGAAAAATTTTTTTCATTGATAGAATGAAAATAAAATTTACTCTTAATTCACAGATCTGATTAAAGAAGATATTTAGCATATTGACCCCAAACTCCTAGAAAGGAGAGACATGGTTTTATTCCCTAGACATCTGCAGAGCATTTCCAAGTGTGTTAGCATGAGTAAGGTGCTCTCTAAATATTTATGCAATTGATGAATGAAGGAAAGAGTCATGATTACCTGGTTTCTTCAGCACAGACCCCACACCTAAAAAGAAAGGCTGATCCCTGCCTCGCCACCAGGTGGCCCATCTGAGAAGACAGGTTTGCCAGAGCAGGACTCAGTCAGAGGCTGCAATAAAGAACCCAGACAGTAGCCGGCGCAGTAGTTCTTCCTCTCACTATGTTTACCTACCCACTTGTCCTAGTCAAGTGTTACTTGGTTAAATATAGCAAAAAACCCACTCAACCTAGGCTAAGGGGGAGGAAGGAGATTACCCTGGAAGGACTCAAGGATCTTTCACAGACTAAAGGGCAGGAAGTAGGAACAACAAAGCAGTTAGGAACCAAAGCAACCTCAAACTGCCCCCTGCTTCTCACCCTCCTGCCAAATGATCTGTCTTCTCATGATACATCTGCTTCTCTCTTTTCTTCTCTCTTTCCTTTCCCTTTTCTAAAGTGAAGCTTTATGTGCTTCACTGTATTTGTAGAAAAACAACTGCCCTAAACAATCCTACATGTCCCCTGAAATCAAGGTCCTGACTGTCACTGTGTCCCCAAACAGAGAATCTGGCCCAGCTTGGATCATGTGCTCACCTTTGATCTAAACAGCCATGGCCCTATGAGTGAGATTATTTCCCCTTCTACTCATTCAGGGGCACCACCCCCCCTCTTAAGGACAGCTGACCATGTCCATGGGCCTCCCATGAGGAGACACTGCTGGTCCATGGGCCTAAAGGCTACACTTCACTCTGGCCTAGTGAACCTTGATGGAATAGTGTTAAAACACTAAGGAAAGGGGTTCAATGATTCTAAGTGTCTCCGATGGAAGCTCCTGTATTTAAATTACAAGGGTGGCTCAAAACTTCATTCCTGTAAACAGATGGTTTGGTTGATGCTAATTTTGCAGTGTGAAATTCAATTGCATATGAACATATTTGGCAACATCTGGAGGCATGTTTCAAGTTGCCTGTGACTCTATATCTCTTGTGCATATTTCATTTCTGCAGCATCCGGAATGCGTGATCACAAAATTACCATTTCGGAAGGTGTGCATTTCTTCTGGGGGTGGGAAGTCTTGAGTGAGAAAGCAACAGTTGTAAAATACGTGAAGTGCAGCAAAGCCAAACAACACAGATCTTTGATGGCGGTTTGATGAGATCCAGGTTCAAGGTGAAGGCATACGTTTGGTTAACACTGAAAGGGTTCTACACTGTAAACCTCCTCTACGTGGTTATGCACAAATGTCACGATGAACCCCAGAGAACTAGAGCACACAGGAGTCCTAAAGCACTCTCACCCAATTTGGTGAACATACAAGTCCAATGACAATGACCTAGATCACTGAAAATTTGACCCAGGTGAACATTCAGGAATAAAATAAAGGCCAAATTTCTGTAGCCCGTCTTATAGCCTAGACCTTATGCCAGTGGTATGTTGTCTTATGGCCACTTTTCTGTGTGAATGGTGTTTCAAGACAGGATTTTACAAGTCCTTCATCCCCAAACCCAAGGATAGGGTACCGTCACAAGATTCAAATGCCTGTGGCAAAGTAGTTCATAATCACCAAAAATCATGAGCTATAATTTGCATAAAATCTTGTTTCATTGTTGTTTTATTTATCACCCAGTAAGGCATAATATGCGAAACAAGTTTTGAGACATCTCAATAATTTTTATTTTATTTAATAAATATTTACATTTCTCGGCATTTAAAAAACAATAACAATCTTCACAACAGCCTTATTAGATGGGTAATATTATTAATCCTATTTAGCAGATGAGAAAAACTGAGGTCCAGAAAGTTTAAGTAACATGCCCAAGGTTACAAGCTAGTGGATGGTTTAATAAATAATGGAAGTAGACAATATTTTTGAAGGTTCCCCTCCCCAAACAGTCCTCTTTAATATCATATTACAAATTCTAAAGTCCTTTCCCGTTGTCCTCTTTGATTCTCAACATTCCATCAGGCTGGCCTTAGGTAACCTCATCCTTTTACAGATAAAGAGATGGGATCCCAGATGTTAAATGGCTTCCCAAGGCTCTGAGAGTTAGTAAGAGACATAGTTAGGGCCCCACTTGGCTTTCTGACTCCTCCTGGTTCAGTGTTCTTCCTCCTAATCCAAAATCTAATATGACCTTCTGGTTGTCAGCTTGCTAAAAATGACAAGGCCCTCCTAAGCTGAAGATGTCCTAGTGTCAATAAATGCATGTGTTGCTACATAGAAAACACTTACTTGGTGTCCTGAGCTAATTCCTGTTGGGAAGAAGAGGCTCTGTCTATCAGCAGTTGAATTATTTTTCTGGCAGAGACAACACTCCACATTAAAACAACTCATTTTCTTTGATGATCAGAGATGCTGGCTGAGCTCTGATCCCCTTCCCTTTCATCACCACAGCCCACCAAGTGAACCACCAAATCCCAAAGCAGGCTCATCCCACGAATGAGATGTGTGACTGCCCTAAGCTCTGAAGTACTAAACCATGTTGTGCTCAGGAAGGGAGCAAGATGAAAGTGGTAGGAGCTTCTTGGTTTGCTTTTGTTTTGTGGTGGTTTTTGCTTATTTGTTTGCTTGTTTCTTTTGCTCTTTCTCCAGTTTGGCATCAGGAATCTTGTCTAGCCTCGCAGAATGAAGTGAGAAGCTTTCCATTTTGTTCTTTTTCTCTAGCATCGTTGTAAAAATCCATGTTTGGTTATAAGATTTCTCCTATAAAACTACTAGGACTTTCACTATGTTTTCATCTGTTTCCCAAATTATTTGTTGATTCACATGTTTACTTCTTAATTTTAGTCTTTTATATTTTTCAGATGTATTCTCTAAGTCAAAAACCTAGAGCTTATTATAAAAGGCTTTGTGATGGAAATACTTTTGCAGATTCATAGTTCAGAAAGTAGAGACAACCACATGCCAACAGTGGGGAATGATATATGTATATAAGACTATGAACTTCAGGCTCTAGATAGCAAGGAGTTTGAACAAAAAGTGATGGCCATCTAACCATAGTTTGGCAGACAGTTGGAGAAGGGGGATTTATAATCAGGAAAGGTATTGAGGTTTTAGCTTTACTTGTCCCCCTCAGATGTGCTCTGTTAGAAAGGTGGAACCCAATATTGAGGTAAAAAGAAAAGCCACCCAGTACTGCTGAAGGGTTTCAGGCTAGACATTCCATCTTCAAACTGGGCCCTGCCTTCCCCTTGCTGCATGATCTTCGTCAACTGACAATCTCACTGAGTTTCAGGATGCTCATCTGAACGTTTTTTATGCCCCAGTTACTAAGATATCTACAGAACAATCTCTCCGTGGCCACAACTAGCTTTTGCCCCTGTGTCTGGAGGGATGGCAAGTATGTACCTTCTCATGCCACCAAATGGTGTAGCTATACTTTGCTGTATTGAAGAGTATTCTGGGTCATGCCCAGGCCCAACAGAAGTGAGTTCTGTGATTGACTAACAACTATCTGCCATGAAAGAGTCATTTATTTGCCATCTCTGTCCCAGACTAAGAAAACACTTGTAGCAGTTCAGTTTCCCATTTTGTAAAGTGGTAGCTTTCTCCTTCAGCAGTCACATGAGAATCAGTAGATAATGCTTTAAGACTTTGAAATAGAAATAGACTCACAGACATAGAAAAAAAACTTATGGTTACCAAAGAGGAGAGAGGTGGGGGAGGGATAAATTAGGAGTTCAAGATTAACAGATACACATTACTATATATAAAATAGTTAAACAACAAGAACCTACTGTATAGCCCTGGGAACTATATTTAATATCTTGTCATAACCTATAATGGCAAAGAATCTTAAAAAGAATATATATATATATGAGGAATATATATAAAAAGATTATATATGTGTATATATATATATATATATATATATATATATATACACACACACATATATATTTGTATATAAAATGGAATGGTAGTAAGATAGCTCTAGCCATGGCCATGACATTGTGCTTTGGGAAAGTGCTCACGTGTCAATAACACCATAGATACTTATAGGCTATCCTTTTAAAATGATCTCACACTCAATCTTTTCCTCCTCAGCCAGGACATCCTGCTCATGACAATATTACAAATGTTCTTCAACAATGAAGACTTCCGAACATACTAGGTTAAACAGGATAAGCTAGATAAATGTTTATATCTTGTTGAGTTTATTGGGCTCTGATTATTTTTCTCAAGTCATGACAAAAGATAAAAATAACACTGGGTAACAGCTGGATGGATGGGTGGGCAGCCTCTGTCTCTTTGCTCTGTCTGCTCACCCTGTCATGAAAATGCTAGGTTGGAAACCCCACACCAGCAGAGAAGGGTAGATAGAAAAAGTGAATTAAGGAGATGGGGTAGAAACAGAAGTACTAGATTCAAGATGATGGTAGCAGCTTTAGAGTAGAGTTCCTATCCAAGGGGGACTCACTTCAGTTCACATTGTAGATGGTGGTTCTCTGGGATGAAGTGAAGGTCCAGTGAGACCATTTCCTGATGAGGGATTATGGCATTGTCTTCACACAGGTCCTCCTTCAGCTCCTTCACTTTATTATTTATTTGTTCAGCTAAAGATTTTGATCATCTACTATGTGCCAGGAATTGGGCTCTTTGGGGATTAAAAAAAGTGATCTAGACTGCTCTCAGAGGGTTCATAGTTTGGAAAGGAAAAGGATACATTATAAAGCAGTAAATGCTCTAGGGAAGTTATGGAGGTCTGTCTGTTAAGGAACAAATCCTCAATGCTGAGATACTCACAAGGTATGTGTACGTATATCACAGACTAAGAGCTGAAACTAGAGATAAACAAATAGTTACTATGAGCTTTGGTTTTCCATAGTTATTAGATCCTTTTTCCAAAGAATTTTTATGACTCTGAAAACAAGTTTTAAAGACATTCTACCCAACATATCTGATTTAATTCTAGTCTCATTTGCTTTCTGACTCTTCAGATAAGCCTTAGCAATATTGCATTTGCATTTAGCTAACTAAATATCATTTACAGATATCCAGGTCTCTTTATGCCAGCAGTGCTCACGATAATGTCAGAGCTTCTTATTTTGGGTTATTTATATGTTTATCTGAGGCCCTTTTCCCTCCATAAACAGAGCTATTTGCTTTGCTGCCATTTCAGTGTTTCTGGGGATATTTTTTGTTTTATCTCCAGCTCTGTATCGATAGGTAGGCAAGGGCCTGCCCTGGAGTAAACCTTTCTCTATAGTCTCATATAGCTACTTAGCTCTGGAATATTAAAGAACATTTATAACTCCTTTGCACCTGGTGGAATTTTTCAGGTAAATGAAAGGAATGATTTCTGCATCCTTATCTTGCTTCAGAGCCATACTCTAGACCCAATTCATGGTTTATCATTCTGCTTATCTGACTTTTTGTAAGAGCAAAGGCCAATACTGGAACTGATGAAGTTTTAATCCAAACTGGAAAACCTTTCCTAGAGGGAATCAGGAACTTTCTCCAGGCCTGTGAGATGGTGGTGTTAGCTCTATGGAAATAACAGGTAGTGATGACTGTGAACCTGACTGCAAGCTACTGGTGGTAGGGATATATGCTACTGTCTTGCGCCCTCTGCACCTGGGCCCCAAGACTGGCATGTGGTATACATGCCACTGTGTGCTGAACTGGCTATATTCTTCAATTATGTCTTAATTATATTTCAGAGGGGTGAATAATAGTGGAGAGAATTTTAAAGCATTTGTTTTATTATTTCAGTTCAAAAGGCTTTGACTGTTTCCTTGCTTTACAGTTTCTATAGTAAAAAATAACCTAGTCCTTTAGTCTTTGAGCTTACATGTCTAGGGTCATTAAGTAAACCTAGTGCTTTTAGTAAGAATTTTATGCCTAAAGTATTTCTTTGAACCAGTATATAGAGGAAAAGAAAAAAAAGTTTCTTCTATGAGCGACGGATTAGTTCTCTATCACTGAATAACTTAATGACTTAAAACAGCGAATCTTATCTCACAGATTCTGTGGGTCAGGAATCCAGGCACAGCCCACCTGGTTGCTTCTGGCTCATCGTCCCTCACTAGACTGAAATCAAGCTGTGGGCTGAGACATTAGCCACCTCAAGGCTTGAGTGGGGGAGGGTCACCTTCCAAGCTCACTCAAGGCACCTCAGATCCTGGCTGACTGTTGGCTGAAGACATTGGTTCCTTACCACGTGGGCCTCTCCGTAGGGCAGCTCACAACATGGCAGCTGGCTTGCCTCAGAGGAACCCTCAGAGAGAACGAGAAAGAGAATGAGACAGAAGGAGAGAATGACACAGGACAGAAGCCACAGTCTTTTTGGAAACCAATCTCAGAAGCGACATCTCCTTACTTTTCTGCCTGTTAGAATCAAGTCACTAGGTCTAGCTCACCCTGAAGAGGAGGGAATTTACACAAGGGCAAGAATTCTGGGGAAGGGGTTCATTGGGAACCCATCATAAAGGCTGCCTACCACAGGTTAGATGTAGGTGTGTATATATACATATATATACACACATCTATACATATATACACATACACACATATGTGTGTATATATATATGTATACACACATACCTATATATGCCTACACACACACACACACGCAGACACAGGGGTTAGATTTAAATATCCTCCAAAACAAGACTCCACCTCTGATACAAGAAGATGATCCCTGTAGCTTCATCAGTCTGTTAGATGTCATCAAACACATTCTTGATAGACAGGTTTATGTTTTTTTGTTTGTTTTTTGTTTTGTTTTGTTTTGTTTTTTGCAGTACGCGGGCCTCTCACTGTGTGGCCTCTCCCGTTGCGGAGCACAGGCTCCGGACGCGCAGGCTCAGCGGCCATGGCTCTCGCGCCTAGCCGCTCCACGGCATGTGGGATCTTCCCGGACCGGGGCACGAACCCGTGTCCCCTGCATTGGCAGGCGGACTCTCAACCACTGCGTCACCAGGGAAGCCCAGGTTTATGTTTTTAAGAGGACTTTCTGATTTGAGATTTTTCTCAAGTTTGAAAGTAAAATATCTACTTCTGTGTACTGAAGGAAACAGGCAATCAATAACTTTAGTTTCTGTTCCTGGGAAAGATGAAATGCGACCTTCATATTTGTTAGATAAGCAAACAATCTGGGTTCATTTTCTCCAAGTCTAAACAGTGAGTTTTTCAAGTGAATAATTATAAAACCTTGCTGGGCAATAAAGAAAACAAGCTGCTCTTAGGAAGTATTTAATATTAATAATATATTAATAGTACTGAATGGAGAAGGCAGAATGAGTGCTGGGTTGGAATTTATTCAAATGCCTTCTCTCAACCAGATATCCCAAGTTTCAGTTCCTCTGAGTCTTAAGTTTTCCAGAATCAAGGAGAGGGCAATCGATGGTCATGAAATGGAATGATTTTCAAGGTTGCTACTGGATACAGGTGCCAAGCAGGGCTAAGGAGAAGAGCTGAGGAGGAGAAAACTGGTTCTTCCCGCTGCACAGCTTCCCCACTCATTGACTGGTCCTTCCGATGCCTTGTGGTCCCAGCACACACGCGCTGGCTCCCAGACACTTCGGACTCCTGGCCGCACCCACACTCCAGTCTCGCCTGCCACTGCTCCAAAGTCCAAGTGCGCTCAAAGCCTGGTGCTCACTGATCCTCCTGTTTAGAACACTCTTCCTGTGGTATCCCAAGGCTCATCTCCTGTACTTCACTCAGGTCTCCTCCCGAATGCCATTTTCCCGGAGAAGACTTCCCTGTCAAAAAGAAAAAGAGAGGGTGGGAGGGAGGGAGACGCAAGAGGGAAGAGATATGGGAACATGTGTATATGTATAACTGATTCACTTTGTTATAAAGCAGAAACTAACACACCATTGTAAAGCAATTATACCCCAATAAAGATGTTAAAAAAAAAAAAGAAAAAGAGAAGCTTGCCCTCTGGTAAAAACAGTGCCCCTATCACTGTCTCAAAGTGCTTACTCTGCTTTGTCTTCACAGCACATCCCTCCAGATACATTATACCTTACAAGTGTAGCATCTGTCTTTCCCAACTAGACTGTGGGCTCTCTGAGAGCTGGGAGCTCTTTCATTCGATACTGAATCCCCAGAACGTGGATAAGTGCCTGGCACATAGTAGGTGTGTGATTGCTTTTTGTTAAATAAGTGAGCGCTTTAATTGCTTATTCTGTGCCAGACACAGTGACCAGCAGTTTCCATACAATATCTTCTATAACCCTCACAAGAGTTGGCAGGAGAGATCTGGTTATCATTATCCCTATTTTAGGGTTGAAGAACTCAAAGAAGTTAACAAATTATCTAACGCTGCCTAGCAAGTAAGTGACTCCTGGGGATGTTTCTGTCTCAGTCTGTGCCCTTAACCAATTGACCTCTTTGAATGAAATGATTATACAAATTCAGTCAGCCTTGAGGTAGTTCCAGAAACTCCTGTCCAAATGTATATATCAGTAGGACTTTGCCTGGTCCCCATGGGTGAGAATGCCACCTAAATAAGATAGAAAACCACATCCAGGCCAGTACTGGCAGATCCTGTCAGGCCTGTAATTGAGTTCCTCTCCTCTCTGGAGCCCTATCTTCTCTCCTTTTCAGGAAGAGAGCTATCAAGGAAAAGTTTTGGTGAATTTTCTCTAATTTGAAAATAAAGGGCAGAAAAGCAAACTCTCTTGGTAATTGCAAGAGGATTGATGGGAAAAATATTTAAAATGACAGGCTTGTTTCTGATGCCAGGAGAAGGCTGATGATTCCAGCATTACCAAGGGCAGGTGATTGGCACAGGGGATGAAATGCTGGGCAATCAGATTCTCACGCCAAAAAGCCTGCCAATGCCTAATCTGTGGAAGCAAGTTAGGAGATTAGAGAGTTTGTAATGGTCCTGAGAACATAATGGCTTAGTTTTGTTTTTTGTTCTAGCAACTCTTTATTACTTGCTGTCTGAGTGGCAGGTACCATGCAGTGCACATTACGTGTGATGTCTCCTTAAACCCTCAGTGAGGGCAGGGATTTGACTATCAATGTGTTCATCATTTAGAAACACCAACATTTGCTCATAATATTAGACACTGAATATGTAGTGGTCACTGAACCCTGTCTATTTGACTTCTGGAGTTAGATGCCAAGAGCTGCTGGGTTTCTCCCCTAGAGAATACATCTGGTTACCATGGTATATGTAGAAACACGAAGCTTAGGTGGGGTCAGATGTGGTGTCAAGAGCTCCAATTGACTCCAGCAGAGCTGAGATGAGGGGAACTCACACTGGAAAGATCTCTGTGTATGTGCTCATACCCCTTTCACCCTCCCATTCACTAGCACCCGCCAAAGTGTATGGCCTGGGCTACAGTACTCACAGAGGCAGTGATTCTCAGTAAGGGGGGGCCTGGGGAAGAACATGCTAGAACCCCCTAAGTCTAGTTCTACCCCTGTCTTACCCTGGGTAGGGTCACAAGGTTTTCAAAGACCAAGGATGACTTTCTAATAAGATGTAAATGAGAGACATAAGGACACAAGGGTGCCCTTTTCTTTCTTTCTTTTAAACAAGGGAGGAGGAGGTGGGTAATCAGACTCCGCTGATACAGAAAGTCTAACGGTAAAGAAACCTTTAGCAACTGCCAGGCGGCCGCTTTCAGTTCTTTTTGAGGCCAGCAGAGAGAGCTGTTGTCATGCACATGTGATGATTCATGTCCAACTTATCTAAGCTTCAAGTTCAGTCTTCCTAGAAAAAATTTGATACAGTGAGGACAGTTTAGGTTAACGGAAAAAGCACTAGACTCAGAATCAGGAGATTTAAGTTTCAACCCCACCCTGCCCCTTGGCAAGTCACTCTCTGTGAATCCATTTGGGGTCTATCAAATGAGGGATGGGCTAGACTAGTACATTTCCATTTCTGAGTACTGCCAGCATGCCAGACCCCTGCTAGACCTTTCCACCAGCAGGGGTTCAAATCCTGCCTCTACAGCACATTTAGTATCTGGATGATTTGGGACAAGTTACTTAATCTCTTTAAACCTCAGTTTCCTTACCTACAAATTAGGGATAACAAATCGTCATAGGATTATTCTGAGGATTAAGTTAAGTAAATGTGTGTAAAGCACTTAGCATAGCATCTGACACATACCTGTCAATAAATGGCAGCTAGGGGCTTCCCCGGTGGCGCAGTGGTTGAGAGTCCGCCTGCCCATGCAGGGGACCGGGTTCGTGCCCCGGTCCGGGAAGATCCCACATGCCGTGGAGCGGCTGGGCCCGTGAGCCATGGCCGCTGAGCCTGCGCGTCCGGAGCCTGTGCTCCGCAACGGGAGAGGCCACAACGGTGAGAGGCCCGCGTATCGTAAATAAATAAATACATAAATGGCAGCTATCATGATTTACTAATTTCATTTCATCTTCACAGCAGTCCTGCCAGGTACTTAGTACATTTTCTTTTAATCTATCAGTAAGGAAACTGAGGCTCAGAGAGGTTCAGAATGTAACTATGTTGACCCAGCTGAAAAGTAGCGTCACCTGGATCTAAATCCAGCTGTGCTCTTTCTACTACCCTATGCCAAGCATTCTCAGATATTACACGCTGTATTTCTGCTGCTCCATCTTTTGGAGTATAAGTCAGTGGTGGAAATAGCCTAGATGGAAGCAGAGACTGACTGGCATTCACAAGATGTCCAAAGCTGAGCAGGCCTCGCCACCCGCCAGGATCAGACAGGCTTATGATGGGAGGATTGGGGTTGGTGCTGAAACTTGCGATTTGCTATCAGCTGCTGTAAACTGAGCTCTTAGCAGCTTTTTCTTGTTTTGGCCCACTTTCTTTCACCCTTACAAGTCTGTGTTGAAACTAACTCTCAAAGAGGATATAAGCCACCTTCTTCCTAAAGATCTCTGAAGGAGCTGTGTTAACTCGAGGACTATTGGATAAAGTCTGACAAAATGCCGTTCAGAAAGTTTCTGCTCCACCGGTGGACTTGCCATTTGCTCTTCACCCACCGAGGTAGATGGAACCTCCCACAAGGGCAGGACCTCCCCACTGTTGGATGGAGTCGTGCCTGACTCCCCACCTCAGGAACAATGAAGGCCACCATTTATGTCTGCTGCCATGTTCCAACCTCTGTGTTCAGCACCCAACACATATTGTTTTGAATTCTCCCAACAACCAACCCTGCAATGTTTATATTTTCACCCCTGTTTGATAGTTGAGGAAACAGAAGTTGGGAAAAGTAGTGAGTCCCGTAAGTAAGCAACTGAATTGCAGATTTGAACTCTAGATGCTGCACTCTATAATTTACTGCCCTTCCAACCCTCAATTTCACTTCCTGACTTGACTTTGGAGGTGAAGTCTATTCTGCACCTCCAGCTGCCCTATTCCTTTGGACAGTCATTGGGTTGTATTTGGTTCAGTTTGATTTGGTTTTTGTAATCAGCGTACATTCTCAACCCCCATCTTTATGCTTTATGCTTAGAAGAAGCCTGGGACACATTTGTTTAGATTCCCTTGCTCCAGAGTCCTGGATAACAATTGCACTCTGGATGCAGTGAGATGCACTCATGGGATTTAGAAAGTGGACGTTATTCTTCTGCCCCCTGTGGTGGCAAAAGAGGCATGGGCTGCACAGAGAAGAATTTTTGCAGCAGCATCCATGCCCCCTTACCAATCACCTTCTCTATATTGAGGTGGATCAGCGAGGTTGCTAACTGTTTTCTGCAGATCCTTGTTCTCTGGGTTGTGGCAACAGCTCTCTGACTCTGGACCACATCTATGGCAGTAAACCTGGAAGCTAGCAGCAGATGCCTAACCTTTCCAATAATTTCATAAAAACCTAAATCTCTGCTTGAAATATCAATACTTTATATCTCATTTCCAGTCTTTACCCTGACCAGTATTATTCTTAGCTGCTTCTGCATACGTCTTTTCTTCTCCCTAAATATAAGTATACTCTTAGATCACAGATCCACCCTTCTTGTCTTCTTATTTAAGACACTTCCTTATTAAGACACTTAATATCTATGGTTTCAGTTATAATCTATATGCTGCTGATGCCCAGTTCAGCATTTCCAGCCAGACCTGAACTGTGAGCTCCAGCACACACAGCCAGATCTGTACTAGACATGTTCACGAGAATATCTCCCATGCATCTTGTTCCAGGTATTATTGTTTTATAACAAACCAGCCTAAAACGTAGTGGTTTAAAACAACCGTTTTACTATGCTTATAGATTTTTGTGGGTCAGGATTTCAAAGGGGACACCATAGGGATAGCTGATCTGTAATGAACGATGTCAGGGACCTCAACTGAGAAGATTCAAGGTTGGGACAACTTGACAATTTGGACCTGGAATCATCTGGATACACTTTCACTCACATGTCTAGTGGTTGATGTTCCAGTTGTCTAGGACCTCAGCTGGGCTGCTGTCTAGATGACCTGCACAGCGGCTCTCCATGTAGTGTCTCTAGCTGGTGCCAGTGTGGACTTCCTTACAATATGGCAGCTGGGTTCTGAGAATAAGCATCCCAAGAGAGCAAGGTAAAAATGCATGAAATTTTTATGATTTTTAGCCATAGAAGTCACATGGCATCAATTCCATCATATTCTGTGGGTCATGGCAGTCACAAAGGCCCACCCTATTTAGGGGGAAGGAACAGAGACCCCCATATCTCAGTGATGAATGTATCAAAGTCACATTGTTCTAAGAACATGTGGTAGGTGAGATAAGGTTGGGACCATCTCTGGAAATATGATCTACCACACAACAGAAACACAGTATGTTCAAAATCACCGTCTTTCCTGCTCTCCAAACCCACCTTGTCTTAATTCTTTACCTTACCAGATAACACTACTATCCCTCAGTTGCTGAAGCCAGAAACTTGGGAGTCAATCCAGAATCCTACCTTACCCATCACACAAATCCCTCATCTAAGCCCACTGAATTTCTTACCCAGTTCTCCCAATTTTGCTTTCTCATTATGTCTGGAACCCACTTCCTCCTTTTATCCCCATAGCCTCAGTTCGGGACATCAGATTAGGCCCCGTCTGTCTCCTTGTTCGACTTTCCGCTCTTCACCAACCCCCAACCTCAAACCCATGCCCTGAGCTGCTCTCAGGGTCTTTTTCTAAAATTCCGATCTGAGCAAGATACTCTTCTACTGAAAACCCTTCACTGGCTCCTCAAGTTCCCGCATTTGCTGTGCCAAGCCCTCTACATGGGCTGCTTCTCCACCTCCACTCTTAACATTGATCACCCCGGCAGACACACCTTTACTTTCAAACTACATCAACCCGTTTCCAGTTCCCCAAGCTCCCTGCAGACTCTTCCACACCGCAGGGCCCTTCTGCGCGCTGCTCCTTTCTCTCTCCCTTGTCTGTCCACCTCCTCTCTGTCCTACATGACTCAGCTAAGCAATTCCCTCCCTCAGGAAGCCTTCCCAGTGTCTCTTCCCCCAGCCTGAGTAGGGGGCCTTCATTTGAGTTTTTGCTCACTTTTTCTTATATTTGGCCAAACAATTAGTTTGCTTTGATTTTAACTACCTTCCAATTCTGATCGCTCGGAGGAAATTATGTTATACAGAACTTTAAAGCTGGAAGGAACCTCAACAATCATGTAATCTGCTCCTCTTCAAAACGACCATCTCATAGTCTGTATCCTTAGCACCTCAGTGCCTGGTATCTAGTAGGTGTACAGAATGCTGTTTAATTAAATAAATGTCCAGACTTTTCCAGCCAAATCTGGATGTCATGGTTTTAGGAACCATAACAGTTGTCAACCTGGTTGGAATCCAGAAGTAGGCAGGTTGAGAACTTTCTCTTTGGACCCCTGAGAAGACATACCCCTCTCCACCAGTGTTAAAGGAGAGAAGCAGATTTTTCGGCTTTTGAAAGGCCTTCAGTTTTCCCTTACTGATTTCTCCAATGAAATCATAATTCGTGAAAGCCTCAGCCATTTTCTTTCTTCCTTCTTTCCAGTTTTGTCTTATTTTATGTCTTCTGCCTAAAATGAGAAGAAAAAAAAACAAATCCCAGGCTTCACAGTATCAACTGCAAGCATCCAAACTAAATAAGATTTTATTTTCTCTCTTCTCCTCTTGTGCATATTTAATTTCTTCTTATAATGTTGCTGAAAGCAGTATTTTATATGGTCCGAGAAAACCATAGCATTTCTTCAAGGTAAATGTAGATGTTTTCATATTTTATGAACTAGCCATCTATATCTCTGATAAATAAAACTTTCATAAGCTTTAAAATTCCATAAGTAGCTCTTTAATCTAAAAGTGTTCCTGGCAAAATCAAGGTGTTTTAATAGTAAAGTGATGTTTTTGCTCTCCAGAATGAAGAAGAGACTAAATGTAAAACATAGAAGGGAAAAGGTGGTAGCACGGAAGCTGCCATTTCCTTTCCTCTGCTACAGGGAAAAGAAAAAGAAAGTATAAATCATCTCTGTTGTGACCACCAGCATTTATCAGATTTGCCTGCTGTCACTACAATGATGTATAGGGTTTTAAAGAGGAGGATCCCCGGAAACTGCTTAGACCACTTTCTCTAGTAGGATGAAGTAAGGGCTGACATCTTTGCCTATGCTGAGTTCCAACTATACTTTAAATACAATATGTAGAAAAATATTTAATTCTTGTGAGAAGGGAAGGAAAAGGCAAGAAGTGTAATAGTGGCTTTTTAAGAATTATAATAACTTAACCTTTTTAATAAAAAAATAACACTAACTCATTGTAGAAATTTTAGAAAATATTAATGACAACAAACAAGAAAAATCTCCCATAATCCCACCACTCCGAGATAATTATTGTGAACATCTTAGTGCATATTCTATCAGTTCCTCTCTCTCTTCCCCCTTATCTCTCCTTCTCTCTCTATCCCCCTAATGTGTGTGTGTATGTGCAGATGTGTGTATAAACATGGATACAAATACATGTGTTAACAAAATAAGATCGTACCCTATATACTGTTTTATAACCTGAGTTTTAACCAATTTTTGGTCAGCATTTTTCTATAATTATATTTAATGAAAGCAGAGTATTGTGAAAGGTAGAGAATCTAGCCAATTCTCTCTGTTGTACACCAATGGCATTATAATGATAGAATTTTCAGCATCAGTGACTGGCCTAGAAGGAAGCTACTTTGGGTGGAGTTGGGAGGAAACGAGCAGCTCAGTGGTATAGAAATCTAGTCATTTCTACCCAGCATGGACTCCCCTAGGGGGTAATCCTTTGTCAGAGCTCCCTGTTGTGCTGGCAGAGACTTGGTCAGGTGGCATCACTGTCGGATGGTTACCCATCAAACACTGCTTTCTCCCTTTTCCTTTCACAGATCTTACTGTGTGATAAGCCTTTGCCCTCCTAACTCTGCCTCAGCATCTGCTTGCTTGAGAACCACTGAGGCATTCCCTCTTTTGAGTTCCAAGAGAGTTCATGTTCTCATTTGGCGTAAGAGTAGCATTGCCAAATGAAATACAGGACACCCAGTTAAATGTGAATTTCAGATAAACAACAAATAATTGTTTAAGTATAAGTATGTCATGCAACATTTGGAACATACTTATACTAACATAAATCATTCCTTGTTTATCTGAAATTCACGTTTAACTGAAAACCCGATCTTTTTAAAAATTTGCTATATCTAGAAAATTCCTTCTGAGGTCATCTTTGTGCCTAACTTGCTTCATCAAGTAGATCATAAGACTCTTGTGAATATGGACCCCAGGTCTTAGAATTCTTTGTTTCCCCGGAGGCTCCTCAGGGAGCAGCGCTTTCTAACTGAGGGGTCCTTAAACATTTCCAGCAGGCCCACAAATCTCCAAGAAAATGAAAGCAACGTTTTGTGTCACATAGACAAAAATTCACATGTACCATCGTTTATGACCATCTCGTTACTCCTTGGTTGCCACAAAACGCTGTGAAGGCTCCTCAGAAAAAAGTATTGCTCTTCTCATTTTACAGGTTAAAATTAAGTGGAAGTTATCCATAAGGTCATATAAAAGATCATAAATGGAAGTTATGCATAAGATCATTTAAGCCACATTCTTAGGCATTGTAATCCTGCAGTCCTTTCTACAGGAAGCATGTAACATAATTTTCTCAATTGAAAGATGCCTGTAAGTTAGCTTAGGTGTAGACACAAGCCTGTTGTGAAAAGGAAATGACAGAAAATGACAGTGTTCCTTTGTGTGGTAAACCCCCATGGGCACTTCTAAACTGAGTGAAGAAAAATGGTGAGTGTTATGGACTAATTGTGTCCCTTCCAAATTCATATGTTGAAGCCCTAAGCCCTCACTGTGATGGTATTAGGAGGTGGGCCCTTGGGAGGTAGTCAGTTTTGGACGAGGACATGAGGGTAGGGGCCCCTTGATGGGATTAGTGCTCTCATTAGAAGAGGAAGAGACCCCAAAGTGCACATGCTCTCTCTCCCTCTCTCTCTACCATATGAGGATAGAGTGAGAAGGTGGCAGTCTGCAAGCCAGGAAAAAGGTCCTCACCAAGAACTGAATCTGCCCGCACCTTGATCTTGGATGACCCAGGTTCTAGGACTATGAAAAAAAAAAGTTTGTTATTCAAGTCACGCAGTCTATTTTGTTGTAGCAGCCGAAGCTGCTAAGACAGTGAGTTTCTGATGATCTCTGGCTCTTGACCATCACAGCATTGTAACATGAGACCTCTGTGGGGAATAAAATAAAGATTAAATAAGCTTAGGGTAAGGTTCTTTTAAGTCTAGCCATGTGCTGATTGCGCTGTTTGCCAGAAGTCCACTTGCAATCCAGCTCTGTCTCAGCATCACTGGGGTTTCTTCCAGTTACACTACATTTTCTAGATGATGATAAGAAGTCGGGGAGAGAAGGCCTGCTGGCCTGTCCCTGCCAGAGTTTCTGTCCTGCACTCTAGGACTTGCCCTGGTCTGGTCCATGCAGACTGTCTCTGTTGTCAGCATTACTGCAGAAAAAGAGAATTTCCTCCTTGCTTATAAACACAAATTGCCCTATTAAAAAAATAACTCCAATAGACAAAAGCATGAACTCATAAAACAGAAAGCGGGAGATGACTATTCACATTACAAAATGATTCATTGTTTACATCACTCCCTTCCGAAAAGTCTTCCAAATTCTCCTTGCTCTTGATACAAAATTCCTTTATCTGGCATTAGGGCCTTTGCAATCAGAGTTTTCTCCAGGACTCCCATCTCCCAGTGCCCAGTATCCTGTATTCAAATTGCCATCCATTACTAGTTTTTTTCTTTAGAAATACCACAAACATTTTTGTCTTTGTTCATGCTGCTTTCTATGTCTTCTCCCCCTTTCTTTGCTCCAGTGTCAACAATCCCACTCACCCTTTAAATACAGCTTGGTGTATATGTGTAGTAAAGAATTTAGCCTTGTCCAAAGAGAAAGTCTGAAAGCCTCAGCTTCTCAGAGATAATCTCTGGGCCCTAGTAAGTGTCATGCTTGATAGGAGCATCTTTGTTTGCCTGGGGCTTTTAGATCAGGCCACATAGTCTAAGGTTATGATTTAGGGTGGAGGTTGGCCACACCAGATAGTATTAAGAGTGGGGACTGATCAGAAAGACCAACAATAGAAGGTAGAGTGGAGCTTTTGAGTAAAGTGGTATCAGTTGCCTTGGAAACTGAGATCAACCATGTGAGCAACTGACTAATCAGTCAATCAAGCCTACCTGATGGAGCCTTAATAAAAACTCTGCCAAGGCAGTAGTCCACACCACACATCAATATTGTCGCACACCAACGCCGAGAGAGTGAGGCTGTCTACAACTCAGCAGGGAAGGAAAAATGGAATGTCATGTTTGGTACTTCTCCAAACTCTTCCCTAGTGCTTCTTCCCTTGGCTGATTTTAATCTGTGCCTTTTCTCTGTAATAAACTATAACCATGAGTACAACAGCACTCAGGAGTTCTGTGAGTCCTTCTGGAGAATTATCAAAACTCAGGGTGGTGTGGGGAGCTCCCTGAACTTACAGTTGTGTCAGAAGTGAGGTCTTGTGTGGATGGTGCTTCCTCTAACTTCACTATTGACTAGTTCAGACAGAGTGGGCTCCTCCCAGCCCTGCCTCACAGGTTCCATATGTTTTCATACCATATAATAACACTTAATACATTAAATCAGGATTCATGCCTGATTCATGCCTGATCCATGCCTGATCCCATGGCTGCTGTAACAAATTACCATACATTTAATTACCTAAAGAAACACATGTAGGACTTCCCTGGTGGCGCAGTGGTTGAGAGTCTGCCTGCCGATGCAAGGGACACAGGTTCGTGCCCCGGTCCGGGAAGATCCCACACGCTGCGGAGTGGCTGGGCCCGTGAGCCATGGCTGCTGAGCCTGCGCGTCCGGAGCCTGTGCTCCGCAATGGGAGAGGCCACAACAGTGAGAGGCCTGCGTACTGCAAAAAAAAAAAAAAAAAAAAAGAAAGAAAAAAGAAACACATTTATTATCTTATAGTTCTGGAGGTCAGAATTCCAATATAAGTTTCATCAGGCTAAAATCAAGATGTCAGCTAGGCTGTGTTTCTTCCAGAGGCTATTGAAGACAATCTGTTACTTGGCCTTTTCCTGCTTCTCAAAGCTACCTACATTCCTTAGCTTGTGGCTCCTTCCTTCATCTTCAAAGCCAGCAGCATAGCATATTCCTGTTTCTCTTCTCTTCTCACAGTCCTGCCACCCTCCTATAAGGACTCTTGTGATTTGGGGGGACCTACACAGATAATCCAGGATAGACTTCCTATCTCAAGATTCTTAATTTAATCACATCTGCAATGTCCTTTTGCCATGTAAGGTAACATATTCACAAGTTTGGGGAATTAGAACATGAATGTCTTGGAGGGGGGTATTATTTTGCCTACAATGATGCTTGATTTATTTTATCAAAAATTCCTCTCAAGATTTATTTAACTATCATAAGCCTCCTATTTGTATTGATTTTTGTTATTAATGCAAGAAATGTAATGATTTACTGCAGAATTATAGCTGAGATCCCTTACTGTATTGATAATGGCAGATATATTTATTGGTGATAATAATAATAACTGTAGGGTCACTGTGAAGATCAGCTGAAATTCATGTAAACCACTGAAAACAGTGCCTGGTGCATAGAAGCTATACAAATAATGTTATTTCATTGCTACTATTAGTGCTATTATTGTTATTATTACTATTATGTATATATCTGATATGTGAGGATGAGGCAACTATAGTAAAGGTCAAAATGTCTTTCTGAAAGAGGAGAAATGTCAGCTGTTTATTATCGATTTTCAGAGGATATAAGAAGTAATAAGGGACTATGAGAAGGGAAGAATGACAGTAAGTTGGAAGCATTTTATTCAGTTAAGAATCTCACCTTTGAATATTTATCCATATCTAATGTATATGGATTATTCAGAGCAGTTTGGAACCAACACTGAAGGAAAACAGAAGGTGGAGGGACAGAGAATAAGTTACTCGGGTCCTTAGTGAAAGGAGGAGCATGTCCTGCTGGGTGGTCGGGAACACAAGCAATTCTCGCAGAGCTTCTCAGAAGCTCACCCAGGACTGCCAGTTACTGTGGACCTCACTGCCTGTTCCCAGTCCAGGAACAGAGTAAGTAAGGATAATGATGTGAAAGTAAACACAACACGCTGGTAATTACTTCTAGGTGCTGCCCTTTGATAATATCTAATAAAATCGGACTTTAAATGTCTATCTTCATAATGCAGCTGTGATATGTTTGTTCTGGTATTACTTTTTTGTCTGTCTCAAATTTTTTTAAAGAAAAGGGTATTTCATTGGAAAACAGTACATTTTTTATTTTAAGTGGAATAGAAAAAAATTGATTTTTTTTCTAAGCCCTAATTGCAAACATGTCAAATAACATGTCACATTTAAAGGCTGTCATGGGAGCACAACAGTGTAATTGTATATGGACAGTGGTATCTAATTTAGCTGGGTTAGTATGATTTACTAGGATGTTTTGCTACTGGTTGCATTATTTAGATCTTTGATAATCTCTTTCTTTTCCCTAGTAATCTAATTCTGAAAATGGTTTGCTTTTTTTTTTTTTTTCATCAGGAGGTCTTTTTTGTCAATCAAATTATCAGGATGCAACAGGAACTAAGCCTAAAAAAAGGAGGTGAAGAAAGGGAAGCCCAAAAATGTTAAGAGTTTACAAAGCAGGAACTGGTGTTCTGGGTGCAGAATAAATGGGCTAGTCAGAGCTTTAAAGGGTTTGTTTGCATGTGTTTTATGGAATTCTGTGATTGTAGGAAAAAGTCATGGCCAATTATTTTCCCTCACAAAACCCTTTTCTCTCCCAATATTTCTTAATATAATGTAAATTCAGGTCAAACACTAATTTTCCAAACTTAGATTGGGTTGTGACCTTTTCAACACAACTTGTTTTCAATAAGAATTTAGAGTAAACTATTTCCAAGCCACTTCTCTATAGTACACTAGATAAGTTTAAAAATCTTTGAACTTGATTAACGTGAATGTGCCACTGTGTTTATGGGCCTGCTGCCCTGTTAGGAGTCCTCTGGGCTCATGAAATACAAGTACCTTTGCCATAGTTGAGGTGCTCATAAAATTCAATCATACTTACATCTGTGGCTTGGGACTCTTCACATGAGGCCATCCACATCCCCTTTTCTCAATTCCAGGCTTCAAGCCACATGCAGGATAGGTGTGAACTTCAATATCAACTGTCTGAGGAAAAAACAACAGCTTAGTCAAAGGCAGCTGGTACTTCATGGAAAACTCTGGAAAAACATCTCATAAATCATTGGATTATGATACATGCTATAGCCACTACAACTCCTTCTTCCTTCTTAATTTGTGGTGACCTTTTTATCTAGAAATTGTCATGTTGTCCACAAACGTTTTCTCGTGAGTGTTTCGTAAACTGGAAGCTAGCTCTTACGGTAGCTAGGTTGTTATACCTGCAAAACCTGAAAAGGTGTTGATTTTTTTTTCTGAGAGAGGAAAAGTGGTTTCTGAAAGGAAATCCCTGAGAAAATTGGGTAATATGATTCTGGATATCACGTAGCTCTCATCCTCTTTGATGAGACACTCTCTTTGGAAAATAGAGGGGGATTCCAGTTCTATACCACTAGGGAGGCTATCGATAGGTACCACATGATGATAAACAGCTTTTGAAAAGGAGAAAAAGTACAATAGTTTGGAACTACAGTTAATTGAAAAAGTGGATTAAAATACTGACCAAGTTGGAAACACTTATGCATATCTTCCTTAAATAAATTTTTAACTTAAGACATAGAAATATGCATTCATTTGCCAATCTCTTCATTTAATGCCATTCCTTTGAGTGTGCAAGTACTAACTGTAATTCTTTGTTGACTTTATTTCACAAACCAGAATGCATGGTCTGTGATTTCTATTTCCAGTTTCTTTAAAATGCAGTGAGAGCGTTAAGAACTTGTGATATAATCTTAGTGCTAGACCTATCTAGATTTTTAGGAAACATTTGCCAATATTTCATAATTATCTTGTCTGTACTATATTTGAGGGCAGTTTTTCAGAACAACTTTGTGTGCCAGTACTGCAAGATTTTGACTACTCTTTCATTCAGATCCTTACTCAGTGTTGCTATGCAACAACTTTGGGAGATGAGGTAATATCTCCCCCTGGACAAAGAGTAGGCTTGCTTAGTGCTTACTATAATAGAGATAGATTCCCCAACTCCAACGTTCCTCCACTGCAGTGCAAACCTACTGCATGTATAGTATTCACTGGGCCTATCACATTGCCCTCATGAGACTTGGAAACAAGGGGAACTAATGCAAATATGCTGATCCTCCTGTTGCTTGCTATGCCATGAGTAATAGAGTCCTTTGTCTCTGACCCAAGAGTCTTGTGTCCTCTGCCAGCAACCATGAAACAATAACAGGCTAATTTACAGCTTCTAAGTAGAGCAGAAATCAAATCTCAAACCCAGCAACCCTCAGTTAGATTACAGCTCAACTGGCAGTTCTGGAAATGCACAAAGATATTGAAACATAATATGTTAACTCCATGCACTGGAAGTGCAATGGACTTCAATTAGAATGTTTTTGGTGGACAGAAGACATGCTTATTCTGGTTAAGTTGGTTATGTACAAGTCAATTAAGACAGCAACTACCATGTGAATAAAGGACAATATTCATCTAGTTTTAATAAAAGTAAATGAGTTATAGCTGGTTACACAATACAAATAATAAACATCATGAAAAGGAGCAATAACTGAAAAATTGATACATAAAGTAAAAGTTAATGAATATAAAAGAAAATTGGATATGCTCTTCTATCCTTAGTCACCTAATAATAGATGATTCTTTATATTTTCTAGGACAACTAGGCAGCCATACAGTATGATTTTTAGGAGTGTTAAGAATCCAGCCATGCCACTGTCATTTGCTTGGTCAAGTCTCAATTTGATTCCTACTAGATATCACACACACACACACACACACACACACACACACACATTTTGACAAGGTAAATGCAGGAGTTAACCACCAGTAACATTCCCTCCATTTTAAATCCCCAGTTTTCCATTGAATAAAATCAAATTAAACTATGAAGAAAATTAAAGGGATTTTTTTTCTTCTTCCCAACTACTTACAATATTGTGGGTAGATCTTCTCACATTCATGATTATTTCTTTAAGAGAAATTTCCAGAAATAGAGAATAATTTTATTTTTTTCTAAGTATTTTGAACACATGTCTTCTAGATGTCTAGACAAAAGACTTCTAACTTTTCATCACAGCTCTAAGAGATACAAAGTTTGAATATGTTAGTATTCCTATCAGGAACCTTGGTTTACTTGAACTTGTTGGAAAAAATAATGAATTCGTAGACTGTCTGCCCTGTGATCGTTTCCCTAATGATATGACATTCATAAAAAGCTAGACTTATTTAGATAAATGTGTGTGCATACTTATATATGTATATGCCAGAGCATAACTAAATATAATATGCAAATAAATATGATTTAGTTATTTTTAGAGACCTATTTGTGTTTCTACACAACAAAAAAAATTTACAAAATTTTTGATGTTAGAAAATCATTTTCTTAAGCATAAATTTCTTCTGAAAATCATCCAAATTTTAACCTGTCTAGGATAACTTAAAAATTCAAATAATATACTTTTGAATTTTGAAATTTCTTATTCATACAGACCAAAAGTTAGTTCCCATCTTTTTTATTTACTACTTATTTCTCTACCATTCATAATCAACAAAAATAACCAATAAGTAAGGAAAATTCTAATGAGAGTGAATGTAATTCCCTGTAATCTAAAATATAATGATGTTAGCAGTACTTAATACATATTTGCTTGCTTGTTTCCTCTACCATACCATGGAATTAATTCACTCCATATGGAATTTAACACTTCCTAAGGGTGATCTGCATTGATTCCCCTATATTTTCCCAATTGTTCACAAATTTGATTATTGTATTTTCCTTCTTTTTGACAATTTTTCTTCTTGCTTCTCTTTGAATGATTGTGTGTTTACTAAAATTGTTTATAAAATGGGTATTTTTCACACATTTTACCACATGCTTTTCTTATTTATACTCAGTGCTAACTATGGCATTAACTTCCCTTCTGTATTTCCTCTTTAAAGGGATGGTTAACAACATCCCTGTCTCGAAATAGAAAATATGGTTCAGAGACTTGAACCAAATGAAATATCGATTCAGGCTGGAGAATATTTTGATGTTTTAGTTTTGTTACAGTTCAGTTGTTTTAGAAAATATGTAGGTTTGGATTTAGTTCAGACTGGTTCACTGGGTTTTTTTGTTTTTAATGGATTTGATTTATAGTTCTGTAAAAAGTTTAATATTGGGTTTAGGTCAGAGAGGGCACATTCAGCAAAATAGTTGTTTGTTTCCAATTTTGGTTCATGGGTCATTACAAGGCCTTGGTGTTGTAACTGTTTCCAGAGCCACAGCATGAAGTTTGCACCTCACTGTGGCGTCTTCCTCCATGAGGACAATAGATGCCATTCACTCCCAGCAGAACTGTGACCATTCATAGGAGACCTGATGATATACACCCTGTGTGAGACATGGGGATAACAAAGAGTTGCATGTTGGGGAGATTATTTGAGTTTTAAACTATGACAGAATTTTCTTTTTATTTTTCTACGTATGAATAAGAGGGTTTCTATAATCTCATATTTTAAATCCTTACAAGCTAAGTTTTAAGTTGATTTCTTCTCTTTGGTTTATTTAGTTATGCTATTTAGTGAGCCTTGCTGTCAGAATTATCGTAGATTTTTAGGAGACTCAACTGAAAGGCTGGAGCTCTAAACGATTCCATATTTTCTTTCTTATTTTAGGGGCTAAATGTGGTGAAGGATGATCAAGTTATTGAGTATAGTTGTAATACTTTTCCAGCCTGGGAATGTTTTTTACCAAACTACACTTAAAAATATTGGTGGGGTTGTCATTGGGTATAACAGTACTTAAGGTGAGGAAAGAGGGCAAAATCCTCTCACTAGAAAAACTCTTTAAAGGCTGGATAAATAGTAAGGAGAGTGTTTAATACAACTAATTTATAGATAAATGTGGTGCCAAGCTAAAGTACATTAACAAGGTAAGGCTTCAGGGTCTCTAGGTAAGATAATATATTGCTTTCATTAAAAAGCAATCTGCATGGATGATATCCACCACCACTGGAAAGTCTGCAGCTGTCACCTTTATCAGGGGAACAAGAGCAAGCCACTACATTTTAATCACTGGAGTTTGTCAGGAACAAAAAACAGCCAGCTTCCCACAAATCAACAGACATGTATCCTGATAAGGGAAGTGCCCTGGAAAAGGACAGCTACATACCACACGATACCACCTATTCTAGGGTGATCAAAGCTCAGTATTTGTTGAAGATAAATCTACTGAATTGGGCTTTAGGATGAAACAGTTGTCTTTGAACAAAGCAGATACATACTCATACAAATAACCCACGACTTAGACGTGTTTAGATCCGTGTACATTTTGCAACGTGGGAAAGGATGGACAATAGAATGGCAAAGCAAGAGGCATAGGGATCCTCACAGTATGCTTGTTCAGAGAACTCGTTTCTGGCTATGTTATAAGTTGAGAAGCCATGAGGAAAAAATTGGAATAAGAGTCAGTCGGGAAAAGCTTATCTGAATAGGAACAAAAAGCCTGGGCAAATGAGACAGGAATGGGGAATATCTCCTACATGCTTACACCTCTCATATTTGTATTTAGGGAAGCAGATGGAGACTAGCCCAGGCCCAGCTGCTGCCATTCCCATCCTGTTCTGGTAGAACTGAATGTAGGGTCCTCATAATAGACCTCCTTGCTCAAGATGTCTTTAGAGAGTCTCTGTGGTTTCAATAGAAGAACTTTAAAAAAAAATAACAACTTAAAAAAAGGTTACAAACAAGCAAAAACAAACCAAAAAGTGAATATGTATAACTATTATTACAACTTTTTACAGATTAAGACATCATAATGAAAAACAGACTGTATACAGTAATTTAGAGCTAACCAAACAGGGATTAGAATTTGCAAATAAGAGTGCCTCAAAATCAATGACATCTTAAAGATTACTGAAGTGTAGGAAGATAAGAGGATAAAACACGGTGGCCAAAAGGGGACCATTTACACACAGGGAGAGAAAACTGAGGGGAAATTGAACTCCAGCTTTCTGAGTCATTGAGGGTAAAAACCAAGGGGAGTGTGATCTAATTTCAAAACCCACACAGGATCACAGACATGTCTCTGATTTAAATCACAGCTGTTGAATGATGGCTCCCCAAATATCATTCAAACACACTGTTAATCATACAAAAGAGTTTATTTCGTATCAAGGTAGGGGAAAACATCAGCTCCGCAGACTTAAAAATATTTTTTTAATTGAGGTGAAATTCACACAACATAAAATATACCCTTTTAAAGTGTACAGTTCAGTAACACTTAGTAAATTCAAAACGTTGTGCGTTCATCACTTCTACCTAATTCCAAAGCATTTGTATCGCCCCCAAAGGAAATCTCATACCTAGTAAGCAGTCACTCTCCATTCTCCTTCCACCACTCCAAATCCCTGGCGGCTGCTAATGTGCTTTCTGTATCTATGGGTTCACCTGTTCTGGGTATTTCATATAAATGGAACAGTACAATATGTGTGTGACCTTTTGTGTCTGACTTCTTTCACTTAGCATAATGTTTTTAAAATTTATCCACATGGTAGCATGTATCAGTACTTTGATCTTTTTTTAATGACTGAATAGTATTTCAGTGAATGGATATACCACACTTTGTTTATCCACCCTTCTGTTGATGGACATTTTGGTTTTTTGTTGTTATTTTTTTCATCTTTTTGGCTATTGTGAATACCATAGACTTGAGAGAAGGGCAAGTTCTGACTTATTAGAATTTTGAAGTCTGGATTCAAAGATGGTCTCTTAAAGCCTGGACTTCAGTAGGACTGGTTAAGGATCATTATATACTAGATTAGGATTGATAGAAATGGCAAACGTCTTTAGGCAAAGGCTCAAAGAGTCTTGGGATGTGAACTGCCTGTTGATGCTTTCAATTGAAGAGTTGATGGGTCTTTCGCGAAAGTTCTGTAATAAACAATTCAGTTATTTACTTGGGCAAGAGACTCTTGAAATAGTAGAGTTATGCTACTGACAACAATGGAATAGTAAACTCATTTTAATGTAGACAGTAAGCTATGTGATATGGTACTCATACCGCGAAAGATGGAGATCCATAAAAAGGATGCATTTTCTGGCAATATTGGGAACAGAACTGCTCCTGAACAATTTCAATCACAAAATTGTATAAAGCAAGTTAACCAAGATCTACCCATATGGTGCCTCTAATAAGTAGTAAGATCCTTTGGGGCCAGAACCGTATCTGTCAACCCTTCGTGTCACAGAGGCATAGTAAATGATCTAGCACACAGCAGCAGCTTCCTTAAAGTCTCTGAGAGTAATAATAATATGATATTCTTGCAGTGATGATTAAGCAAACCTTCATCTCAAGATATTACATATTTTGCCAATAAAAATGAGGACCACTTTACATATCTTAAATGAGTTGCTTCATATCATCTATGCTCACGGGAAGCTATTCTATTGTTTAATAAATGACAATCCTTTGCAGTTTGGCCATTACCCAATCTCTAAAAGGATATGGGAGAAGCTGAAATGTCCTTGCAAGGTAGGAGCTGTAAAGACTAAAATAAACTTGGCAACCAGGCTAAGTGTCCAATAGCTGATGTTGCTTGATAACAAAGAGCATATTTATAATGAGAATTTCCTGTAATTAAAGAAAAACTAACTGTAAAGGAGTAGAAAGAACAAATATTTCATTTCTGCTGCCTTTGGATTGATCAGAAAGAGTATTGTAAAAATAAAGACTTGGCTATTTATTTTCAAATAGGAATAATCAAAGCAAATATTGTATTGCACAAGGGAAAAAACATACTGACTCTATAGAGGGTACACTTCTGAAAGCTGTGATACCTTTTCTAAGGTAGAAAGAGTGCACTAGCTCACCTGCCTTTAAACACTGTCTGTGGGGAAAGAAAGTGGAATTGCCCCCAGGCCCCTTGTCTTTGAAAAACAATTTCTTGTTTTGGAACAAAAAGAATTATCTTTGCTAAAAATAATGAATATTACTTCAGGGAGATTATTTTTTTAGTACATACCGAAGTATAAGGCTCATTTATATTTTTGCCTTTCATAAATTTCTCCCAGTACTCTCTTTTTTTCAATTGTGGTAAAATATACTTAACATAAACTTGACCCTTTTAACCATTTGTAAATGTACAGTTCCATGGCATTAAGTACATTCACATTGTCGTGCAACCATCATCAGAACTTTTTCATTTTTCCCAGCTTGAACTGTATACCCATTAAACAACTACCTGTTCTCTACTCCCCCCCAAGCCCTGGCAACCACTGTTCTACTTTCTGCCTCTATGAATTCAACTACTTTAAGCACCACATATAAATGAAATCACACAGTATTTATCTTTTTGTGACTGGCTTATTTACATAATGTCTTCAAGTTTCATTCATATTATAGCATGTGTCAGAAATTCCTTCCTTTATAAGGCTGAATAACATTCCATTGTATGTATATACTACATTTGTTTTATCCATTCATCCATCAATGCACACTTGAGTTGCCTCCATGTTTTGGCTCTTGTGAACAGTGCTGCTATGAATATAAGTGTACAAATATCTATTGGAGTCCCTGATTTCACTTCTTTGGCTATATACCCAGAAATGGAATTGCTGGATCGTATTGTAATTCTGTTTACTTTTTTGAAAAATTACCATATAGTTGTTCACAGATGCTACACCATTTTATATCCCCACCAACAACGCACAAGGCTTCCAATTTCTCCACATCCTGGCCAACGCTTGTCATTTCCTGTTTGTTTTTGTAATAACCATCCCAATGCGTGTGAAGTGATCCCCTAGTATTGTTCAGTTAAACTTCTCACTCTCTTTTGTCCTCTTTCCCCATTTTACCTCTTTTCGCTTTCCTTAATTTTCCCAACACTTCTTTCCCATTTCTCCTCCTTTCTTTAGTTGAATAAGAAAATAAGCTTTTCATATACAAGGAGTACATTTTGTTTTACAGGGAAAAAAGGTACATGGCAATTAATAAGACTCTCAGCCTCTGCTAAGAGGAATAACAATGACCAGTATTGACTGTTCAGAATACTAACACATATACTTGGGGGGAGTAATTTTAAGTTTATCTTGATCTTTCTGGGCAAGGTTTAGTTTATGTCTCCTGAAGAGGGGGAGGCCAAAGAATATGCCAGTCTCTAACAGGGCTCACAGAAAGTTTTTAGGGAACACAGTACAATACCCTATTTCTTGTTACTCTGATTTTGATGTTACAAAAAAAAATAATAATCAGGGAGCATCACTGTATTTTATTAGGCATCTGGTCACTAGGGTTCTAACCCTGGCTTTGCTGCAAACTTTCTCAGTGGTCTTGGGCAAGTACTTTCAAAGCTTCTATTTCTAGATTTGTAAAATGAGGATGTTAGAGTTTATTACCTCTGAGGTCACTTCTAGTTCTGGGGTCCCCTTTAATATGCAATAATCCTCAGTAGTTATCTACAGGGATAACATTTTAGAAGTAAAGACTTAGGCAGCAATTGTGTAAGTAAAAGCAATGTAGAAAATAAAACTGGATGAGTCCATTCATTAGAAAAAGAATTATTCCATTTTATTTAACTTTCTGTGAATTCCATTTTATGTAACTTTCTGTGGATCGAAAGAAAGATTACATAAAGCACACATCAGAACATAGCCCATAGATTGCTTTGGTATAAAACCACAGAACTCTTTCATGACAATATTGGTGGTCATGGAAAAATCTGAATTTTATCATCTTTCGTCTAGATCTCTGTCATCCAAAGCTCTATTTGTCAGCAGAGGTTGTGGGATTTGAGTAACTGCTGGGTTATCTGGAATTCTTGGTTAATGAACATACCAGGAACCTTGGATAATTATAGAAAAGTTATAGAAATTTAAAGGTCTGGGTGTGTTTATTCCACAAGTACCTAGGAATTTATTCTTCCTTAACCATGAGCCCAAGACTGCTGGCAGTTAAATAGAGTCCCTTGAACAAGAATTATGATTTTCTTAGATGATTAAAATCTATGGTTGAAATAGTTCAGAAATATCTAAACCACCAATTAATAGGAGAATTTTACTCTATTTTCATTTTAATTTACTAAATCATGAAATCCACTGTCCTTTTGCTTGTATTATTTTCATGACATACTAAAACATATTGTTTACAAATTACAATTTTGAATGACCCCATCTCTATGCTATCTTCTTTGTGCCCTTGGCCAAGCCATTTAGTCTCTCTAAACTTGTCTCAGTATTTAGACTAAACTAGACAATGAACGTTTATGGAATAAATGCATGTTTTGTACCTCCTAGACACTCTAATATTCCCCTCATGGTCATCACCGGTAAATGGTTCTGGGCAGTATTTGGTCTTCATCGGGCCATTTTTACTTCACAGGTTGTCACTGGCACACATGCTACGTAGGCTCTTTCTAGGCTTCTCTGTTTCTCATTCAGAAGAGCCTTCTGAAGAATGCATATCTCGTGAATAGGATCCCTGCGCTTACCAGCACACCACTAGACATACTCACTATCTTAGATTATTTTTTAAACTACTCAACCAAAGTTTGACTGGAGCTTTTATGGTTAAAGGAAAGAGAAGTTCTATCCAAACCCCGTGCTAATCAAGGATTCATTTCCCATGATCATGCCCACTAAAAACATATGTGAGTTCTTGTGTGGTCCTATTTGTTCAGTTTAAATCCTTTCACTGATATTACAAACTTGGAATATTTTCTAGGATATTAAGAAATACTTTTCGCTAAAGTCTAGGGAAGTCAATAAAGGGAAATTGTGTATTACAAACCCATGTTTAAGAGTAGAGTTATACTCTGATATCCTGCATAGAACAAGAATTAAATGGTTTTCTTTGACTATCATTTTCTCTTGGAGTAAAAATCTCTGTAATCCATCATCCAGAAAACTACTTAAATAACATCACTAGTGGTCTGTTGGCCCAGGAAAGAAGGCACATTGTCTTTTCTTTTTTCTTGTACTTTTCAAGAGAGAATCTGAGTATTTCATGTTGATTGCTTGATTGGCTGCAGAGGGACTCTTTAAAAATACTAAAAAAAATCAGGAATCCAGTACAAATCAAATATAAGCTGCTATCAATCATGTGCACAGGGCATTATGTGAGGTTTTTACTCAGAAAGATGTCATTAAAAGTTGCAGAAATTAATTGGTGCCATTGAATGTAATGGCCTTTCCTGCCGTAGTTTCTCAAATGTAAAGAAAAATTATGGATAACGTAAATTCCTAGTGGGATTCTTATAGATGTCTGCTTTGTTCTGTTATTGTTTATTGCAAATGTTATTACTGTGATCTATGGCCCTATCATGCTTTGTCTACACTGCGCTGCTCTTCTGAAACCCACAACAACCGAGGGCTTTACTCATAAGCTAAGACTGTGTCTATTTGGAAATTCTTTGCTTTCATATATTCCGAAAGTGTCTCAAGGTGTTCATTTTGTGTGTTTAAATTTTTATACAAAAACAGATTTGTTCTGATTGATTAAATATTGACTTACACCATTTTTAGGATAACTCTGAATCTTATTTAAGTTCAGGGTTTGTGTTCTGCTTTCCCAGAAGGTTTGAATTCAGTGTAATAATGGCTATTACTTTGTGTGAATCAATGGATTGAGATATGCAATCTTTCTCAATAACAACATTGGTTTAATTAGTAGTGGTTTAAAAATTTGACTCTTAATTAAGGAACAATTTTATGTCTCTGAAAAAAAAAGTTTAAAGAAAAGGAACTTCTTTTTGCATATTAAATGCTGTCTTATACTATATAATCTGTAACTCCATATCTAAGTCATGTTAAAATTTTGTCTAACACCACTAAAGTTTAACCTTTTGCTTCCAGATATTTTGAAGGCATTTGTGGATGCCTCATTATTCTTTTCTATTCGTTTTTGATTCTATGGTGCAAGATTCTAGAAATTCATGAAAAGGGACAGAATGCCCCTTGGAAAATGTAATGAATTAAGCTTGCAATTCTAGTTTACTCATCTTTTGGTTGTGTTTTGTGAAATTGTAGAGCATTTCTGGGTTACATTGTTTAGGACATTTCTTGAGAATTTTAATAGTTGAGATCATGTCAAATATTGAAAAGTCTATAATAGAAAGTTAAATTCAAGGCCTAGATGGCCTTCATTCACATATGGGGAAAAGAATTAATAGTTTACTCTGAAAATCAATCAAAACAAGTATCAGCATATATAAAAATATTGATAATAAAACTAAAGCTCTAGAAAAAAATAACAATAATTGGTTTGGGATTGTTTGATGGTATTTAAAACTGAATAAGTTCCATGGCATGTTTGGGAAAAGTCTATAAATAATGAATAACTTAATGTTTTGTTACTAAAAATATAAATAAATATAGATATAAAATAATAGTGACCACTGAAAGAAGGTAGATGCATTGCATAGATTTCAAACCAGCAAAACAGTAGGAGACATTTTGAAATTTTTTAACAATCCAGTAAAATGCACTAAAAAGAGGGGAAGGGGAAGTAAATAAAAAATAAATGTGTCAACAGAAAACACAAAATTTGATGGTGTAAATAAGTACAAATAGATCACTAGTCACAAAAATTCAAAAATGTTATTGACTCTATTAAATGACAATTTATTAAAGTTTTTTCTAATTCAGCTCTATCTTGATTAAAAGAAACAACTTGAAACTAGTTTGTTTTTTAAAGGTTTTGTGGGCTAAGACATGTTTATGAAAAATGAGGCCAAATCTACACAGTCCAAGAGGAAGTTAGTCAATAGGTGACTCTGTCAGTCAAAGTTCAACTAGAAGGACTTCCCTGGTGGCGCAGTGGTTAAGAATCTGCCTGCCAATGCAGGGGACACGGGTTCGATCCCTGGTCCAGGAAGATCCCACATGCCGCGGAGCAACTAAGCCCGTGTGCCACAACTACTGAGCCTGCGCTCTAGAGCTCACGAGCCACAACAACTGAAGCCCACGTGCCACAACTACTGAAGCCTGTGTGCCCGGAGCCAGTGCTCCGCAGCAAGAGAAGCCACCGTGATGAGAAACCCCACACTGCAACGAAGAGTAGCCCCCGTTCACTACAGCTAGAGAAAGCCCAGCAATGAAGACCAAACGCAGCCAAAAATAAATATATTAATTAATTTTTTAAAAAAAAAGCTCAACTAGGAAAGCAGAACCAGTGGAAGGTATATATTAAGAGATTTATTGCAAGGAGTTGGTTTATGCAACTGCCAGAGCTGGCTAGGCAAGTCCAAAATCCATATGGCAGGCCATCAGGAAGGGCAACTCCTGGGCGTACACTGTCCGCAGGGGGAATTTCTTCTACTTCAGGAAATCCTCAGCTCTGCTTTTGAGACCTTTCAATTTATTGAATCAGGCCACTCAGATTAACTAGGATAATCTCTTTTAGAGTCAACTGATTATGGACTTTAATCACATCTTCAAAATACCTTCTGAGCAACACCTAGATTAGTGTTTGATTGAATAACTGGGGTCTGTAGCTTAGCCAACTTAATACATCGAAAAGACCATCAGAGTAACTAAGATCTGACACTATTAGAGGACAAAGCAGGTGTCTCTTTGTCTATAATGCTGGAAGCCACTCCTCTCAACCTAGCCACTGAACTGGATATTATCCTTGTGCTCAGATACCAGCACCATAATCAGATTCTACTAAAGCCTCCTTGGGTGACAAGTCAATTGCAAATTCTAAAAGAACAAAGATTTCATTTACCAGTATCTCCCTATCTTGTACATCATTGTTTTTAGTGGCTGGCTACTGGGCAACCCTATGCCACTCTTTGGGAACATTTTATGTTTGCCATCTCTCTTGATACCACCCTGCCAGTGCAGGGTAACCATATTCTGCAGGCCAGGGTGAGGAAAGGACATTTAATACCCCTGTTGTAATAAAAAAAAATGGACAAAATATTTGAACAGTCAGTTCACCAAAGATGATATAGTGTCCTTCTCTTAGGCATGGCCCTCACAATGGACACCTGTGAGTGTCCTTTAGAGTAGAGTCCCAGTGCATATAAAATAATGCCATATTTCCTTACATAAAGAGAAGCCTTTTAGAACACACTAAACACACTATGACTCTTCAGGCTGGAACTAAAGCAAAGGGATTACAGGTTAGTCAACTGTGAAATCAGCCTTTTTTAAGCATTGAATTTCTGCAAGAACTGAATGCAAACCTCATATGATCTCTAAGGGTCTCCTCTAACATTGCCCATTAGATACTGGGCTTGGGAGAATAAATGTCTCCTGGGTGTGTCTGAGTCAGGTGTGATATGCTGAGTCTCTAGGCTTGGTAAGTAACCAAGGGCAAACTAGAAACTCAACCCTCATGTTTAGTAGAGGCACCTCTACTGCCAAAATGAGCACCCCATGCTTTCCTATTCACTAGGTATCAAGCCCTCTATCCCTCGCTGCTGCTGCTCAGGCTTGTGATTCCCAGCTCTTCCCCTCTCAGGAGGGAAGGAAAAGGCCTGCAGCATGGGCTCTATACAGTTTGTTTCCTTTTTGTCCCTTCTTTACTGCCTCATTGCTGTGTCATTTCTCTAGCCATATACAGTAAAACTTCGCTCTAAAATAATATCAGCTACTCTTCAGAATTAGTAACATCACAGGTTATATCTGTCCACTGCAGACAACATGGATCAAGTCCACATCTACCCCAAGCACCTGAAGGCTTGCTCTTCCTGGGCTTCTTCCTAGTGACATTCTCTATCATGCGGACAATATCATCGACTACATCTTTAGAGAGAAATGGCTTCCACCCGCCTACCTGTTCTCACATATTTTCATTTTAAGTTAAAGTATTTTTAGAGTTTTATAAATCTTAAAGATAAATTTGAGAAGTCTTTTAAAAGCATTTAATCCACATTACCCCAAACTAAGATTTATAGCTCAGTCATGCATCAAGTAAAGATTCATACATCTTTATAACGCTTTTTCTGGGTAGCTTTAATATAACAGAAATTTTGTTAAAAATCCACGTCTCTAGATCTCCTTGGAAATCTGGAAGATCAGGCAACACTGGACAAGCATCCCATCATAGTAACCTCTGGAGCTGAGTCTTGGCTGCCCCTGACATGTGCTGCCCAGTTCCTCATGGTCTCCCAAGACGAAAGGTGAGTTTTCACTGCTTTTTATTACCTTATGGCTTGACCTTCTGCAGGCTGCACCTGAGTTTGCAAGCTTTGGCTATAATTATTGCATATTCAGATGGAATCAAACTTCATTAGGTCACTTCAGTAAGGCGGCTGCTTCTCTGGCTTTGTCCACACCGAGAATCAAACTGTTGTTGCCCGTAACAAGGCAGTTCCCCTATTTCATATAACAATGCGGAAAAACTTAGAAGAGTCTTTGAATTCAAGACTATGGAAACTAAGACAGGAAAAGATGTGTTGAGAATGATTACTACGTTATGGCTAACCTACCCTGCGTAAGAACAATGTACTTACCTATATATACAATAAGTATTAAAGCAGCAGTCAACCTATTTTGGGTTCTAGTCACATTTGAAAACTGTTTCCTCAGAAGGAAAGGCACATTTATACAACAACATCACAGGTTCTTCAAAGAACTTTAAAGGTTCCTGGTCCCCCTGACGCCATCTGAGGAACCTCAGGTTCACATGTCTCAGGTGTAGACCCCATGCTCTAAAAAAAGATACAGAGGCGCTGAGGTCAGATTCCTTCTTCTCTCCACTAAAGAACCTGCAAATGAACCTTTACCTAGTGTGACTAAGTGGATAGTTCTGGGTTAGTCTGATTAAACCAAGATCTTCCTTTGTGTTCTCTGAGGTTTAGTCTCCCTGCTTTCTGTTTCACACTATTCACCTTTTTTGTGCACTTAGTCAAGACATACTCTCAGCTCCTCCGGGTGTTATCCACAGAAGGCTACGCTTCTTTCCAGTGGGTACTGCAAATGTAGCTGTGCTGTGCTGCTGCCTAACTCCAGCCCTCGCACCTGCAAGGCTGTGCCCACCATTTTCTCACTATAGGAAGAGCGTTCCTCCACAGGCCAGCACAGAGAGAAGATTTCATCCTCTCTGCTAGGGATAGATCTGTGGACACCAGTGGACTTCCTGGCTAATGTTGTAGAACATTCCTCTGGTAGCAAGAGCTCAAATATGGTTGCTCAGTTACTCTCTACTCAGCATCCATCAGGATAATACACAGATGGTGGTTACACTTCAGATAGGTGCTCCCTGCAGTAAAAACTGGGCATCCCAGCTACTTAGCCCATCAGTTTCTGTAAAATGCATGGACATTAGGACTGGTTTTAGGCTTTGAAATCTTTTTTTTTTTTTTTTTTTTTGCGGTACGCGGGCCTCTCACTGCTGTGGCCTCTCCCATTGCGGAGCACAGGCTCTGGACGCGCAGGCTCAGCGACCATGGCCCACGGGCCCAGCCACTCCGCGGCACGCAGGATCCTCGTGGACTGGGGCACGAACCCGCGTCTTCTGCATCGGCAGGCGGACTCTCAACCACTGCGCCACCAGGGAAGCCCGCTTTGAAATCTTATAATGATGTATCCAATGATGCCACGTGGAATCCTATTCCACACATTTTCTACCAAGTCTTCAGTTCTTTCTCGTTCTGGTGTCTTTGAATTTTAGCGTTGCAGGGAGGAAGATAGGCTTTGAGATCCTGGATAAAATAACATAAATAAATAGTTCTTTAGATTTTTGACAACATATTTTTTCCTTAAGCTTTTTCCTTCAGAAAACTGCTGCCAAGAAATTCTGTGTGAAGTAAGTTGCAGAGAACAATCATGAAAAGAGCTCAGAAAAAAGAGGAATTTATCTTTTTTTCAAATGTAGCTTCTCCTGTTTTCCCTGTAGCATCAAGTCTTTAATCTTTAGCATTATAACCTCTGGCCATGTGAGGGAGTTGACATAGCTTCTGTTTGATGATAATGCCTTTTGAAGGGTCATGCCCAATAGCAAGGTTTTTCAAGGGATCAAGATTGCTCATGCTTTTTGATGTTTTCCTCTCACAGGCCTGATAAGTAGATAGATGACCATGATAAATGGGTATCCTGGGAAAGTGATAAGAATTCAGAGGTTTGGCATGAGTTATGTCCTCACTCATACAGAAGTGAAGATTCTTTTATCTTTCCTCTTTAATTTCTTAATTACAAGAAAAGATTTCCTATCTAAACACAGAAAGTTCTCAAAACATTTTGTGACTGTTGTCTGATACTAACATACTTTGCTTTAAGATCCTTTCCTTGTTCAAGTTTTTGTTGTGGTTGTTTGTTTCGTTGTTGTTGATAGGGTCTTTAATAAAAGATAACATCCCCTATTAAATATTGAAGTTGTTTTCCTTTAATAGAAACACTTTGTTGCTGAAATAGCAAACAAGCAAAGTTTACCATCCAACCTGAGCATAAGGATATAATGTTGCATATGTAAAGATTCCAAGCTGGTCCCTTCCTTTCTTCCTCTAACCTAGCCTGGTTGCATAGTATGTTCATTGCCTCTGGCCTCACTGCCAAAGTCCTCAGCTTGTACACAAATGTGGGTTCTAACTCAAACCTACCCCCTCAGGCTTCCCCTCTTCTGCTTGAGCATGCAGAAGGAAAAGGTA
This sequence comes from Grampus griseus, assembly GCF_964374135.1. Lineage (NCBI taxonomy): Eukaryota > Metazoa > Chordata > Mammalia > Artiodactyla > Delphinidae > Grampus > Grampus griseus. The sequence continues at coordinate 100,357,303 of NC_139019.1, forward strand.
CAAATCCACATGTACTCATCATTATTCTCAGGTAGTAAATGCTGCTCTGGCCCAGGGATCTTAGCAGAATAAGACAGAAGAGAGGTGCGTGGTCATTCATAGTGTCCGTGGCTCTGAGTGCCACACACTCTTTCCTCATTCCTGCTTCCTGCTGACTGCTGACTGTCAAAATCATACTCCTTCCTGTTCTCTCTTCTGTGAAAGATCTTTCCTTCTTTGTTGATTTAGAAGATTGATTTCCTTCTCTATTCTCCAAAGCATCATGCTTTAACAATGGGATGAGGGAGAAGAACGTGGATACGGGGGTCTTCAGATCTGTTTAAAATTCCTCCTCTGGTATTTATTAGCTATGTGATCTTGGGCGCATTACTTACCCTCTCTAAAATCCAATTTTCTCATCTGTAAAATGGAGATAGTAACAATTATTTATAGGACTGCTGTGATGAGTACATGAGATAAAATACATCAAAGTGCCCATGACAATGCCTGGCACATAGCAGTATTTGATCAATGGTAGCTCCCCCATAAACATTGCATTGGCAGGGCCATGCATCTCTCTGCAACAAAGGCCTGCAAAGGAGAAATATGATAACACTATTACATGTATATTAAATTGACCATTTAAATTGTAAAATATAAGAAAGCAATGGGTCTGTTCGTTTCTTTTCTGTACAAATTGCACATTCTTTTATCTTTTGAGCTAGAAAAACAGGGATAGGCAAGCACTAGTGTAACTTCACTGATAGTCATGTGAGTTACATCACCTCACCCTGGGTGTGTTATTCACCAATATATAAGCCATTAACTTTTCTTCCTGCACAGTGAAGATCCACTAATAAAGAGAAATTTTATGTCGAATAATCCATTCTCTCACAATAGTTCTACAAATAACTTGCAGTTATCCCCTTGATTTCTTTGACTTAGCACCGTGGCTGGTTAATTACATGTCCAGTTCACCTTGTCCGCTAGACTGTGAGCTTCCTGAGGTCATGCCATGGCCTTCTCTGTTTTCCCCAAAGCTCCTACCAGAGTAATTTGTACCCAGTGGTTAATTAATCACTCTATCAGTCCTCTGAAAGAGAAAACTCAAAGCAAACGTGTTAGTCATCCAAGTCCAAGTATGTTGGCATGAAAGTGACTCTGGTAGTCAGGAAAGAGTAAAGTTTGCTTTAATATTTCAAGCCTTCTCTTTCTTTAAATGTGCTTCTCTGGTTTGCTTCGTTCTTGTTCCATCCTAAGGGTGGGTCTAGAGAGTCTGGGGTCAGTCCTCCTGGTTTGGTAGGATCCCAGTTTCTGTCCTAGCTCTCTACCTTATTTCCCATATGACCTTAAGAAATTCCCTAATCTTTTCTAGACTAGCGTCTCCTTTATATCCAATGTTCTCATTTTAAAGATGACATCGAAGATCCCTTAGTTCTAACAGTTTATGACAAGCATGAAAACCCCTCTTGCTGATTTGGGGTATGCTGCCGAGCTTGGCCTGATCAGCGACCCTCATCTGAAGACCCTAGGGAGCCACACCCGGAACTTCTGTGGGGGGCAGCAAACAAATGCTGTGACTTCCACACACCACCCTGGGCTTTAGAGACTTTCTCCTTCTTATGTGAGTGGAGGCTGCTGCATTCTAGTAATTTCTACCCCAGTGTTGTTGACAAGGCCACCCACCTTTTTTCAGCAGCACTTGACAGCTCAGATTCAGTCTTCTCTCTGATAGATCCAGAGAAAACTCAGAGAAGTCAGCTTGTTCTGTGTGAAGAGAAAAAAAAATAATTAAAATACTTTAATCATAATCACCCTCATTTGATATGTTTTCTAACATGGAGATGATATTCTGTGACTCTTCAATAAAAAACAGAAAGAGACAAAGCCAATTTCCCTGGATTCCGTAGTCCCCCCAAATGAAAAGTGATGTAGCCCACTTTTTGGCACCTAATAAGCCCATTATAAAGATTTGCTGTTGAAACAAAGAACACACACTCATAACCCCGTTCTCATCACCTATGAGCTTCCATGCTTCAAAGTTATCTTCCTGTAGCTAGAGGTTTTATCTCCACTTTAAACTGGAATCTCTTTATTATCCCTATAAAAGTCACTTCTCAACCTAGACTTTTTCAGTGTAGAACACAGTTGGATTTTTTTAAAGTGTATATCTTTTACTTTTATATTGAGCAGGTCCTGAGCTGTGTGAGTAAAGATACTGCATGCAATTCTTGGTTCTAATTTGGAAATAGGACATGCTTTCAAAAACAACAGGAAAGAAGTATAGAGGTAGGAGTGGAGAGACAGCAACATGTATATAAATGGTATCTTTCGAAATTCAAAAAGAGAGCATTTTGCACCATAATTATTCAGATTTCTCCAGTCTCCTTTCAAACCAAGATTTGTTTGCTAGAGGCATTACAATTTAGTGAGACAAATTAGACTAAACTTTTTTTTATCTCTGGTGGTTTGCACACGCACTGATTGAACTAGTATTTCTTCCCAAGATTGCCTGGGAAGATAAATGAACAGGTGAAGCAATTAGGGTGAGGAAAAACTAAAGATTGGCTGACATGATTTAAGTTTACCACTAAGGCAGTTTGTCATTTTGTCTCTATAATCTCTATCAGAATTGACTAAAACAGTAAACATAAATCATTATACTAATTTATTTCACTACACTGTGATCTGGGAAAAGAAGATTTCATTTTTTTTCTAAGAGACTTTGGGGATTCAGGCAGCCACTTTGAACTTGTTTTCATGTATATATTGGGGGTGGGGGAATGAGAGAATCAAAAATGAGCACCTCAGTATCCTTAAAACAGTATTTTTTGGTGGCAGGCTAAGTTATTTTTACTACCTTTTGCTAAAATAACTATGGGTTGCGCATTAAAAGCAGCTCAACATTGATTGTATTTTTTAAAAAGCAAAACAATTCTTAAGCTAGACGTGTAATCAAATATACTGCTAAAAGTGATTTTTCAAATATGTAGTTGTTAATAAGCCTTTAAGCCTTTTCTCTGAAGAAGGCTCTGTCACCCCAGAGTCAGAATACCATCGACTGGGAGTTCTTATGAAACATCAACACTCTTGATAATTAGGGCTGCAACTAAGCCCTCTGAATATAGGATCAAGTATTGCTGACTCACCAAAACAGAAGTACCATCAAGAGGCCCTTGGACATATGATCCAATTGGCTACTTGAACAAAAATGGGGCCATTCACTGATTAACCTGTGAAGGTAAGGTATCATTTGTGGGTTTTTCCCTTTATTTAGATTAAAATTTTTCTTTTAAAGATAATTCTAATGGTGAACCTATTATAGATAAATAATTACTTCTGAAATTTTTATAGTTTCTGATATTTTTCAGATATTTTCATGTATCTGTGTATATATACTTATGTAGTTGACCCTTGAGCAATGCAGGAGCTAGGGGCACCCATACTCTATGTGGTTGAAAATCTGCATATAGCTTTACAGTCAGCACTCTGTATCCATGGATTCAACCATCCGAGGATTATGTAGTTCTGTGGTATTTGACCTTGGGAAAAAAAAAATCTCTGTATAAGTGGACCCATGCAGTTCAAAACTGTGTTGTTCAAGGGTCAATTTTAATTTCAAGCCCTGTTGCCAGATTCATCTTTCTAAAGCATAGTTTGAATCTACTTGCATTAGCCTTCAGAAGTGGCTATAAAGTTCTAAGCTAAGATAGTGATTTCAGACAGTAAAATAGTGGATGGATGCAAGATACACTCTGCATATAGAATCAAGACCAAATTACACAATGGGGCCAAGACAGATCACACAACAGAAGTTTGCCATGGTTACTAGAAACGTAACTTCAGGTAAAGACAAAGAGTGGGGAAGATATTAAATTCACTTTGGGACACTGAAATTGAGGCTTCCCTGTTTTGGTGCCTAGTTAGAGATGTCTCAACAGAGAGTAAGAAGTACTAGATAGATAGATAGAGATAAGGGTATATGATATATGGGACTGGACATTTTTGTGCTTATTGAATTTATTTAAGATCTGCCTCTTTCTATAAGGAAGAAGAGAAAAAGGAACTGATATTGTGAGCTCCAATTCAGTGCCTTTACTCTTTACATGTTATCTCACTTAATTGTGACAAAAATCCACCAAGATGTATTAAATATTAACCACATTTTCAGTGAGAACATTGCTCAGTGGCAGAGTTAGACTCTGTCTGGCTCCAAAACTCTTTCTAAGACTACTGCTAGTCACTACTCACTACTTCTGAAAAGATGCAAAACATTGCTTACAAAGAAAGTTTTTAGGTCATGTGTTAAAAAGGTAAAAATGCCAGCAACTGGAGATGCCAAGGGGAAAAGTATAGATAGAGAATGACTAAGGGCGAGCAAAGAGCCTCAGGGGAAGACATATAGAAGTAGGGATGACTTATAAGCAGAAAGGGGTGAACAGCTCCTTTGTGTCCTAGAGAGGGGTTAAGAAAGATGAAAACCAAGAAATGGCCATTGTGTTTGGTCTATAAGGATTTAGTAATGACTTTTGAGAGGGAAGTTTGCTTATAATAGAAGCCAGATTGCAAACAGCATAATGAGATGGGAGTAAAAGAATTAGACTTAGCTACTATGCAATATTCCTCTAAAATGTTTAACACTAAAGAGAAAGAAAGAGCCATATCTTTCAAGGGAGTAGCAGGGTTAAGGAAAGAAATATTTGTTGTTTGTTCTTGGTTTTTGTTTGTTTTCTCTTATCAAAAGGAGGCTTTAGCACATTTTCATTCAGAAAGGGAAGCAGCAGAGAAAGAGAGCTCAAAGACCAGAGGGTAATTCAAAGAGCAAGATCTGGGAACACCTTAAAGAACTAGGTTTAGATATAATGATAGTGAGTCAGCCTTTCTGCCTCTCTGAGTAGGAGCTGCTCTTCTTCTGAAAACCAGAAACAACCAACCCTGAAGGTACAGAGTGATGGTGACACAGTGAGCAGTGAAGCCAACAGGGCACACAGGAGGAGCAGTCTCTGACCAAGAGAAACAGAGGGGAAGGCCATAATTTAATGGAATCTCTCTGCTCCAGTGACAGATAAAACATAAACAGAAAACATAAGCAAAACCAGCTAAATTCAAAAATAATATTAACAACTTCACAAACCAGAAACACAGTATCGAGCAGGGCTGATGGTGCATGTTTGCTGGTGTTAAAATCCAAAATCAGATATAGGTGGTAGAAGTTCAGCTCCTATGAGGTACTTGGAACTGAAAGTTTTCCATGTAATCAAAATAAGGCTTATTCCTTAAAATCAGTGGCTATGATGGGGCTCATCTAAAGAGGCAAAGGAAGCTAAAAATGCTACAGATGTACCCTATTTAGAGTTGCAGCTGAGGAAGTGGGAGGACAACGACCTAGGCCAAGACACAGGAATTGCTGGTTGGGTGACAGCATCTTTGATAGTTTCAATGTCGCCACAGAAAAGGAGTCCTAAAACACCACCTGTTTCTAGAATAAGAACCCCAGGGGGCCTGGAAGGAGTAGTTATAAATCTAAGGGAAATAGGGAGGAATATTTAACAGGGAGAGGGAGAGATCCCATTCAAAATAGAATGCAACAAAAGCAAATATAGACAAGTGGGACTATAGCAAACTAAAAACCTTCTGCTCTGCAGAGGAAACAATCAACAGAGTGAAAATACAACCAATAGAGTGGGAGATAATATTTGCAAACCATGTATTTGATAAGGGGTTAATATTCAAAATATATAAGGAATTCCTACATCACAAAGGCAAGATAAATAAATTAATTAAAATTGATTAATTTTTTTAAAAGACAAACAAATCAAATAACCTAATTTAAAAATGGGCAAAGCGGGCTTCCCTGGTGGCACAGTGATTGAGAGCCCGCCTGCCAATTCAGGGGACGTGGGTTCGAGCCCTGGTCCAGGAAGATCCCACATGCCGCGGAGCAGCTAAGCCCGTGTGCCACAGCTGCTGAGCCTGTGCTCTGGAGCCTGCGAGCCACAACTCTTGAGCCCATGTACCACAACTACGGAAGCCTGTGTGCCTAGAACCCGTACTCCACAACAAGAGAAGCCACCGCAATGAGAGGCCTGTGCACCACAATGAACAGTAGCCCCCTCTTGCTGCAACTAGAGAAAGCCCGCGAGCAGCAATGAAGACCCAGTGCAGCCAAAAATAAATAAATTAAATAAATAAATTTTTAAAAAATGGGCAAAGAATTTTAACAGACATTTCTTGAAAGAAGATGTGCAGATAGCCAACACGTATATGAAAAAATGCTCAACATCAGTAATCATTAGTGAAATGCAAATCAAAACCACAATGAGATATCATCTCATGTCTGTTAGGATGTCCATTACCAAAAAAAAAAAAGGAGGTGTTGACAAGAATGTGGAGAAATTGGAATCCTTGTACTCTGTTAATTGGAATGTAAAATGGTGCAGCTGCTATGGAAAACAATGTGGAGGCTCTTCAAAAAATTAAAAATAGAAGTACCATATGATCCAGCAATCCCACTTTGGGGTATTTATCCAAAAAATTGAAACCAGAGTCTCAAAAATATGTATGCACTCTCATGTTCATTGCATTATTATTCACAATAGTCAAGATGTGGAAACAACCTCAATGTCCATTGACCAATTAATGGATAAAGAAAATGTGAAATATACATACAATGGAATATCATTCAACCATAAAAAAGGAAGAAACCCTGCCTTATATGACAACATGGATGAACCTTGAGAATATTATGCTAAGGGAAATAAACTAGTTACAGAAGGAAAAATACTGCATGATTCTATTTATATGAGGTAGATAAACTAGTCAAATTCACAGAAGCAGAAAGTGGAATGGTGGTTTCCAGGGGCTGAGGGAAGGGGAAATTGGGGAGTCACTGTTCAATGGATATAAAGTTTTGGTTATACAAGATGAAAAAGTTCTAGAGATTTGCCATACAACATTGTGCTTACAGTTAACATTACTGCACTGTACACTTTTTAAATTGTTGAGGGTAGATCTCATGGTATCTGCTCTTATCACAATAAAAACAAAGTGGACTGCAATATTGAGAACTGAACAACAATCAAATACTACATATCAAAACTTGTTAGATGCAGCTAATATGGAACCGAGGAGTGAATTTACAGTCTTAAATGCACTGATGAAAGAATATAGTTCTGGTAAAGGGTGGTTCATGGTAAAATTCTCATCATTTTCAGATAAATTAATTGCCTCTATAAAACAACTCAGAAAATAAATTTTATTTTATTTTTTTAACATATTTATTGGAGTATAATTGATTTACAATGGTGTGTTAGTTTCTGCTAACAAAGTAAATATATGTATAACAAAGTAAATCTGCTGTATAACAAAGTATAACAAAGTAAATCAGCTATATTTGCTGTATAACAAAGTAAATCAGCTATACGTAAATATATATCCCCATATCTCCTCCCTCTTGCATCTCCCTCCCACCCTCCCAATCCCACCCCTCTATGTGGACACAAAGCATCGAGCTGATCTCCCTGTGCTACGCGGCTGCTTCCCACTAGCTATCTATTTTACATTTGGTAGTGTATATGTCCATGCCACTCTCTCACTTCGTCCCAGCTTAACATTCCCCCTTCCTGTGTCCTCAAGTCCACTCTCTACATCTGCATCTTTATTCCTCTCCTGCTCCTAGGTTCTTCAGAACCATTTTCTATTTTTTTAGATTCCATATATGTGTGTTAGCATGCGGTATTTGTTTTTCTCTTTCTGACTTACTTCACTCTGTATGACAGTCTCTAGGTCCATCCACCTCACTACAAATAACTCAATTTTGTTTCTTTTTATCGCTGAGTAATATTCCATTGTATGTATGTGCCACATCTTCTTTATCTATTCATCTATCAATGGACACTTAGGTTTCTTCCATGTCCTGGCAATTGTAAATAGAGATGCAGTGAATATTATGGTACATGACTCTTTTTGAATTACGGTTTTCTCAGGGTATATGCCCAATAATGGGATTGCTGGGTCATATAGTAGTTTTATTTTTAGTTTTTTAAGGAACCTCCATACTGTTCTCCATAGTGGCTGTATCAATTTACATTCCCACCAGCAGTGCAAGAGGGTTCCCTTTTCTCCACACCCTCTCCAGCATTTATTGTTTGCAGATTTTTTGATAATGGCCATTCTAATCAGTGTGAGGTCATACCTCATTGTAGTTTTGAGTTGCATTTCTCTAATGATTAGTGATGTTGAGCATCCTTTCATATGTTTGTTGGCAATCTGTATACCTTCTTTGAAGAAATGTCTATTTAGGTCTTCTGCCCATTTTTGGATTGGGTTGTTTGATTTTTTGATATTGAACTGCATGAGCAGCCTGTATATTTTGGAGATTAACCCTTTGTCAGTTGCTTCATTAGCAAATATTTTCTCCCATTCTGAGGGTTGTCTTTTCATCTGGTTTATGGTTTCCTTTGCTGTGCAAAAGCTTTCACGTTTCATTAGGCCCCATTTGTTTATTTTTGCTTTTATTTCCATTGCTCTAGGAGGTGGGTCGAAAAGGATCTTGCTGTGATTTATGTCATAGAGTGTTATGCCTATGTTTTACTCTAAGAGTTTGATAGTTTCTAGCCTTACATTTAGGTTTTTAATCCATTTTGAGTTTATTTTTGTGTACGGTGTTAGGGAGTGTTCCAATTTCATTCTTTTACATGTAGCTGTCCAGTCTTCCCAGCACCACTTATTGAAGTGGCTGTCTTTTCTCCATTGTATATTCTTGCCTCCTTTATAAAATATAAGGTGACCATATGTGTGTGGGTTTATCTCCAGGCTCTCTATCCTGTTGCATTGATCTATATTTCTGTCCTTGTGCCAGTACCATACTGTCTTGATTACTGTAGCTTTCTAGTATGGTCTGAAGTCTGGGAGCCCGATTCCTCCAGCTCTGTTTTTCTTTCCCAAGATTGCTTTTGCTATTCGGGGTCTTTTGTGTTTCCATACAAATTGTGAAATTTTTTGTTCTGTGAAAAATTCCATTGGTAGTTTGATAGAGATTGCATTGAATCTGTAGATTGCTTTGGGTAGGATAGTCATTTTCACAATGTTGATTCTTCCAATCCAAGAACATGGCATATCTCCCCATCTGTTTGTATCATTGTTAATTTCTTTCATCAGTGTCTTCTAGTTTTCTGCATACAGGTCTTTTGTCTCCTTAGGTAGGTTTATTCCTAGGTATTTTTATTCTTTTTGTTGCAATGGTAAATGGGAGTGTTTCCTTATTTTCTCTTTCAGCTTTATCATCATTAGTGTATAGGAATGAAAGAGATTTCTGTGCATTAAATTTATATCCTGCTACTTTACCAAATTCATTGATTAGCTCTAGTAGTTTTCTGGTAACATCTTTGGGACTCTCTATGTATAGTATCATGTCATCTGCAAACAGTGACAGTTTTACTTCTTCTTTTCCAATTTGGGTTCCTTTTATTTCTTCTTCTTCTCTGATTGCTGTGGCTAAAACTTCCAAACCTATGTTGAATAACAGCGGTAAGAGTGGGCAACCTTATATTGTTCCTGATCTTAGAGGAAAAAGTTTTAGTTTTCTACCATCGAAAATGATGTTGGCTGTGGGTTTGTTATATATGGGCTTTACTATGTTGAGGTAAGTTCCCTCTATGCCTACTTTCTGGAGAGTTTTTATCATATATTGGTGTTGAATTTTGTCAAAAGCTTTTTCTGCATCTATTGAGATGATCATATGGTTTTTCTCCTTTAAGTTGTTAATATGGTTTATCACATTGATTGATTTGAGTATATTGAAGAATCCTTTTATTCCTCGGAGATACCCCACTTGATCATGGTGTATGATCTTTTTAATGTGCTGTTGGATTCTGTTTCCTAGTATTTTGTTGAGGACTTTTGCATCTATGTTCATCAGTGATATTGGCCTGTAGATTTCTTTCTTTCTGACAACTTTGGTTTTGGTATCAGGGTGATGGTGGACTTGTAGAATGAGTTTGGGAGTGTTCCACACTCTGCTATGTTTTGGAAGAGTTGAGAAGGATAGGTGTTAGCTCTTCTCTAAATGTTTGATAGAATTCAACTGTGAAGCCATCTGGTCCTGCCCTTTTGTTTGTTGGAAGATTTTTAATCACAGTCTCAATTTCAGTGCTTGTGACTGGTCTGTTTATATTTTCTCTTTCTTCCTGGTTCAGCCCCGGAAGGTTATTCTCTTCTAAGAATTTGTCCATTTCTTCCACATTGTCCATTTTAATGGCATAGAATTGCTTCTACTAATCTCGCATGATCCTTTGTATTTCTGCAGTGTCAGTTATTACTTCTCCTTCTTCATATCAAATTCTATTGATTTGAGTCTTCTCCCTTTTCTTCTCGACGAGTCTGACTAGTAGTTTGTCAATTTTGTTTATCTTTTCAAAGAACCAGCTTTTAGTTTTATTGATCTTAGCTATTGTTTCCTTCAATTTTTTTCATTTATTTCTGATCTGATCTTTATGGTTTCTTTCCTTCTGCTAACTTTGGGGGTTTCTTTGTTCTTCTTTCTCTAATTGCTTTAGGTATCAAGTTAGGTTGTTTACTTGAGTTTTTTTGTTTGTTTCTTGAGGTAGCATTTTATTGCTATAAACTTCCCTCTTTTTTTGTTTTTTGTTTTTTTGTTTTTTTGTGGTACGCGGACCTCTCACTGTTGTGGCCTCTACTGTTGCGGAGCACAGGCTTCGGACACGCAGGTTCAGTGGCCATGTCTCACGGGCCCAGCCGCTCCATGGTGTGTGGGATCTTCCCGGAACGGGGCACGAATCTGTGTCCCCTGCATCAGCAGGTGGACTCTCAACCACTGTGCCACCAGTGAAGCCCTAAACTTCCCTCTTAGAACTGCTTTTGCTGCATCCCATAGGTTTTGGGTTGTCAGGCATTCACTGTCATTTATTTCTAGGTATTTTTTGATTTCCTCTTTGATTTCATCAGTGATCTCTTGGTTATTTAGTCGTATATTGTTTAGCTTCCATGTGTTTGTACTTTTTAAAGTTTTTTCCTGTAATTGATATCTAGTCTCATACTGTTGTGCTCAGAAAAGATACTTGATACAATTTCAATTTTCTTAACATTACCGAGGCTTGATTTGTGACCCAAGATATGATCTATCCTGGACAGTGTTCCATGAGTGTTTGAGAAGAATGTGTATTCTGTTGTTTTTGGATGCAATGTCCTATAAATATCAATTAACTCCATCTTGTTTAATGTATGATTTAAAGCTTGTGTTTCCTTATTTATTTTCATTTTGGATGATGTGTCCATTGATGAAAGTGGGGTGATAAAGTCCCCTACTGTGATTGTGTTACTGTCGATTTCCCCATTTATGGATGTTAGTATTTGCCTTATGTATTGAGGTGATCCTATGTTGGGTGCATAAATATTTACAATTGTTTTATCTTCTTCTTGATTTGAACCTTGATCATTATGTAGTGTCCTTCTTTGTCTCTTGTAATAGTCTTTATTTTAAAGTCTATTTTGCCTGATATGAGAATTGCTACTCCAGCTTTCCTTTGATTTCCATTTGCATAGAATATCTTTTTCCATCCCCTCACTTTCAGTCTGTATCTGTCCCTAGGCCTGAAGTGGGTCTTTTGTAGACAGCATCTATACAGGTCTTGTTTTTGTATTCATTCAGCCAGTCTATGTCTTTTGGTTGGAGCATTTAATCCATTTACATTTAAGGTAATTATCAACATGTATGCTCCTATTACTATTTTTTTAATTGTCTTGGGTTTGTTATTGTAGGTGTTTTCCTTCTCTTGTGTTTACTGACTAGAAAAGTTCCTTTATTGTCTGTTGTAAAGCTAGTTTGGTGGTGCTGAATTCTCTTAGCTTTTTCTTGTCTGTAAAGGTTTTAATTTTTCCACCGAATCTGACTGAAATCCTTGTTGGGTAGAGTAATCTTGGTTGTAGTTTTTTCTCTTTCATCAGTTTAAATATGTCCTGCCACTCCCTTCTGGCTAGCAGAGTTTCTGCTGAAAGATCAGCTGTTAACCGTTTGGGGCTTCCCTTGTATGTTATTCGTTGCTTTTCCCTCGCTGCTTTTAATACTTTTTCTTTGTATTTAACTTTTTATAGTTTGATTAATATGTGTCTTGGCATGTTTCTCCTTGGATTTATCCTGTATGGGACTCTCTGCACTTCCTGGAGTTGATTGACTATTTCCATTCCCATATTAAGGAAGTTGTGAACTATAATCCTTCAAATATTTTCTCAGTCCCTTTCTTTTTCTCTTCTTCTTCTGGGACCCCTATTATTCAATCATTGGTGTGTTTAATGTTGTCCCAGAGGTCTTTGAGACTGTTCTCCATTCCTCTCATTCTTTTTTTTTTATTCTACTCTGCAGTAGTTATTTCCACTGTTTTATCTTACAGGTCACTTATCTGTTCTTCTGCCTCAGTTATGCTGCTATTGATTCCTTCTAGAGAAATTTTAATTTCATTTATTATGTTATTCATCATTGTTTGTTTGCTCTTTAGTTTTCTAGGTCCTTCTTAAACATTTCTTGTATTTTCTCTATTCTATTTCCAAGATTTTGGATCATGTTTACTATCATTACTTTGAAATCTTTTTCAGGTAGATTGCTTATTTCCTCTTCATTTTTTTTCATCTGGTGGGTTTTTACCTTGGTCCTTCATCTGCTGTGTATTTCTTTGTCTTCTCACTTTGCATAACTTAACGTGTTTGGTGTCTCTTTTTTGCAGGCTGCAGTTTCTTAGTTGCCATTGTGTTTGGTGTCTGCCCCCAGTGGGTAAAGTTGGCTCAGTGGGTTGTGTAGTCTTCCTGGTGGAGGGGACTGGTGCCTGTATTCTGGTGGATGATGCCGGATCTTGTCTTTCTGGTGGGCAGGACTGCATCTGGTGGTGTGTTTTGAGGTGTCTGTGGACTTATTATATTTTAGGCAGCTTCTTTGCTAATGGGTGGGGTTGTGTTCCTGTCTTGCTAGCTGTTTGGCATAGTCTGTCCAGCACTGTAGCTTGCTGGTAATTGAGTGGAGCTGGGTTTTAGCATTGAAATGGAGATCTCTGAGAGAGCTTTTGCCGTTTGATATTACGTGGGGCCGGGAGGTCTCTGGTGGACCAATTTCCTGAACTCGGCTCTCCCACCTCAGAGGCTCAGTCCTGACAGCTGGCTGGAGCACCAAGACTCTCAACCATCTGGCTGGTCTTGCTAAAGCTGGGCCGCCTGCAGCAGCCTGACCAATGGAAGATTCAAATTGGAAATGTTGCCTTAGCACTGGGTGCTAGAGGAGATCTCCATCACTCCATACCAGAAGTAAAAAAGGATGGACAGCTCTCTCTATGTTCTAAAGACTTCTGACAAAGGCAAAAAATCAATCCAATTGGGAAAAGGAAAGTCTTTTCAACAAATAGCAGAGAAATAATTGGCTATTTATATGGAGAATATTGACTTTTACTTCTTATCCATGTTGCAAAGTTAAATTCTGTTCCTCCAGGGAAAATTTCAGGGCACTGCCCTGCCACCCCCAGTGATAGAGACGGCTTGGGAAACATTAGAACCACCTGAACACATCAGTTCCCTGCTGTAAAAGGCATCTGAATGTCTCCACCTCCTCTGAGAGCTCTAAGCTTGGGTTTTTATGAATCTGAAGTGGCTCCTCCACTGTCTCTTTCACTTTCTGCCAACTGAAGCAGAAGACTCTGAGCCTTTAGAACAGGGCATTAGTCTTCAGCATTGTCGAGGCCATCAAAAATGAGGAAAGTATGAGAAAGTATGAGAAATTGTCACAGCCAAGAGGAGCCTATGGAGACATGAAGATTAAATGTAATGCTGTATCCTTGGCTTCCCATGGCTGCCCAGGTGTGCGTCCCCAGCAAGAATTGGCTCCCGGGCCCGAGGTTTCCAGGTACCCAAGAAAATAAATTTTAACATTTAGAACCTACAGAATTCATCAAGATGGCTAGATACTGGAACAATGCACACATAGAAATCAATAGCTTTCCTGAAATTCAGTAATAATTCATTAGAAAATGCAATAGAAAAAAATAATTACATTCACCATGTCAACAACAACAAAAAAACCCCATAAAATATAGCTAACCAAAAAGTCTTCAAAGAAAAGAAAACATGTAAAACTTTACTGATGTCCTTAAAATAAGAGCTAAAATAAATGGAACAATAAACCATGTTGCAGGATAGGAAGACTAAATATTGTAAAGGCATTAATGTCACTGAGGGAACTCATTTCTAACCCCAAAGTGATTATTAAAATCCCAAAGGATTTGGAAAAAAAAGAAAAAAAAGAAAGGAAAACCACAAACCAAACTATACTTCTTTAACTACATATAAATGTATGTGAGCACATTAAAAACAAAAAATAGTAAAAGTCAAGGGAAAGAGGAAGAGGGAGGAAGGGTAAGCAGCTCCTGCCTTCTCTGCAGCTCAGTAGCCAAGGGTGGAAGGAAGCCACAGATGAAACCCCAAGTCAGCCTTCCCTCTGCACTGTCCCACCTTCTCAACTCTCTCCCCTCTCTGTGTGGATGACACGGTCTTGTGTTACGACTGGGTGTCAGGCCAGTGCCTCTGAGGTGGGAGAGCCGAGTTCAGGACATTGGTCCAGCAGAGATCTCCCAGCGCCACGTAATATCAAACAGTGAAAGATCTCCCAGAGGTCACCATCTCAACGCTAAGACCCAGCTCCATTCAACAAGCAGCAAGCGCCAGTGCTGGACACCCTGAGCCAAACAACTAGCAAGACAGGAGCACAACCCCACCCATTAGCAGAGAGGCTGCCTAAAATCATAATGTCACAGAAACCCCAAAACACACCACCAGATATGGTCCAGCCCACAAGAAAGACAAGATCCAGCCTCATCCACCAGAACACAGGCACTACTCCCCTCCACCAGGAAGACTACACAGCCCACTGAACCAACCTTAGCCACTGGGGGTAGACACCAAAAACAATGAGAACTATGAACCTGCAGCCTGGGACAATGAGACCCCAAACACAGTAAGTTAAGCAAAATGAGAAGACAGAGAAACACACAGCAGATGAAGGAAAGAGGTAAAAACCCACCAGACCAAACAAATGAAGAGGAAATAGGCAGTCTACCTGAAAAAGAATTCAGAATAATGATAGTAAAGATGATCCAAAGTCATGGCAGTAGAATGGAGAAAATACAAGAAATGTTTAACAAGGACGCAGAAGAACTAAAATGCAAACAAACAATGATGAACAACATAATAAATGAAATTAAAAGTTCTCTAGAAGGAATCAATAGCAGCATAACTGAGGCAGAAGAACAGATAAGAGACCTGGAAGATAAAATAGTGGAAATAACTACCACAGAGCAGAATAAAGAAAAAAGAATGAAAAGAACTGAGGACAGTCCCAGAGACTTCTGGGACAACATTAAACACACCAACATTCAAATAACAGGGGTCGCAGAAGAAGAAGAGAGAAAGAATGGGACTGAGAAAATATTTGAAGAGATTAGAGTTGACAGCTTCCCGAATATGGGAAAGGAAATAGTCAATCAATTCCAGGAAGTGCAGAGAGTCCTATGCAGGATAAATCCAAGGAGAAACACGCCAAGACACGTATTAATCAAACTATCAAAAGTTAAATACAAAGAAAAAATATTAAAAGCAGCAAGGGAAAAGCAACGAATAACATACAAGGGAAGCCCCAAACGGTTAACAGCTGATCTTTCAGAAGAAACTCTGCAAGCAAGAAGGGAGTGGCAGGACATATTTAAACTGAAGAAAGAGAAAAACCTACAACCAAGATTACTCTATCCAGCAAGGATCTCAGTCAAATTCAGCAGAAAAATTAAAACCTTTACAGACAAGCAAAAGCTAAGAGAATTCAGCACCACCAAACCAGCTTTACAACAAATCCTAAAGGAACTTCTCTAGGCAGGAAACATAAGAGAAGGAAAAGACCTACATACAAACCTAAAGCAATTAAGAAAATGGTAATAGGAGTATACATATCGATAACTACCTTAAATGTAAATGGATTAAATCCTCCAACCAAAAGACATAGACTGGCTGAATGGATACAAAAATAAGACCCATATAGATGCTGCCTACAAAAGACCCACTTCAGAACTAGGGACAGATACAGACTGAAAGTGAGGGGATGGAAAAAGATATTCCTTGCAAATGGAAATCAAAAGAAAGCTGGAGTAGCAATTCTCATATCAGGCAAAATAGACTTTAAAATAAAGACTATTACAAGAGACAAAGAAGGACACTACATAATGATCAAGGGATTAATCCAAGAAGAAGATAAAACAATTGTAAATATTTATGCACCCAACATAGGATCACCTCAATACATAAGGCAAATGCTAACAGCCAAAAGAGGGAAAATCGACAGTAACACAATCACAGTAGGGGACTTTATCACCCCACTTTCATCAATGGACACATCATCCTAAATGAAAATAAATAAGGAAACACAAGCTTTAAATGATACATTACACAAGATGGACTTCATTGATATTTATAGGACATTCCATCCAAAAACAACAGAATACACTTTCTTCTCAAGTGCACACGGAACATTCTCCAGTATAGATCATATCTTGGGTCACAAATCAAGCCTTGGTAAATTTAAGACAATTGAAAGTATATCAAGTATTTTTCCCAGCCGAAACACTATGAGACTAGATATCAATTACAGGAAAAAAATCTGTAAAAAATACAAACACATGCAGGCTAAACAATACACTACTAAATAACCATGAGATCTCTGAGGAAATCAAAAAATACCTAGAAACAAATGACAATGAAAACACGATGACCAGAAACCAATGGGATGCAACCAAAGCAGTTCTAAGAGAGAAGTTTATAGCAATACAATGCTACCTCAAGAAACAAGAAACAACCCAAATAAACAACCTAACCTTACACCTAAAGCAGTTAGAGAAAGAAGAACAAAAAAAAAAACCCCAAAGTTAGCAAAAGGAAAGATATCATAAAGACACAATCAGAAATAAATGAAAAAGAAATGAAGGAAACGATAGCACAGATCAGTAAAACTAAAAGTTGGTTCTTTGAGAAGATAAACAAAATTGATAAACCACTAGCCAGACTCATCAAGAAAAAAAGGGAGAAGACTCAAATCAATAGAATTAGAAATGAAAAAGGGGAAGTAACAACTGACACTGCAGAAATACAAAGGATCATGAGAGATTACTACAAGCAACTATATGCCATTAAAATGGACAACGTGGAAGAAATGGACAAATTCTTAGAAAAGAACAACCTTCCGACACTGAACCAGAAAGAAATTGAAAATATAAATCTAAGGCCAGACACTATCAAACTCTTAGAGAAAAACATAGGCATAACACTCTATGACATACATCACAGCAAGATCCTTTTTGACCCACCTCCTAGAGAAATGGAAATAAAAACAAAAATAAACAAATGGAACTTAATGAAACGTAAAAGCTTTTGCACAGCAAAGGAAACCATAAACAAGACGAGAAGACAAT
Organism: Grampus griseus; assembly: GCF_964374135.1. Classification (NCBI taxonomy): domain Eukaryota; kingdom Metazoa; phylum Chordata; class Mammalia; order Artiodactyla; family Delphinidae; genus Grampus; species Grampus griseus. The sequence continues at coordinate 100,374,786 of NC_139019.1, forward strand.
CCTCACAATGGGAGAAAATATTTGCAAGTGAAGCAACTGACAAAGGATTAATCTCCAAAATATAGAAGCAGCTCATGCAGCTCAATATCAAAAAAACAAACAACCCAATCCAAAAATGGGCAGAAGACCTAAACAGACATTTCTCCAAAGAAGATATACAGCTTGCCAACAAACACATGAAAGAATGCTCAACATCATTCATCATTGGAGAAATACAAATCAAAACTACAATGAGGTATCATGTCACACCAGTCAGAATGGCCATCATCAGAACATCTACAAACAATAAATGCTGGGGAGAGTGTGGAGAAAAGGGTACCCTCTTTCACTGTTGGTGGGAATGTAAATTGATACAGCCACTATGGAGAACAGTATGGAGGTTCTTTAAAAAACTAAAAATAGAACTACCATACAACCTAGCAATCCCACTAGTGGGCATATACCCTGAGAAAACCATAATTCAAAAATTATTATGTACCACCTTGTTCATTGCAGCTCTATTTACAATAGCCAGGACATGGAAGCAACCTAAGTGTCCATCAACAGATGAATGGATAAAGAAGACGTGGCACATATATACAATGGAATATCATTCAGCCATAAAAAGAAATGAAATTGAGTTATTTGTAGTGAAGTGGATGGACCTAGAGACTGTCATACAGAGTCAAGTAAGTCAGAAAGAGAAAAATAAATACCGCATGCTAACACATATGTGTGGAATCTAAAAAAGAAACAAATGGTTTCAAAGAACTTAGGGGCAGGATAGGAATAAAGACACAGATGTAAAGAATGCACTTGAGGACACGGGGAGGGGGAAGGGTAAGCTGGGACAATGTGAGAGAGTGGCATGGACTTATATATACTACCAAATGTAAAATAGATAGCTAATGGGAAGCAGCCACATAGCTCAGGGAGATCAGCTCAGTACTTTGTGACCACATAGAGGGGTGGGATAGGGAGGGTGGGAGGGAGATGCAAGAGGGACAGATATAGGGATATATGTATATGTATAGCTGATTCAATTTGTTATAAAGCAGAAACTAACACACCATTGTAAAGCAATTATACTCCAATAAAGATGTTAAAAAAAAAAAAGAAAGGAAAAAAAGTAAAAGTCATAAACTAAATGAGCAACAGTGGTTAGTTCTCAGATGACTGGATGAGAGGAGAAAGTGAAGAAATTTAGATTTATCTAGTCTTTTAAATACGTAAATGTATTTCCATATTATAGTACAAAGTTATATTTATTTTACTTTAAAAAATAATAAAACATTGTCAACACTCCATGCTAAAGTGAAAGACAGAGGCAGGGCAGTTGGAGTCAGAGATGCGAAGATGCTACACAGCAGGCTTTGAAGATGGAGGAGGGGGCCATGAGCCAAGAAATCAGGAAGCCTCTAGAAGATTGAATAATCAAGGGAACAGATTCTCCCCCTAGAGTCTTCAGAAAGAATGGCATCCCGAGCTACAGGCTTGATCTTAGGCAAGTGAAACCATTTCAGAATTCTGCCTTCTTGAATTGTAAAATAACAAATTTGTGTCATTTTAAGCCATCAGATTTGTGTAATTTGTTAAAGCAGCAATAGGAAACTAGTATAAGTCCTTTGTAACTGCTGAGTTGCTTCTGAAACCTGCTCAGGCAGGTTTATGATGGCAGATTTTGTATTACATATGCCAGTATCACCTGAGGGTTAATTCCCGCTCTTTGGGGTTACTATAAGATAGTGTAAAAAAAAAAAAAAGTAAGCCCCAAGTATTTTATTCTGTTTGGGTTAAAATTGTATGTAAAACCATATTCCCCAAGCCACCACATATTTAATGAACAACTTTGGAAGACTTAACATATTTTAACAATGCAAAGCATTGGTCTAGTCATTAACCTATTTTGTAAATGTGAGACCAAAGGTTGGTAATTATTTATAAATCAACTACCATAAAAGCGTAAAGATCAAAGATTGTTAGCCAGGTGAGAAGAAAGTCTGTTTAAGTTATTTCTAAACATTTTCTATATTTTGTCACCACAAATTTGGTCTTTAGTCTGCTGAAAAGGATGACAAGCTTTCCTGTGTTTTCTGCTTTTTTGAAATAGGAAGAGTTAATTTTATCTACTATGGATAGTAACCTTAAACTCAGACCTTATGTTATCCTTTGAAGCATAAAATTATGTTAATGCACTACATGTTTTTAGGAAATTATATTTGTTTTAACGAGCTTCTAGTGGGAAATTGAGTTTAGTGACCTGAGCTTTAATAGGCTCTCCAGCACCATGATGATTATTTCACTCCACCTTCACTAATTTTATTGTACAAATCTACCAGTGTATAACTGACACAAACTCATTGTGTCTTTATTTTACACATCATTAAAAAAAATCACACAAAATTTTGTGACTCATGACTCAAGTCAATTTGTTTTGAAAAAAAATACAAAGCCTTTTCTTTAAAAATAGCACCTGTTTCTTTATTCACATGTAAATCATACCTATAGCCTGCTCTATGGCTCTGAGTGAGGACAAGCAGGATGACTCTCACCGGGACAGGAGTGACCCCAGCCAGAAGCAAAGAAAAAGGGGGTATGTGTTCAAAATCTTGGAGACAAAACATTCAGTTTGTTTATTGCTCTGTATATCTGTAGCTCTTGAATATGCTTATTAAAAATATCAGCTATTTTTAAGTTTGATAAAGCACACATTTGGCTAATTACCATTTTCAACCTTACCTTTATGGTAAATAATGATGAAAGTAATCCTTCAGAAATGCTGAAATCACAACTACAAAATGAAAAAGACTTCCAAAAAATTAGAATTAAAAGTTGACTTCAGGGGCTTCCCTGGTGGCGCAGTGGTTGAGAGTCCGCCTGCCGATGCAGAGGACACGGGTTCGTGCCCCGGTCCGGGAAGATCACATGCTGCGGAGCGGCTGGGCCCGTGAGCCATGGCCGCTGGGCCTGCACGTCCGGAGCCTGTGCTCCGTAACGGGAGAGGCCATGACAGTGAGAGGCCCACGTACAGCAGAAGAAAAAAAAAAAAAAGTTGACTTCAATTTTAATGAAAAATAACTATTTTAAAATTTATGTATTCATATATTGTACTTTTATAGGCGAACAGTCACACACAGGCTATATGTATGCATACAGATCCCCCTTCTTCTTTGCTTTAAGTCACACTTTCCATGGCAGTTCTCAGCCTTTTTATTTTTTATTGTTTTTATTTTTTAACATCTTTTTTTTTTTACATCTTCATTGGAGTATAATTGCTTTACAATGGTGTGTTAGTTTCCGCTTTATAACAAAGTGAATCAGTTATACATATACATATGTTCCCGTATCTCTTCCCTCTTGCATCTCCCTCCCTCCTACCCTCCCTATCCCACCCCTCTAGCCTTTTTAAAAAATTTTCCTAGGAGGTCTGCTTTCCCCTCCCTAAAGAGGGAAGCCCTGCAGGGGAAGAGAGTATAACATGTCAGATTCTTATGAGCTAGAAAGAGAAGTCTCAGCTGAGGAAATTGATTTGCTGATGAATTAATATAGTATCAGATTTCCCCACAAATTGCTGTGGGGCAGTTTGGTCTCATACCATCAGCCATCAGATGACCACTTCATGCTGCTCTTCTTTGCTGTGAACTGTTAACACATCAACCTCTTTGGACCGCCCTGTATCTATGAGAAGGAAATGTGGCTACCATGAGGTGAATAACCAGTACAAGATCTCAGGTTTGGAATTCTAGTTTCAACCCTATCCCTGTCTCATTATGTGAGTAGCTCACCAGTACTTATTCCCCAAATCACATTTAGCTCCTGTCTCCTTAATGCTACTTATACTTAAAATTAACAGAGGTGGGAGATACGAGTCTATAGATCAAAGACATAGTTAGTTAATGCATATTCTAGGCCTAATTCCTCTGGCCCCAAATTCCTGTTGCTTATTTCATCAGCAAGGTCAAATGCTGCAGGTGCGTAAAAGTATAAGCCCAGTACTCTTCACTTGGGGAAATGATTCTGAAAATGTTAGTCCTTGTATGTGGTACCTAAATTAGAGACCAATAAGTATTTTCAGATTTTTGAGTTTCAAATAATTTCAAAGGAGGCTGAAACATAAATAATTTGACAAGTTTCTGAGGTCCTGATTTTCCTAATATCTACCCAGATGCCAATAAGTGTGCATGCAAATCCCAATCTAAACAAGAATAATGCTAAATGTTGTCATGAACTGAAACTTTCCAAACTACGACATACTGTGTCATCTGACCAATATGCTGTCACCAACTAATCTCTACAATTCTTTACTTTGAATCTTGGAAATTCTGCAACTAATTCTCACTCATTAATTTCTTGTTTTGGCTTAATAAAACTGTTACCAAGGACTTCTTGTTAAGTTTTATTTTCTAAGTCAGTGCTGTTCTTTCTTTTTTACACAATAAACATCTTCCTCTATTACTAGTAAGCTAAGCCTCTGAATTTTAATTATATTTGTCCTAATCTTACCCTATTAACCCTGTGACTATATATAAATTTCCAAATTGGCCAGTAAAACAATAAATCTTACCCCTTTGAAAGTTACAAACCCTGTGAGAATCCGATAAAAGCCAAAGACCCTAGTCCTAGGAAAATACACACACACACAGACACACAAAGCTGCATTTATTATAGCCATATAACAGAATAGTTTAGAGTTTAGGCTTTGGAGAAGTTCATGCTTCATCCCTTACAAGCTGTAATGTTCTCATTTGCTAAATCAGGATATTAAACTTATAAAAATCTGTATGGGCCTATGCACTGGTTAAATTTTTTATAAATAAGATCTTTTGCATTACATTTTGCCCCCCATACGAATATGTTTTAGAGTCAAAAATCCTCATAACTAAGACCTAATCCTGGAATGACATAGGAGGAAAGAGATATTTTTATGTGTAAGCTGCTTGTGAATGTTTTACTAAATAATTTGTTCATGATTTTTCTATAATTCTTGTCTAATTTCTTTTATATAATTCTAGGCAAAATTTTAGAAACATCTATCAATCTAGTCTCTAGACACTGATTATCTCTAATGAGAGATGGAATTATCAAATGCCTAATTGAATGCACTCCCCAAACATTATGAAGATTGTTACCCATCCTTAGCTTGGGAAGTTAGCAATATGTCACCTTCTACATGACATATTATTAGGTTTTTCAAATACATTTATGCCATAGAGTTTCTTTATTTTGCTGCTGGACTTTTCCTGGTTCTTTGTCTGTATCTGTACATACACAGCTTTAAAATTCAGTATCAAAGCTTGGACAAATGTGAATTTTTGGTAATTTCCTTTTCAAACATAGTTTAGATCACAGTAACACAAATACGTTTCTAAGAACAAACTCATTAAAACTAAAACATTACCAAGTCTCAGCTAATGGCTGAGTTAAGGTGACTTCATTATTAAAAATGTCAGTCTTTACCCAAATAGTGTTGTCTATGGCAGTGATTTTCAACCTAGTAGGACCCCAACACACCTGAGGAACATGGCACATACCCAAATCACAGCAGTGCAGCTCATCTGGCTGGAAGATGGGGGAGAACAGAGGAGGAGGGCCAGAGTTGAGAACCACTACTCTAGTAAAATGATATTTTCTCATGGTCCATACCATGTTTTAAGAATGAGCTGAAGGTATTGGCTAATCATGAAAGGAATTGCACTCTATCACCATGTAAAAAAAGAAATGAATCAGGGTATTGCCTCAGTTATTGTAGGCCATGATATACATGTGGTAGGGGGATAAAAGTGTTTCTTCCTTAAAAAAAGGTCTTTGGTTTACATATCAGAAAGCTTAGTTGATCATACTTCACCTAGGAATACATCATGTCTTTGTAATTATTAAGTGATTTATTAGTCAGTACATAGGGCTCTGTTTCCAAGTAGGACACATTTTACAGAGTTTAGAACTAATCTTAAGAAACAAACACCCGGGCTTCCCTGGTGGTGCAGTGGTTGAGAGTCCGCCCGCCGATGTAGGGGACACGGGTTCATGCCCCAGTCCGGGAAGATCTCACATGCCGCAGAGCCTGCGCGTCCTGAGCCTGTGCTCCGCAACGGGAGAGGCCACAACGGTGAGAGGCCCACGTACCAAAAGAAACAAACACCCTCTGAACTGAAGTTGGGATTAAGTCATCCATGTGTAGAACATTCCCAAGGAGATGATATGTAAACGTGTACCTAGAAAAACTAGCTAGTCTTCCAATCCAATGCACTCTCCCAAACCAGGATATACCTTAATTAGTCAGTTATTTGGTAACATGTCAGGCATGAGGAGATGATAAATGGGAACTGGAGAGGAAGAATCGATCAGTGTTTTTTCTCCATCCTGGCTACTGGAAAGCTCAGGCTAAAATTTAAAACCCACCTCTGTCAAGCATACAGGATTTAACAGACCTGAATTTTCCATGCAAACATCAAGTCCTCCCCACCTTTTTATCTTTATTGGATCCCACTTTCTTATTTTTTTTAATTGAAGTATGGTTGATTTACAATATTTCAGGTTTACAGCAAAATGATTCAGTAATACATATATATGTATGATATATTCTTTTTCAGATTCTTTTCCATTATAGGTTATTACAAGATATTGAATATAGTTCCTTGTGCTATACAGTAAGTCCTTGTTGTTTATTTTATATACAGTAGTGTGTATTTATTAATCCCAAACTCCTAATTTATCCCTCCCCCTGCCTTTCCCCTTTGATAAGCATACCACTTTCTTATTTAAAATGTTAAAAATCTTACAATAGTTTATTGTGTGTATTATTACAAACAATTTTAAATCACATATTAAAATTATAAACATTCCCACTATCTGGCTCTGAACAGGAGAGAGAGTTCTCCAAAGAGCAGACAAGAGTACGTCTACAAATTGGCTCTCCAAGTACCAGACATTATTTACATTCTTGGAGACCTAACAATCCACACTCTCAAAGCTTGATTCCAACAGCATTCAGATCATGCAACTACCTACCTGGAGTCTATATTCCTAAGCAGCCTTTGGGCACTAATTCACATTTCTCCATGGGAGAGACTGTACTGACCAATACACATGAATATTCTGGTTTTCTTGGCCTAATTTTCTTTGTAAATTTTCAAGTTGGCATTCCAGTTTATTAATTGAGCTCTTCTGAGTTCAATTCACATGAGTCAGTCCTCCAAAACCTTACCAATTTTTGTTGATCTGGTAGAATTTTGTTGCTGATCATTGGCAGGTGATGAATGGCCCCTGAAGCCTTTGTTCTGCACCCAAAGCCCTGCCCCCCTCCCCGGGTTGGGGGGAGATCCCAGAGTAGCCAGAAAACCACTCTTTGGCTCCATTCCCCTTGAAGAGGACAACAACCTCATTACACTTTTACATTTGCTATTAATTCATTTTGAGATGCCACTGAACTTGAACGTTTCTCAGCATAAAACCTTCTACTATGCTGTTGGTGAGGTAGCTGGTGGGACTTACTTCAGACAACAAAAATACAAAGCAGCTGTGTTTAGGTCTGAACTCTGCTAAAGTTGCCCAATCTCTGGCATTTTCTTTCCTTTGCAAAAACCTTCTTTATTTTGAGATCTTCTGAATAATCCATCAGATGCCTTTGAGTAGGAGACTTGTCTGTTTATTTATTCCTTCATCTAACAAACATTTATTGATTCTATGTGTTAAATGCTGTCCTAGGTGTTAGTTCCTGCGTTATGGAACAAAAACTCTAGTGAGGAATACAGATATTTTTAAGTACATAAATAAACGTTTCCTTATACATTGTGATAAAAGACATGAGAAAAAATAATTCGTTGCTAAAGTAGATAATAACAAGGGAGAGAACTCGTGTTAGATTTTAGAGCCAGAGCACACCCTCCTGCTCCCCAAGAGATGCCTTTTAACTGGGTGAACATATGTGCCCATTTGACTGGGACAGTCCTAGTCAATGCCAGCTGTCCCAGCATAATTATTAATAGAGCCTCCTTTCCTGCTGAAAGTATCCTGGTTAAGATAATAAATTATATGGTCACACTAATTTTAAACAAAGTAGAAACTAGGTAAACTGCTAGACCTATAAGGGATAATGATTTCTAAGTACTTTGGAAAACATCCTGAGGTGAAGCTAAGCATTAGTAGTGTAATGGGCTGAGATTAACTTCGTTCCTGGCTTAATTCCAGGGGAAAATCACAGCTTCAAACATAATGTATTTAAGGGCATGAAATCAATGTTGAGTAAAGAGAAATGGAGAATGGGCTCTTCAGTAAATAAAACTTGAACCCTTTTCAACATTGTGAAGACAGAATTAGCAGAAGAGAAAACCCTAGGCCTTCGGCATAATGGAAACCTAGAAACATTTTTATATGAAAGCAGATAGCAGAATGTAGTCATAAAACACATAAACTGAAGGAACCTTGGAAATCAGCTCATACAGATCCCCCATCTTAGAGAAAATGATGCCACGGGACATAAACGTGAACGGTGCACTTTGAGGCTGAGAATCACTGTATCATATAACGCAAAAAACAAAGGATGTGGACACAGGCCACCTATGTTATAGTCACAGTTCCTCAGTTTCATCACTTATTTTCTCTTTCCTCGGTTCCTTCAAAAGGAAACCCCAAATCAAAATACCCTCCCTACTATCTCCCAGGATTATTGTGAAGATTAAAGAAAATCATATAAGCTGTAAAGGGCTTTGCAGATGTAGTTGTTGGTAATACATTCATTAGCTTAGCCCATGTTCTAAGCAAAAAGGTCTAATGTTACCACGAAGTTATAGCAAGAAGTTTCCATGCCCTTTTGAGTTGAATAAAGGGGATACTGATGAGGGTTTTATAGCTCTCATATTCCTCCCTTCTCTCATCCCTCAAAATTCACCAAATTTAATACAAATAAAACATAGTAATTAGGCAATTGACAAAAAATAGAGCTTTACACACACTGTTTTGGGTTGAGGAGGCCATATCTATAAAAAAAATAATATGTACAATGGTTACACAAATGTCTTCCCTTTTCGGATTGGATTACTACAAACCTAAACAGGTTCGGCAACAATTGTTCTGAAACAACTAAACACATTTGAAACGAGGAATATAAAGCTGAGAGTGAAATCTGAGCTTTTAAAATGCGCGTGGTTATACAGGATAAATAGTCTAGCGTGAGTGCTGTGAAAGGCAGCACTAAAATGGGAAGAACTGGAGTCGTAAAAAGTTCTCCTACGCAAATGGGCCAGTGATTTTGTTTTCAAGCTGGACAACATATTCTTTTTTCTTTAGGAGTTCAAGATGCATTTTTTTTCTCTTTGAATAAGCTATCTTTTAAAAAAAATTTATTGGAGTATAGTTGATTTACAATGTTGTGTTAGATTCAGGTGTACAGCAAAGTGATTCAGTTATACATATAGATATATTCATTCTCTTTCAGATTCTTTTCTCATATAGGTTACCACAGAATATTGAGTAGAGTTCCCTGTGTTATACAGTAGGTCCTTGTTGGTTATCTATTTTGCATATAGTAGTGTGTGTATGTTAATCCCAAGCTCCTGATTTATCCCTCCCCCACCCATGTTTCTCCTTTGGTAACCATAAGTTTGTTTTCAATATCTGTAAGTATGTTTCTGTTCTGTAACTAAGTTCATTTGTATCATTTTTTTAATCAGATCCCACATATAAGTGGTATCATATGATATTTGTCTTTCTCTGCCTGACTTACTTCACATAGTATGATAATCTCTAGGTCCATCCATGTTGCATCAAATGGCATTATTTCTTTTTTTATGGCTGAGTAATGTACCATTGTGTATATATTCTTGAATATATACAAGAGATCTGTTAAAACTTTATAAGGAGTTAAGTGAATCTGGTGAACATATTGAATGAGTTCAGGTAAGCTAGGCCTCAGAGACAAAAATGCGTAAGGACAAATATGATAGAAGTTTACCTGTTGTTCATGGAAGAATCCAACCAAGTGCTCCTGGTTGGTGGGGGTTCTTCTGCACACAGTGGATGGTGGACCCTGTGGCTCTGCCCTCCCCTACATCCTCACCATCAGTTGCATCCAGCCAGCGAAAAGGCAAAACAGTCTGGAGGAAGCAGAGCTTCTTACAAAGCCATGGCCCAGACAGCACAGCTTGTCCTCTGATCTGACTGTCTAGAGCTCAATCTCATGGCCACACCCAACTCCAAAAGAGTCTAGGAGGCGGGTTCCAATTGGGAAGAAAAGAAGAGCATGGATTTTGATAAACAGCTAGTGTTCTCTGCTATAGATAAGATTTCTAGTTACATCAGTTCTGTGCCAGGACCCACAGTGGAGTGGAAGTAAGACCAAGAAAGGAAATAGGACATGAAATGACCCACCTTCCATTTGCAGCTTTCCCCATCCTACATTGTGCCCCAAAGGATGCCCAGGTCCTTATAAAGCTGACAAAGTGTGAACAAGGGGCAGAGAGTTACTGCCCTGTGTCAAATTCTTTATGTCTAATATTTTACTAATAGTTAAAAGAGATTGGTTTAAGCCATGCTGGCCTTGTGGTAGCATTAGACAAAAGTCTTTGGCCAGAATATGGGCAGATCCCTTCCCTGTAACCTATATGGTACCCTGAAATCCTTAGGCTTCCTAGAATTTTTCATTTGACACCTTGGCAATGATTTGCAATTGCATAATTTTCAACCACAGAGAGTTTTAGGAACTCTAGACATTGAGACCTCTGGGACCCAAACCAATTTAAGTTATGCCCCTACTTTTCTCATCATTCTGGAAGGTGATCCCTGACTTAGCCACAAACTACTTTGAAAGTGGAGAAACCACTGGGAAAGAAGAAAGTAAGGCTTGGCTGTGGGGCTTGGTGTTTAAGTGAAAGGCAATACCTCAGGAAATTGTGAAACCACCCGTCGTTAAGTAGATGGTGTGAAGATGGAGAATATTATCTAAAAATACAAGACTCTGGCAGAAAAAGTTACTTTTCAGCTACCATTTGTGTCTCTGATTGTCTGCCTATTTTTCTCTTTCTCAAATGAGGCAGAAATTGGATTCCTAGATTTAATCTTTCCTAGCTAGATAATAATGGGTTTATTATTTCGATCAAATTATATTTTTAATGCAAGGGACAAAGATATTTTTGAGAGAATATAATGATGTACCACGGGCTTTAAGCATAACAAGAAGGGAAATGAAGTCTGAGGAGTTTTAGGATAGAACATGGCAGGAGGTGAGGGGATATTAATGGGCTATAGCTGTTTTTGCTGGAGTCACTGACATGCCGTCTTAACCCTTCCCCTGCAGGGGGAATCAGACCCATAAATAGACCTTGCTCTAGTGTTGAAATTGAAATTCTAGGACACGCTAAAATTCTAAAAACTCTACAACAATTTCTGATAAAGCTGGGTTGGGAAGCACGGCTTGGAATTACAGCCACAGAGAGGTTGCTTAAAACTACATCCGTCCTGATTCAGACTGACTTGCCCATCCACTTGAAAGGGGGCTGATCTGAGAGGGAGTTCCCAAGAGCCCCCTGGAAGGGTTTGGGAGGGAGCAGGGGAGAGAGATGTGGCTGTACGGGGAGGGAGGGCAGACATGTGAGAGGTCAAGAGTTTGGGGAATGACAGATGACCTGAGAGGCTTGCGGGCAACTGAGGAAACAGAAATCAGAGGCAGAATGGATTCGGCCTTGATTCTGACAAAAATTAGAGCTTTACACACAGGCCTGAGAGAGTCCAGCTGAGGGCAGGCAGGAGCCCTGGTTTTGAGCTCACAGATGATTGAGGAGGGTCAGTAATAGTCAACAGCAGGGAGCAATTAACCAGTGGTATGCAAGTCCATATGCCTGATGCACAGTGAGACCAAACAATTCCAAAACTTCGGAGTTTGAAGCAGAGAAAGGTTTATTGCATGGCCATGCAAGGAGACGGGTGGCTCATGCCTTAGAATCCCCGAACTCCCCAAAAGCTTTCAGCAAAGCCCTTTTATAGGAAAGGTAAGGGAGGGGCGTGGTTAGTTGTTGCAAACTTCTGGGTGTCAGATCCATTTTGTTTTTCTTGAGTTCAGGTCACAATGTTCCTGTAAATCTCCACCAAACAAATGTTATTCTCTGTTCTGACACGAAAGGGCAAGGTCCCAAGGCTCTAGGTCCAGACTCTGGTTAAGAGGAGGGGGTCCCTGGGCTGGACCGTTACCCTGCCCGAGAGTGTTCGTCCAGCACCCAGCCTGGGTCCTCCCACCCCCAGGACCAGGTCCCCAGACCCCACCCAGCCGTCATCACTGAGGGAGCCAGGTGCCCGGGACCCAGCCGGCCCTCAGGCTCCTCAGGCCGCTCAAACGGGGCCGGGTCCCGAGGACTGCGACCCATGGAGACTGCCGCGGCCATTAGGTCTCGGAGGCGGCGATGGAGGAGAGACTCACTGCCGCTTCAAGGCCTGCGCCGGGTCAGTGGGCAGCCGCGGCAAGGGCTCTGGAGCCCTGCGGGACACAGCCCTCGGCCTGCGCCCGGCCCCCAAGCTCATGCACCAGACCAAGGCGGAAGGGCCTGGAGGACCCCAGGCAGAAGGCAGAGATCCACCTGATCCTCCTCTCTCTGCTCTCTCTGCTGGGAGGACCACTGTGAGCCTGACCACAGAGCGGAACCTCTAAGTATTGCGCTAAGGGTCTAGCAATTACGGCTGCGTGCTAAGGGAGGGCGCGCTCGCCCCGCCCCATTACACCAGGAGCGCGTAATTTTCCGTGAGGGTCGCCGCAGCTTCTGACTGGGCTAGGTTGCCCTTCCTCACCGTACGCAGGTTAAAGAAAAATTATTCGTGACACTTCTTAAAGAACGGTAAGGCTGACTTTAGTCGGGGGATTGTTGCCGTAGGTGTAGGGACCACTGCAATGGGGTGTTGCAGCAGGACAGAGATTAGGCTCCACTCTGAATACCACAAGGAAAAGTGGGGATTTATAGTCAAGGAGCAGAGTGGGAGCCAGTGGATGGAAAATTACTCAGAAAACATCAGGGGTGAGGAGGGATTCTGGGCAAATTGACCTAGCAGAATTCTTGCTGAAGGTAGGCCAGGGTGATCAGACGTCACCTGGCGGGGGTGGGGTGGGGTGGGATCAAGTTCAGAGATGCGGGGTGATCAGATATCGAAATGATGAGGCTGCCTCAACTAATTTAGCAGGGCTCTTGCTAAAAGTGGACAATGCAGAGAGGAACATGGAAGTCCAAAATCGAGGCCTAGTTGAAAGAGCTCAGAAGAGCCTGATTAGAGTTTGGTCGAGGTGACAATCTTTGTCAGTAGAAACATCTTCAACAGCCTCAGAATGAGAGGGGACACTGCAAACTCAGAAACCCGCACGTTTTCTGGCTGGGAAGATTGTCTGTAACTCTCTCTTTCTGTGAATTTGCCTCTAAATTCATTTTTCAAAATATTTGAAACTCTCTCAATATATGTAAAACGTTATTAGTTTGAACCATATAAACCTGTCAGTTTTGAAGTAAAAAGTCTGTCAAAATCAGCAGTTTCATATGATTTAACTTAATTCTGAAGGGAAGAATAGGTTCCTTGGGCACTTTGCATTTTCAATGTCAGGCAGTAAAGACTTCAGGGTTGGGAAACGCCCAGGGTGCACCTAAAAGCCTTAGGGTTCAGGTTGTCCTCGGAGAACCGAAGAATAACCCTGATGCCCGGGTCACTGAAATCCTCAGTAATTCTGTTACCACGGATAATAGCACAATTTCCTGGTGTGATTAATTCAGTGACCTCGGCAGATTTTTAAACCCTGAGACAAGAACCCAAACTCTACCTGCTTCACTCAATAAATGACCTTGATGCCTCGTTCTCAGAGAATAGAGGCTATTGGGTAAGAATTTCCTCAAAGTCCACCCAGACATCAGGTATTTGTCTGCAGATGAATTCAGTTAGATTATCTGCATGCCCTTGGGTATAGTGCTGAAGAATCAACTTGGAAACCTTCATTCTGATTCTTTTGTATTGAGCCACAATACAGATGCAGAGCAATTCACACATATATAAGTGTTAGGTGCTTGTACCAGAGACTGACACCACCAACCCATCCTGCATACTGCCACCAGGGTGATCTTATTAAAATACAAATCTGAGGGTGTCATGTTTATGATTGAAAGGGATCAAATGCCTTGACTTTGTTGAGGAATCCCAGTGCTCCCTACTTCTCCCGTGTTACCCCACATGCAGCCTCGCCTTCGCCATGCTCAGATACTTTGCTTCCTGGAGTGCATGGTGCATTTCATGCATTTGCATTTTCCACATGCTGATTCTTCAGCCTGTAAGTTTTCTTCCTGTCAAGACTTTACTTCTCTAAGTTTTCTCTACTGTAAGAAATATTTGAGTAAGTTGCCCTTTCTCAATGATCCTCTTAGCATACTTCTTTCCTTGTCTTTATCTCACTGTATTTTTAGTCTAAGTTTATTAATCTCATTCACTCACCAGGCATTACATTAGATAGACACAATGAATTTTGAGTAGAAACTTCATGAAATAACGTGCTCAAAATAAGAGTTAAGAATGAATAATTGCCTGCAGATTTACAACTTAGCTCCCTAGGTCCTAAAAATGTAAGAATATATCTAATTTTGCATAGTTATACTTTATAATACTGAAAAGGTTCACAATTTAACCTTCTGTTAATTATTTTTGTGCACTGAGGCAATCCTTTTAAATAGTTTTGATAATAGCTAACAGTTACTGAGCCCATATTCTGAACCAGGCACCATGCTAAGTGCTATTTATACCCGGCTTAATTCTTGAAACTACACTTACAGTTCTCATTTTAAAGATGAGAAAACTGAGTAGAGATTCTCTTCAATTTATTTGATTGATAAATACGGATTTTACATATCCTGTTTTTAATTCTTTTCACCTGAATTCCAACTGAAGCACTAAAATGTAATATCTGAAATATATCACGTTTTTGATTAAAAATATAAATATCTTGAGCTAGTAATTCAATTTCTACTTTTTTTAAATTTAGTTATTTTTGGCTGCATGGGGTCTTCGGGCTTTCTCTAGTTGCGGAGAGCGGGGGCTATTCTTTGTTGCAGTGTGTGGGCATCTCTTTGCGGTGGCTTCTCTTGTGGAGCATGGGCTCTAGGCACACGGGCTTTAGTAGTTGTGGTGCCTGGGCTCAGTAGTTGTGACGCATGGGCTTAGTTGCTCCGCAGCATGTGGGATCTTCTCGGACCAGGGCTCGAACCCGTGTCCCCTGCATTGGTAGGCGGATTCTTAACCACTGTACCACCAGGGAAGTCCCTCAACTTCTACTTCTTTTTCTACTATTTCTATTTGCTTCAATAAGCATCTGGTAAAACTTCTCCTAATTCCCTTTTGGAAGTTCCTTTTCCTTCAGTTTTATTTAGAGTTTCCAAGTTTAGAATCACTGAACAGCAATTGGATCTACAGTGCTATCCAGATCATTCAAAAGGTATATCCCTGCCTGTGGATTTTCGATTGAAATAAAATAAGATGACATGAAGCACAGAGAAGATGAATGGCTTGAGCTGATGGGCAGCATTTGGAATTGGTTTTGTTTTCTTAGAGAACTACAGTGTCATTTTTCTTCGTCCTATCCTGTCTCTGCTGATTCTGTCTAGGGGATGTCTTTTAATGTGAAAAATTGAGTAATAGCTTCATAAGAAGTCCAGAGAAAATGCCTCCTGGATCCCAACTTATCCTCAATTCACATAACCTGCTTCCTCAGAGTAATGGGCTTTTTTTCTTTATTCAATTAGACCTCAATTATGACCCAGGAAATCAGCCTCTGGACTAAATGGAAGTAAATAGCAGGTAAGAAACAAACAAGACACATCACGCTTTTGCCTGGGACTTCTTTGGGTCAGTGGTTTCGTCTTTAAGAGTTCTGGTGAGGTAAGTTCTAAGTTTTCAGACTGCTCACTTAAGCTATAAATCAGAAGCTTCTGGTATCTTGTTGCTAGGACTCGAAATCGAGCACAGGTGAGGTTATAGCACGCACGTAGGGGCACATACACACACACCAACCAGGGCTAAAGGAAACTAAAACAGGAAGTACTAATTCTTAAAACACAAGTAAATCCAAGTGTTAATGATCCTTTTGCAGGCATGAAATGGCAGTGTGCATAAAGTAGAAGTACAAGATCAAAACAACAGCACCAAGCTCCCCTTCACTCTCTTGCCCACACCGTTTCCCCCCAGCACAGAGACCAAACAATCAGCTCCAGCTGTCTCCACTCAGAGGGGGCTTCTGGCACAATCCGGCTGATGATCAGAGTTATGGGTGGAACTCTATATCAATAAACATGTATATTCTCCCCTGTGTATTCTGATTCCTGGTCTAGGAGAATCTATGTTTTGAAAAAGCTCCACCTATAGTGCAACGTACTAGCAAAAACAACCCAAAAAGAACCTGCAGCAAATTCTCTCTTCCACTGACACCTACTCTTTCCATCAGAAAAAGATTACAGGACCCGGAGCAAGCCTAGAACTGGCACAAGTCTGTTTTACTGAGGATTCTCAGCAGAGTCTTTCTCTGACTTTCTGATTAGCCTTAGGAATTAAGGCAAGTGAGTAAATCAGGTTTCCCCAACCTGAAGCATCTATTTTCTTGCTCCTCAAAGGAGCATTGGCGTCGCCCGCATGATTGGTAGCACTCACCCATTACTGAATCAGAATCTGCATTTTTTTTTTTTTTTTTTTTTTTTTGCGGTAGGTGGGCCTCTCACTGCTGTGGCCTCTCCCTCCGCGACGCACAGGCCCAGTGGCCATGGCTCACGGGCCCAGCCGCTCCGCGGCACGTGGGATCCCCCCAGACCAGGGCACGAACCCGCGTCCCCTGCATCGGCAGGCAGACTCCCAACCACTGCACCACCAGGGAAGCCCAGAATCTGCATTTTAACAACAGCCCCACAGTATTTGTAGGCGCATTAAAGGTTGAGAAGCTCTGCTCTCTCTCTCCATCTTTGATAGCTTCCAAGTCGATTCTTAGAAGTTAGTCCTAGTCATGTCCTTTTGGGCTAGTGTCTTTTCCTGAAAATCTGTACAGTTCTGAGTCCCTCCAGGACCCTGCCCAATTCTTCAATCAAAAAAGGATGGAGCCTCAACCTTAAAGCTGAGCTGTTGCTTGGGGCCCTGCTGCCTGCCTGCAAAAATTCCTCATGCCAACATGGACCCCCTCCAAACTGTCTCCAAGAGGATTATTTATAGCTGGGCCTCACTAGCCTTGCAGCAGGAACACGCTGTTAAATGTGCAGAACATTCAGAGGACAGCTATTTGTTTAAAATGCCATCTGTTAGATGCTCTCCCTTTTATGAAATAGAAGACATAATCTCAAGTCATTCAAGAAAGGCATGAAAATCATGCTTTGCAACTCATAGTCCAATGCTAAGTAGTAGTCAGTTTATACATATATACAGTTCAGGATATAGAGAAATATAGCACCAAACATTATTAATGTTGATACTAAGTTAAAATTCTAAATGAAAAACATATTTGGTTAACAATTTCCTGTAAGAATTTACTCAAATAGTACTACTTAATCTATGGAGGAGTGAAGTACATATCCTTGAAATACTGATAATGGGTAAATATTAAGAAATTGAGGGAATTCCCTGGCGGTCCAGTGGTTAGAACTCCACGCTTCCACTGCAGGGCGCCCAGGTTCGATCCCTGGTGGAAGAACTAAGATCCCACAAGCCACGCGGTGCAACCAGAAAAAAAAAAAAAAAAAATTGAAATTTGAGGTGTTAAAATTTGTCTGATTATATCTCTTGATTACATAATCAGCTCGGTTTCAAGTTTAATGAAAACGGGTTATCCGCCTGTCAATCAAATATTAACTGAGAACTTACTATATTCTGTTTCTGTTTGCTCTATGCGGAATGACAAGTTTTCACTTAACATTTACTAAAAACCTACTATGTGTAGGATATTGTGTACTCATGATATAAAGATGAGTAAAACAGTGTCCCTGCCCTCGAAGAGTTTACGACCTGCAAGAGCAAGGCATGTAAACAAAAGGAATGTGATCAAGTTCTGTGGAGCATTTGTGGGCTACAGGAACGCTCTCAAGGAGGAGGGTCAGTTCTGTCTTGGGGAGGCCACAGGTTTATAAAGGCAATACTCAAAGGATCTTTCAGGCAGAAGGGTTAGAACAGCAAAGGAATGGAAGCATGACACTGCCTGTTACATTCAGAGACCGGTGGGAAGTTCAATATGCTTGCAGTTCAGTTTTTTTTCAAAATGACAACATAAAATGTTTCAGAAATTCATCATAAAATAAAAAGTAATTTTATGTACCACTGTTATTGTACAAAACTAATGTTGTACACTGGATCAAACATACAAATATAATAGATTTCATATTTTGCTAACCCTTCCTTAGATCACTCTTCCTTTTTAAGAAAGAATACACTTGAACATATATACACTACTAAATGTAAAATCGATAGCTAGTGGGAAGCAGCCGCATAGCACAGGGAGATCAGCTCGGTGCTTTGTGACCACCTAGAGGGGTGGGATAGGGAGGGTGGGAGGGAGATGCAAGAGGGAAGAGATATGGGGATATATATATATATGTATAGGTGATTCACTTTGTTATAAAGCAGAAACTAACGCACCATTGTAAAGCAGTTATAATCCAATAAAGATGTTAAAAAAAAGACTATATAAAGATCTTCAACAAATCAGTATAAAAAAGTAGACAACTCAATAGAAAAATGAATAAAAGGCTTTAACAGTCACTTCACAGAAGATAATACACAAATATAAAAAAGTTATTGGTCAATAAAAAGAAAGAATACACTTAACATCCTTTTTTTTTCAAAACAAGTTTTTATTGAAGTATAGTTGATTTACAGTGTTGTGTTAGTTTCAGGTGCACAGCAAAGTGATTTAGTTATATATGTATTCGTTTTCAGATTCTTTTCTGTTATAGGTTATTACAAGATATTGAGTATAGTTTCCTGTACTCTACAGTAGGTCCTTGTTGTTTCTGTTTTATATGTAGTAGTGTGTATCTGTTAATCCCAGACTCCTAATTTATCCCTCCCCCTCCTTGCTCATTCTTAATTAACTGTGAGATGTTTGAAAGCTAGACCTTGGTATAGACAGGCATGCAGACACACAACGTAAGGCTTTACTGGGCAGGATAACAATAGTGACTACTTTCATAGATAGAATGCCAGATTTCAGTCAGACTAAGCTCTCAACAATTCTTTTTACTTTGCTTTTACTTATGTTTTATGGAAATGTCAATTACAAAATTGTAAGGTCTAGCTTGGAATTTCGTTTTGTGAGGTGAGGCAGGCAGATGGCACTGGAGCCATGGACAGGGGCTAGACCACCCATGTTAATGTTTTGGGACTTCTTCCTTTGGGTGAAGGAGAAGCCATCAAATATTTTTCAGCAGGGAAAAGTATCAGTTCCTGGGTTAAGCCCATTACGTAAGTTGATTCTACTCTCAAAACAACTCTATGGGATAGTATTATACCCATTTCCAGTTGAACAAACAGGTTCAGTGTTTCACAGCTAACACTTGGCAGAGTATGGACGCAAACACAGATCTGTTTGACTCTACAGTCTGTGTTTCTCTATCAAATAAAATATCCCTGATATGGATAAATTAACAAGCTAAGGGTCTACCATACATAAAGCAAATGGAAAGTAAAAGCCTCACACTCCCTGATCTTGACAGTAAGAGCAAGAGAAATTGGAGGTGGTAGGTGGTGATGGGAGTCTTTACATGTTGGAACAATCAATTCCACATAGTGTGGTACTGAAGTTGGAAAGTGAGGGCAGTTGGAGAGAGACAGGAACTCTTCCTTGTCTTCTATGTATACTATAACAATATTATGGGATGTCTATACCCCCAGAGAACTCTGTGAGCTGGTTACTTCTGGCTTTTGATATGCTAAAGGGGAAACAAAGGAATCCGTAAAATACCATCCCAAGCCTAGTTTATATGGTTATTATTCCTACTATAAAATTCTATAGTACATGTCTGGATCTAAAGAATGTGTTATTTCTACAAGCTTTCTTTCTGTAACCAAATCTTAATTTTCCTCTAGGCAAATGGATTCCTCGGGTGGATTAGGGCAAAGTTAATGTGCTCACAGAGGCACCAGAGAAAGCCTATTAATAATAAAATATCGCCCCCAGTTACATATCATGTGCAGTGTGTCTTTAAGAAGGATTGTGGAAAATGTTGAGTCTCCAGAATGACATAAATTTGCTTACAAATGTGATTTTTATCCAAATTCCAGTTACCCCTTGCCTGGGATAGAGCTGCAAATTTAGGAGTATTTGCAAATACCATGTCTTCCCATTAAAATGAAAATACCTCCACAGTCATAATATACTCAGGCACACTTTCTTTATATAATACATGGTACTGCCCATTCACCTCAGCCCAACTTTTATATGTATCCTTACTCTGCAGATAATCTCACATTTCACAAGGCTATATGTACATATATACCCATTCAGTCTCCATCTAAGTCCATGTCCAAACCCATCAAGAAATATTTTTAATCTATCTTGCTCATTGTCTTTATTTGATATTCAGATAAAGTAAATATGAACAATTCTAATGTGATTGGTATGTTTGAGCTTGAAATCACCGCTTTCTTCGTCTCATCAATGGATCTGAATGATTTTCACTCATGAGCTGTTAATGAAAATTTCTGGCCCGTTTATTCATAAGACTTTCTACTTAAACAGTCCTGTACCAAATCTGTACCTGTTTGATTTACTTAGGAACAAGAGCCCATACATTCATTTCCTGTTCTGCTGCCAAAGTTAACCTCCTGGAGTTTTTAAAACTGTGAGTCTCTACAGAGTGACAACACAAGGGCAGAACATAAAAAAGAAAGAAGGGTTCTGCTTCTCCTCCCCCATTATTAACTGTCGGCACCAAAGATAGTCCAGACTCGGGATTGATGTTGGCCCATGGGGATTTCTCATGTGCGTGTGTGTGCAAGGTGATAAGTGCAAAAAAAGTCCAGAGTTGGAAAGTGCACAATGAAATTAGGAAAAGGGGAGAAGAATATGCACCCAACAAAATGTGCAGTCATTAGGAGACGTGCCGTAACTTTCGCCCGTGCTGCCGGCTCTGGCTGAGCCTCCGTCTAGGTAAATAGCGCCCAGCACTGTGAAGCATTAGGTTTTTAGAAGTGAAGTTAAACTGATAAATTAGACCTCATTTATTGAACAGCAGTTAGAGCCGATTGCCTAGGGAGTCGTTTGACACCTTTGAAGACCGTGCTAACTTAATTGGTGATAGTTTGGGGGCTGAAGGAAACATTTAAGCCAGGAGCAGCAGGACACCGTGCCGCATGAAAATGGAGAAGACAAGCATTCTCTCTGACAAGGGGAGTCATCTATAGATTTTTGTGTCCATTGTTTTCGCTTATTTGTGTGTGTGCTTTACTCAGTCAATCAAATATAATTGACACCACTGGGTTCTGTTGTTTTGTAGATGACAGGAGCTAATGCAAGGGAAAAAAGCTGCAAGTAAACTTCCCCCTGAAAGGCTGTGAAAAGGTTTTTCCACAGGGCCCGTGACATTTTTTGCTCAATTGTATTAATTGATGTAGTGACAAGGCACTTGAAAAGATGATGGATACTGATCACTACACCCTTTTTTAAGGTTGGGCTATATCTCGCTATTAGCATAAGCACTTGTTTGTACGAGGAGTGGAGAGCAGCCAGATAGAACAAAAGAAGAAATAAGGCAGCAGCTTACCCGCCATATGCACCTGAGAGGGGAGGGCATTGGTCGGTTACATAAGGGTACCAAGGCCACACTGGAGATGGGCATTTAGTTCAAAGACGTTGAACTTCACATCTACTCCCCTAGACCTGTGGTCTTTAAAGAGGTTCTGCCCCAGTTTTTTAATCATTTGCTCAGAGCTACAAATGATTTCTCAGAGTTTTCTTAATGTCCTAACTGCTTAAGCGCCAGGACAAAAGACTGAGGGAAGGCTACTGGTGCTGGGGCTAGGGTGATTCAGACTAGGGGAGCTAGAGGTTTGGGGATGCTCATTTCTCAGTCAGAGTCAGTGGCAGTGATGTGTTAGAGGAAGCCACACGGCTTAGCAAGACAGTGCCAGGGCTGAAATGACTTTGACTACTCATGGATAGAGCTATTCAAAGAAGACCTTGAATACTTAAAAGGGGAGGATAGAGGAAGGAGTCCATTTTTTGTCTGCCCAAGTCTCCCGACGCTTGCAAGAATAAAATCTGTGGTCGCTTGAGGTATCCACAGTTGTGCCATAGCATCTTGAGTCTTCTTTGGATCATCTCTAATGTTTAAATCACCTTGAGTTGTTTGCATTTATCCTAAATTCACAGTGCAAATGTGTTTTCAATCACACTAAGAAAACTCCTTTAATTAAAAGCATTTAATTTCATTAGTTTATGAAGTTCACTCATCAAGCGCTGTCCATAATTTCTATTGTTTGGCATTTAAATTCTGAATTGCATCATTCAATATTAGGAAATGTTGAGGGAGGGCTGGAGTAAAGATTAAAGAAAAATGTCCATTATACAAATCCTCCAGGGAAAAATCAGTAGCTAAATGCACAGTTCAAGGAAGGTGAAAGCCCAGACTTGATTTTGTTCCATAAATAGCTCAAGAAAGCACTTTATAAACCTCATCACAGAAGAATTTCCCCAATACATCCTGAGCAAATAGTGAAACTCCATTTTCCAGAACAAATTCATCTACCCATACTATATTTTTCGGCATCAGTAGATAGTCATGGCAAGTATACAGGAGAAATCTTTAGAAGGTCTAGTCACTGGGTATCTCATGCTCTTAGAGAAAATCCTCAATTCATTCACTCAATACATATTTATTGAGCACCTGCTATGTTGCAGACAATGGAGATGTAACAATGAGAAAAAAATGGCATCTCTGCCCTCCTGGGTTATTTAGTCTAATATGAGAGACAGGCATTAATCAGATGATAAACCCAAATAAATGTGGAATATAGCACATGCTCTGAATGAGAGATAAATGGGACTGTTAGGTTTATAACTAAAAGTTCAGAGAAGTCTTCACTAAGGAAGTAATGACTGAACTGAGATCTGAAAAACTGAGTTACTGACACACGAAGGGCAGGGAGGGC
Organism: Grampus griseus; assembly: GCF_964374135.1. Classification (NCBI taxonomy): domain Eukaryota; kingdom Metazoa; phylum Chordata; class Mammalia; order Artiodactyla; family Delphinidae; genus Grampus; species Grampus griseus. Next base: position 100,397,886 of record NC_139019.1, read on the forward strand.
AGAGAGGAAAGGGAGAACAAGTCAGTCATCTATCTGCACATGGCAAGAGGGACTAATGCAGTTCTAGGAACTCCAATAAGCCAGAGTGGCTGATACACAGAGAGCAGCCCGGAGCATGGGAGGAGGTGAGCTCCAGGTGGGTTAGATGGGGCTACGACGACCTGCGACAAACAGCTTTAAAATCCAGATACCATGCAGGTATACTGTCCTCCTCCACCAAACTCACCTCCTTATTAACCTTTTGCCATTTTTATTTTTGAGATCTCAGACTAGTGGTAATAGGTTATCAAAATAGTGGCAAAAGTCTGGTGACTGCCTCTTGCACAGATTCCTAAAATCTCTTGCTGCAGTAAGAGGCAGAGCAAGTAAATAGGGTGAGAGGAGCTGGGTAGGCTCTCTGTGGCTATGAGAAGCCTGGATAGTCATGTATCAGCTCTTCCTATTTATGTCTGGAGTTAAATGAATGTTTGTTATTGGACAGCATTGACTCTCTGCACCAACTTCAACTTGGAGAAAGATTCAGATGATTTGACAATGAAGGAATTTGCTGGAGCGGTGGGATTATACTGCAGTAACATGGAGCCATCTTGGATTGTGTGCATAATACCATTAGAGAGCAAAATACTTTTTTTAAGTGATGTACAAATTAGATTTTTTAAAAGTTCTTGCTACCACAGTCTTTCTAGAGAGGGTCCATTGGCAAAGGAACAAGCCTTGGCCATCACACATTGCTGGCACCTTGGCTGTGGCAACAGCAGTGACAGAAAAGCAGATTCAGTGGACGGTCCAAGGACCTTGTAGAGAAGATGCTCGTTAGCACCAGCAGCCCCTTGCCCACTTTCACCTCTGAATTCCTACAGAAGAGCAAAACGTAAAGACATCAAAGTGTCTCTGACTTACAATTAGATACTGGAACAAAACTGAATATGAATTTAATCCTCATGGTAGAGATGCTTCTGGCACAAGGAACCATGTCTGCCCTTGAGAGAGAGCATGCTGAGCTGGGCCTGAGCTCCTACACACCCTCCAACTGGTGAGCACAGAACTGACACTTCACAAGTCCCCTTGATAAGACATTTTAAAAGACTCAATTATCAGAATCCAGCATCAACAGAGATTAAATCTACACTACACTTTTGGCAAAAAACCCCACATGGTTTTATATATGATTGGTCAAGTGTCCTTTGTTCCCCTATACACACACACACACACACACACCCCACCTTACACTCCACTAGGGTGTTCTCCTGAAGCCACCAATTACAGGGAAGGCCTGTCTTGTCCACTACCCACATTATGCTCTCATTCTCTTCTTCACACATTGACATGTGTTTTTCCTCTGCCTGGAATGGCTTCACCCATATCTTCCTGCTCAGTTAGAGCCTGCATGGATGCTAAGGTCCACCCCAAATCCCTTTCTCTTTGGTATGTCCTTTTACTACCACAGCTGACTCTTTTCTCCTTTCTAGTCAGAATTGTGGTTTAGTGTGTTCATTTGACCTCCCCAACGTTACACAATTGCTGTGTAACAAATCACCCCCAAATTTAGTGACTTAAACAACAACCATTTACCATTGTTCACAAGTCTGCAGGTCAGGGGAATGGTTCTGCTGATCTGAGCCAGGCTAGGCTGATCTCAGCTGGACTCAGAACAGTCTACTGTGGGGTAGGCAGATGGATCTGATGATATTAGCCGGGCTCTCTCACATCTCTGTGGCCCTGGTTGGAACAACTGGCTGCTTGGTCTCTGGCATGAGGGCTGTCAAGCTCTAGCAAGGCTGGAGGGCTTATTCACCTGGTGAAGGCGGGAGTCCTAAGAGAACAAGGCCTGGGCGTGGCTTGGACCCTGTCACTTCTCCTTCATGCTGTTGGCCCCATATGTGTACATACATGTATATAAAATGGACACAGATAATAAATAGGTATAACATCAAGGCAGTTATGTCAATTTCAACTTCCCTCAGGTATGGCTGTTGGGAAATGCTGTGAGTCCCCTTCTGTCTCTAGTTTTTACCCAGATCATCTGCCATCCTCTTCTCTGTTTCAGGCCAGCCCATGATGTGCTGATTCCTGTTAAGTCACATCAAAATAGTCACTTCCTTATAACAACTAAAATTTCTATACCTTTCTATTTGTTATTAATCAACGTTCAGACTCTGTTATGAAGTCTTCATCTAATTAGCCATGACTCCTCACTACTGCTATAAAAATCACGCTAATCCATAAAGGGGGAGAAAAATCAGAATCGTGGCTCCTCTGAGGTTCTGCAGATATGCCTGTCCCAGGTCCCTGCACATGCCAAAAGCCATCCATTTATCAGTTTCCGCATAGCTTGTCACAAAATAATAAATATTTATGGTCTGGATGCTGTGCAAAGGTGCTCTACCCATCAGGGGTTGGTTCTTTACTTGATGGGTACCCTGTCCCTCAAATACCCCTCTCCGCTTCCCCTCCTTCCAGCATCATGGCTGAAATTGCCCACTTGTTGTTTCATTGGCTTTTGCTGCACAACTCCTCAATTCCTGTGTACGTGCTGGCAGGAATTGTGTTTTATGCATCCCTTTTGTCCAGTGCTGTGAGATAATTTGGATTCTCAATAAGTTTATGATTCATCTACCACCAAATCTAAATCTTTGGCAAAGAAACAAGCTGGGAATCTCCTCTAAGCCAGGGAGAACCAACCAGTTTGAAATCATTATTTCAAAACAAATTTTGTAGGTGGAGGGGGCTGAGAGCCTGAGCTTTGGAGTCTAGTTTCCTCCCATTTTTCAGTTGTTGTAGACATCAGAAGTGCAATGTTGAGCAGCACGCATGCTCCCTGTCCATAAAGAGCTTATTCTAAAGGAGGGAAACAGATACATACAAAAAAGTCAACTAAAAATTCTATGGAGAACATCAAAGTGGGTGATGTGATGGACACTGCGTGGAGGCCGTTCTAGGCTGTGTGTCAGAAAAGGCTTCACTAAGGAGGTAACATTTAATCTGAGACCTGAATCGTGGAACCAGCTATGCAAAGAGCTGTGAAAAGCACATTTCATAAAGAAACAACCACTTTTGTGAAGGCGCTACTGTAGATACAGTTTCAGAGTGTTTGAGGAACAGCAGTAAAGCCAGGATTGCATGTACATGATGGCTGGTGCATCAGGTCAGGTAATCCAGGAAGTAGATCCAAGACCAAAGTAGAAATGCAAGAAATTTATTGGTAAAATGCCTGTGAAATATAGAGGGGAGAAGAAGCAGGTAAAGGCTGTGAGATCTCTAGGTCATGACAGCTGGGAATGGAGAGGCAGATGGAAGGAGGATTCGGTACCAAGAGCCTCAGCTTACAGTGCAGCTCTGAGGAAGTTCCAGCCAGGCCACAGGGAGCCGGAATAAATATTGCTCATCGGAAGGGTTCCACTTTGGACAGAAATGTCCCAGCTCTAGTGCTCTGGCTGTGTTGAGTCATTAGCTGAGAGCAGCATGAGGAAAGCATGGCCTCAGCCTGACTGCTGTGGCAGCTGGAGACTCCTCCCAGAAGGTTCCCTCTGGGAGGGAGACCTGAGTGGCCCACCTCTATGGCTTATGCAGTGGCTTCAGAACTTCTTGTAAATGAGACTCAGGATGCCAATCTACTGGGAAGAGGGGACCTTAAATACACGTCATATATTACTTTACCTCAGTGTTTCCCAACTGAGGGCAGTTTTGCCCCCTGGGGGACATTTGACAATGTCTGGAGACATTTTTGACAGTCATATCTTGGGGGGTGTAGGGGCATCCAGCAAGTAGAGGCCAAATATGCTGCTAAATGTCCTCCAATGCACAGGACGGCCCTCTCCAATGAAGAATCACCTAGTTTAAAACACCAATAATGCTCAGGGTGAGGGCAACCTGCTTTATAACTAACTGAAAAAAAATATCCACCACATTTGTAAAAGAATGCAAGGTGGTGAGCGCGGGGAAGCCGATACACGTGGGACGCATCATGGCACATCAGAGAGCACTGTGAACCCAAAATTCCACCTTCAGATCCTGCTCATTTCCTACTTCAGTGTGTATAGTCTATGAAACAAATCACACACGCGTATTGCAAAGACGGTATGAAGACAGGATGCCACACACGCCCAGGAGTCCTGCTTCATCTACCAGCTGTTGGTTACTAAGTAACAAATATCGTTCTCATGGCAGGGTTGAGGAATGATGATCTTTTTGGTCAGAAGAGAAGAAAGTGGCCCCTAACTGTACATTTTTAAGTAACACATGCAGTGTTCCTCATTGAGTTACCATTCTAATTGAAAACATAATTGCTTAACAAGTTTTAGTTATGGGTGGGGATAACAAAACCCCCCATTTCCTTTCCTATAAAGGAGCCCAAACAGTGTCTCCTTTATTCCGTTTCTCCAGGGTGAAACTGTAGCTGTGAAAATGTACTCTGTTCAGTCCACTGACAGAACACACTCACGGCCAAGAGTGGAGTTTCTCAGAGAAGATATGAGAATGAGAGTCTTGGAAATAATTTCTTTGAAAATATGAAAGTAGCCCAGAACATGAGATCACTCTTGGCAGCCTAAAAAAAGGAATAAAATTGACTATTGTGCTCATAATGTGCAAAACCAGGATCAGCCTTCCAAGAGCTCAGCTGAAGGTTGCAGGAAGAAATCAGGTACAGAGAAATTTTCAAAAGAAAAAAGAAAGAAAAGGAAAGAAAAACCTGTTCAATCCCCTGCCTCTGGCCTGCACTGATGCCCACACTCTCCAGAAGGAACAGTGGATTAGACTGAGGCAAAGCAATTTCCCGGCCAGTAAATAGTTCTGGGGAAAGACGAGTTGGAAAGGATCAACTGAACTGAAGGTGAAGGTTGTCTGTGCATTTTCAAGTGTCTGTTTCACCCTTGTTCCACTTTATTGTAAATAATTATCAAGTGACAGGAAAGTTGTGTACAAGTATCTAAGAGAATGAATCAGGAGAGTCGGCAGAGTTACAAGATGACCCTTCTTGGTTTGTGAAATTGTTTGAGAAGCAGGTATGGCCTTATACTTAACATAGAAAGTAAAGGTTCAACTCAGCTATTATAATCGATAATAAAATTATAGAATGTCTCTCTCCTCTCTAGCTAATGTAGGCTTTACTTAACAAGAAAAAAAACAGAATCAGTTTCCAATAGGAACCTGGCTTCCATACGTGGCAGAGATCCAGGGTACAGAGCCTCTTGGTTTGAGCTTCTTATATTATGTAAAGAAATTCACAGACAGGAGGGTATACATGGCGTCTGTAGGGGAGGTGGGGTAATCAGACCAAACTAAGGGTTTTTCAACCTATTTGTGTCACTTAAATCTTTAGAAGATTCAAGAAGAGGATTTGCCTTCTCTTTTTTAAGTTCATGGGAGAAACAGACCAATTTTGGAAGCCGGAAAATGTGGACACCATTGTGCTACTGACACCATAGCCTTGACAAGTTAAGCCCAACATCGCTGAGCCTCAGATTTCTGTGTACCTCCCTGTCTTACCTCACTTAACAGGAAATAAATTCAATAAAAGAGATAAAATCCCTTTGGCTCTTTGAAAAGCAAGATGCCATGGAAGGAAGACTTTTTAGATAATTTCCTCTACTGCGATGGGCTTAGGTCTGGGAGATAGAAGCAAACGCTGCCAGTCCCCCCATTGTGCATTCACTGGAGTTCACTTCCCAAGGCTTCCCATTTTGACTGTTCCCGTTGATCAGAAAACGTAGAGTGCAAATGTGTGTTCTTAGATGCAGCAGAAATAAACATCCACAAGCTTCAGAAACACGCATGAGGAGGCTTCAGCTTGCATGATTCACTACAGCTTTTGACACTTTTCACAAATCAAGTTTGATTGGGTTTCTCATTGAAGCGATCTGACAGCCTAACCAGGAGGCCTCCTGGGGCTGTTCTTGTTTTTTTTTTTTTTTCCTTCCTCAGTAATAGATAAAAAACAAGCCCAGTCAGTTGGAAGTGGTCGTATCCAAACTTTGTTTTCTTTTTTATTTATTGTCATGCGTTTGCTTCTTTAACCCACTCTATTGATCTTGAGTGGGAGGAAGAGGGAGTTGGATGGAAGACAAGCATTGCTCAGAGTCAGGCATCTGTGCTTTGGTCCTGAGGGAAAGAAATAAATAGTCCCAGCCTAGAAGAAAGGTTGGGGCGGGGAGAGGGAAGGAGAAAAAAAACAGAAGATTGACTGGCTTGCAAGGGATCCCAGTGGATTCCTGCTTACACCAGAGCATCATTTAAGCCTATGTTCTTCCATCTACCTTGTTTGCAGTAAATAGCTGCCCATTATATCAGGTCAGGCAAGTGCCGGGGCGTCACAGCTCAGTGGCCGTGATCTGCCCACAGAGCAGCAAGAAAGGTCCCCCAGAGAGCGCTTGTGTGTGTCAAGTTCTGGAGCTGTCAAGGTTCTAAGCGACAGCTTATCTTGAGGGTTTAAAACATGCAAGATGTCCCTGCTTGCTTCTCTCCTCCCCCACCCACCACTCTCGCTCTTCTTCCGTCCCCTACTCCATTACCCCCTCCTCCCCAGTACTTTTCCCTCTTGACAATCTGCTTGAAAGAAGACAGATGCTGGAACAGTTTTCCTTAAGTCGGCTCTAATTCCATAAGGTGCAATCCACCAAATGCAACTCTGTCCATCTTTTGAAAAGGCTAAGATCCTGAGGCAGCCCCATTTATTATTTGTCTTGACACTAACACAAATATTTTCAGATGGGTTAGAGTCTGTCACTTTACTATCCTTATGTTCTTTGCCCTCAATAAATAAGACACATTAAAGTTCTTAAAGGCAAACAAAGAACTGTATCCTGGGTACCATTTGTCCTGCAGTTGCCATGTTTAATTGAACATTTTATAGCACTCTAATGCCATGTCAGGTTCTTAATGCGACGTGTGTTCCTCTCTTACATTATCAGCGGCTAAGAACATCACAGAATCTTCCTTGAATTCATGTGTGTGAGAAGTAAGATTTATTCTGTGCACTTCACTGAATCATTTATGAGTTGCCTTATCTCACCCAGGCAATTTTATAACTCGTAAATGGCCCCTCTGGTCTGCTGTCTGAATTTTGTTTACTGTAAAATCCCAAAATAGTATGACTATTTTCAAGATAGCAAGCTAAATTTTGCTGCAATATAGAATTACCCTATATCTGTCCTTTACTTTGCCATTTATTTGTCCCAGATATAGGGCATGGAACCAAATGGGGGGCGGTACTAATGTCTCGAATTTTGGGGTATGTGGTCCTATGGTATAAAGGTAAGAGCCGATGTCTGTTAAATCTCAGAAAGTGTTTATAGTGTTAAGCAATTATCTCTAGAGAATCTGCCCCAGTCAGAGCTGAACCGCGCAGAACCTCCAGCTGCTTACATTCTGACAAAAATCAGCCTTGCCTCAGGAAGAATCAATATCAAAAAAGTTAGTTAAACCAGTAAGGGATTAACTACGTTTTAAAAAGAGAAAAGAATACATGAATGGTAAAGGTGGGTAATAAAAGGAGAACTGTAGGACGTTGTGCTTGGTTGTGTCGTTTTCAATGAGGGAAAACCTCATGAAGTAGTTGGATGAGCACTGAGTCCTTAAACCAATGGTTTACTGAATCCTTGCAATGGACAAAATTCCCTGCTCCACACAGAGAGCTGTGAGTGGTCAGACAGACAGCATAACTCTATTCCAGCGCAGACAATGGACAAAATAATTTAAACATATTTCAGAGATGGCTTATACAGACAGTGCAGTTTTTAGCAGCCCGTGGCCGTAGTGTAAGGAGACTAAGTACCCTAAATTCCCTAAGTAGTCTGGGTTTTTCCATGTATTCTGGCAATAAATGCAACTTAATGTTTATTTCTGATGTCTATTCATTTCAGAATGACCTCCTTCGCTTTTAGAAGCTCCATGTAATCTATAAAATGTATGAAATAGTCTTTGCTTTGAAGCAAAAGCATGTCTTTAACTTTTCAAAAATTACCTTTAAAATTCAATTATAAACACAGCATTGGAAATGATTTTTTAATGTTTTTCATGGGAGGCAGTGCAGCACAGTGAATTGGATCTGGATTTCATAGCTGTCTCTTGTCGTTTTCCTCTTGAGACTCAGTTTACTCATCTATAAAATGGAAATAATCAGATTGCTATTGTAAGCCAGTTATAAAGATTGCATATGAGGTGTCTAACCCAGTACCTAGAACATTCATAGGCACTAAATAGATGCCTACTGTTATTTTTGTTGTTTTCACTATTATTAGATTCATGTAAGTTTGATTTGTGAAACCCCAGAATAGACTGTGTATAAAATGTTGACAGACACTTTCTCACTGTCTTTTTCTTTAACATTCCATCATAGATCATGGTAGTAGCAGAATAAGGGTGGAGCAGTTGACTACATTCATTTATTATTTCCACCAATGTATATTGAGTGTCTACCATGTACAAGCATTTTGAGAAATGACAAGAGAGATGGCAAATACTCCAGCTAAATAGTCATGAGAGTTAGAGTTACAACTGAAAACTTCAGTCCTCAAGTTCATATGAAATCTCCTGATAGGTGTTCAAAGGGGTGGGGTAGTTCTGGATTCTATCCATCTTGGGAAATCCACTAAATCAGATAATTCAGACTTTTTGGTCCAAAAACTCACACCATTCCTGTAGATTTATCTAAATTTCTTTAAATTTCCACCAATACCATCTTTTTTAAAAATTGAAATATAGTTGATTTACAATGTGTGTTAGTTTCAGATATACAGCAAAGTGATTCAGTTGTGTGTGTGTATATATATACTTTTCCTTTATAGGTTATTAGGTTATTACAAGATATTGAGTATAGTTCCCTGTGCTCTACAGTAGGTCCTTGTTTTTCATCTGTTTTATATATAGTGTGTGTATCTGTTAATCCCAAACTCTTAATTTAACCCTCTCCCCCTTTCCCTTTGGTAAGCATAAGTTTGTTTTCAATGTCTGTGAGTCTGTTTCTGTTTTATAAATAAGTTCATGTGTATCATATTTTAGATTCCACATATAAGTGATATTGTATGATATTTGTCTATCTTTCTTACTTACTTAGTATGATAATCTCTAGGTCCATCCATGTTGCTACAAACGGCATTGTTTCATTCTTTTTTATGGCTGAGTAATATTCCATTATACGTACCATATATGTATATATATATATAATACACACATCCCATCTTCTTTATCCAGTCATCTGTCAATGGACACTTAAGTTGTTTCCATGTCTTGGCTATTGTAAATAGTTCTGCTATGAACATTGGGGTACCTATATCTTTTCAAATTAGACTTTTCATCTTTTCTGGGTATATGCCCAAGAGTGAGATTGTTGGATCATATGATAACTCTATTTTTAGTTTTTTAAGGAACCTCCATATTGTTCTCCATAATGGCTGCATCAATTCACATTCCTACTAAAGGGGTGAGAGGGTTCCCTTTTCTCCACACCTTCTGCAGCATTTATTATTTGTAGACTTTTTGGTGATGGCCATTCTGACCAGTGTGAGGTGATGCCTCTTTGTAATTTTGATTTGCATTTCTCTAATAATTAGCGATGTTGAGTGTCTTTTCATGTGCCTGTTGGCCATCTGTATGTCTTCTTTGGAAAACTGTCTATTTAGGTCTTCTCATTTTTTGATTAGATTGTTTGTTTTCTTGATATTGAGTTGTATGAGCTGTTTGTATATTTTGGAAATTAAGCCCTTGTCAGTTGCATCATTTGCAAACATTTTTTCCCATTCTGTAGATTGTCTTTTCATTTTGTTGTTGGTTTTCTTTGCTAGGCAAAAGCTTATAAGTTTGATTAGATCCCCTTTGTTTATTTTTGCTTTTATTTTTTTTTCACCTTCACCAATACCATCTATATTTATTTATTTATTTATTTAGCTGCATCGGGTCTTAGTTGCAGCATGCGGGATCTTTGTTGTGACATGCAGGCTCTTTGTTGCAGCATGCAGGCTTCTCTCTAGTTGTGGCCTGCGTGCTCCAGAACGCACGGGCTCAGTAGTTGCTGCACCTGGGCTTAGTTGCCCCATGGCATGTGGGATCTTAGTTCCCTGACCAGGGATCAAACTCGCGTCCCCTACATCGGAAGGAGGATTCTTAACCACTGGACCACCAGGGAGGTGCTAATACCATTAATATAAAAATAATTTTATATTATTTTTAATTGAATTCATCATAAAGGAAGGCTGACAGACCCCTTCTTATCTCTCGATCCTTTCCAGTCATTGTAGCAACCCCTGTTATTAAAGTATTTTTTATGGATTGGCAATTAATATCACGCCTATAATAAATCTTTCCATTTCCTCAAGATGTAAATGTGAGAAACATCAAAGAAATTCACTTATAAAAACCTATTTTCGGGCTTCCCTCGTGGCGCAGTGGTTGAGAGTCTGCCGGCCGATTCAGGGGACACGGGTTCATGCCCCGGTCTGGGAAGATCCCACATGCCGCGGAGCGGCTGGGCCCATAAGCCATGGCCGCTGAGCCTGCGCGTCCGGAGCCTGTGCTCCGCAATGGGAGAGGCCACAACAGTGAGAGGCCCACGTACCTCAAAAAAAAAAAACAACAAAAAACCCTATTTTCATTCAGTTAAGGTAAGGAAAATTTATCATGGGTTGCTATTTGCCATTTTTCACATGGGCATAAATGAATTTGGTTTCAATCAAGGTATCAACTCTGTCCTAATAGTTTTGACTGGACTGAACATAAGCCTCTTGGCTTGAGAAGATGCAGTTCTACAAGTATGCTTAGGGAAAGAAGAATTTACAAAAATAAGTTAGATACCTAGACACATTTCATGTTTGGTTTTGAACATATTTAAGCAGGGTACATAGGAGGTAGGACGTTTATGATTTTAATGGGTGACTTTTGTCCCACTTTAACAGTCTGTTCTTACCTGAGAAAGAAGAAGAGGAGATAGATACCCACCACCACTCTCCTGGGCACCTATTTGTTTCTCAAAGACTTCAGCTTGGTCACTCCACCCCAAGCTGCTGCGTAAGGGATCTTGAGGTGTGCTCAAGCATCTGGCTATCTAGGGGCCTTGCCTTCTTTGTAATACGCTGGATTATTCACAGGCTAGCTGTATATCCTTTCTCTAAAAGGCCTCCTCTCTCGGCTCACTTATTACAGGACGTAGCACCATGGGGAAGTTTAATTTTTCTTTTAGCCATAGGATCTGGGTAAAGTGTAAAAGTGAAGTTGTTCCAAAGGAAGTACAAAGCAGGTTACCTCAGTACCCCCGTATCCCAGGTGGCAAAGTGGGTTGCCAGCGGGAGAGAGCATATTGGTACAATCCCTTGTAAAATAATTTGGTGTTACTTTCTTATCATTCAATGTCTGCATGACTCAGGTATATACCCAATTCCACTCCCAGGTATACACCATGGAGACTTTGTTGCCTTTGTGCACCGAAAGAACTGTATAAGAAACACCTTCGCAGCACTATTTGTAATAACAAAAACTGAGAACTCTCCATGTGTCTGACAGGAGAATGAATAAATAAACTGCAGTATTTTCACACAATGGATTGTTGCAAAGCAGTGAAACTAAATAAATCCTATCTTCATGCAACAGCAATATTAACAACATAATGGTGTATGAAAAAAACAAGTCAGAAAAGTATATAATATATACATATACAGGTAAGATACTATTTTTTTATAAAGCTCAAAACCATGGAAAAACAAAATCTAAGATAGTATTTACCTCCAGGATGGTAGAGGTGTAGAGGGGGGTACCTTAGTAGTAACAACAGTATAAGTAATTTTTGTGGTCTTCAGCTGAGTAGTAGGTATGCTAATAATAATTTTATTACTATGCCACATGATTTACATATATTCTTTTGTGTGTATGAAATATTCACATGATAAAAAATTCCATTTAAAAAAATCTTACCTAGGGAATTCCCTTGAGGTCCAGTGCTTAGGACTCCACACTTCCACTGCAGGGGGCATGGATTTGATCCCTGGTCAGGAAAGTAAGATCCTGCATGCCATGTGGCATGGCCAAAATATTATAATAATAATAAAGAAAAAGAGAAAAAGCCATTAAAAAAACTTTTAAAATAAAAATTTTAAAATCTTACCTAAAACAAAATCTTAGTGGAGTTCAGACCAAACCATATATACATAGACCTCATCCTAAGAGATAATTTCTGAGCACCCAACAATGGAGGCATACATGAGTAGACGGGATGAGCATACAACACACAGTACTATTTCAGAGTTTATCTGCAATTCTTGCTTTAAATTTGCCCATGTTATTTATAGGCCTTTTTTCACATCTACTGTAGCTCATGAATGAACTTCTAAGGGTCACATTTACTAAGGAGGTTTTCATAATAATAACCCTACAGTTTAAATGCTGATAAATTCCCACAGTAGCTCTCTTTTGAAAACTCTTTGCTATTTTATTCTACTTCAAAATAGGATTCTATAACCTATTTTTATTTATCAGTGAGATAGAAAGCTTGTAGAAATTATATGTGTTCAAGGTTTTGAACCCCAGAGAAAGGCACTATTCAATGTCATGAGGAATTATAATAATAAATTCATCTGCATTCCTCATATATGTAGTTGAAATGCATAAACATTAAAAAGTAAAAAATATAGAAAAAGAAATATGGGTTAACAATGGTTAATTATTTTGCAGCTGATATCATAATGGAAAATGTTTTATCCCTTTAGTCTGAAACACCGGAAATCGTTTTTATAACATTATGAAAAAAATGTCAAAATGAAAAGAAAATGTGAAAGTCAAAGTTCTGGAAAAGATCCTAAAGATTCTGATGGAGCCCTATTACTGCAACTATAGCTATTTTCACCCAGTGATTAGAAAATGCCATTATGAGAGAAATTATTGGTTGTAAAACCACCACAAAATATGTGGGCCTAATGGCAGTTTCTCAAAGGTAAGCCAAAATGTTCCATGAGCTTCTCTTATTGATTGTTGTTCCCATGTGCACCTCTGGGAACAGAACAGCAAAGAAATGTTTTGATCAGAGAAAGAGTGACCTTTTCTATGGAAGTGTTTTAATGCTGTGATATGCTGAAATAACTAACTGAAAGGATAACAAAGGGGGAAAAAACCTTATTATTCTGTAACCCGTGGGGAAATGGGCATTTTTATACTTTTCTACAAAATCAGGGCTCTGGTAAAATTCTTGAGGCTAGCTCTGCAATACCGTATTCTTGATTGGAGTAAAGCTTAATGTCATTACACAAGCAATGGCTTCGTAACTCAAATAGCTGATTAGACCTATAGAAATGAATTAGAAAGAAGATGCCATCTACCTGAATGGTAGCAAATAAATGTTTCTCAGAGTTCTTCAAATAGAGGTCTAATCAAAGTACTAAAGATTAGTACATCACAGAAGTGAAGAGCATGGATTCTGGGTTGAAATCTCAGCTCTGCTGTTTCTAATCTTTATGACCTTGGGTAATAGTTGAAACTTCTTATACTTCAGTTTTCTCATCTGTAAAATAGGGGAAATGATGCTTCTTACCACATAGGCCTATTGTGAAGGTACATTATTTAATACACATAGAGCCCTTATGTCAGTGTTGGGCACACACAGTAAGTTCTGCTATTATTAATAATGCATACAAACATGTTGTATTTAGAAAAAGAGAGCCATGAAACTGTGTTTTTCATCAAAGTGCCAACTGCAAAGATATCTGTACACAAAGCTCCTATTCTATCATGGTCTGGCAAACGTATACGGGGTCAATAATTAAGAAAAACATAAAAGGAAGTTTGACTTTAGCATTTTAATTTTATGGCCTTCTACTCCTCTGCTTTTACAATGCCGCTACCTTATTGTAAGAGGCTAGTATTTTCTGAAATCTCATAATAACATGTTCACTTTTCTATTCAACCAACATTCATTGAATATCTACTATGTGTAACACATGTTCTAGTTACAGAAGACAATAGTGACTAAGATAATAAAATCCTTGCTCTTCTGGAACTTAATTCTAATGTGATGGGGTGGGGAGAGGTGAAAATATGTAAATAAACAAAGAAGATGGTCATAGTTCGTGACAAGTTTTAGGATGGAAATGACAGAACGAGGAGTAAGGGAGGGCAGGGTAGACACCAGTTCAGTTGGGATACATGGGTCTGTCTAAGTAAGTGCTATTCAAACTGAAATCTGAAGGAGGACACAGCCATTCAAAGGCCTTGGGAAGCATCAAGTGCCAAGGCTCTGGGGCAAGAAATAGATGGTGCTCTGAGGAAACAGAAACATACAGTGGCAAGAATTGGCGCAAGATGAGGCTGGATAGAGAGGCAAGGACACTTCTCCCAGGCCCATGTAGTGCAGGGTCAAGAGTTTGTTGACTGAATTTTACTCTAAATGCAGTGAGAAGCCATTGGAGGGCTTTATGTAGGGAGGTGATGCAATATGAGTTACATTTTTTGTAAATATTATTTTGCTACTCTGTGAAGAATGAGTAAATAAGTATTGTTTTATGTCTGAATGTGTTTCAGTATAAACATTACCTCTTCTAGGCATTTACATTTGTCTGAGCTCAAACACTTTCGAATGAAATTTCTGGCCTCAGACAGCAACTGCAGCCAGAGGTTTTGCCCCTGAAATCACTCCCTGGGAACAAAGGAAACTGAGTTCTTTTGGGTTCCTGGGTGGATGAAGTTTTCCTTCCTGTTATATGTCTGCTTGTCTGCTTCCCAGAGAGAAAGATAGGGCAGTCTCCCAGCTCTGGTTCCTTAGGCTTATTCCTAGAAACGACTGGGGGCACTGGAATATGGACTGGAATGTTTTCTTCAGCTGCAGGCACCAAATGATGGGTCACAATGGCACTTGTGCCTAAAAATTAGTTCTTTTCTGAATGAGGAGATGGTCCATTTAAATTGAACTTTAGAAAAATCACAAAGAGCAGTGAGAAGAGAGAGGGACACAGTGGCCTGCATAGCCAAGAGTGAAAATGATAATTATAGTAATAACCAAAGGTATTTGAGCACCTAATCAGTGGCAAGCGAAATTATGTATATTATTGCATCAAATACTCACAACAAACCTATGAAGTAAGTACTGTCACTACTATTTTATAAAGAAAGAAACCAAGGCTAAGTGATGTTAAGTAAGTTGGCCAAGGTCACACAGCTTTTAAGAGCCAAGGGCCACACGCAGGCAGTCTGTCCACAAAGGCTATATTCTTTCTTTTTAAATTTATTTTATTGAAATATAGTTGATTTACAATGTTGTGTTAGTTTTTGCTGTACAGCAGAGTGATTGAGTTAGCCATATATATGCATTCCTTTACATATTCTTTTCCATTATGGTTTATCACAGGATATTGAATATAGTTCTCTGTGCTACAGAGTAGGACTTTGTTGTTTATCCGTTCTATATATAATAGTTTGCATCTGCTAATCCCAAACTCCCAGTCCATCCCTCCCCCAACCCCCTCCCCCTTGGCAACCACAAGTCTCTTCTCTATGTCTGTGAGTTTGTTTCTGTTTTGTAGGTAAGTTCATTTGTGTCGTATTCTAGGTTCCACATATAAGTGATATGTATAAATCATATGGTATTTGTCTTTCTCTTTCTGACTTACTTTGCTTAGTATGATAATCTCTAGTTGCATCCATGTTGCTGCAAATTGCAAAATTTCATTCTTTTTTATGGCTAAATAATATTCCATGGTATATACGTACCACATCTTTTTTTTTTTTAAACGTCTTTATTGGAGTGTAATTGCTTTACAGGGTTGTGTTAGTTGCTGCTGTATAACAAAGTGAATCAACTATACGTCTACATATATCCTCATATCCCTTCCCTCTTGCGTCTCCCTCCCACCCTCCCTATCCCACCCCTCTAAGTGGTCACAAAGCACCAAGCTGATCTCCCTGTGCTACGCACGCGGCTGCTTCCCACTAGCTAGCTATTTTACATTTGGTAGTGTATATGTGTCAGTGCTACTCTCTCACTTCGTCCCAGTTTACCCTTCCCCCTCCCCGTGTCCTCAAGTGCATTCTCTATGTCTGCATCTTTATTCCTGTCCTGCCCCTAAGTTCTTCAAGACCATTATTTTCTTTTAGATTCCATATATGTGTTAGCATACGGTATTTGTTTTTCTCTTTCTGACTTACTTCACTGTATGGCAGACTCTAGGTCCATCCACCTCACTACAAATAACTCAGTTTTGTTTCTTTTTATGGCTGAGTAATATTCCATTGTAATTATGTGCCACATCTTCTTTATCCATTCATCTGCTAATGGACATTTAGGTTGTTTCCATGTCTTGGCTATTATGAATAGTGCTGCTATGAACATAGGGGTGCATGTATCTTTTTGAATTGTAGTTTTTTCTGGATATATGCCCATGAGAGGGATTGCTGAATCATATGGAAATTCTATTTTTAGTTTTTTGAGGAACCTCCATACTGTTCTCCATCGTGGCTGCACCAACTTACATTCCCACAGTGTAGGAGGGTTCCCTCAAAGGCTGTATTCTCACTCACTCCAATTATTTTTAAAAATTATAAAGATTTATATGTAATTATATGGCACTGTTATTAAGAAATAATGTTGAATGCTTTGTAGAAGTAGGAAACCAGAGGAAATATCAAAG
The DNA here is from genome assembly GCF_964374135.1 of Grampus griseus. Lineage (NCBI taxonomy): Eukaryota > Metazoa > Chordata > Mammalia > Artiodactyla > Delphinidae > Grampus > Grampus griseus. Next base: position 100,414,481 of record NC_139019.1, read on the forward strand.
ATTAATAGTTTTAACTGTGAACTACATCTTATTCAACTTTGCGTCATCCTTTCCTACTGTCATACTTTTTGAATTTATCATCATTGAATTTATTGCCATTTATTTATGATACACCAAAAATGCTTGTCCCAAAGACAAAGATGATTTTCCAGAGGAAGGATGCCTAAACTGAGTTTTAAGAAAGATTTAGGATTTAGCCAGGCAAAGTTGTTACAAATTTAAACTGTAGTGTCAGGACTAGTGCAAAATAGCATTCCTTTACAAAATGAAAACTTAAAAGTGGAAGGAATGGGCCTGTGGTCCATCACAATAACAAGGATCTGAACACAGTGGTCTCAGAGTCTAAGGAAGCACTCTTTATTGTATAGAAATAAATATGACTGTGTACTGGGGACTTTCCATTCTTTGGGAAAGTTGACTTCAATTCACTCTTACAAAATATACAAATAAACAAGTGATAGAAAATGTCCGTCAGTCTCATAGTCTGGGTAAGGTCTACTCTGTGTTGGTTCCTGAGACCCACATTTTTGAGAGCCACATTCTATTTGGCCCTACGGTGGAACCATGATAAAAATCAAGTCTCTCCAGATTACAGAAGATCACTGTTTTTTAAAGTCTCAGCACATATTAATACAATAAATCTAGCCCGCCTAACAGATAAGATTACACACTGGCAAGATTCTTTTTTGTTGTCTTTATAATTGTTATTATTTACCAAAATGGCAGAATTGTTTTTAAAAGTTTCTCTTTCTGTAGATCTTTGGAGACATAAGAGATATGTCCCTTATGCTAAAAGAAATGCAGTTTTGCTCTGTCCTTAAAGAAAAAGTATATACTATATTGATGCTAGATGTTTTCTAAAGCACGTATACACAGAATCAGTCTTTTGCACAGAGTTAAAAATCTCATTGCATCTGGATTTCTTAGGCAGCTACGAAGGGCTAGTACATGAGAGGGCAACTTTTGAAAAATTGTAAAAGTCTATGAGTTGTATTTTGAAATGCCAATACCAAGTGCCAAAAATACTTACTAAAACAATTACTGTGCCAAAAATACACACAAATTAAAGTTACAGAGTAACTCAGCAAGACACTTAAAGTAGAGTTTCCAGTGGCTCTTGGGTCTCAGATAACAGGCAGGCAGTTATGTGAGATTAGACATGTTTTCTTTTCTACGTTTCTTCTCCACATTGCTCTTTTATGAGTCAAGTAATACATATGTGAGGCTATAAAAAATTTGGTGATAATAAAAGGAGAAAATAAAGTGTGTGGGAATTATATTGGCTTGTCTTATACAAAAATGGTTCACAAGGCCAGCATTGGTAGAAGACATAAAATACCCCTCGGTATATCCCTCAGCTCCACATCAGTAAGCTGTCATGACTACTATTGCCACTTTAGCCACAGAAGATCAGTCTTCACTTGAGAGTTCACAGCCTTTCCTTGGAAGCACTCAACCTGCCTACATCTACCCCTACAAGTACCCCTACCCGAAGTAGCAGGAAGACAGTCAAGCCATCAATATTGACACTTAAAGTTGATGGCAGTTGATGAAAATCTCCCATACATAAAGCCCTGCCTCTGTTTTCAGCTTTGGGCTACAGGGAGACATCTAGGGAACTGTAAACATTCCTAGAAGAATTATGACATTTAACCATTTTGAGCTTGATTACCAGCTCAAGATTTTAACCTCCAGTTTATTGAATGGTTTCAGAGCAGGCATCCTGTACCTGGGATCCATAGTCCATAGGAAATCAACAGATGATCTTAAGTGGGTCTATGAACCCTGAGAACATAAAAATTTTGTGTGTGCATGCATACACACGCATATGCAGTTTTCAGGAGATTCTCAAATGAATTTATGCTCAAAAATATTAAAGACCCATGGAGCTCTAGTTTCTGGCATGATTCATCTTGTTTGAGAATCCAGGAAGAACTTCAAGCAACCATCTAGCACGCCATGCGTGATGAGTTAATTGCATTCAAATAATTCTCAGAAGTTAATGTAAAAAGCTGAATCAACCCCAAGAGTAGCATAGAGATCCATACCTGAAATACAACAGCATATCAGGAATTGATGGGTTAATTTCTATGGCACTTCTGCCACTGTTAGAAATGAGGCAGGGAAAAAATGAACATCTGAATTTCACATCTGTCTTCCACCTACTCACGATGGGTAGAACATGGTGTGAAATGGTTACTCCCCAAATACCCCCCATTCTTCACAGACCCACCAGAGCCACCTTCTTAAAACAAATATCTGATAAAATAATATACTCTTCCTGAAACCTTGTAATCATGGCTCCCTAACGTCTATCGTGAGAAGTTCAAAACATGGTTCAAGGAGCCCCATGGTCTGTTCCTGCCATATCTTAAGCTTCAGCTCCCACCACTTCCACTCTTGCACCCAGTGCTCAGACCAGATCCAAATATTTGGTGCCTTGATGGTTCCATGCCCTGTGATCCTATACATAGCACAGCCCTCCTCAAAAATCCCTACATTTCACAAATGCCCTCTCATCCTTTAAGACATCCTTTATCTTTCCTCATAGAGTGACCCATTTTCTCCCTTGCCCCTCAACTTTTATCTGCCCCTATTTAGCTCGTATCACACTGCACTCTATGTACATCTGCCTCCCCCTGTTAGACTGTAAGCTCCTTGAGTTCAGAAACTGTCTTATTCATCTGGTGGTCCCCATTGTCTGATAACTGGTAAACAACAGTAAATATTTGGTGAATTGAATATTCTGTGGATCTAGGCAAACAAGGGATCCAAGCCAAGGGGTCAAGTACCATAAGAATGAACTAGTGCTTCAAGGGAGTGCCATAGATCAGAATTTCAGTCTCTGATTCTGGAAGAAACTGTTTGCCTTCCATCCTCCTAACTGTACGATCCCCTAGCATGGGATGATAGCATGGGATAGAAAGGAGGCAGGACACTAGAGTGGGTATTTGCACTGTGAAGAAATGGCATCTTCCCAGTGATCTGCAGCTACAAAGCCTAGACTTCTATGAACTTCCTTTAGTGGATTGTAAGGACATGGGCCTTTTCTTACTGTCTGACTTACCCCTTACCTTCCATTTCCCACCTCAGCAAGCATTGGTTTTGACTCCAACATAGGTTGAGGAAAGGAGAGATAGAAAAGGGAAGACAAAAGTTCTTTCTTGACTGTACCATTATGAAGTGGCTTCATATCCTCTGAATGTCTGCCTAGCACATATTTAAAGATGACCGTTACTCTCTCAAGCACTTTCATGTCTTCTTCTGAGGTCTCCATGGAGCGTCTGCTACTGCACTGCTGCTGCTCTGCCTTAGTCTCTGGTTTGTCCACATTCCACTCACTGCAAACTACTGGGATCCCATTGCATTTCCAGGCAGTCTTCTTAAACAAGATGTAAAGGAGCTTTAGTCCAGCTTTCTCTCCACCTGGCCCGTATCTGGTCTGTAAGAGAGCTCAGGCATTATTGCTGCCTGCTATTGGCAGGAGTGTGCCTGGGTCCCGCTCTCTGCCACCTCAGATGCTAAGGCACAGATTTTGCCCTTAGATTTCTCAAGCCTGTGTCTTTGCCTCACTCCAATGTGCCTTCTGACCCCTAGGAACACACTGAGCTCTCCAGGGGCTTCCTTAAGCCCCTTTCACCAAAATGAAGGTAAGAGGCAATCTCCACCCCTCCTCTTGGAGTGAAACTAGGAGTCATAGCTTGGCTTTCCCAAATTCTCAATCTCTCTTTCCTCTTTATACCCTCCTAGGGAAGACAGCACCTATTGTATATTGGTATTTCAGTTATATGTTCCCACTTGACATCTTAAATCCTAAGAACCTTAGGGTTCCTGTGAGAAATGAATACGATAATCCAGGTAAAGCCCTTAACGCAGTATTGATTAAGCCCTTTTGGAGTCACTATGCTATTATCACAACTGATGTTCAGACTATTACTTTGAAATATAGATCTGTTTAAGCACCTGTCCTTTTCAGCTTTCTCTGTTACATATTTTCATTTCCCTCAGGGAAGTATACCTTTCCGGTATACGTGAAAGAAGAACCTTTGCCAGCTTAAAAGGGACACAGTTCCATTTCAGACTTTCAACTGTCAATTCAGAAATGTGTTGACATTAAGGATCCTTTTCCCTCACGTTCGTTGAGGTGAAATGAATCAAATTCCCATTTCCCATCCAAGATCCCATTGGCAGTGATGGTTCTACATTTCATATTTACCTGCCTCCTGAAAGGTCCAAAACTCTTTTTTTGACAGGAAAGTTCCATTTTTAAATACTGATGTTAACATATGCTAGCACCCAAGCATTTTAGAGGAGGTGGCAATCATTTATATGTACAGTGAGACCTCATTCCGTCTGAACCCACCCCCCGCCCCGAATTCAGAATTCAGCCTAAATCAATATTTGCATACAAGACGATATGTTTTAGTGGAAGGAAGAGGTAAGAGTTTGTGGCAATGTAGCAGAGAAGCCTCTCCACCAAAAGAACATAGAAATTCCACATAGAGTAGAATAGAAAACACTTTTTCATATATATCTGAGGTTGAATAAAAAGGGAAATCTAATGTGCTTGAAATGAAAAGCAAACACAGTGATTTTAACTGATACTGTGGAGGCCTAGGGAGGGTATAATCCTAGATGAGGACCTAGTGGGGCGTATGGCCTGTGGGCTCAGGGAGGATGATAGACTTTTAACCACCACTAAAGGCCCACAGGAATGGTATACAGTCCATGTAAAGCAGATAGCTGGTCATGAGATCCCCATCTGGGCAAATGTACATGGAACATTGACTAGTTTTGACAATATGCTAGCCCATTAAACAGCTCTTAGTAAATTTCAAAGTATTTAAATCTTACAGAATATGTTGTCCGAATACAGCAGAATTAAGGTAGAAATCTATAACCAAAACAAAACCATGAAATTCCCATATTTTTCAATAATAAAAATAACTTCTAAATTACCAGTGGGTCAAAAAGGAAAATTAGATGATTTTTTTTAATGAATGGTAATAAAATACTACATATCCAAGTGTGTAGATGCCACTAACCCATCACTTAGAGAGAAATTTGTAGCCTTTAATGTAGAATATTAAAAATATCAGAAATGAAGAAAAGGTAAAAATCAGATAGCTAAGAATTCATCTCAAGAAGTTAGGAAAAGAGGAGGGAATTAAACCCCCAAACAGGAAAAGGAAATAGACAGACAGACAGACAGATAGATAAAACAAATATACAATAGACGGAATCCTCAAAGTCAGTTCTTTGAAAAGACAAAAAAATTGAAAAAAAAATTCTATAAAAGCTGTCAAGAAAAAAATTAAAGAAATAACAACCAATATCAAGGATGAAAAGAGAGACATTCAGATACTGCAGATATTTTAAAAATTATAAAATGTAATATGATGTGATGAGAATGACACTTCACTTCTCTAGTCTTCCTCCCCAAAACACAAAAACCCAGCTTAACCACAGGAGAACATTAGAAAATTCAAATTGAGGGATACTCTACAAAATACTGACCAGTACTCCTCAAAATAGTCAAGGTCGTCAAAAACAAAGTCTAAGAAAGTGGAATATGACAACTACAGGTAATGAGATACTCTGGATGAGATCCTAAAACAGATAAAAAGGTATTAGGGAAAAACTAATGAAATCCAAATAAGGTATGAAGTTTAGTTAATAATAATATATCAATATTGGTTTACTAGTTGTGACAAATGTACGATAATGATGTAAGATGTTAGGAATAGCGAGTCTGAGATATTATGGGAATTCTTTGTACTATCTTGCAACTTTTTTGTAAATTTAAAGCTATTCTAAAATTATTATTTAAGAAAAATTATAAGAGGATATTATGAACAATATAATACAAATAAATTATAAATTTTGATAAAATGGACAGATTCCTAGAAAAGCACAACTTATACAAACTGACATGAGGAAAAAGAGAATATAGGAATAGATGAATAGTCCTATAATTATTTAGTAGTTTAATTATAATTATTTGTAATTTAAAACCTTCTTACCAAAATCTTGAGCTGGAAAACTTCATTTGCTGAATTGTACCAAATATTTAAGAAAGAAATAATGCTATTCTTGCTCAAAACTCTTCCAGAGAACTAAAATAGAATGAATACTTTCTCATTTTCATTCTGTAAAACTTGACAAGAACATTACAAGAAAGGATAATTGTGGACCCATGTTACGAAAACCATAACCACAAAAATCTTAAAAAAGATTTAGCAAACTGAATCCAGTGGTATATTAAAAAATTAATACAATAGAACACAACCAAGTTGAGTTTATTTCAGGAATGCAAAGTTGGTTTAAAATTTGAAAATCAATCTGTGCAATTTGTCACATTCATAGAATAAAGGAGACAAATAATTTAAGCATCTCAATAGATGCCCCTGTTTATGCTAAAAGTTATTAGCAAACTAGAAATAGGAGGGAGCTTACTTAATTTAACATACTTGTGAATATAAAAAATAAAAAGAAATCTGTAGATAAAATTTCAGCATTAGTAAGTTTGCAAGGTTACTGGATAAAAGATCAATATGTGAAATGCAATTTTATTCCTATAGACCTGGAACAAGCAGTTAGAAAATTTTTTCAAATTTTAAGATACCATATATAATAGCATCAAAAATTCCTATATACTTAGAAATAGATGTATTGAAAGATATAAAATCTTGCACACAGAAATCTATAAAATATTATTGATGGAAATTAAAGAAAACTTCTTAAGTCTAGTTGCAATTAATTTAATGTAGGATGTAAGGTAAAGATTTAATTGAGCTTTTTTCGAATGAGTGAAACAATTGTTTCAGCACATTAACTAAATATTTTTTGCTGATTTGAAATGTCACATTTCTCCCACCCTAAAATTTTATTTATTCTTGGGGCTTTTCCTGGACTTGTTTAGTCTAAACTTGTATTGATACTAAATGATTTAAATATGATAGATTTATAATATATTTCATTATCCAGTAAGACAGTTCTCTCATTGCTGCATTTTTTAATTCCTTGACCATTTCTTTGTGCTTACTCTTTGCGATGAGCTTTAGAATTTCTTTGCTGCCTCTCTCTCAAAATAGAAAATTTACTGAAACTGCAAAAAAGAAAAAAATCAACAACAAAACCTATTGGTTAACCATAAAAGGGGAGAAATTGAGGCTTGTTTATGATATTGAATCTCCCCACCTAGTATAACTCCCCACATAGTATAACTCAGTATTTGTGGCAGCTCTGTGTGAGCCATGATAAAACATGAACTTGAAATTGCTAAATCTTTCTTTGTGGTAAGAATGTCTACTAATTCATGCAGGATTTTGTTTTAGAATGTCCTGTGTTCAAATCCCAGGTCCATCTCCTTGTAGTGATATAATCATGGAACATAGAATTAATCTCTCTGAGCTTCAATTTCCTCCTAGAAAAATCCTTTGTGTAGGGTTTCTCAGAGATGAAAGAGACTATATATAAAGTACTTAGCATGTGGCATAGCACAGGGTTAACATTCAAATTATACTGGTTGTTGTTGCTATCATTGTCTATAACACCTGGTTCAACTTCTTTTACATGAAGGCACTCAATAAATATTTGTCTAGTGAATGTATAATCATGTTTTGATCAGTGACATTTGAAATAAGGAATTTAAATTCTCTTTAATCCATTTGTGATCATACTGGAATTAACGCAGGAAGTGAACTGTGTACCTTTCTCAATAGCCTAAAGGAAATTGCAGGACCACTCAGCCTAATCTCCTTTCCCAGTTGATAGTTCCAGATACCTAAATAGGGTTCAGGGCAGATGATAATCAATTACCAGCTTGAAAAGGAGTGAACAAAGTCCCCTTACATTTTCGAAGAACAACCTTCCATAAAGAAAGCTAGAGGGAGAATATTTCTTATGGAGGCTATTTTGGAGAAAAATAATTTACTCGTTTCAAAGAATGACTAACAGGAGAAATTCATTTATTTTTGTCTAGATGCTAATAGTTAAGACTTACCTGGTACCACACATATAGAAATCTCAGACACTTAAAAAATACATGAAGAAGATCTGAGGAGGTTCAAGTAACAGAAACGTGATCAGGAAAATGGGGCTTTGCTAGTGGAAATGCCCTCGTTCCTCAAAGCAGAGCACGCTTCTCGCATGGTGAGGGAAGAGAGAGAATGCTATCTTCAGATCAGATGTGAGGCGGTAACAACAACAATAACAAAAAAACCCTCAGGTTCATTCTGTATTCAGGGTGGGCTCCTGTAGAACATTTGTTTCACAACCAAAAGTTGACAGAACAAATCCAAAACATTTCTGTGTACATGTTTACATGTGCAGCGATTGGCATCCGCAGTGGGTCTGAAGGTGTGCCTGAAGTCCCTTATGCTTTTTGTAACATTTTCAAATTCATTGCTGTCTTCCAGATGACAGGAAATGCAGGTCTGCCTTCCTCCTGGGAGATCTTTATTCACAGACAAGTCAAAAACCCTTGACAAAAGGCAACCAAGGGAACTTGTTGACCTTTTAGCTGTCTGGCTAACATCAGTGCAAGTATTGTTCCCTGATAAAACAAGAAATTCAATTTAAGGGGAAATTTAGAAGGCATTTGAGGCACTCTCATTTTATTTTACCTCTTGGGCTGTCTTTCAAACTGAGAACAAATGTAAATAAACAAGAGCTGCGCTCTTATTCCACGGATTCAATAACAGATATCTGGCCTCACAGCTTGATGTAAATGAGACATTGTCTCCTTATTTATCTTTCCTTTCAGCCATTTGTAGAATTTTTTTCACCCTTTCTCACACACACACACACACACACACACACACACACACACACAATTATTAAGAAGTTAAGGCTTCACTTCTTTGGCTAGATCATTTGTTTTCTTTTTCCCATACATATCATTTGTTACATCTTGAAAAACTATGTTCTTTTATAAATGGGAAAAAAAGAACAAATTACACCCCAGTAATGTACTCTCAAATATTTATTACTTGTGTGATGAATCCAAAGTGAAGAAACTCAAGTCAAAAGCTTGCCAATCTCTATTACGTAGTGGCTTATTTAGCTTGCAGTCATTTTTTTTTAACAGACATTGTGTAATCAAAATATTTTTCTCCATTGGAGTTGATGAAACATTCATTCATCAAACAATTATTAGGTGTCAGGCACTGTGCTAGGAGTATAAAATCAAATAAGCCAGAGGTGCTGCCTTCGGGAAGGAAGAACCCCAAAGAGGGCTATGCGGGCCGGATCTAGAAGCTCACCAAAGTGCATGAATTGCTTTCATAGCTATAAAAGGACACCCACACACACAAAGCACTCACAACGTATTCTATTTCTGCTTAATAGCATCTCATATTCCCATAATTTCTACAGAGACCTCACATTTGAACTACTCCAGCTAAACTCAGCACTTTTGAGTAATGTAATAGTTCAATATGCTGTGGGGATGCCTTGGAAGAGGGTGGAAGAAAGAGAAGAAGAAAGGAGGCTTTTTTAGATCTATCCAGTCTTCCTTCATTAAAACAGGTTTGAAGTGCTTGGGCAACATGGTACAGGAAAGCATAATAATGGGAAAGATTCTGTGAGCCTCTCAAAGTCTCTGGAATTATCAGTTACTTAGAGGTATGTGCTAAGGGCGCTGCACTAAAAGATTTCTATGTCCTTCAGAGCAAAAATTGTCAGGGAGAAGGAGGTGGGAGACATACATGATCTTCTTTCCTTTACCATTGTGCTCTCCATTCCAACATGTTTTGTCTACGAGGATATAATCATTTATTATGGTTTCTAACAGCAACAAAGCAGTCTTAGAAGCACAGAGTGGTAACAGCTAAGCTAGAAAACAAAGACGTTTTTTGGTTTGGTCCTCCCAATGAACCCAATTCTTTGAACTAGAAGATTCAAGCAAGGAGTGGGTACATCGCCACCCAGTTTGGCTTCACTCCAACTCACCCACTAAGAGCATAACTCCAGTCCAATGCATTAACCCAAAGACACGTAAGCTGGGAGTGACTCGGATGGAGAGCGTAGACCACATAGGAAAGCAGGCTCTTGTGAGCTTTGCCGCTGAATGAATCCTGAGGCCCTCCTGGGCAGCTGGAAGCCAGGCTCTCAGAGCCACCCTGCCCCACCACAAGATGCCAAAGGAGAAACAAGAGAAATTACCCATGCATTACTATTCGCACAGTTCAATCCTTGATTAAAATATCATTCCAAGAGACCATGGCCACCCTACTCTTCTTGCAAAATTCTACAATTTCTAATCATAATTCTCAAGAGTTCACAATACTGTGATTAGGATATTTGCACAGTGCTCCAGTCACATGGCTTCCAGCTCAGGTTTCCTACCATCCTGTTGTTCAGCCTACAGCCTGCAGCAGCACTTGTGGCATGACTTTGGCGTGGGCCAAACCATGATGCCAGATGGCAGGCAGAGAGAAGCCCCAGAACTGCTCTGGGGGCTTCACCAGGAGGGTCAACACGGGGGCCTTTCAATTTGTTTTTACCTTGACTCAGTAATTCAGTAAGAAATACTTTACATCACCGTTCACTATACACATACACACAAACACACACAGAGTCATAAAACTGAAAAAAAATTTCACACACTAAAGAATTGTATTTACAACATGCACTGTACACCACTTTTAATTTTTATTTTATTCTATTTGATTTTTCAGTTACTGGTTTTGACCCACTAAGTTGATTTTAAGACTCCATGGTTTACCACCTGTGGTTTAAAAATAGTCCTAATCTAACCACCCACCCATCTCCCAATACACATACCTTGCTTGCTTAGTAGTATTGAGGCTGCTAAGTCCATGGAATAAGTAAAACTGTGTGCCATGAACAATAAAATTCCTACCATGTGAGAGACTGTATATGCCTGTTTAGCAGTAGACCAGGATACTCAGTAGGATTTAAGATCCTTCTAATGGGAGATCCCTACAGAAGTGTGAAGGGAATAGGCCATTACTCTCTAGCCCTACTGTCTACCCATAGATTGAAAGGAAGAGAATGAGCCTAAAACGCTTACTCTCTTTGCCTGTCTCTGGTTTTGCCCCCACCCATTTTCACATAGTGTGTGCGTGCGTGTATGCATGTGTGACTTAACCATATTTCCTCTTTGCAATAAAGCTCACATCCAAAGTCAAACCTTCCATCATGTGTGACACCAGTAATTAACGACCCTGTTGGGTGTGTCCACTGCATTAGACTTCAGCTACCAGCACTTACAGGGTCTGGCACTGTGTGAGGCCTGCTTACTCTGTGCTCCCACAGTACCTTGCGTGTTCTCTTTCCACTGCCTTCATCATAGTGGTGGTGATGGTTGCAGCAAAACTAGGTACTCTGTGAGGGAACAAAGGGCAGGAATCATGTCTCATTCATCTCCTGAATATAACTGAGAGCCTGAGATTTAGCAATTACTCAATAATTATTTTTTGAGTAAATGGATAGAAGACTGGATAGATGGATGGATGGACGGACAGATGGAGAGGTGATATGAAAAAGCTCTTTTAATGTTCTTTACCTCAACCAAGCTAAGGATCTTTTGATAGCCTCTCATTGGGGAGAAATCTGCCTTTTAGAGAAACTGTTTTGTTTAATTTTAATTTTTTTTGGACTTTTTTGTGACTACTCCCTACTTGGAGAGTAGGGCAGGCCAGACTGCAGGTGTATATTCATTTGTTTAGCAAATATAACTGTACCCCCACCATATGCTTAGCCCTGTGACGGTAAAAATCTGTCCTGAGTCCTTAATATCTATTTGAAATGGATCAAAGAATGTCATGTGTGATCCATATGTGAGATCCACACCCAAGCACATTGTACAACTCACTGCTTAATCCACCCTGCATCTTATTCATCATCCAATCTCACCCGCCACCCACAGCAGAAGTTTTTTCATGGATCCTGTCTGTAGGCAAGGCAACGTTTGTTTGAAGAAATCACTATCACAATGGGATTCAAGTTTAAGGACAGGTCTTCCCCTCATCTTCTCCCATGACCCTTTCAACATGTCCCAGCCTCAGACAATTATAATTTCTAAACTTTAAGTAAGGAATTATAGTTTATAGAAGACAGTCATGTAGATAATCTCAATTAATCCTCATAACAATTCTGTGAGGTAAGAGGGATCCTATAGATTTAGAGTGACCCTGTCCTGCTTTTCTTTTCCTGGTCTTTCATTTTGGCAAAGTACAGCTTTGTTCCTTGTACTGTTCCAGGGCTGGTTAGTATTAGCAGATCGCTGGATAACCTCAACATTGACCTGTGTCTGACATCAGCCAGAACTTATTCCTGACAGTGTTCTATAAAGTATGAGTGTTAATTTATATTCCCTTACCATCCACATGCCCCTGATCCCATTTTTGAATCTAGCCAATTGGTACTGATCATCTCTACTATAAAGTGCTAAAATGTGATATTTAGCGAATAATGTTCAGAGCAATGATACAATCCTTGTGGGGTTTTTATTCTTCTAGGAAAACATTAAAGAAAAGGAATATTCACACACATATTTTATTACGTATTTATTTCATAAGAGAGAGCAAGAGATTGAGAGAGACTGGTATAAAAGAGCCCCCTAAGAAAACGCAAAGGGGCAGGAAGTGTGGGTAAAAGAACTAAAAACACAGAACTGTCAAATTCCACTGAGCCATCAAGGGAACCAGTTAAATGCTGGTGAATAGAACTCTTTCTTCCTATACATAATGTCCTGGTACTGACCCCATCCTGGCTGAAGTTTAATATACTCTGTATCTGCCAACTCTGGAGGCTATTTCTACCACTTCTGAACTATGAGTCAACTTTAGGTATAAACTTTAGACATAGTGATTTTGAATTGATTAAGACAGTGTCTGAGTATGTCAGGCCCTAAACGGACTTGTCATCACCCCCTGGGAGATGGACCCCCTTGCGTGATGCTAGGCTTTTGAGAGTCCTTGTGTGGAGATGGCACTACTATGCAGTGACCATCAGAGTAATTTATAGATAGGCTGTCAACCGGTAATGATAGAGTTTAACCAACTGCTTCACACTCAGTTCACAGCCTTGTAGCTAAAAGTGGAAATTGCCCTTTCAGGTTAGAGTGGCTGATTAGCACACTAGAAAAGGATAAAACAAGTAGCCATATGACTGGTTAAAAAAGGGTCAAATGTGCTCTCAGAACTCTTTATTTCTTTGGCTTCATAGACTTTTCAAAACTGCATTTTGCAGAGACAGTATGGAAAGGAGTAAAAATTGAGTCATCTATTCTTACTTGACGAGCTACTCTCCATTTCCCTAAATGTTGACGTCATAGGCTTTAGATCTTACTCCTGTGACGAAGAAGCTTTACTGTCTTCCTGACACTCTTAGGAATCACATGCAGACAAAACCCCGTCTGCTCTCTCTATAATGTAAAAAACAATCCAGCCCACTGCATTGCCATCAGAAGGGGGCCTTGACATTTTTGTAAGACCCTGAGGTGGCTTGACCATGAAGTTGATGAAGCTTAAACTTTAGAACCTTAAGACCCTGGACTTAATTTTTTATTTATAATTCCTTAGTATTTTGTTAAAAGAAGGCCCCCCAGGACTTCTCTGATGGTGCAGTGGTTAAGAATCCGCCTGCCAATGCAGGGGACACGGGTTCGAGCCCTGGTCCGGGAAGATCGCACATGCCGCAGAGCAAATAACCCATGTGCCACAACTACTGAGCCTGTGTGCTGCAACTACTGAAGCCCGTGCACCTAGAGCCCGTGCTCCACAACAAGAGAAGCCACCACAGGGAGACGCCCGCGCACCACAACGAAGGGTAGCCCCGGCTCACCGCCACTAGAGAAAGCCAGTGCACAGCAACAAAGACCCAACACAGCCAAAAATAAATAAACTTCAGGTTCCACAAAATCCAGACCCACCTGTGGCAAGAACAAAGTCACTGAGGCAAAGAAGTAGATATTCTTACCCCTAATAAGCTACAGAGGCCATAATTCATGTGAATCGTAAATATGAATTTACATGGAGGCTGAAATTGAGAGTGGATGCTTCTCAGAATTCTTGCTACATCTGTGATTCTATGGCCTGAAGCGCCATCCCTATTGATCCTTCTCTGTTGCAGATCAAGCCTGATGCAGAAACAATCTCTGGAAGAGGATAGCTAATGAAGGTAGCAGGGAAGATGGGTATTTCTCAAATTTTCATGAGGGATTCCAAAAGATATACTTCTTCCATTAGCACTGCCCTTTCCTTTGCTAACATCATGGTAAGCACAAGACAAATACTCAAACTGGCTGCTAAGATTCTAAGTGGTTTAAGAAAGCTGACCTTAGGGGGAATATCTTCAATGTCATTTAACTTACATTCTTTTTTATTCAGTTGTGAAGTGCCCAGATGCCCAGGTTTTGTTTGTTTGTTTTAGCTTTGTTTTTGTTTCTTAAGAGAAAGTCAATTATCAATAGTAGCCTATTTGAAAACAGCATAATCAACGGCAGATTTTAAAAAAACAATGTGACTGTAAGTTCTTATCTGCCTTCAAGTACATAAAATAGGCAAGTCGTGCTTTGCTTTCCAAAGAGGTGTTCACTCTTAAAACACCTATGTTTTAAGGTGTTAAACATTTCACTCTATGAAATCCAAGGAGACTTTCAAATTATTTTAAAGACCCCTTGTGTGAAATTAACAATACATTTTTGAAACATGCCACTGTCACAGCTGCCCTCTGATGAGGTTTGGGTTCCAATCTGTGCCTCTCCAGCAGTCTGTGCGACCATTGCTGCCAGGTGGCATCGGCTTCCTCACAGCGTCCTCCTCCTGTCTGCCATGAGGGAATAAAACTGCATCTCCGGGCTTCCCTGGTGGCGCAGTGGTTGAAAGTCCGCCTGCCGATGCAGGGAACATGGGTTCGTGCCCCGGTCTGGGAAGATCCCACATGCCGCGGAGCGGCTGGGCCCGTGAGCCATGGCTGCTGAGCCTGCGCGTCCGGAGCCTGTGCTCCGCAACGGGAGAGGCCACAACAGTGAGAGGCCCGCGTACTGCAAAAAACAAAACAAAAACAAAAACAACAACAACAAAAAAAACTGCATCTCCCTGGGAAGCTTCCACTGGTGGCTCGGAAGAAATCTGTCTGCAGAGAAAAGATGGCAAGCGTACTTGGAAATTTGAATTATTGCTGTCGTCAGCACATTGCTCCCCCTTAGTATTGAACCCTTGACACTGAAACAATTTGCTTATATGTAGTTATTGTAATTTGCCTGGGGCTTGCTGAAACATAGAGATTCATGGTTGTTTGTAGCTTTTTAAAAAGCAGAACATCTTTCTTTGTAAACTTAATGAGAAGAAAATTAGCAAACTGATAAGTAAGTTGCCTTAAAATGTTTCCAATTATCAATTTATTTTTTATTTTAAGAAAGTACCATCAGAGGTAACTATTCTAACTTAACAGGTTAAAGTTTAAATATATATATATATATATATATATATATATATATATATATATATATATATATCTCAGACATCTTTCCTGCTCCAAAGAAAAGTAGACAATCCTTGGTTTAAGGCTAAGCACATCCCCAAAGAAAGAAAAAAGAAAGAATTAGAAAGGAAAGAAAAATGCTGAGACCATCTGTAAACTTGGACCTGCATCTTTGTGCTTCAGGGACAGTTGTGACAATTGTCCTGATGAAAGGGAATTTATGGGTGTAAGTCAGTTGTGCCAGTGTAGCTCTGGCATATAGCTGTGGGTGCAGTTGGTGAATGCAAAATCAGCCATTTGCAAGAAAACATTTTTTCACCTTCACAAGATCCTCAAAGGTTTTCCATCAGCCTTTCACTATGAAATAATCTGTGTCTGACTTATTCCTTCTTAGACCATTGGAAAGACATTGAGGAGATCCTTGATCAATTTATATCCCAACATTGCATGATCTTAAGGAAGAAATTTTCAATCACTTCAAAAATTAGTTCCTCAGTAACTGACTTGCTTATACTATTATGGTAAGAATTGATAAAGTAGATTAAATTGGTAAGATTTCTACCTACAAAAGTGTGACTTGAATTCAACTTGCTCTCAACCCACAACATGTGGCCATTATGAAAATGCTAGCGAAATAGTTCTTTGGAAGAAAGTTTAAATAACCATGTCAGACGGTCATTTTTCTACCATTGGTTCTACTTCAATGCTCCCAAAACAGCATTATTTTATTTTTCTTATTAATTTAATTTATTTAACCTGAGACTTTTATAGGATGGAGAGGGAAATTTAACGTAAGTGCAGGATAATAGAGAATAATGAATTACGATTTCCAAGGCTATGCTTTCTTTTAGTTTTTGACATATAAGCATTTTTCAGCATATACAGTACACTTACTCATACAACTGAACTTTCTCCCCAGGGCTGGGACTGAGGGGAGGAGTACAAAACTTGAGGAGACAGGCTCTCTCAGAGTCGAGTGAACACACTTCAGCTTTGCCCCCTGGGTGCCTTACTTGCCTCACCTTAGCCCTGGCCCTATTGGTCCCAGTCCCACAGGAGTAACAGCCAATCTGCTAAATTCACATTCATATAGCTGTTATTTTGTCCAGGCACAAGCGTCTGGTCATATTTGCTTCCTAACTCTCCATCCAAGTGAAAGAGAATAAATAACTGGCTTCAAATTCTAATTGCAGTCTAAGAATTATACCATTAATTTCTATTCTATATGGAAAGAAAACTCATCCTGTTTTATTAAGACAACTTTGTTCTTAATATTGTGTGGAAGATATCTTGGGTGCAAATTATTGCGTGATCCTGTTTTCCTAATGACTTGGGGAAATACATGGTTTATGTCAAAAGCTGAAACTTTGACCACAAGATTCATGATCAGTTTTTCCCATCACTGATTGTGATTGAAGCAAATTACAATACCATGTCTTCTTACAAATTCTTTCATTGATCCACATTTGTTTCTTGCTTTTAATGTTGAAACATACTTTTCAGATTCGTGTCTAGCATTGAATTACCTCAGGCAAGTGACGATTCTTCTGTACATTATTTGTGTTATCGAATAGTGATAAGTCTATGCAAAGCTAAGATCTTTTGCTGTAACAAGATGGTAGGTAATAACGAGAGCATTTAGAAAATATGACTTAATCCTAAAATATTGTGTTTGATTTTAATAATACATATCAAATTGTGGTTTGAAAATTTATTGGTGATATCATTGCAGAGTCCTAGAAAGGACCTCTGGCAATTGCTTGTGTAGTAAGTCATTGCTTTCCAAGCAAAGCATAAGGCCCAGTCAGTATCTTTATGAGTAAAGGATCTTGTGGAGAGAAATGTTTGGAAGTCTGTTTCTGAAGCATTTCAAAAAGACTAGGGGAACAATGGCTATCTTCCCATAGGAAGAATTTAGAATTGCACTTCACAAGAGTGGGCTTGACAACGTGAAGCAAGGGTTTGTCCATCTCTGGTTTGGGGGATATAGCTGAGTGGCAGTCATCTGTCCTTATCTGCAGAATCCTGGCTAACCTTTCTCTTCACCACATTATATTCTTCCTTATCATGCGCAGTAAACGCCGCTAAGGTACTAGCACATGGCATTCATTGGGCATTGTGTTTATATATAGGTTTAAAGAAATTGTCAGTTACAGCCAGGATCCCAGGCTAAGGGGTGGGAGAAAAAGGGCCTCCCCAGCCAGTTGAAGCACCGTCTCCATTTTGGACTCTCAGCCCTCAAGTCAAGTAGAAGTTTCTGGAAGTTCCCCCAGCAGAAGCACATGCTCTCTGGAGACCGTGGGGGAGACCTAAACTGTGGAAAGCACTATCGATCAGAGAGAGGAACAAGCCCTGATAGCAAATCCAGTAGAAACCTCACCACCTTTTTTTTTCTGAAGACCTTTTCAAATCCTTCTCTAGTCACTGAGTAGAAAGCAGTAAATTAGAGCAGCAGGCTCAGAATTTGGAAGCCTCTGGTAAGTGGGGCAGGCTGAGTTATTGCTTTCTGTAATCCTCCCGCCTGCCCAGGAGTCATACATAATTGAGAAGGAGGTAAATAAGAATTAAATACCTTAAGTCTCTTTTTTTCCCTGTCCTTTGATTACACCACGATTTTATTTATGATTCCCCAAAGAGAAAGAAATTTCCCTTATGTGCCATTGCTTTTGTAAATTGTTCAAGAATCACAAAAATGAAATACTTCACAGCGGGTTTTTCTCTGTTGCCTCTTTCCTGCTGTACTGACCCCTTTAAAGTGATGCTTTACCTCGTCCACAGCCACCCTATCCCCACCTCCTCCGAATACAACTGCCTTAATTTCACTGTATCTTATTTACCAAAGAAGATCAAATACGTCTCAAGTCCACACTGAACCTGGTGCCATGTTCACTGGCCCTGGCCAGGTTTTTCATCATATGATATTGTTCTGTGTCTCTGGGGTAGTGTTTAAGGTAGACAGTTCACATTTTTTGTTTTGTATTTGTGTTAAGAATTGAGTGAGCAGCTACACTCAATTCTGTGAAGAGTGAACAGTGAATAGAGGAAATGCAAACAACTCAGGTTTGGTTTGGTTTCAAATATTATTTTCAGTAGCTTGGGTGGAGCGGGGGCACATAAGAAAATGTTTACCTGAATTATCTGTGCAGTCTCCCAAAGTTGCACATTTCTTTGCCCAAACAGATAGAATTTGATATATGAGCTCTCTGAATCTGGAAGTTTCTAGCAATTGGTTCTTTTCTTTAAACAAAATTTCAGGACTTTTTTTTGTATCACTTAGTCCCACCACCAGGAAATTTAAGAGGTTGGGGATACAGATTCTTTTTTCATGTCATCTTCCAGCTGGAGGGAATTCCTTTTAATAGAAAGGATTTGGAGTGTGAATAACAGGTTAAATGATGTCAAGGCACAGACCAACGTGATACCGTAATGATGAAACCTTCATATAATAATTCTTACCAGATTTTAAGGGCGGGTGGGGAGGGGTGAAATGCAGTGAGAAATAAAATCTGCCACACATGACAGGCAGGATTCTTTTTTGACTCAAGGTTACCAAATATTCTGACCTTCTACCCTTTGAGATTTTTCTACCACTCCAGCAGAGCAGAGAAAAACATGCTTGAGGAAGAAATAAAGCCCAAGATAGAGGACAAGTGACAGGGCAATGGCATGAAGGGGTATTTTATTCGAGGGAATGCAACTATAATAGGAACTCAGAGTCAGAAAAATTGAAAGTCTCTTTCCCACCCATTTATTGAATTCACTTTAAGCTCCACAGTCTGCCTGGAATGAAACCCTGGGATTTTTTCCCCCTTAGTAAATTTCAGTCATATGTGCCCTTGTACTGTGTGCACTGTATTTTTTCATAGATACTCTTTATTTTATATTATCTATTACTATGTACATTTTACATATGTATATTTCAGTGTACTATATTCATCGTATACCTATTCATATCATATATATAAAGAATGGTATACCAAAATCATGTTCTATATGGGCAATTTAAGAGACTTCAAGAGTACTTTTGGCTCTACTCAACTTTCACTTTATACACTGACTCTACAAATTAATCCCCATGTATGATCAGTGTAATAATTATGCTGTTTTGGTTAAGTTTCAGTGCCTAAGCTCAGACAAGTCATAGCTTCAGTAAATGAAAGACCCTGCATGTTCATTCATGCAAAGTCTGTCAGAGAGTTTTGAGGAATCACAGAAAATGGAAGAGATGCCAGAGGAGTAAGAAATAGAAAAATATACCAATTTTCAAAAGGAGGATAAAGATATATTCCAGAAATTAAAACTATAAAACTCATTTGACACTGATCTCTAGCAACAAAAAGCAATTTCAGGATATTTAAATAATTTGGAAGCATTTAGGAAATGATTACAATTAGCCAGCATGGTTGCACTAAGAATAATTCATAACAAGGAAAGCTAATTTCTTTATTCTATCATATTCTTCCACTGCTTTTTAAGGAAAAGCCATAAAGATGGTATATCTTAATTTATTATATTCTAATGGGAAAAATGAAGAATACCATTAACTTATGAATTGCCGTCAAATGAGAGGGAGCTTTTAGTCAAGTCCTTCACTAATTTGCACTGAGTTTCATCTTGTCCAATATTTTTCTTTAATATCTTGGATGAAAAGTGTAGAGCAATTATATCTTGTTTGTGAATTACAAAAAGCTAGACAGGAGAGCAATTTCAGAAAATTAGTATTACCAAAAAAATCCTCAGTAAACAACTTGAAGAGCAAAGCTTATAAAACTTTATTTACTAAGAAGAAATGTAAAGATCATCACTGAGTACAAATCTTAACTTTGCATGCACAGAATTAGGCAAATCTGTCTTAAGTACAGAGCTTGTGGAAAGAACTAGACTTTTTTGTTGATTGAAGGTGTAACATGAGCCAGTCGTGTGAAATATCTGCCAAGAAAACACCGGCAGTCTTTGGTTACATTTCCAGTCCCCAAGAAAATGGGAGGTTATCTTCCCACCAAGCTGCATACTAGTTGACCACACGTGGAGTATTGTATTGACTTCAAGGGAACACATCTTAAATCTAATCCATCGTCAACATGACAGAATTTCAAATATTTGAAGACAGCTTTCAAGCTGCCTCCTCCAAGCTCAGTATTGCTCTTCTTAACAGAACAAGGTGTTGTGTCATCAGGACAATTCCTTGTTAATAATACCGCTCTCTGCACATTTGTCAACAACTCTTTGTAAATGCGTCACACGGGATTGGATGGGATGCCAGATGTAGAATGGCTAGCATAGAAGGGTGTAGGACCTTCACCTGCCCTGTGCAAGTTATTTTTGTATTTATCAAGTCTAAGATTATAGTGAAGCTACATCACACATTCATGTGACTTACAGTAATACTACTATACGTTTCAGCAAAAACAAATAAAAAGGAACATTGCCCACCCACTAAATATGCCTCTGAGTAAACATGAGATGAGAATGTGAATCTGGACACTCATGGGTCATAAATTTAATATTTCCTATAGTTAGGGCTAAATATGATTCAAGAGTTTACAGATGGGTGTTTTTCCTCACCCCTAGATACATTGCCACTCTTTATGGGAAATTTTAGATTTTCAAGGTATTTGACTCAGTGAAAATCTTGTCTTTTTTTGACTTTTGATAACCATGTAAGATGCAACTCTTCTGTATATCTTTTTTTTCTTGGCAGTAACCTCACATTTTTTAACTAAGAGGCAATTTTTAACATCACCAAATGCTTGTTAAATCAATTCTACTCTATATTATACTTCTAGAGTTGTTTTATTTTGTTTGAACCTAAGTATAGAATTTTATGTTTAATTCCTAGTATATTTCTTCCTATTTGACTCATCATTACAGATGATTGCTTTGTGGTATCAAATTGCTATTATACTCAGCCTTATGTCATCCAGTTTCCATGATAAGCCAAGGCCTGACCCCCCCCCCCCTTTTGGTCACCATTAGAGATTCATTAAGACGTTTGCATGAACTATATTTCACTGATTCTACAAATGCACATTTTTCCACATTTTTACATCTTTGAAATTATGTCTTAAAATCAGTGAGATCGTCAAGAGACAAGGAAACAAGCCATAGACTAAGAGAAAATATTTGCAAAAGACACACCCAATAAAGGACTATTATCTAAAATATACAAAGAACTCTTGAAACTTAATAAGAAGAAAATGAATAATCCAATTAAAAGTGGGCCAGGGGGCTTCCCTGGTGGTGCAGTGGTTGAGAGTCCGCCTGCCGATGCAGGGGACATGGGTTCATGCCCCGGTCCGGGAAGATCCCACATGCCATGGAGCGGCTAGGCCCGTGAGCCATGGCCGCTGAGCCTGCGCTTCTGGAGCCTGTGCTCCACAATGGGAGAGGCCACAACAGCGAGAGGCCCGCGTACAGCAAAAAAAAAAAAAAAAAAAAAAAGTGGGCCAAAACTTTAATAGACATCTCACCAAAGAAGACTCTGATGGCAAGTAAGCATATGAAAATATGTTCAATATTATATGTAATCAGGAAATTGAAAATTAAGACAATGAGATACCACTATGGAACTATTAGAATGGCCAAAATCCAGAACACTGACAACACCAAATGCTGGTGAGGATGTGGAGCAACAGGAACTCTCATTCATTGCTGGTGGGAATGCAAAATGATACAGTTACTTTGGAAGACAGTTTGGTGGTTTCTTACATAACTAAACATACTCTGACCATATGATCCAATAATCAGTCTCCTTCAATTGAAAACTTATCCACACAAAAACCTGCAAACAGATGTTTATAGCAGCTTTATTCATGATTGCCAAAACTTAGAAGAAGCCAAGATACCCTTCAGTAGGTGAGTGGATAAACTATGGTACATCCAATCAATGGAATATTATTCAGCAGTAAAAAGAAATGAGCTATCAAGCCATGAAAAGAATGGAGGAACCTTAAATGCATATTATTAAGTAAAAGAAGCCAGTCTGAAAAGGCTACATAGTGTGTGACTCAAACTATATCATCTGGAAAACACAAAACTTTGGAGACAGTAAAAAAATTAGTGGTTGCCAGGGGTTGGGAGTAAAGAAGGATGAAAAGGTAGAGCACAGATTTTTAGGACAGTGAAACTACTCTGGATGATACTACAATAGTGGATACATGTCATTATACATTTGCTCAATCCCATAGAATGTACAACACCAAGCGAGAACCCTAATGTAAACTATAGACTTTGGGCGATAATAAAGTGTCAATGTAGGTTTATCTATTTTAACAAATGTACCATGCTAGTATGGGAGGTCAACAGTGAGGGAGGCTATGTATATGGGGGCGACTAGGGGTATATGGGGCCTCTGTACTTTCCATTCAATTTTGCTGTGAACCTAAACATTTTCTAAAATATAAGTTTACTAATAAAAAGTCAAAATCAGTGCGATCTTAAAATACCTGTTGGCCAGGTGACAGCCCTGACATAGCGGTCATCACCTGTGCATACAGCAACATAGTCATTGCTGCTCATATTATCAGCACTTCAAATGAATTATGTGCAATGTTGGGACTTTTCATATTAACTTTAAAATATCTTCAAAAATATACACTATGATTCAACTTGGAAACAAAAAGATATTATAGATGTGAACAGCACAGAAACAGAGCGGGGGGTGCATATTTGATGTTAGTGCAGCAAAGAATTGCCATTGCAGTAAATGACCCAAACTGTATTTTCTCAAGAATATAGGACCTAGGAAAGGATAGTCACCACACATGCATGAAGTCATGCTGTATTTTATTCCTGAGATAAGCACACAAAGACTATCACATGGCAGTAATGTATGTAAGCGAAAATTTTAAAATCCCTGAGGCTAGAGCAAAGAAATTTTATGCACTGAGAAAAAGCTGTTGTGACAATGTCATATGACTTAAGTCATAAAAATACAAAAGCAAGTCTAGTCAAATAGGAAATGCTGAAAAAAAGCTGAGTATTCTTTAACATGCCTCAGAATTAGACTGTCAATGCTAAAGGAGTCTCTACAGAGACCTAGGAGCATAAATAAGTTTAAAAGCCCTTTCAGTAAGTGTAAAATAAAAATTCTAAGTGATTAGAAAGCACATAATAGTTTTAAAGGCAGCAATTTTTTTTAGTAGTATACAAAATAATGGTGAGTCTTATAATCAATAGCATCTCAAGTCAAAGAAATATGATTTTACCAACTTACAGACTTAATCTATACATTCATTGATGATAAAACTTCCATGGTCCCTTAGAAGAATTGACGAGTGAACTGGCTAGTAGGCATTTTCCCTTGATAGATGGGAGGGTCAATATAAAACACTGCACATGCAAGGTCTACACAGGACAATAAAAAGAGTTGTGCATGGTTGTAAACGGGTGAATACAATCAACAGAGCTGCCTAATTCAATTAAGTAATTCAGTGACTGAAACTTGATGCACCTGGATCAATTGGAGCAGAACAAGCATAACTACTCTTAAACATACTGTTCTGGTGAAACTTGTGTACCTGTGTCTGTACACTTTGAAACATTTGATCAGTTAAAAGAACCTAAAATCCTAATTTGGGAGGCAGGAAATTTTTTTTAAACCAAGTTTATAGTTACAGGACACCCTAGTCTAAAATAACTAGTCAAAAGTAACTAATCTAAGCACCTTCATTACTAGAATTGCCTCTTAATTGTTCTACCTGCATCCATTTTGGCTCCCATCAGCCTATTCTCCATGCTTTTCTAAGTGCAAATGCACAAACACTAACAAATTTTAACATCTGAGTCATTTCTTCTTGCTCTTAAGAAAAATTCAAAACTCCTTCCCATGGCTTGATCCGGATTCCCTCTCTAGCCACATCTTACTTCATGACTGTGCTTTTGGCACAAGAACACAATTTTTCAGTACCTTATTAGAGCCATGTTCCCACTCATCAATGAGTTCTCTGCTTGGCGTTCACTTACCATTTTCCCTCATTTGGTAAGCTCTGATTCATCCTTCGGCTGCCAACTCAGTTGTCACTTCCTGAGAGAAGCCCAGTCTCCCTGACTAGGTCAAGTTCACCTGTCTCACACACTTACAGTACCACGTCTCTCTATCTCATTGCAGTTAACATGGTTAAAAAGAAAATATTGTTATAACAAACGGCGGAGGAAATTTGTTTAATAAAAAGGGCTAAGAACATTCTAGAATTGAAGAAAGACATAGTCTGAGATTGAAGAAACATGGAAAATCCCAAGAAAAATATAAAAGCAAATTGATGCCTAGACACTCATAAATAAATTACAGAAAATCAAAACTAAAAGTGAAAATCTGTAAAGAGAAGACATTACTTAGAATGGCAATCACATTTAGAGAAGAATTCTAGTTAGCAGCAATAAAAGATAATAAAATAATATCTTCAGAGGCGAATGAAAATATTCTCAAATCAGAATTCTATAAATAGCCAAACTATTATTCAAGAATTAAAAAAAAAATCATTTTCAAAGACCAAGAGATTATTTACCTAGAGACTGCAATGGTTAATCTTATGTTTCAATTTGGCTAGGCCATGGTACCCAGATATTTGGTCACACATTATTCTGGATGTTTCCATGAAGCTATTTTTTAGATGATATTAACATTTAAACCAGTAGATTTTGAGTACAGTATATTACTCAACAAGATGTGGGTGAGCCTCATCTGATCAGTTGGTCTTAATAGAAAAAAACTGACCTCCCTGAAAGAGTAAGAGAGTTCTGCCAGTAGATAACCTTCCAATTCAAACTGCAACTCTTCCCTGGGTTTCCTCCACAATCTCATGATCTCATGAAACACTTCAATCTTTCTCTCCCTCCATCCCCTCCCAATTCTCTTCCCCTTCCCTTTCCTTCCCCTTCCCTCCCCTCCCCTCCCTTCTCCTCTCTTTCCCTCCCTCTCTTCTGTTTCTGTGGAGAACCCTGACTAATACATAGAACTACACTAAAAAGTCATGTATTAAAAGCTATACTTTGATAAGGAAAAAAAATAACCCAGAAATAAGGGATGGATTACACTATTACAAGGACAATAAGGAGAAAAAAACAGAAAAACAGTAACCTGCTGACAAATATAAATAAATATTGACTATTTAAAAAGCAAAGACAGGGAGGGGCTTCCGGGAAGATGGCGGAAGAGTAAGACGCAGTGATCACCTTCCTCCCCACAGACACACCAGAAATACATCTACACGTGGAACAACTCCTACAGAACACCTACTGAACGCTGGCAGAAGACCTCAGACCTCCCAAACGGCAAGAAACCCCCCCCCCCCCACGTACCTGGGTAGGGCAAAAGAAAAAAGAATAAACAGAGACAAAAGGATAGGGATGGGACCTGCACCAGTGGGAGGGAGCTGTGAAGGAGGAAAGGTTTCCACACACTAGGAAGCTGCTTCGTGGGCGGTGACTGCGGGTGGCGGAGGGGGAAGCTTCGGAGCCGCGGAGGAGAGCACAGCAACAGGGGTGTGGGGAACAAAGCGGAGAGATTCCCGCACAGAGGATAGGTGCCGACCGGCACTCACCAGCCTGAGAGGCTTGTCTGCTCACCCGCCGGGGTGGGCGGGGCTGGGAGCTGAGGCTCGGGCTTCGGTTGGAGCGCAGGGAGAGGACTGGGGTTGGCGGCGTGAACACAGCCTGCAGGGGGTTAGTGCGCCATGGCTAGCCGGGAGGGAGTCCGGGGAAAAGACTGGACCTGCCGAAGAGGCAAGAGACTTTTTCTTCCCTCTTTGTTTCCTGGTGCGTGAGGATAGGGGATTAAGAGCGCTGCTTAAAGGAGCTCCAGAGACGGGCGCGAACCGCGGCTAAAAGCGCAGACCCCAGAGACAAGCATGAGACGCTAAGGCTGCTGCTGCCGCCACCCAGAAGCCTGTGTGCGAGCACAGGCCACTATCCACACCCCCCTTCTGGGGAGCCTGTGCAGCTCGCCACTGCCAGGGTCCCGGGATCCAGGGACAACTCCTCCTGGAGAACGCATGGGGCGCCTCAGGCTGGTACAACATCATGCTGGCCTCTGCCGCCGCAGGCTCGCAGGATAAATCCAAGGAGAAATATGCTAAGACACATATTAATCAAACTGTCAAAAATTAAATACAAAGAAAACATATTAAAAACAGCAAGGGAAAAACAACAAATAACACACAAGGGAATCCCCGTAAGGTTAACAGCTGATCATTCAGCAGAAACTCTGCAAGCCAGAAGGGACTGGCAGGACATATTTAAAGTGATGAAGGAGAAAAACCTGCAACCAAGATTACTCTACCCAGCAAGGATTTCATTCAGATTTGATGGAGAAATTAAAACCTTTACAGACAAGCAAAAGCTGAGAGAGTTCAGCACCACCAAACCAGCTCTACAACAACTGTTAAAGGAACTTCTCGAGACAAGAAACACAAAAGAAGGAAAAGACCTAGAATATCGAACCCAAAACAATTAAGAAAATGGGAATACGAACATACATATCGATAATTACCTTAAATGTAAATGGACTAAATGCTCCCACCAAAAGACACAGATTGGCTGAATGGATACAAAAACAAGACCCATATATTTGCTGTCTACAAGAGACCCACTTCAGATCTAGAGACACATACAGACTGAAAGTAAGGGGATGGAAAAAGATATTTCATGCAAATGGAAACCAAAAGAAAGCTGTAGTAGCAATTCTCATATCAGACAAAATAGACTTTAAAATAAAGACTGTTAGAAGAGACAAAGAAGGACACTACATAATGATCAAGGGATCGATCCAAGAAGAAGATATAACAATTGTAAATATTTATGCACCCAACATAGGAGCACCTCAATACATAAGGCAAATACTAACAGCCATAAAAGTGGAAATCGACAGTAACACATTCATAGTAGGGGACTTTAACACCCCACTTTCACCCATGGACAGATCATCCAAAATGAAAATAAATAAGGGAACACAAGCTTTAAATGATACATTAAACAAGATGGACTTAATTGATATTTATAGGACATTCCGTCCAAAAACAACAGAATACACATTTTTCTCAAGTGCTCATGGAACATTCTCCAGGATATATCATATCTTGGGTCACAAATCAAGCCTTGGTAAATTTAAGAAAATTGAAATTGTATCAAGTATCTTTTCCAACCACAATGCTATGAGTCTAGAAATAAACTACAGGAAAAGATCTGTAAAAAATACAAACACATGGAGGCTAAACAATACACTACTTAATAACGAAGTGATCACTGAAGAAATCAAAGAGGAAATAAAAAAATACCTAGAAACAAATGACAATGGAGACACAACGACCCAAAATCTGTGGGTTGCAGCAAAAGCAGTTCTAAGAGGGAAGTTTATAGCAATACAATCCTACCTTAAGAAACAGGAAACATCTCGAATAAACACCTAAAGCAATTAGAGAAAGAAGAACAAAAAACCCCCAAAGTTAGCGGAAGGAAAGAAATCATAAAAATCAGATCAGAAATAAATGAAAAAGAAATGAAGGAAACGATAGCAAAGGTCAATAAAACTAAAAGGTGGTTCTTTGAGAAGAGAAACAAAATTGATAAACCATTAGCCAGACTCATCAAGAAAAAAAGGGAGAAGACTCAAATCAATATGAATGAAAAAGGAGAAGTAACAACGGACACTGCAGACATACAAAAGATCATGAGAGATTACTACAAGCAACTCTATGCCAATAAAATGCACAACCTGGAAGAAATGGACAAATTCTTAGAAATGCACAACCTGCCAAGACTGAATCAGGAAGAAATAGAAAATATGAACAGACCAATCACAAGCACTGAAATGGAAACTGATTAAAAATCTTCCAAAAAACAAAAGCCCAGGACCAGATGGCTTCACAGGCGAATTCAATCAAACATTTAGAGAAGAGCTAACACCTATCCTTCTCAAACTCTTCCAAAATATAGCAGACGGAGGAATACTCCCAAACTCATTCTACGAGGCCACCATCACCCTGATACCAAAACACACAAAGATGTCACAAAAAAGAAAACAACAGGACAATATCACTGATGAACATAAATGCAAAAATCCTCAACAAAATACTAGCAGACAGAATCCGACAGCACATTAAACGGATCATACACCATGATCAAGTGTGGTTTATTCCAGAAATGCAAGGATTCTTCAATATACCCAAATCAATCAACGTGATACACCATATTAACAAATTGAAGGAGAAAAACCATTTGATCATCTCAATAGATGCAGAGAAAGCGTTCGACAGAATTAAACACCCATTTATGATAAAAACCCTGCAGAAAGTAGGCATAGAGGGAACTTTCCTCAACATAATAAAGGCCATATATGACAAACCCACAGCCAACATCGTCCTCAATGGTGAAAAACTGAAACCATTTCCACTAAGATCAGGAACAAGACAAGGTTGCCCACTCTCACCACTCTTATTCAACATAGTTTTGGAAGTTTTAGCCACAGCAATCAGAGAAGAAAAGGAAATAAAAGGAATCCAAATCGGAAAAGAAGTAAAGGTGTCACTGTTTGCAGATGACATGATAGTATACATAGAGAATCCTAAAGATGCTACCAGAAAACTACTAGAGCTAATCACTGAATTTGTTAAATTCGCAGGGTACAAATTAATGCACAGAAATGTCTTGCATTCCTATACACTAATGATGAAAAATCTGAAAGTGAAATCAAGAAAACACTCCCATTTACCATTGCAACAGAAAGAATAAAATACCTAGGAATAAACCTACCTAAGGAGACAAAAGACCTGTATGCAGAAAATTATAAGACACTGATGAAAGAAATTAAAGATGATACAAACAGTTGGAAAGATATACCATGTTCTTGGACTGGAAGAATCAACATTGTGAAAATGACTCTACTACCCAAAGCAATCTACAGATTCAGTGCAATCCCTATCAAACTACCAATGGCATTTTTCACAGAACTAGAACAAAAAATTTCACAATTTGTATGGAAACACAAAAGACCCCGAATAGCCAAAGCAATCTTGAGAACGAAAAACGGAGCTGGAGGAATCAGGATCCCTGACTTCAGACTCTACTACAAAGCTACAGTAATCAAGACAGTATGGTACTGGCACAAAAACAGAAAGATAGATCAATAGAACAGGATAGAAAGCCCAGAGATAAACCCACACACATATGGTCACCTTATCTTTGATAAAGGAGGCAGGAATGTACAGTGTAGAAAGGACAGCCTCTTCAATAAGTGGTGCTGGGAAAACTGGACAGGTACATGTAAAAGTATGAGATTAGATCACTCCCTAACACCGTACACAAAAATACACCCAAAATGGATTAAAGACCTAAATGTAAGGCCAGACACTATCAAACTCTTACAGGAAAACATAGACAGGACACTCTTTGACATAAATCACAGCAAGATCCTTTTTGACCCACCTCCTGGAGTAATGGAAATAAAAACAAAAATAAACAAATGGGACCTAATGAAACTTCAAAGCTTTTGCACAGCAAAGGAAACCATAAACAAAACCAAAAGACAACCCTCAGAATGAGAGAAAATATTTGCAAATGAAGCAACTGACAAATGATTAATCTCCAAAATTTATAAGCAGCCTATGCAGCTTAATAACAAAAAAACAAACAACCCAATCCAAAAATGGGCAGAAGACCTAAATAGACATTTCTCCAGAGAAGATATACAGATTGCCAAGAAACACATGATAGGATGCTCAGCATCACTAATCATTAGAGAAATGCAAATCAAAACTACAATGAGGTATCACCTCACATGGGTCAGAATGGCCATCATCAAAAAATCTAGAAACAATAAATGCTGGAGAGGGTGTGGAGAAAAGGGAACCCTCTTGCACTGTTGGTGGGAATGTTAATTATACATACACTGTGGAGAACAGTATGGAGGTTCCTTAAAAAACTACAAATAGAACTACCATATGATCCAGCAGTCCCACTACTGGGCATATACCCTGAGAAAACCATAATTCAAAAAGAGTCATGTACCAAAATGTTCATTGCAGCTCTATTTACAATAGCCTGGAGATGGAAACAACCTAAGTTTCCATCGGATGAATGGATAAAGAAGATGTGCACATATATACAATGGAATATTACTCAGCCATAAAAAGAAACGAAATTGAGCTATTTGTAATGAGGTGGATAGACCTAGAGTCTCTCATACAGAGTGAAGTAAGTCAGAAAGAGAGAGACAAATACCGTATGCTAACACATATATATTGAATTTAAGAAAAAAAAATGTCATGAAGAACCTAGGGGTAAGACAGGAATAAAGACACAGACCTACTAGAGAATGGACTTGAGGATATGGGGAGGGCGAAGGGTAAGCTGTGACATAGCGGGAGAGAGGCATGGACATATATACACTACCAAACGTAAGGTAGATAGCTAGTGGGAAGCAGCCACATAGCACAGGGAGATCAGCTCGGTGCTTTGTGACTGCCTGAAGGGGTGGGATAGGGAGGGTGGGAGGGAGGGAGACGCAGGAGGGAAGTGAAGTGGGAACATATGTATATATATAACTGATTCATTTTGTTGTAAAGCAGAAACCAGCACACCATTGTAAGCAATTATACTCCAATAAAGATTTTTAAAAAAAAAGGAAGGACAATAAAATACTAGACATCAATACATAGAAAATATGAGGGACATAGAGTAAAAATGCTCTAAGTTTCTTGTATTAACAACCTTAGATTTATTAAGTATGCATTTAAAAATTGAGGGGTAGCCACTTAAAAGGACAAGTTTTGGATTACTTCTAAAAGATCAGATTAAAGAAAATTCACTTAAACCAAGACAAAAAAGAGAAGTAAAGCAAAGGAAAAAAAAAAGAAAGGAAATTTGAAAACATTATCGTCATCATCATAAATATCAATAACCTCAATAAAAGTCACTAGATAAATTTGCTTATTAAGAGACAGAGACTCTCAGATTGAATGAAATACAAAATCCACATGGATAGGTCTTATATGATGTTGACTAAAAAGAGGAAGTTACAGAAAGAGAATTAATGTAAATTTTTAAAACTCAAAAAACAATTCTATATATAGTCTATAAATATATTCCTATGTACTAGAAGTACGAAAACATGAGCACACATCTACTTCAGGTTGCTACTCACGTCTAGGGGGGAGTGGAAATGGGATTTATTTTTGAGATATGTGCAAAAGAGAAAAACACTCTCTGTTTTGCAGTTTAGGTTCTTTCATGGTTATAACCTGCCATGTCAGGTGAGTCCCATCTGGATGACCGACTGTCCTATACCAAGGTTGAAAACCGATTCTACAGTGTCACCTGGAGTGTGTTAAGAAATGGGCTTTATTGCTTAAAGAGAAAACTCGTGTGGAAATCATGATCTGCAAGGGAAGACGCCACGTCTCCATCACTCTACCATCCTACAGAGATCGGTGAGTCTATAGGCAGTTGGAGGGACATTGCCCTTCTGTTTTTCTGCTTTTTTATAGGGTAAGGCAAGAAAGCTGCCTTATTAATTGGGGAGTACACTGGCTGCCTGGTGCCAGGAGGTCAGGATTTTGGATGTTAGCTGTTTACAGCGTTGTCTGGGAAAATTAGCTGCCCTTCACTTGAAGATCCTGGGGCCCACAGAAGTTTGCCAAACCGCTGCCTGGGTTAGAGACCACGAGTGCTGTGGGAAGCTGAACTTGGGTGTAGACTCTCCAGCAAGGAGTTGGGGGTGCCAGTAGTCTCAGCTGGACTGTTGCCCAAGCAACCTAGGGTGGGTTCCAAGATCATTTTCAAAAAACATAGATCAATGCACTATGGTATCTGTAATGTTTTATTTCTTTTTTAAAAAGGGGGCAGGGGGAGGAGTGGGGAATCTAAAACAAAGACCACAATATACTAACAGTTGTTCAGCCTCAGTGGTATGTACATAAATGCTTGTTTCACTCCCTTCTGCACTATATTTGAAAGACCCCCTTCCCGGGAAAGCGGGGGTGGGATGAATTGGGAGATTGGGATTGAATAGATACACTACTATGTATTATAAAATAGGTGACTAATGAGAACCTACTGTATAACACAGGGAACTCTACTCAGTGCTCTGTGGTGACCTAAATGGGAAGGAAATCCAAAAAGACGGTAAATAAGTATACGTATGGCTGATTCACTTTGCTGTACAGCAGAAACTGACACAGCAGTATAAAGCAACTATACTCCAATTAAAAAAATGTTTTAATAAAAATAAAATAAAAGCCCCCTTCCCCATCCTCCAATCCCACTGCTTCCCTAAATTGTAATAATCACTGCTAAGACTTTGGTGTTTTTCCAGATCGTATTTTTCTATGGGTTAAAATATGAACACATAAAATATAGAGTTTGTGTGTTTGGTGGAGGAGGATCACTCTTGCTGTCATTTTGAGTTTTGATGTTAAGCCTTTTTGTTTGTTTCTACTTGAACTTCTGGAGATTCTGGATTGTTGCATATTGTGTTGGCTTTGTGCCCCTTTGTGACCATGATAGATTGGGAATTAGTCTCTCATAACATAAATATAACAGAATAAAAACTCAAAGTCTAATTCACATATTGTAAAAAGATGACTAAGAAATTTTATCATGAGGGTTGTTGGAAAATCTGTCCCTTCATTGTCATTATCATCCATTAGAAGTCAAACAGATCCTGAAAATATTTTTTTTTTCCTCCACGTAGAAAGTCATTTTGATCAAACATGTGAAACTAGGTCTTGTGACCAACTTGCTTCCCGTGCTTTGACTTTTACTTTAACCTTTACGAAAGGAAGTGAGCATGGTTTGAGTGTGTGCAGATGCACACGTGCGTGCTCTCTCTCCTGATGCTAATATCTCTTCATCTTCTGCTTCCTTTACTGAGCTAGAAAAAGGTTCCTTTCCTCCTTGGTTGAAGCACGAATTCACAATCTTTTTATTTGTCACTTTTTAGCCTGTTCTAGAATGTCTCCCTTTCTCT
Source organism: Grampus griseus (assembly GCF_964374135.1). Lineage (NCBI taxonomy): Eukaryota > Metazoa > Chordata > Mammalia > Artiodactyla > Delphinidae > Grampus > Grampus griseus. The sequence continues at coordinate 100,447,896 of NC_139019.1, forward strand.
CCATTAAAGAGGGGTAAAATAAAATACCTCATTTTACACCTCTTAAAAGTAATTTTTATTTATACCACAACCCTTGAAGTTCACATTTTTTTCTGAAGGAAACTCCCCTGGCCACCCCCTTCCCTTCACAAGGCCACTGTTTGATCTAGTTACATTTTTATATGGAAAATATTTTCAGCAGCTCCGGTTGCTGATTTTACAAAGAATAAAAACAGAAATGGTCGCTACATTTGGCAGGAACACTTAGACCTGCGGAGTAAGCCACTGATATATTCCTGCTGCACAAATGATTTGTTTTGCTTTGTGAACTTGGACAAGCAACTCTTTCTTTTTCACAGCAAAATAGTCGGTAAAGGGGAAAAGACCAGCGCACCAGGAGGGAGCACATATTCTGTTCTTTAACCAACTTTTAAAAATATGTTTTACGTCAGTATCTAAATTACATTGCGCAGGCTGGTATTTTTTTATTTTTATTATTCAAACTCTTCTGAAGGTGGGTGTGAACTAATCCTTTTGTTTGTATTTCTGGGTTGGCTTTGATGAGTTAGATATTAAGTATGACTGGTCCAGGTGTCGCATATTGATGCAGGGCATAAGTGTCAGCATTTAGATGGAGAATAATTGGATTCATATCTGTGTTATGTTTTCAAATTGCTGGGTCAGTTCTGGGTCTCCTGCTGTAAATTCTTCACTGCAGGTCCAAGTAAAAGGAATGTGACAGATTTAATACCTAGAATAAGTTATTAACTGTAAAGATGCATAAAACAGTGGCACTGCTGAGCAGAGAACATTACACTGCTCATAATTCTATAAATGAAAATTAAAGTGTTTTTTATATCAGGGAAATATTTTTCTTCATTAACTCTCCTGCTTTCCTCAAGGAAAGTCTTTATGTCTGATCTCAAGTTGAACAAGCACTTTTTGGCCATTTAACTCATGGATGTTTAAATTCTAAGATCCAAGTGTGAGAGGATGAATTTGGTAAGAGAAGGGAGTTGTTTGGAATGTTTCACTTCCCAACGGTAGTCAAGTGGCTACCGTTGACTGCAGCCATGATCTTTCCAGAGAACAACATATAGGCTGAATACCATTATAAAGACTCTGAAATATTATAATTTTTTGTCACAGTGTACTTGCCTTTCTGTCCTGGCCAAAAGGAGGGAGAATTGGATTCTAGCCCCACCAATTAATTAGAAAATTGTTAGACAGGAAGACAGGAAGGGGGAAAAAAAGAAGAGAAAGAGAAAGAAGCCAAGAATCCAGGAGGAAAAGAGATGGATGTTTTTCACCCCTCCCTGCAAGCACCAGCATTTTGAGCGATGACTGGTGCTGGTGGATAGCTTGGATTTTTCTGGGGCAGAATGTCAGCAGTGGCTAGTCGGTGCCTGTGGGACCACGCCACTCCCACCCTGAGAAAATTCTCCATTTCTGCAGCACCTTTTATCACACAAACCCAGGATGAGCGGGGAACTTCAACGCCACACCTAAATTCGCTCTGCCGTTCATTTTATTAAACATTGACTGAATACCCCCTATGGAAGAAGCCAGTCCCGGTTGATACAGAGTGTAGCATAAGTTACACAGGAGTTTCTCAAACTTCAGTCATTCAGTACCACTTTATTTATTTAGCATACTTTTATGGAGACACCATTTTAAGCACTTTATGAATATTAGCCCATCTAATCCACTTAACAGTCCAGAGCCCCCTTTTATGACAGATGTTGAAACTGAGGCTCAAAGAAATTGAGTAACTTGCCCCAGGTTACACCTTTACAAATTTTGCCATATCTACATCTCATTCATACATTATTTACCTACTTACTTTCTTTAAATTATTCACTTTTTTCCACTTAAATGAAAGTGTATTTAAGAAATCTTATCAGTGCATAAATGGGAAACAAACAATACTATGAGTCTAATGTGATAATTATACTTCCAACTATATTTGAAGATAAATACGTATGCCACTTCATACTCATTAGTGTGGCTCTAATTTGTTTAAATGGAAAGTAACAAGTGTTGGCGAGGATATGGAGAAATTGGAAGTTTCATGTACTGCTAATAGGAATGTAAAATGGTGTCGCCATTGTGAAAAACAGTTTGGCGACTCCTCAAAAAGTTAAGCGTAGAATTACCATAAGACCAACAATCCCACTGCTAGATATATTACCCAAAAGATTTGAAAACAGACACTCAAACAAATACTTGCACATGGATGTTCATAGCAGCATAATTGATAAAAGCCAAAAAGCAGAAACAACCCAAATGGCCATCAACTGTTGGATGGATAAACAAAATGTGGTACATCCACACAGTGGTATATTATTTGGCCACAAAAAGGGATCAGTTATTGGCACATAATACAAAATGTATGAACGCTGAAAACGTTATGCAAACTCAATGAAGCCAGACACAAAAGGCCATGTAATGTATGATTGCATTCATAAGAAATATCCAAAATAGGTAAATCTATAGAGACAAAAATTAAATTTGTGGTTTTCAGGGGCTGGGCAAAGGGGAGAATGACAATTGGCTGCTTAATGCCTGTGGAATTTCTTTTTGGGATAATGAAGATGTTCTGGAATTAGATAGCAGCGATCAGAATACTTTGTGAATACACTAAAAATCGTGCATTTTAAAAGGGTGAACCTGATGATATATGAATTATATCTCAATAAAGCCACTATTTAAAAATAAATAGCAAAAATGGTAAAGGTGCTTCAGGGATACTGCAAATATTTTATTTATAAAGAACTACTTTTCTTTTCAAATAAGAATTTCTCTGATGCTTTTCCACTGAAACAAAACACAAAATAAATGGATGGTGAGGCTAGTAAAAAAGAATATTTAGATAGATATAGATATACACATACATACAATTGCATTTAAAAGCTGTATTTGTGTCCCGCCTAGAATAATTTCATATATACTATCAGAAGTAAAGGTACCAAATTTGGGGGAACACTGCTGAATATCATAGAGGGTATGTTCAAGTGTCAGCAAGCTTGAGTTTGAATCCCAGATCTATAACTTACTATGTGAATTGAGAAAGTTTCTTAATGTCTCTAAACCTGTTTCTTCATCTGTAATATGGGGAAAATAATTGCTAGTAGTGAGGTGCCAGTATCAGGTAAGCCTGGGCTATTAACTTACGAGAACATTTCTTGAGCCCCTGCTCTATGCCAGTAAGGCAATATGCTAGAAGCATTATGTGTAATTTCATTAAATCCACACAGAAACCTCATGAGATCCAATTTAAACATAGAACCAAGAGGACAGCCTTCACTGTGGACAGTTCCACTAAGCACTATTGAAAACCTAATGCCTTCTAACCTCACAGCCATGCAAGTTATTATGGATGCAGAATTATCACCTTCTTCAAATTCCTTAAATTCAGTCTATTATCTTATGGACCATACTTTGTTTTTAAGATTTTAAAACATCAATTTATTATATAAAAAAAAGAATATGTCATTATTCTGATCTCTCATAAAATCTGTAACAAAAAATTATTTACATTTTATTTATATTTTATACCAGTTGCTAGTATCTTGCATATACCCTCTAAAAGATTATGTCTTAGATTGGTGAAAGAATTTACCCAAAATTCTATAAAATTTACCCAGAAGAAAAGATAAATAAAGTACAGAAACCATTATTCAAATTCAAATTTTAATTGACACTGGGGTCTTGGTGTATCCTTCTGGCATCTGAGAAGCCCACGCATGTACAATAACATTCATTAACTAAAAATAAATTTCACGTGTGCAGATTCCGTGACAGTAATAATAAACAAATGCCAAATCACTAAAATATATTACACCCTTGCACCAGCAATTGAAATGAGCTTGGAGTCTCTTAAAGTCCACGTGGCAATAAAAGTATGGCCCCCAAATGAATCAGAATGGTGCGCATGAAACCCTTTTTCTTTTAAAGAGTCTATATAACATGTCCTGAAAGTAATAATTCAAATACTAAACATACTATTACTTCTATCTCTTGGTCTCGTATTTGACTGAATTCTTAGGAACCTACCTCACAGGGAGATGACCACTCAACTTTGCAAGGCAGTCAAGGTTTCTAAAACAGGCTATGTTTATAAGAGAGGGTCAAAAAGAACTAAAACAACTCTTAGTGCATCTGAGTTAATCCCTAGTTTAGTTTTTCTGAAAGTTCCCAATCTGTCCTTAATTATTTCTATTCAACTCACCCTTTACACGTACATAGTCAAGTAGGGAGAATTGGGCCCATGGGTTTTACATTTTCATTAAAAGCCAGAGGTAAGATACAACCGACTTGAATTGTGGGTGGCAGCTCACTTCATGATTTCTTCAGAGGAAATTTGACTGAACACATGGAGCTGGGCCGTGCAGCAAGATCACTACTTGCTTTGCAAGTGGGTGCATGTAGGCATTTGGCAAGCATTCACCAAAACTTCTTTCATTGGCCCATAGCTGAATTATTGTCCTTTCTGCTACCTTTCAGTTACCAAAGTAAAAAGGTCAGTTTCTTTATACTTAAAAAATAGTGCAAATGCAAGTTCTGTTAACAATAACTGCTTGTAACACACTTCCATTTCTATTAACCATGTTAGGGCCGTGTTACTTTCTATAGTTCCTACGTTCTGGGAGCTGGATAAATGCTCCCTGACAATGCTAAGCCGTAATACATGTGTATCTATGAATATATGCAAAAGTATACAAAGTATCAAATTTTTAAAAATCTGTATGTGTGTTTCCACGTAAGTATTACTCTTCACAGTTGCCTAAAATGTAAAGCTAGATATATGTATATATAAACACATACTAAATTAGAAAAGTATAAAAGTGTGTGTCTTATAATACACATACAGGGAAAAGACATTCTAGTTCAAACTTTAAATAATGGCTAAATACTTAGAGAATATCATCTGCTTACAACAATAAAATACTGAATACATTTATTATTCAACCCGCATAAGCACTCCTACATTTCATTAATGGTCTTAGATTTGTTTTCTGTTAATTAAATCAAGAAAGAATAATAACAACATAGGCTCCCTGGGAAAACTTATCTGTAGTCATCTTTTTTTTAATTAGAAATTTTAAAATTCTGTCTGAAAATAAAAAGAGAAAGAAAGCACATAAGTAAAGATAAAATGAACTGGGAAAGCTTGATGATGTATATGACAAATTAAAATTAAATAATAAATACATAAATAATTTAAAATCTATTGGGAAAACATAAATATCTCAGTAGGAATGTGGGCAAAGGCCAGGAGCAGGCAAGTCACAAAAGAAAGAGTATAAATAGCCAATAAACATGTAAAAAGATATTCAACCTTAGTTGTAACCAAAATAAAGCTAATTTTCTTACCTAGAACAACCCCAAGTGTTTAGAAACTGATAACACCAAGGATTGGTGATTTGTCTCAATACAGGCACTCTAATTTTGTGGGCCAGGGGGTAAACTGGTTCTACCTTTTTGGAGAGCAATCCAGCAATATTATCAAGATGTAAATGTTCTTACCCTCAGAAACCACAATTCCAAGGAAATTCTTAAGGAAATAATTAAATGAAAGAGCAAAAAGTATGCATATACATATCATATAAATATCAACATATACATACGTAGATGCATATTTCTACGAGTGTGTATATGTATGTTTGTATGCATGCAGTGGCATTGTATATAATGTCCCAATAGTGTTGAAATAACCCAAATCTCCAAAAGGACAAGATCAATTAAATAATTTATTATGACCCTTTCTTACAATGAAATAAACAACTATTTAAAAAATAATAATGTAGAATTATATTTATTAACAGGAAAACTCCAAGCGCTATTAAGTGAGTAATCTTTTTTTTTTTTTTTGAGCTGCACTGGGTCTTCGTTGCTGCACGCGGGCTTTCTCTAGTTGTGGCGAGCAGGGGTTATTTTTCGTTGAGGTGCACAGGCTTCTCACTGCAGTGGCTTCTCTTGCTGCAGAACGCAGGCTCCAGGCACGCAGGCTTTAGCAGTTGTGGCTTGCGGGCTCTAGAGCGCAGGCTCAGTAGTTACGGCGCACGGGCTTAGTTGCTCCTAGGCACATGGGATCTTTCCGGACCAGGGATCGAACCCAGTCCCCTGCATCGGCAGGCAGATTCTTAACCACTGTGCCACCAAGGAAGTCCAGTAACCAATTTTTAAAACAGTTTTCATCTTGTTTTTCTTTTTTTGCAAGAAATATGCATAACAAAAAGTCTGAAGTTACACTAAAAAACCATTTTTATCTCTGAGCAGTGAAAATTTTTGTATAATTTTTTTCTATCTTTCTATATAGTTTAAATTTTTTGCAATGTATATATTATGCTTATTAGAAAAATAGCTAACTTTATCTTATTTACACGTTCTTCCTCAACTTAAGGAATAGCAAACAACATGACTGTACAAGTCAAACTGTCAATACTGAGCCTCCTGGTTATCACTTGTCACCTTAACCGTTCCCTTCTCTCTATTTAGAATCATCCAATTTCTAAATTGCAATTTCTAACTGTCCCTTGATCTGTGACCACAAGTAATCAACTGGAGTGATAGAAGAGTTGATTCTTTTCTTTTCCTAACACTCCTAGCACAGTTCTGGTACAAATACATATAATATTTACTCAATAAATATTGCTTCAATTGTACTTTCTCAAGGACCCTGGAAGCTTTTCAGTGCTGTACATGGTAATCTGATATCTATTTAAGGGCTAAATTGGATTATCTAAAGAATGAAACTATATTTCCCTGAGGTTTCTTCTAGATCGAACTAATTAGAGCTAAACTATAATATGTAGGAGGAAGGGATTTCTCTCATTTGAAAATAATAAAACAGAAGAGTCATCAAACTGATAGGACAGTTATTTTTCTACATTACTAAGCAATTATGAAGCGTGACAATGTGAATTTAGGGTGCATTTTATAAGAACCTCCTACTAGAGTTGGTATATGACTTGGGGGTTGAGTTCAGAGTACCCTTAAAGACCTTTTCTTGTTGTCCAGTGAGAGGCTATCACAGATCGGTAGGCGGGAGCCCACTCAGCAGGTAAGGTAGAAGGCAGTGTTTTTAGTTCACAGGAGTTGAGCAGAGCATGGCACATTCATCTTGTAGGCTTGTGCCCTAGGACCTTTTACAATAATAAATTCAAAAAATTGTATCATCCATTCATCACTATCCAAGTTTTAAAGTATAATTCAGGTCCTTAGAGATACTGGATTATATTGCAATTCTTTGCCACTGACTCATCTTTAACTAGAGAACTCACTACTTTGCTAAGTTTTTATATCCTTATCTGTAGTGCTAAGATAATATGTAATCCTTAAAGAGTTTAGTTTAGATTGCTAGACTGAAACTTAAATATTAAATAGTATGATGTCATTCGAGGATCTGTTGTATTTATTACTATGTTCTTTAGGTGGGGGAGGAGGAGTTCTTCATTTTCATTCAAAACTTTGTTTTTTTCTAATTTGAAAGTAATACATGCTGACTGAAGAAGAAATTGTGACAGTCCATAAAGGAATGCAAATGAAAATAGCTCAGCTAACAACATTACTATTTTGGTACATTTCTTATAGCCAAGAGGTTAAGAATGTGAGCTGTGGAAACAGACTGCCTGGGTTCAAAACCCAGATCTACCATTTACTAGTTTTGTGACCTTGAGCAAGTGACTTAGCATCTCTGTGCTTCAGTTTCTCAAAGCAGGGAGAAGGCATAAGAGAGGGCACCTTAATAGGTGGTTGTGAGAATTAAATAGGTTAATGTATACGAAGTGCTTAGAACAATGCCTGGCACATCATCTCAGGTTAACAAACTTTAGCTATTATTTCCTTTTTTTAATTTATACTTTAAATACGTAGAATCTAAACGTGTGGAATCATACTGTTTTGTATTCTGCTTTTTCACTTAACCATGTACCTCGAACATCTTTTCCTTTTCCTTTTATTTCATGAATATCTTTCCATGTCAATTAATATGGAGCTACATAATCACTTTTAATCACTACATAGCATTCAATTGTATGGAATAATCAAATTATTTAACCAATCAAAGGAAACAATTCTAAAGGATCTATTCTACGATAATATAATCTCATGATAAAGGTCCAAATTAGGTTAATAAGCCAAAAAAAAAGTAAAATTGTAGCCTGCTAATAAATCTTTAAAGTTTTTTAAAGCTGGCTTTTAAAACTAATGTAAGAAAAATAAGGGGGAGGGGAGGCGGTAGCACATAATGATCACTTTTTTTAAAACCCACTAATATGCAATCCTTATAATGTTCTTTATTGTTTATCCTTGGGAAATAATCTTAAAGGCTATCAAAAAAATTTAGGTGAGTTTTGGTTGGTTTGACCACCTATAAGATCTTGCTTTCGATTGTTTCAGAAGGTAAACTATCAATTAACTCTGATTATCAACAATTATGAAAAATAACAAAGATTTTAATAAGAAGAAAGCCAAATCAGGAATGACCTCAGATATTTGTCTTATAAAATATAAAGACCATTTCAGTACATGTTTCTATAGAGAACTTTTTTGGTTATGGGACCCTATAAAGTTTATGGTCTTATAGAAATTTTTATTGCTGTTTTCTGTTTTATAATGTTTACAATGCTGATGTCGAAAAAAGAGTCATCTTATCTTCTTAATCTTAACACCCAAGGTTTGATTTCACAGTCAGGTCAGACTTCTAAGTTTTTTTGAGGTTTTTTTGGTTTTTTTAAATTTATTTTGGCTGCATTGGGTCTTCGTTGCTGCGCACGGGCTTTCTCTAGTTGCAGCGAGCGGGGGCTATTCTTCATTGTGGTACGTGGGCTTCTTGTTGTGGTGGCTCCTCTTGTTGCGGAGCATGGACTCTAGGCACTCGGGCTTCAGTAGCTGTGGCACGCAGACTCAGTAGTTGTGGCTCGCAGGCTCTAGAGCACAGGCTCAGTAGTTGTGGTGCATGGGCTTAGTTAGTCCACAGCATGTTGGATCTTCCCGGACCAGGGCTCAAACCCGTGTCCTCTGCATTAGCAGGCAGATTCTTAACCACCATGCCACCAGGGAAGTCCCAGACTTCTAAGTTTTAAAGTCACCTTCTTGTAGTCTGGAGAGGATATATATGGCCAGCAATATCATTGTAGCAATCTTAAAGACCAATCCAAAAAACTCCCAATTCCAGAAATATTTCACATCCCTTTTTCATTAGTTCTTTCTGCGTTTACCAGTCATTATAGATAGCAATGATGCAACTTACAGCATTATTAATCCACACTGGGGAGGGGATGATCAACCTTAAATAAATAAATAATTACTATTATTTCCATTTTCTCCTGGCCCAATCCAAGTTCTTCAAAACCCCGAGTCTGTGCTAAATCTGAAATCTTTCTATATGTGAAGGTAACTTGACTTACCTGCAGGCTCGGTATTTTGGACTTGGCCAGGTTCATTCACATTCTAGATGGATTACAATGGACATATATTTTCAAAGAAAGGACTTAGTTTGTGACCAGAGAATGTACAACCTGAGTTAAGAGACACTAAATGCTCAACTTGGGCCTCATTTTTTTTTCATATACTTACTTGAGGTTCCGAAACTATCCATGACTGAGAATCATTTGAGAAATTTTTAATGCAGGTTCTCAGACCCAACCTCAAACCTACTGAATTAGAAACTTTAGGAACAGAGCCTAGGAATTTGTATATATAACACTTTCCCCAAGAAATACTAATGCAGACAGCAGACACCTGTCTCTGGACTGGAATATAGGAGCCTCTTTTCTAACTGCCTAGGTTTAACAATATATTCATTTAACCATATATTTCTAAAATCTTATTGTGGATATTTCTGTGGGCAATACCAAAGAAGTACCCTGTACTCAAGTGTACTGAGCTAGCATTTCCCAAAACACATTCCATGAGATGTCTAGAGATATTGCATGAAAACAGTGATTCATGGTCAAATAAATGTGATAAACTCTAGGTTAAACAGATTTAACATATTTCTTCTCTTCCAGATTTCTCAGGGCCTTTAATACGTTATGATTTTTCAAGAGGGAATCCAAACTTCTTTGTATGTGGAATTCTTTTTTCACAGAGCATATCTTAGAACTAGTGGTCCAAAGAATACAGTTTTGGAAATGCTGGCCTACATTATCAATATCTTATGGACAATAACCATGACTTTATACATTTTTAACCCCTCATACTACCTAAAACAATTTTAATAACACATATAGGGTTAGTTAGTTTAACAAATTCTCAGAATCTAAAGGGTAGATTTATCATCCAAGATGATTGAAATTGCAAGTACCCACAGAGTAAATCTATCATGGACTGTATTACTTATTTGTATTCCTTGTCTACTTCTGGAGTGTTGGCTCATACTGGTGCCACCAGTAAAGCAACAGTTCACTTCTGAATTACCAATCCATTTGTCTCCTACCAGTATTCAAAAATTAGGCTTCTTAAGTGCTAATATTTATGCTAAGGAGGAAGCTGTGTTGTGGAATAGTGTTGGAACTGTGTGTTGGAATAATGTTGGAACTGTGACAGCAGAAACACCATAGAAGACAAGGAACTTAGCATGCCTTGGAGGTGAGAATGGTATATACATACACCAACCGTTCTAATCAAAGCAGATCGGAGCTTATAGAGGAACATAAGGACGCCAAGAAAGAATATATTTCCTAGCCCAAGGAAAAGAGCTTATTAGTCCCATGACTAATTCTAGCATAAGTACCTTGTTGGGCATTATCTTGCAGGCAGTGATACAGGAAACCATTATACAGCATGAAAAAGTGAACTTGGCAAATAAAGGATAAGAGGAATATCAAAATAATTTCCATCATCAATTCTCCTTTTCTAGGGCTGAAGCAAAGTTGTTTAATATTTTAGTTTTCTTCATTCTAAATGACATGAAAATGCTTCCATTTAACTGGGGGAGGGACAGCTGGAGTAAAAATCAAATGACTAAGAACTTAGAACTTTTACACTTTATCTTTCAATATAGAGAAGAAAAGAAAAAAAGACGATATCTTAGAGTGGTTTGAAACCAAATTGTTTCTCATAGTCTGCATCATGCTTTGATGAACTGGGGGTGGTTTTCATGATGTCATCCACATGGTTTAAATAAACAGTGTACTAAGGTTAACAAGCTGCAATAATAAAAGAACTAGTGGGAGATTATAGTTGAGCTAATTTGATCAACTACTTTTACTTCCAGAAGTCTGTAGATGAGACAGAAGCCAGTATACACATTTTGGCAGATGAAAAATCAGTTTGGTCACCACATACCCGAATGGTAATGAACATTCTTTCAAACTTCATTTTTCATCCCCAAAAGAGGAGAATCCCACTAATGCCAGTCACTGCTGCTCAAAAGCAGCAAAAAAGATAACTGTAAATAATTTTTGGAGCCAGAAACTTGCATTCCGTTGGATAGACTGAGGCTAGTCTATTGGCTCCTCCATTGTACCCTTAAATGTTTAAGTTTTCCTCTCATTATTTTCCTGTTAAAAATTAATTGGAACTAGGAATAACTATCTAAAGGTTTTAGTTACCATATGCTATGCCCTCTTTAAAAGTTGGTATTTTCTAATTATTACTCAATTACATGAAGCTAGAAGACAGTTTCGTATACATGGAGCATGTGAGTGAGCTGAGCAGTGAGCTTTAGATATATGAGGTGGGTTTATCAGCTTTCTAACATGTTGAATACAAGGAAATAGATCTTTCTGGTATGTAAATAAAAGAAATGGATCATAAAAGAAAGAGAGCTATTTGAATTCCATAATTGCTCACTCTATACAAGACACTAGCTTGGTGTACAGGTTACAAAGTTGTATAAGTTATGGACTCTGACCTCATTATCTACCAGAGATGATGACACTTGCACCAAACTATAACACCAGGTAGATAAGCCACAGAAGAGGCATAAAAAGATCTGTAGAAGAGTCAAAAATGGCAAGACTTCATCTGGTGACAGGAGTCAAGAAAAAATTCCTGAAAGAGCTTTCGTTTGAGTTGTTCAGGTCAAGGTGCAGGTATTTGAACATAAGGAATAAATCATAGGTAGCATGGAGAGAGGAAATGAGTTCTGTCCAAGGAATACTGAGGCATTTCTTTTGGCTTGCTCAGAGAAATTTGTGTACGTAGAAGGGAAAAATAAGGGTAGAAAGGTAAGTTGGGATTATTTTTGAACAACTTTGAATTACATGAAATTTAAAGTTGGACAAAATAGTGTAAGGAGTTATTGAAAGTTTTTCTAAAGAATATATCAGAATAAAAAAATTAATCTAGAAACGGTATGTAGACACTATTGGAGTTGGGAGAGTTTAGGTATACGGAATCAGAAACATTTATTAAGATAAGTCTGGTTGAAAGGTAATGAGAATCTGCCCTGGATGGCAGTGGGAACTGAAATGAAAACACAGAGGTATTGTGCAAGCAGAATCTATAGGACTTAGGAATTCCCTGGCGGTCCAGTGGTTAGGACTCCACACTTTCACTGCCGAGGGCCCAGGTTCAATCCCTGGTCGGGGAACTAAGATGCCACAAGCCCCATGATGAGGCCAAAAAGAAAAATCTATAGGACTTGACCATTGCTTGTGTGTAGTAATGAGATTGGAGAATTGAAGAGATGGATTTCAACCGAAGATGGATAACAAATGTTGGTGCCAATATTAGTGATACAAAAAAATGAGAAAGTGGGGTTGGTTTGATGGGTTTAGTTAGGTACATTTAAAATTTGGACACTCCAACCCAAAAACTTATACAGCTTAGAAAGTTTAGTAGAAGGGAGATATATTGGGAGTTTAAGAATCAGCTGATGTAGAAAGGAGTGTGAGTCCCTTCCAGCAAGAATTTGGGGTTCTCATTCAACAAATATTTAATGAGCTCTTAATATGTGCCAGGCGCTGTGCTGGGCATGATTAGGAAAACTTAACTATATAAAACAGAGGGTGGGCTTCCCTGGTGGCGCAGTGGTTGAGAGTCCGCCTGCCGATGCAGGGGACACGGGTTCGTGCCCTGGTCCGTCCAGGAAGATCCCACATGCCGCGGAGCAGCTGGGCCCGTGAGCCATGGCCGCTGAGCCTGCGCGTCCGGAGCCTGTGCTCCACAACGGAAGAGGCCACAGCAGTGAGAGGCCCGCGTACCGCAAAAAAAAAAAAAAAAAAAAAACCAAAAACAGAGGGCTTAAAGTGTTCAGAATCTAGTAGTTTCCCACTCTGGTTTTTATCACTTATTTGCTGTATAACCTAAAGCAATTAACATTTCTGCAATACTTTGCTTATTTATATCTTAGGAAGATTGCAATGTACATATTAAACCACTTAGTGGTGGTTGTAGATTTTTAGGAGTCAAATTGTTTAGGATCATGAGGGAGTTAATGGGAAATGCTGTTACGAACAGTCATGAGGGCTAACGGAGGCAAGAGATGAGGTAAAAGCCAAAATCCCTGTCAGAGTGGAGGAGCACGACACATAGGAAATGTTTTAGTGAAGCCCCTGAGGTTAGAACCAAAGCCAAACTTTCCACTAGTGCGTCACTTTCCAACAGCGTGAGCCAGCTGTGGTTCTGAAGCACTCCCACGCCAAGTTCAAGCACTGGATCCAGAAGCCCGAGGAATGATATATAAAATTTCTGAAGAGGGACTCTGTACAGTGGGAGACAGTAGAGGAGTGTGAAGATTGTAGGAGTCTTCTTACAGTGATGGTGTTTAGTCATTCGGTTGATACTTATTGAGCGCCTACTCTGTGCGCTTGGTGCTACTTGCTGAGTGAGCAAAATAGCCATGGTCCTTGACATCATGAGGTTTGTAATCTAGGGAAGGAGACAAATATTAAATCTCTGGGCTGTGATAGGTGCTATAAAAAAAGAAGTGCACAGTTCAGTGAACGTCTCTGATGGGAAGCCTTTCATTTAGATTGGGGAATCAAGATGGCTGCTCCAAGGGAATGACATTTGAACAAATGAGGGATAAAGCCAGCCTTCAATAAAATCCTTTACTGGGGTGGGAGGTGGACCACTGTTCAGACCTATTCCTATTCCTGACTGGTAGAATATCCAATTGTAGAATCCTGAAAGAATAAAATAGCAAAAGTTTAAAAACACCAAAGTTGAACCCAGTGACTGCAGTACAGAGAGAACAGGAAATATATAAGGTCTAGCCATGCTTATCACGGAAGCACTATGCGGTAAAACCAGTGTCTGCCATCAAAATTCATGTGACATGAGGCAACTTATTGAGTCTGTGCAAGCCTCAGCTTCCTCCTCTGTAAGAGAGAAATAGTAAAAGTACATATTCATGTGGTTCTTATGAGAATTAAATAAACTAATCCATAAAATTCATAGCATCGTCTCTAGCACTACCCCTTAATAAATGTTAGCTATTGGAAAGGATTTTTTTATTGAGATATAATTCACATATCATAAAATTCACCCCTTTAAAGTGTGCAATTTAGTGGTTTCAGTATAGACATATAGTTGTGCAACCATCACCACTATCTAATTCCAGAACATTTTGTCTTCCCGCAAAGAAATCCCATGCCTATTAGGAGTCATTCTCCATTCTTCCTTTCCACAGTCCATGGCAACCACTGATCTACTTTCTGTCTCTACAGATTTGTGTATTCTGGACATTTCATATAAGCAGAATCATATAATATGTGGCCTTCTGTGTCTGACTTCTTTCACTTAACATAATGTTTTCAGATTTCATATATGTTATAGCATGTATCAGTACTTCTTTCCTTTTTATGGCCAAATAGTATTCCATTGTGTGGATATACCATATACATTTTGTTTATCCATTTATCAGTTAATAGACATTTGGATTGTTTATAGTTTTTGGCTTTTATGAATAATGCTGCTATAAGTATTAGTGTACAGGTTTTGTATGGACATGTTTCCAGTTCTCTTGAGTATATACCTAGGAGTAGAATTCCTGGAACAAATGTCAACTCTATGTTTAACTTTTTGGGGAACTGCCAAACTGTTTCCTAAAACCATTGCACCATTTTACATTTCCACCAGCAATGCATGAGGATTCCAATTTCCCCACATCCTCACAAACAATTATTATGTGTTTTTTTTTGTTTTCTGGGTTTTTTTTTTTTTTTTTTGCAGTACGCGGGCCTCTCACTGTTGTGGCCTCTCCCATTGTGGAGCACAGGCGTGGGACGCACAGGCTCAGCGGCCATGGCTCATGAGCCCAGCCGCTCCACGGCATGTGGGATCCTCCCGGACCAGGGCACGAACCCACGTCCCCTGCATTGGCAGGCGGACTCTCAACCACTGCACCACCAGGGAAGCCCCTTTTTGGATTTTTTTTAGTTTAGCCATCCTAGTGAGTATGAAGTGGTATCTCATTGTGGTTTTAATTTGCATTTCCATAATGATAATATTGAGCATCTTCTCATGTGTTTAGCCATTAGTGTACTTTCTTAGGAGAACTGTCTAATCACAGCACTGCCCATGGTTTAATTGGGTTATTCATCCTTTTGTTGTTGGGTTAGGTAAAGATTTTATTACAAGGTTTTATTCACTCCCATGGATCCTGGAAAAAAATCAGCTCTCTAAGATGGAGCAAGTCATTATTACTTGCTAGCTGCTACAGTAATAATTCTGAAGCAGAAGCTTCAGAATTAGCAGGCATGGAGGTTCTTTCATGGCTACGAAAAAAAAAAAAAAGCAGGGTAGACATGTTCTCCTTACTGTTGCCTCCCCTTCTCTAAACCCTTGCCCTCCTCCCTCTCCATGTTGAAACTCTATCTTACCCCCTCTTTCCCACCCCTGAGCACTCCCATTTCTGTCTCATGTGACATCTTGAACCATTTCTATATACAAGTATAGTCCAGAGAGGCAGGAAATTAAAGGGCTGCCTGTCTCATGACCCCTTCCAAGCACAGGGCCTGGAAGATGGTAAGAGTAAGATCAAACACCTTTCCTTTTCTGACCTCTTGTACTTAAGTCTGAACCTTGTCATTGCTGAGGCTGGCAGAGGCAGCATGAAGGTGGAGGTGGGGACAAGCGGGAATCCAAGAACTAGTGACAGAAAGTGAATTCTTCTTCCTTAGGAACTCTGTGTCCTAAGGCAAGTTACTTACCTTCTCCAGAGTTTGGTTTTCCTCACCTGCAAAATAAGATGATATCTTGCAGATAATAAGTTTGGATTTCCTCTGTCTTTCAAGAATTTTGTGAAGATAAAATGAGCTAATGTATGTAAAAATGCCTCGTAATATGTTATATAAATGAAAATATTATTGCCTAGGAGTGAGAACTCAACTTCTGTATAGTGTCACAATTGTAGTTGAATAAGCTTTAGAAAAGTGAATATCTTTATACAACACTTCTGGGTAGCTTCTGCAACATATAGTTTATATATGGAGTATAGTTTTTCATATGGGAGTTTTGTTTTGTAATTCCTAGTAGTTTGCAAAGGCTTTATTTGAAAATGAACTAATAAGTTAAAATCCCCTACATTCAACTTATTCACCCAGAAGCATGTAAATAAGAACTTCTTATTTCTCTACACAGATATTTTATCTCCAAACTAAATTAAATACCATTATATACTTTAAGTCAAAATCTGAACTAGGATTTTTATCTAATTTATGTTGAGCACTTATGAAGTTCCCAGTAGTATGATCAGCATTACTTCATTTAATCCTCAGACATTCAAATGGGAAAAAAAATTATTGTCCCCATTTTCAAGATAAGAAAACTGAGACTTCACAAAGTCATGATCACCCATACTAAAAGACTAACCTGGAATTGGGAGTTTAGTCCATTTGGCCTCAGATCTCAGCCTTCGAACCCCCATGTTTGTGATATACCAAAGAGAAGAAGATTTCTGAAGAAATGGAGGGTGATTCTTCTGCATTCATTTGTTTTATTTATTTTCACATTTCATTAAAGGATTACTTTGGAGAGACTCCACAAAAGAAATCCGAAAAATTGGAGAAGATAATTGATTTATGGACAAAGGCTGATTGATTCCTATTTGAGCTTTAGTTAAGAAATGAGGGAAATTTTACTGAGTCAGAATTGTTAAAGATATGAATTACTAAAGGGAGTGGTAATGGGGTGGAGGTGGGGGGAATAAAGGGAGTTGCAATATCTACTTTTCTGAAGGGCTCCAAGCAGGTTAAATCTCATCTTCTAGAGACTCTGCTAAATTCAATTAGGAAACTAGAGTCAAAGGAGTGAAAAAAGCTAGTTAAATGATAGTCGCCACAAGAATATTATAGCTTATGAATGTTTATAAAGGAAAAATTCAAGTACCAAAGAGAAAAAAGAAAAACTAAAAATACCTTAAAAACCAATAACGTTACTAAAAGGACAAAAAAGGACTAAAAAAATGTATGAGTTAAATGTAAATAAACCCACATAAACACACATTCATATACCCACTTTTAATTATATATATTATATATAATTATAAATATATATAAATATATAATTATATATATGTAATTTTAATTAGTTCTCAGCAGTAAGGGTAGAAATTTTGTTGTAGAAATAATCAAATCAATCCAAACTAAGTTCTATAAATGTACTTGCATGTCACATTCACACCATACTAAATCCTACCTCTTACATCTTTTAAAAATTTTGATTTTGGGGCTTCCCCGGTGGCGCAGTGGTTGAGAGTCCGCCTGCCAGTGCAGGGGACACGGGTTCGTGCCCCGGTCTGGGAGGATCCCACATGCCGCGGAGCAGCTGGGCCCGTGAGCCAGGGCCGCTGAGCCTGCGCGTCCGGAGCCTGTGCTCCACAACGGGAGAGGCCACAACAGTGAGAGGCCCGCATACCGCAAAAAAAGAAAAAAAAAAAAAAAAGTCTTGATTTTGTTCTTTTTACTTTATGTATGTCTCATCTTCTTGCCAATTAGAAACTTGCTGTTTTTAAATTATTCAGTTGGTTCGGCCTTTAAAAGAAAGGACATGAACTATACTTCTACAAAGTATAAAATTAAAATATTTATTGCTTTTAAATCACCAGTTTAAAATAAAGCCCAGCACTGAGGATTTTTAAATTAAAAGCTTCATTCCGTTTCTCTTACTTTTTGCATGTACAATGCTGGACAGAACATAGATTCTAACGTGAACAATGAGTGAATAATGAAGGTAGAATTGAACCTCTAATGAGCAACATAATTCTTTTTCCAGAAGGTTAGACTACCAGTTTGCCTAGCAAGCTGTAGAAAGAATTTTTCACAAATCCTGCCAACTCAATACTTCCTTTTTATCAAATGTAGTTTCTTATTTTCATTCCACTTGGAGAATTAAGTTTGAAATACTGTCTGGAGTATTCTGCCTCAAAGTGTGACATGCTACTTTGTTTGATGGATGTCAGGAGCCTATTAAATATCATCACAGAGTAATGTATTTACTATGGAAGCAGTTGAGTTATTCCAGCAGTCTCAACAAACCAAATGCTTCTGTGAATAACAGCTGAGTTCTATCAGTGCTTCAAACGGGCCTAGACTAACTTAGGATGTAAATATACAAGTAACTCCTGACTAATTATCAATGGAGTTTTGTTCAAAGAGTAGCCAACATTTTCATAGATGGTTTTCACTGTACTAAGACATGCACTTTAGGACACATACATGTGCGTGCACACACACACACACACACACACACACAAATGTGCACATGCCTGAATCAGGGATAAATCCATTCTAAAATAGTCCATTTTAATCACCCTTCCAGATATTTAGCTGTGGAAAGCTGTATGATGCCAAATTTTACATGGACATATCATTCCCCAAATACATTTTTTTTTAAACTGCAAGTTGTAGACTTTATTTGAACTCTAAGTCAAAGGAGCAAACTGGAAAACAAAATAATATTTATGAAGCAATTGGAAATTTGAGTACTAACTAGATTCTTTTTCTTTTTACATCTTTATTAGAGTATAATTGCTTTACAATGTTGTGTTAGTTACTGCTGTATAACAAAGTGAATCAGCTATATGTATACATATATCCCCAAATCTCCTCTGTCGTGCGTCTCCCTCCCACACTCCCTATCCCACCCCTCTAGGTGGTCACAAAGCACCAAGCTGATCTCCCTGTGCTATGCGGCTGCTTCCCACTAGCTATCTATTTTACATTTGGTAGTGTATATATGTCTATGCTACTCTATCACTTCTTCCCAGATTCCCCTTCCCCCCACCCTGTGGCTTCAAGTCCATTCTCTACGTCTGCATCTATATCCCTGTCCTACCACTAGGTTCATCAGAACCATTTTTTATATATTCCATATGTATATGTGCTAGCACACGGTATTTGCTTTTCTCTTTCTAACTTACTTCACTCTGTATGACAGACTCTAGGTCCATCCACCTCACTACAAATAACTCAATTTCATTTCTTCTTATGGGTGAGTAATAGTCCATTGTATATATGGGCCACATCTTCTTTATCTATTCATCCGTTGATGGACATTTAGGTTGCTTCCATGTCCTGGCTATTGTAAATAGTGCTGCAATGAACACTGTGGTGCATGTCTCTTTCTGAGTAATGGTTTTCTCAGGATATATGCCCAGTAGTGGTATTGCTGGGTCATGTGGTAGTTATATTTGTAGTTTTTTTTTTGTATTGTTTTTTGCAGTGTGTGGGTCTCTCACTGTTGTGGCCTCTCCCATTGCGGAGCACAGGCTCCAGACACACAGGCTCAGCAGCCATAGCCCACGGGCCTAGCCGCTCCGCGGGATGTGGGATCTTCCTGGACCAGGGCACGAACCTGTGTCCCCTGCATCGGCAGGCAGACTCTCAACCACTGCACCACCAGGGAAGCCCAGATTTTATTCTTTTTGTTACAATTGTAAATGGGAGTGTTTCCTTAATTTCTCTTTCAGATTTTTCATCGTTAGTGTATAGGAATGCAAGAGTTTTCTGTGCATTAATTTTGTATCCTGCTACTTTACCAAATTCATTGATTAGCTCTAGTACTTTTCTGCTAGCATCTTTAGGATTCTCTATGTATAGTATCATGTCATCTGCAAACAGTGACAGTTTTACTTCTTCTGTTCCAATTTGGATTCATTTTATTTCGTTTTCTTCTCTGATTGCTATGACTAAAATTTCCAAAACTATGTTGAATAATAGTGGTGAGAGTGGGCACCCTTGTCTTGTTCCCGAACTTAGAGGAAATGGTTTCAGTTTTTCACCATTGAGAATGATGTTGGCTGTGGGTTTGTCATATATGACCTTTATTATGTTGAGGTAGGTTCCCTCTATGCCCACTTTCTGGAGTGTTTTTATCAAAAATGTGTGTTGAATTTTGCCAAAAGCTTTTCCTGCACCTACTGAGATGATCATACGGTTTTTATCCTTCAGTTTGTTAATATGGTGTATCACATTGATTGATTTGCATATATTGAAGAATCCTTACATTTCTGGGATAAACCCCACTTGATCATGGTGTATGATCCTTTTAATGTGCTGTTGGATTCTGTTTGCTAGTATTTTGTTGAGGATTTTTGCATCTATGTTCATCAGTGATATTGGCCTGTAGTTTTCTTTTTTATGACATCTTTGTCTGGTTTTGGTATCAGAGTGATGTTGCCCTCGTAGAATGAGTTTGAGAGTGTTTCTCCCTGTGCTATATTTTGGAAGAGTTTGAGAAGGATAGGTGTTTAGCTCTTCTCTAAATGTTTGATAGAATTCACCTGTGAAGCCATCTGCTCCTGGACTTTTGTTTGTTGGAAGATTTTTAATCACAATTTCAATTTCAGTGTTTGTGACTGGTCTGTTTATATTTTCTAATTTTTCCTGATTCAGTCTTGGAAGGTTATACTTTTCTAAGAATTTGTCCATTTCTTCCAGGTTGTCCATTTTATTGGTATATAGTTGCTTGTAGTAGTCTCTCATGATCCTTTGTATTTCTACAGTGTTGGTTGTTACTTCTCCTTTTTTATTTCTAATTCTGTTGATTTGAGTTTCCTCCCTATTTTTTTTTTTTTTGATGAGTTTGGCTAATGGTTTATCAGTTTTGTTTATCTTCTCAGAGAACCAGCTTTTAATTTTATTGATGAGTGCTATTGTTTCCTTCATTTCTTTTTCATTTTTTTCTGATCTGATCTTTATGATTTCTTTTCTGCTAACTTTGGGATTTTCTTTGTTCTTCTTTTCTAATTGTTTTAGGTGTAAGTTTAGGTTGTTTACTTGAGATTTTTCTTGTTTCTCAGGTAGGATTGTATTGCTATAAACTTCGCTTTTAGAACTAATTTTGCTGCATCCCATAGGTTTTGGGTTGTCTTGTTTTCATTGTCATTTGTTTCTAGGTATTTTATGATTTCCTCTTTGATTTCTTCAGTTATCTCTTGGTTATTTAGTAGCATATTGTTCAGCCTCCATGCATTTGTATTTTTTACAGCTTTTTCCTGTAATTGATATCTAGTCTCAGAGCATTGTGGCCGGAAAAGATACTTGATACAATTTCAATTTTCTTAAATTTACTGAGGTTTGATTTGTGACCCAAGATATGATCTATCCTGGAGAATGTTCCATGGGCATTTGAGAAGAAAGTGTATTGTGTTGTTTTTGTATGGAATGTTTTACAAATATCAATTAAGACCATCTGGTCTAATGTGTCATTTAAAGCTTGTGTTTCCTAATTTATTTTCATTTTGGATGATCTGTCCATTGGTGTAAGTGGGGTGTTATTGTGTTACTGTCAATTTCCCCTTTTATGGTTGTTAGCATTGGCCTTATGTATTGCAGTGCTCCTATGTTGGGTGCATAAATATTTACAATTGTTATATCTTCTTCTTGGATTGATCCCTCCATCCTTATGTAGTGTCCTTCTTTGTCTCTTGTAATAGTCTTTATTTTAAAGTCTATTTTGTCTGATATGAGTATTGCTACTCAAGCTTTCTTTTGATTTCCACTTGCATGCAATATCTTTTTCCATCCCTTCACTTTCGCTCTGTATGTGTCCCTAGTTCTGAAGTGGGTCTCTTGTAGACAGCATACATACACATCTTGTTTTTATATCCATTTAGCCAGTCTGTGTCTTTTGCTTGGGGCATTTAATCCATTTACATTTAGAGTAATTATCAATATGTATGTTCCTATTACCATTTTCTTAATTGTTTTGGGTTTGTTTTTGCATTCTTTTCCTTCTCTTATGTTTCCCACCTAGAGAAGTTCCTTTAGCATTTGTTGTAAAGCTGGTTTGGTGTGCTGAATTCTAACTTTTGTTTGTCTGTAAAGACTTTAATTTCTCCATTGAATCTGAATGAGATCTTTGCTGGTAGAATAATCTTGGTTGTAGGTTTTTCCCTTTCTTCACTTTAAATATGTCCTGCCACTCCCGTCTGACTTTCAGAGTTTCTGCTGAAAGATCAGCTGTTAACCTTATGGGGATTCCCTTGCATGTTATTTATTGCTTTTCCCTTGCTGCTTTTAATATTTTTTCTTTGTATTCAATTTTTGATAGTTTGATTAATATGTGTCTTGGCATGTTTCTCCTTGGATTTATCCTGTATGGGACTCTCTGTGCTTCCTGGACTTGATTGACTATTTCCTTTCCCATGTTAGGGAAGTTTCAAGTATAATCTCTTCAAATATTTTCTCAGACTCTTTCTTTTTCTATTCTTCTTCTGGGACCCCAATAATTCGAATGTTTGTTTGTTTAATGTTGTCCCAGAGGTCTCTGAGACTGTCCTCAATTATTTTCATTCTTTTTTCTTTATTCTGCTCTGTGGCAGAATTTCCACTATTCTATCTTCCAGGTCCCTTATCCGTTCTTCTGCCTCAGTTATCCTGCTATTGAATCCTTCTTGAGTATTTTTAATTTCATTTATTGTGTTGTTCATCATTGTTTGTTTGCTCTTTAGTTCTTCTAAATCCTTGTTAAACATTTCTTGTATTTTCTGCATTCTATTTCCAAAATTTTGGATCATCTTTACTCTCATTACTCTGAATTCTTTTTCAGGTAGACTGCCTATTTCCTCTTCATGTGTTTGGTCTGGTGGGTTTTTACCTGCTGCATAGTTCTCTGTCTTCCCTTTTTGTTTAACTTACTGTATTTGGGGTCTCCTTTTTGCAGCCTACAGGTTTGTAGTTCCTCTTATTTCTGATATCTGTCCCCAGCAGATGAGGTTGGTTCAATAGCTTGTGTACGCTTCCTGATGGTGGGACTGGTGCCTGTGTTCTGGTGGGTGGGACTAGATCTTGTCCCTCTGGTGGGCAGGACCACATCTGGTGGTGTGTTTTGGGGTGTCTGTGAACTTAGTCTGAGTTTAGGCAGCCTCTCTGCCAATGGGTGGGGTTGTGCTCCTGTCTTGCTAGTTGTTTGGCATGGGGCGTCTGTCAGTGGAGCTTGCTGATGGTTGGGTAGAGCTGGGTCTTAGTGTTGAGACAGAGATCTCTGGGAGAGCTCTTGCCAATTAATATTACATGGGGCCGGGTGTTATTTGGTGGTCCAACGTCCTGGACTCGGCTCTCCCACCTCGGAGGCTGAGGCCCAACACCTGGCCGGAGCACCAAGACCCTTTTTGGAATTCTGAGGTCTTCTGCCAGCATTCAGTAGGTGTTCTGTAGGAGTTGTTCCATGTGTAGATGTATTTTTGATGTATTTGTGGGGAGGAAGGTGATCTCCATGTCTTACTCCTCTGCCACCTTGAAGGTCACCCCCTAGATTCTCAAGTTGGCTCCACAAGCTTCAGGTTTGTTTAGAAACTCCAGTCCCTCTTTTAGCGCTCCTCCACCCCAGCCTAATTGGCTCTGTAATCTATGCATGGGAAGGCTCCAAATACATTTTTATAAAATAAAATTGATGCTATTGAAAGCAAGGATTTAAATCTAGTACTTTGAGATAGTTTTGAAAAATAATCCATACATTATTTTAAGAAAATATTTATGTTACCTATGTGTTCTCTATAATTTGGTTTACTCTTCATTTGAGCAGGGGTGGGGGGAGAGTATGTTACTTCAAAAGTATTTGTTAAGCACATGTGCACATGAGCTCCTTGAATAAGGTGAATTTAAGTGCTTTTTGGTGGGAAAATATTATCCTCACTGCTCTTTTCTCTTTCCTCTCCAAGACATGACTCATAGCTATTATAGTTCTCAGTTTCCAATGTGCTCATTTGAAATAAATGATGCTAGAATTCAGAGAATCATTTAGAGCCACTCAAAGCATTTATTAAAAGGGTTTACAGTTAACAAACCAAAATTTGTCATCACAAACTTTAATCAGAAAAAAATGAAACAACAAATGTCTTTGAAGAGACAGGAAGACACAGAGACCTGGAAAATTTGGCTTTGCCGCCTGATCATTTGGCTTTGCTGCTTCATGAGGGAGTGGAAAGAGAACTAGGCTAGCAATCACAGGAGCTGGGTTCTGGTCCTGGCTTCACTGCCTCTTAGCTCAGCAGACTTCAGACAGCCATTCATCCTTCCTAAGCCCCTATTTCTTCATTTGTTAAAAAGAAAAAGGGAGACAATAGTACCTGTTTTCCTTTCCTCTCTATGAATGGTAGTCCATAACCAGCAAACAATCCCCAATCCTGAATCTCTTCTCTCACTGCCCCTTTGCCACAGGCCTTAAATAAAGCCTCGATCTCCAATGAGGACATTTCTCTCAGAGTAGTCTTCCTCCAATCTTATATTTAAAAAAAAAAACTTCTGTCTACTCCTATCTTTGCTCTTTTCATCAATTTTCCCCCTCTCTCACCATTATTCTCCCTCAGTCATCAAAGCTCTGGCCCTAGGCCACCATGTTGCTCTCCAACTCAAGTCTTCCCATCCTTCAGATAACTTCAGGTGCTGTATTCAAGAGTCAGGCAGGGGCTTCCCTGGTGGCGCAGTGGTTGAGAGTCCGCCTGCCGATGCAGGGGACATGGGTTCGTGCCCCGGTCCAGGAAGAGCCCACATGCCGTGGAGCGGCTGGGCCCGTGAGCCATGGCCGCTGAGCCTGTGCGTCCAGAGCCTGTGCTCCGCAATGGGAGAGGCCACAACAGTGAGAGGCCCGAGTACCGCAAAAATAAAAAATTAAAAAATTAAAAAAAAAAAAGAGTCAGGCAGGGTGGGGTGGGGTGGGGTGGGAGAGGGATACATTAGGGGTTTGGGATGGACATATGCACATTACTACACATAAAACAGATAACCAACAAGGACCTACTGTATAGCACAGGAAACTCTACTCAATATTTGGTAATAACCTATAAGGGAAAAGAACCTAAAGAAGATTTATAATTTTTATGTGTGTAAGAAAAGTTATACATATATATATATATGTATAATGGAATCACTGTGCTGTACACTTGAAACTAAACAACATTGTAAATCAATTATACTTCACTAATAAAAAAAGAGAAAAAAGAGTCCATTCAACATACTGTCCCCTTAGTTCCTTAATTTCCTCATCTGCAGTCACTTTCTCACAGGATCGCTTTATCATCACCCCTAGCTATCCCACCTCTACAATCTTTAATTCATATATCCCACACTTTAAACACAAATTTCCATTCTCCCAGCACCTTTGTTCAACACCTCCACCAAACCTGCCTCCTGACCTCACTGGAGCCTCAAGCCTTCAAGATGCCTCTACTCTCTCCCAACCCACTAGTCCTTTCCTCTCTTCACTTTCCCCTACGTCCAGCTTGGATTGCTTTCTTTATCATTTCAATAACTCTTGTAAAAACCTTTGCCAAATACCTTGCGCTCCCCTATTTTCATCTTACACATTTTGCAACATGCTCATCTTAGATACAACGAATAATCCAGTTTCTCCAGGCCTGCATCTGAGGAGCCACATTTTTTTTTTCAGAAAACCCCAAAACAGGGCAGATGGAAATGACTGAATTCATGACCACCAACCTCAAGAGGACCTTCAACCCTTCAGGGCAATTCTTTCATATTTCTTAGGCCATTTTTCTTTCCTACTCTCCACAAAGGCTATTTCATACTTCTCTGCTCTCAAGCCCACAACTTTCCTATTCTGAAAAGAACCTCATCTCTTCCTTCAAAATAATTACAGAAGTTTTCAGCAAGGACTCCCTGATCTACTTTTAACCAAAACATAAGAAGCTACCTATAGGAACCTGACCTCCAGTTACTATATGTAGGGCCTCGACCAGTAGCATCAGCATCATCTATGGAGTTTTAGAAATGCAAATTCTTAGGTCCCACTTCAGACCCTCTGAATAAGAAACTCTGGGAGGGAGAGGGAGAGAAATCTGTATTTTAACAAGCCTTCCAGATGATTCAGGTATAAGCCCAGAGTTGGACTACTACTGTAGCAGAACTATTCCTCATCCTCTTAAAGGCCAACAATCAACCTAAGCTCTAGATCTCTTCCCCTCTTATGTTCTCAGGAATTTTTCACTGTCTAGAATCCCTTCTTTTTCCTGTATATTCAGCATCTCCCTCTCCATCTTTCTTACTGACATGAAACATGTTCAAATCTTCTGTACGAGTGATCACTTTACTGGGGATGTTTTACCGTATTGGCACCTTCCCAAAACAGTTCATGCCCTTGACTTCAAAGACATTATATTCTTTTGGGTTTTTCCCTACCTCTCTGGCTAGTTCTTCTCTTTCTCCTTTGCTGGCTCATCACTTCTTCTCTGCCATTAAATGTTGGGAGTTTGCCTTTTCATTGTACACTAGCAATTTCACTAAGTAAATTTTTCTACTTTCATTGCTTTGAGTGCCATCTATATACAAATTTATATTAACACTTAATATAGACATTTGCCCAGTTCACATCATTTCTTAAGCATCCTAAAGGCATTCCAAATTTCACATGCTCAAAATTCAACTCATGATCCCCCTCCACTAAAACTAGGCACTCCGTAGTACCCATCTTTCCAATTAAAAAGTACCATCTTTCTCTTTGTCATTTCAAATATTCAATCCATTATAAAAAATTCATCAATTTTACCTCTTAAATGGCTTACAATATCTGTTTAATTTTCTTGGTATTCACCACAAATACTCTAGACCAAACTTCTGTCCTCTTCCTTGTGGACTACTGAAATGGTTTCCTAAACAGGTCCTTTTCTCTTTCTTCCCTCTAATCCCTCTCCTAAAACACTTGAATGGCTTCCTATTAATCCTAGGATAAAAACTGAAGTCCTTTACTTGAATTACAGACCCTGCACAATGTATCCCTCATATGTGTCTCCAACCTCACTCCTGTCACACTCCCCACAGCTTTCCACTTGATCATCACACTGGCCTTCTTTTAGTTCCTGCAAATCTCCATCCCACCCAGAGCCTGCACTGCCCAAACTGCTCATCCTTTCCCCTTTACCTAATTAACTCCCACCCTTCCTTCAAATCTCAATTCAAACATTGTTTTTTCTAAGAAATTTTCCTGAACCAGCCTGATAACGGTTCACATTATAACTTCATATTTATTTGTGTGATGATTCAATTAATGCCCATCTCTCCCATTATAGTCTAAGCTACATGGAAACAAAGGCAATATCTGGTTTGTTAAGCATGATATCCCCAGTACTTTGCACAGTTCCTGGCACATAGTAGACACTCAATAAAATATGTTGCATATATAGTTATAAGATAATTTAATGATAAAGTGCTTATTTTGTGTCAGAATTAATGATCCTATATATTTTTTGTTTGGTTGGGGTTTTTTTGGTTTTTTTAATTGATTTATTTTTTTACTGAAGTATAGTTGATTTGCAATGTTTTGTTAGTTTCAGGTGTGCAAAAAAGTGACTCAGCTATCTATCTATACATATATATAGATATAACTTTTTCAGATTCTTTTCCCATATAAATTATTACAAAATATTGAGTATAGTTCCTTGTGCTATACAGTAGGTCTTTGTTATTTATCTATTTTATATATAGCAGTGTGTGTATGTAACTTCCAAATTCCTAATTTATCAGTCCCACACACCTTTCCCCTTTGGTAACTATAAGTTTGTTTTCTATGTCTGTGAGTCTGTTCCTGTTTTGTAAATAATTTTATTTGTATCACTTTTTTTAGATTCCACATATAAATGATATGATATTTGTCTTTGTCTGACTTACTTTACTTAGTATGATAATCTCTAGGTCCATCCATGTTGCTGCAAATGACATTATTTCATTCTTTGTTATGCCTGTGCAATATTCCATTGTATAGCACATCTTCTTTATACATTCATTTGTTGACAGACGTTTAGGTTGCTTCCATGTCTTAGCTATTATAAATAGTGCTGCTATGAACTTTGGGTGCATGTATCTTTTATTTTTAATTTTCATTGGAGTAGAGGTGATTTACAATGTCGTGTTAGTTTCTGATGTACAGCGAAGTCAATCAGTTATACATATACATATATCCACTCTTTTTTAGATTCTTTTCCCATATAGACCATAACAGTATTGAGTAGAATTCCCTGTACTATACAGTAGGTCCTTATTAAATATCGATTTTATATATAGTAGTGTGTATATGTCAATCCCAATCTTCCAATTTATCCCTCCCCCCCTTACCCCCGATAGCCATAAGTTTGTTTTCTACATCTGTAACTCCATTTCTGTTTTGTAGATAAGTTCATTTGTACCCTTTTTTTAGATTCCATATATAAGCAATATCATATGTTTGTCTTTGTCTAACTTACTTCACTTAGTATGACAATCTCTAGGTCCATCCATGTTGCTGCAAATGGCATTATTTCATTCTTTTTTATGGCTGAGTAATATCCCATAGTATATATATACCACATCTTCTTTATCCATTCCTCTGTTGATGGACATTTAGGTTGCATTCATGTCCTGGCTATTGTAAATAGTGCTGCAATTAACATTGGGGTGCATGTGTCTTTTCGAATTATGGTTTTCTCCAGATATATGCTCAGGAGTGGGATTGCTGGATCATATGGTAGCTCTATTTTTATTTTTTTAAGGAACTTCCATACTGTTCTCCATAGTGGCTGTACCAATTTACATTCCCACCAACAGTGTAGGAAGGTTCCCTTTTCTCCACACCCTCTCCATCATTTATTATTTGTAGGCTTTTTGATGCCATCTATTCTGACTGGTGTGAGGTAATACCTCATTGTAGTTCTGATTTGCATTTCTCTGATAATTAGTGATGTTGAGCATCTTTTCATGTACCTTTTGTCCATCTGTATGTCTTCTTTGGAGAAATGTCTATTTAGATCTTCTGACCATCTTTTATTGGATTGTTTGGTTTTTTTTGATATTGAGCTATATGAGCTGTTAAATTTTTTGAAGAAACCCAAGTCATCCTATAGCCTTAGATAAGACCCAAATGTTCATTCTAAAAAAGAGACAATTATTAGAAAGTAGACTCATCTACATATGGATCACAGTCTTAATCAGAGGCCAATCTCACAAGGAGAAGGGGTCATCATTTGTTAAGTACAAGAAAGTAGAGGAGAGAAGCAAGAATAGCACTACACAGCTACTATAATATCCCACACTAATGCTGCTTAGATACTGTCCAAACAGAAAAGCTACATTCATGTCAGGCCTCAAAGCTTGGTTGTCACTGTGTGTGTACTGCTTCAGGGCCAAGTATAGTCAAGGCTTTCCACCATGAAAATATTAGAGCATCACTCTTGCATCTTTCGCTGTCACCCAGAAAATGCTTTTATATATTTTATATAGCAGAGAGATCACAGGCATATGAGAAAACACAGTATGCGGGGCGGGTGGGGGGGGGGATTCCTTAAGCTTAGAAAGGCAAATCATCAAATTGTGCCAATTACTTATTTCTGTAATACTTCAGTGTATGAACCACAATTTATACACCACTACCATTAAAAACTACAATATCTGTATGCAATTATAAAAATAATTAAACTATGGATTTAGATAGAAACTAGTAGTGAGACAGGACCACTAACCTTAAGAAAGATCTATTTAGTCTACATGAACAATAAGTCAGAAATCTTTCTAACACTGTCAGGTAATCAGTATGTCACAGCTTTCCCCCAAACAAAATCTAATGATCATTGACTCCATCTGAAAACAGCCAAAATCACATCAACAGATGGGTGACTCTCAATTAGCCATTTGTTAACCAATGTGGATGTCTTGGCAGCTCTCATGCAACTTCAACAAAATGAAGGAAGGAAGGCATGAACAAGGATGAAGGGATGAGTTCTCCTGGATCACATTTTTAATTTTTCATGACCGCTTATATTCTTGATAGAAAAACAATTTGGTGGAAAAATAATAACAAGAGAAAAAGAGACTCTTAGCCAACACAAATGGGGGCCCTTTCTCCAAGACCTTTATGGGTTACTATGTTTCTCAGAAAAGTTAACTTTTTGACTTTAAATCTGCTAATATCAGAAATATTAAAGGAAGAGGATACAGCCCTGAGTAACGCTCTATAATTATTAAAATTATAAACAAATTATTAATTTATAATAAAATTTATTCAGTATTTTCCTTTTAATAGCATTGGTTTTCATGCCATTAGAAATTTACAAATGTTAATGTTCAAGGACACATCTCAAGGCTTAAAATAGAGAAAACTATCTCCAAAACAAAAGCTTACCACCTTTAGACCAAAATGTATAAGAATCACCAAGATGCTTGTTAACAATGTAGATTCCAAGGCATGTCTCCATAAATTTCAATTGAATAGAACTGAGGTATGGACAAGGAATGTGAATTTTAGTAAGTACTCCAGATGACTTATCTGAAGAGTACACCTTAAAAAAAACTGTCATGGAAAAAGAAATTTAGATTACTCTTATTCTTTAAATGTTAAAGAAAAGTAAAACCTTACCTCCTACAAATGCAGTGCAAGAGCAAGGTACAATATTTTAATATCCTCCGTTTTTCATATGACTTATTACCAGGACATGCCAGTAGATTCTAGATCCAGTGTTTCTCAAACTTTACTGTTCATAATAATCCCCTGGGGATCTTGTTAAAAATGTTGATTCTGATTCATTAGGTCTGGTGCAGGGCCCGTGGTTCTGTGCTTCTAATAACCTCCCAGGTGATGTTGATGTTGCCAGACTGCAGGTCACATGTTGAGTCGCAAGGTTCTAGACAGTGGTACTCAAACTTCAGCACGCATCAGAATTACCTAGTAAAAACACAAATGGCTATCCACACCCAAGTTTCTGATTCATATGACCACAGAGACAGAGATTGGACGGATGCAGCTGCAAGTCAAAGAATACTGGCAGCCACCAAAACTCCAAAACACACAAAAAGAAAGAAAGAAAAAATGTATTCTCCCCTAGATCCCACCCTGGAACCCAGCCCTACCAACACCTTGAGTCTGGAGTGGTGCTGGAGAATGTGCACTTTTAACAAATTCACAGGTGATAATGATACACTTTGTAAATTACTGTTCTAGGCCATAGTCTTGGGGAGGTATTATCCCTGAGAAACACCTTTCAGAACTTAGATTTTTCTCTTTTCTCAAACTCTTTAAAGAGTTCTGGCAATCAGCAAAACAAGGTATCTCCACAGCTCCTAAAGAAGAGCACAATCACTGTCTCCTGTTATTTCCCTTCTCTGGTCTTTTGGGAAACAGAAAGGACATGAACAGTAAAGGAAAGTGCATGTCTTCAATTTAAAACAGATGAATAGAGACTCATTTTAGGCAGAGATAAGAAGAGTTTGTGTACTTGGAATTTATAGCTTATTTTTACCCTAGTACAAAGCTTTGAAATGATGTCACTTTCCTCTAAAATCTATAACCTAATGACCGTCAGACAAAAATCCCTCTAGGGAGGCACTTATAGGATGGGGGCGGGTGACTCTGGGCTGACAAGCTCTTTCCATCACCTTCATGAGACTCCTATTAGTTCTTTTAGCCAGAAAGTGCTTTCTGTGATGGAACGTGCCAGCATCCGTATGGGGCTCGAGCTAGTCACCACCATGATGTGGCTGAGCAATGAGTGAAGTGGTACAGCTACGCTCAGGCTTCCCTGAAGAACCCAAAATGTCCACATTTTTTTTGTTTTTTTGAGTTAGAGAATGAAGGGTCTTATTAAAATGTGCTTTATCTTGTAGGGCTAACCTGTAGACATCACTAGTCTCCACCTTGGCTTGCATCCATGTAGTCAAAAAATAGCTTTGAGCATCTGCCGTGGGCCAAACACGGGTCTAGGCACTGGAGATGCTTGTCACAAGAGTGACAAGATCTCAGCTCACATGGAGCTTACACTGAAAGTGGGGAGGGAGCTAGTAAATAAATAAGAGAACAAGTCCACTTCAGAGAGTAGTAAATGATGTGGAAAAAATAAAACAGTTTGAGATGATGTTAAAAAGGACTGCTTCTTTACACTGGATGATTAGGGAAAGTTTCTGTGAAAAGGTAGTTAGTAAGCTAAGATATGAGTGACAAGAAAAAGCCAACCATGGTGTTCATCAAATTACCTAGCCAAAGTCACTTACTATTTTAGTGTATTTTTAGGGCATAGGAGACAATTTTTGATGAGGGAGGAACAGGGAAAAATCAGGAAAGTCTAAAGAATTGGGTGCTGCTTTAGCAACAGGACTGGTGGGTGCGTGGGCTGCCATAGAGGCCTTGGGTTGCCAGAAACTACAGGAAGGCATGGGTTTTTCTGGATGGGTTATATTCTGAGCCACTCCTCTCAACTATTTTTGAAATCGATGCATTAAAAATAGTCAAGCTCCAATCTGGTGAGGTTCTAACCCCAACTGAGTCATTGCAGTGGTGAAATACTTAATTATTTTCAGGTTTGAGCAGCTGTGAGGGCCAGCCCCACAGGCACACACTTCAAAGACTTGGCAGTTGTTCTCAATCTTTCTATTTCTGAAGCAGCAAAGAGCAGCACTGAACTTTTGCCAGTCTGGACAATATGGTCCATCCAAGCTTACTGAAGACCCCGACTAGGCAGATCCATGTTTGAGGTTCTTCAGTGAATTCAGAAGAACAGGATATAGCATCCCAGCGTCCCAGCCCAAAGTGCACCCAGAAACCCATTCCCACCTCCTCCCCTGAAATGCCCCCCCAACTCCAGTTTCTTCCCATCTTTCATCTGGATAGATTCAACTTTAAAGGCAGGTAGAATTTTCTAGTCATTCAAGAATAATCATCGATTCACATCTTGCTGATTGGTTTGTCATTCTTAAAGTTTACTGTCAAAAGGTATGGCACTCAATGTTCTGAAGGGTTTCCATTCATAGGTGGAGAAAACAAGAAGGGCTTGGGTGGCAGTTGTCAGTACCAGCATTGGTCTTGGTTAAATATGTGAAGCGTGGACATTTTCGATGAGATCCTCTTCCATCTGCGTTCCTCTCTTGTTCTTCCTTCTCTCCCACATGCTTCCCAGGGCTTGCTTCTGGGTAACCTGCTTTTATATTGGTTCTCCATTACACCATTCCCAAATTCTGAAAAATTTTTCATTCTCCTTTCTGCATCACAATCGACCTCTTTCCCATTCCTTCAAATCCCCGTTAGGCAACTGGTTAATCTGAAAAGTTGATTCTAGAACAGTGCTACTCAAAGTGTAAAGCCCCTACCAGCAGCAGCAGCATAACATGGGAATTTACTAAAATGTAAAATATCTGCCCATCTCCAACCTAATGGATTCTGGGGGAGGGAAGTAGTCATCTGTGTTTTAGATGCACTTTACATGATCCTTACATATACTTATAATTGAGAAACACTGTTATGGGGTATAAATAAGAGATTGTGGATTATTGTCACTTCCAGATGTCGTGTGTCTGCTTTTTAAAGAGGCACTGGGAGCCTTCTCCTAAAAGCATAGCTATGTGAAAACTGGGGAGATGTCCTATTGTGTACCACTAACCATCCTACCTACGTAGGATGGAGCCACTGGCTTCTACGGCCCTGAGAACCACACTGATGACAGAGAGGCTAGTTTCAAACAGGGACCTCAGAATGGACACTCAGAAGCCATCAGAACATCTTGTTTGAAGCTCCTGACAGGTAGATTAGAATACCGTGGCACTCAGCCACAGCCCCAATGTTCGGAAGAGAAAGAAAAAGAGCTCCTAAAACATCCTCCCTCACGATGCTAATGGCCCACCTCTAATGACACATCATTTATTGAATGTGAAAGGAGGTCTGATATGGGCAAGGTGTGATGACCTGGCAATTTATTTTACTTACTGGTGTCACAGACATGTTTCTGTGGGCTCAGCAGGGTCAAAGAGCTTAAAACGTTATCTACAATAAGACAAACATGTAATTTTCCTCTTGCTTTATTCTTCTATTTTGCTCTTAATGATTAATTAAGAAACATTCCTCTACTTGAGAAATTTGAGATGAGGCTGTACCAACCATTATGGTCATTCATAATAGCTAACATCTACAAAATTAAGCTTGCTTGGGAACCCATGGGCCAGAATTTCCAGCTGAGGAAGAATTTTTATTAAGCCTTATGTGCCCCCCGCCAAATCTTTTCTGTACAGTAACATCCTCCCAGGCATAAATTTTCCATCAGGATTCAGCCTTCTCTGTAAAGTCTTTTAGGATGATGTGTCTTCTGGCTGGCAGTGTTTGAAAGTCAAGCAAACAAGCCTTCCAGGGCTCACATTGAGTTAAGAAAACATTTTCTGCATGACATTTAGGGCCAAATTAGGGACCAAAGTCCTCATTCTTTTACTCAAGACTAGGTTTATGTCTCCACAGGCAATGTGAAATGGAGTGTGGAGAAATGATCTCATGAAATAAATTAATTTAGACAGGATGCCTGGTTTGCTCATACCCCACAGAGTGTGTGTGTGTGTGTGTGTGTGTGTGTGTGTGTGTGTGTGCGCGCGCGTGCAAGTGCCCGCGCCTGTGCATGTGGGTTTAAGAGCAGGTTAGGGAAACAGTAACAATGAAGAGATGAAGGGAGAGCTCTACACAGCGGTAAGATCAGGCTTTTTCTCTAAGCTCCGCCACTTACCAGTCATGAGACCTTAGGCAAGACTTCCTGAGCCTCTGTTTCCTCGACTGTTATATGATTTTATGAGACCCATTTGACTATTTCCCTCAGGGTTGTGAGGAACAGAAGGGTAATTAACAACAGTATTCCATACTGATATATCAAGTTCAGTGTTACCATCATTCACTGTCCCTTCTAATATCTGCACAATTAGAGACACACTTTCTGGGGTACGTGTTCGCATGCCATGGCTTTGAACTTTCATTCTTTCCCACCTGGACCTTGGAGCCACACACTTACCAACACCAGATGAACTCGCTGTCCCAGTAATGATCCCAATCATAGCTGCCTCCAGAACAAGATATCAGAATAGGAAATTGAATCTGAGCTTCTCATATGGAAGGCCAGGGCATTAGTCATGGTGAGCACACTGGGGGTTTTTCATCTGTGTTTGACTGGTTAGGTTCAGTAAATCGCTTTCATTTTTCGTCAAGAGATTCCAAGTTTTATATATTTATTATCCCTCTCATTATTTCACAGCCAGCAGCGTATTTTACTTGTAGCAGTGCCTAACTTGGAATAATTTTGGAAACCACAGTGCTTATGAGGCATGGCTTACTGGGGCACCAGCAAGCAAACCTTGCTCTTTATTAACAGACTGGGTTAAATATTGCTTACATTTGCACCGTGGTGTGCCCTGCCATTTCACCTTCTTTTCCTGAACAACAGCTAGAGAACATGGGTATAATTCAACCTGGGCCTCCCCATCCCCCTATCTCCACCTTGTCACAGTTTCAAGGAAGCTGGTATAAATATAATTTATGTCACTCCCCGCATTCATACTGAAAGGTATTGACCATTGAGTGGCGATGGCAATACCGTTATTTTCACAGCAAATGGCTTCAGTGAAATATAGGACAGGGTTGCCTCTTCCTCCTTCAAGCCACAGTCTACTCTTAAAAAATTAGTGTCCATGGGTGGTTGTCAATATAGATCAACCTAAGGGGAAAAATATGTCCACTGAGAAGTTCTTTGGCCTGAGACTATAATGCACAAGGAACATGGTGATTACAGATGGATTTTTGCCTCTATATATGTTTTTGTTCTTTTCCCACACTGCCCCCTCTGTGAGTTCACTTGGCTCATATTTTACTAGTATGACCATAAAGGAGTGAGTTTAGGTCAACCAGTTTATTGAACAAAACACAATTTGAGTCTCTGCCTTCAGAAATCAAATGTCTATATGTTTCAGTTAGTGTTATTTTTATAAATTTATTGAGATTATTGAATTGACACATTTTTCGCTAGTAAGGAAGATTTGGGTCATTCTTGTGAGTTCCCATTCAGACAATAAGATGAGATGGGAGGAGGAGGAGAGAGGTAGTATTAGAATAAGAGGAAAAGAAAGAGGAGGAGGATAAGACGGAGGGTAACATCCATGCTTATTCACTTTGGAATCAGGAGAGTAATAGAGAGTCTTACAGCAGGAAGTATCTAGAATGTCATTAATCGTATCTCAGTCTGGCTCTTGTGCATGCAAAGGACCTTAACAAATCAGTCACACTATTCTCTTTCTTCAGCTCACCTCAGAAATTCATGACGATACCACTGTTTTAAAAACTTAGGAAAAGACAGTCCTATAACTTTCTGAGTTTAAACTGGGCTAAAAATGGGGTTGTTGAACTGCTTTATCCCAGCACCTAGCACAATGCCCAGAACACTCAAAAAATCATTTTGGAGTGATGAGTGAGTGAACAGAGAATGTTTTCCTTGGGTCTGTACTAACTAGCTCAGGTACAGTATGGTAACGTGGTTATGAACCGAGACTATGAAGCCAGATTTGGTTTCAAATCCCAGCTCTGCCATTTCTTTGACCTTGAACTTTTTTGTATCTCAGTTTCCTTACCTGTAAAGTTAAGATATTAGGATCTACTTCATAGGATTGTAGTGAAGATAAATTGAGTAGACTCTTCTTAAAATAGTGCATGACATAGTGAATCTATTGAAGTGTTTGCAGGGCAGCCATGTTGCATAACTCTATGGAACATTTTCCACACCACAATCTACATGAATAGCACCCCCTAGAGTTGTGCAGTGTACAACCTTCAAAGTCACACAGTGGCCCTGACCCTTTGCTATTATTAATTATTATACTCTGCTTAGACTCATTTTCTCTTATTCCTTTTTTGCTCCAGTATCCAAAAGTTATGCAGAGAAATATGTGCATGTGTTATCTGAAGTGCAAAATAAGAAATACCTTTTGTACACATGTAAGAAAATTAAAGCATTTTCTGTACTATGTGCCTTTTTAAATATTTTCCTTCCCCAAGCATGTGGAAAAACCTTCCAAATGAAGAGAATAAGGTCTATTCATTCAGGTAATAGCAATACACTTGGCCCAGGACCAAATCAGTTTCTTTAGGTTGAGAACATGCATACCTGCCAGCCTCAGCATTATTCTGTGATAGCCTGGAAGAAAGGAACAGTATTGAGAGAGGTCAAAAAGGGCTGCCCAGAAGTATGTCTAGTGGAATGTCTAGATCCCATCTCCAGAAACCAGGAACCGCTAACCACCTAACAGACCAAAGCAGAAAAACCTCCATTGTGCCAGTCCCCTCTGATGGACCATAATTTTTGCCTCATCAGAAACACGCAAAGACAACTGCCTTAAGAGCATGGAGAAACCAGTTCCCACCCCTTGAGTTCTAGCTGCTCCTTCCTTCTCAGTGTTCAAATCAGTGTCCTTATGTGGCTTACAAGGACAACTTCACAAACAGAAAGATAGTTTTCTAAAAAAAATAAATAAAGGGGAACATATGTATATGTATAACTGATTCACTTTGTTATAAAGCAGAAACTAACACACCATTGTAAAGCAATTATACCCCAATAAAGATGTCTAAATAAATAAAGGACAAAAATTAACTTTAGAAACTCAGATTCTTTTCAGATGGAGAATTCCTTTCCTCCAAGAAACTTGCATTTAAAACTCAGTTAACAAAAATCCTCTCAGAAGCTGAAGTTTGTTTTTTAATATTTACCACAAGGTAATTAAATAGCCATTCACAAAAGTCCAGTGAGGAAATGAAGATGCGTTACCAAAAAGAGGAAGGATTTGCGCGCTTTTTTTTGCCATTCCTAGAGGTTAAAAGCAAAAGAATTGCTCCTCCCCCCAAGTTATTATATAAAGATGCCTGGATAAGTAAGGATTATAATCCCTAGAATTGCAAAGAAATAAAGGAGAATAGTAGTAGTTTCTTTCACGCTGTCGATTTCTCCTACCTCACCACCCTTTGGCCCAAACCTACTGAAATACGTGACAGAGGCCAACACTAAATTCTGGACTGATCTCAACTTGCCATTGTCTGAAGTTGAAAAATAAGAAAGGAAGAGACAAAGAGATGGAGGAAGGAAAGAAGGAAGGAAGGGAAAGTGGAAGGAAGGAAGGGAATGGAATTGGAGGTAAGACATTCAGTGTATTTGCTTTCTGCAGCAAATAATAGAAAATACCACAAGAGATGAGCCCTCCAGGGTGGATGTATCCAGGTCCAGCAGAAGCTTTCCATCTTCCCACTTCTCATCCTTGGCATATAGACCTTTATCCTCAGGATAATGAGGTGA
The DNA here is from genome assembly GCF_964374135.1 of Grampus griseus. Taxonomy (NCBI): domain Eukaryota; kingdom Metazoa; phylum Chordata; class Mammalia; order Artiodactyla; family Delphinidae; genus Grampus; species Grampus griseus. Next base: position 100,486,327 of record NC_139019.1, read on the forward strand.
CCAAGCACCTGAAGAAATCTCATTCACATTTGAGGCAAAAGTAAGGCAAATAGGCCCAAAGCTTTCTAGTTGATGGTCTTTGTCTTTTTATTTGCAAAAGGAAGCCAGTCTTAGAATACTTCCCTCTATATCTCACTGGTAGAACTGTACCTGGTGATCACCACTGGATGAGACAGGTCTAGGGAATTTCAGATTTCCACTTCTGAGTTAGAGGAAAGCAAGGAAGATGATTGGGAATAGGTGTAGATTCGGCCAACCCAGCTCAGCAAAATGGACTGCAACAAATGCATTTAAAATGAAAGTAATTGAATTAAATTAGAAACCTTCCAGAATGTCCTGAACTGTTTTAGAGCAGCATCTGTGGTTGTAATGAGAACCTGACAATTAAATGCCAAGTCAAACAACACACTTGTTCATTCTTTATGCAGAGTAAGTATTATGGCTCTAAGAAATCTGGAGAAAAGGAGTATTTGCAATTCATTTGACTGGGGTATATTCCAACTTTTGTTATACTGTATGGCGTAGAGAGTAAGAACATGGACTTTGGAGCCAAAGAGGCTTAGGTTCAAATTCTGACTCTATCACTTATAAGCTGTATGACCTTGGATAAGTAATGGGTTAGTTTCTATAAAATCCTATTTGTTCGGGCTTCCCTGGTGGCGCAGTGGTTGAGAGTCCGTCTGCCGATGCAGGGGACACAGGTTCGTGCCCCGGTCTGGGAAGATCCCACATGCCACGGAGCGGCTGGGCCCGCGAGCCATGGCCTCTGAGCCTGCGCATTCGGAGCCTGTGCTCCGCAACGGGAGAGGCCACGGCAGTGAGAGGCCCACGTACCGCAAAAAAAAAAAAAAAAAAAAAAAAAAAAAACCTATTTGTTCAGAGTAGTACTTAAATCCGATAATTATGTAAAACACCATGGCAGAACCTGCCAACTGTGCTCCACTTCTTTCTTGGTGGTAGAATTGTACTTGGGAAATACCTGCCCAGCCATTGACTACATTTCCCAGACCTTCTGGCAGCCAGGGGCAACCAGCTGACTAAACCCCACCGAATAGAATTTAAGCAAAATGACACTTCTTAGACCATAAACACTGCACAACACAATCCGCCACACTGAATTTCCACTTCCTGCTGACTGGAATGGCCCCAGAGGGACTGTTGGAGACCACACAGACTACTGTGCACCTGAGCCCCTGAGTGACTGGAACAACTAGTCCAGACTCTTACCTGAGAGAGAAATAAATTTCAACATTCCTTAAGCCACTAATTTATTGTTCAGTCTCATTATAGTAGCTTAACCTACCTTAACATTGATCCTGGCACACAGTAAGCCCTCAATAAATTGTAGCTACCCCTCAAATAATCAGGAAGAAGGAAATGTCATTGTGTATATTTTTTGCTTTTGCAATGAAATCACGGTATTAACACGAATAAGCAACTGAGTCCCTCTGTTTCCCTGTTCTAAAATCTATAAAGTTATCTTTTAACAGACTATTGCATGTTTATTAAATTAACCTTTTCAAAGACCATTGAGCACCTAAGGCTAAATTCTAATAGTTTAGTGAAAAATAATATAAGAGTGAGTGTTGATACAATTACCACGTTACTCTTACACAAGAATTCTTAAGCAAAGACTGTTGTTATTGAGGAAATAATAAGAATACACTAATCTAAGAAAGATGAAGGAATAAAACCCTTAGGGGAACTCTCTGATCATATAGTTTCAAATAAAACTCTAGTGATTCAGTCAGAGCCATATTGACTTTAAGAAAATAGTAACTTAAGTAATCGTAACTGAGTTCCATTCAAGTAAAAATATTTAACATGCTCAAGTTTCAAATATATATATATATTTGTGTGTGTGTGTGTGTGTGTGTGTGTGTGTGTGTGTGTGTGTGTGGTACACGGGCCTCTCACTGTTGTGGCCTCTCCCGTGTGGAGCACAGGACCTGGACGCGCAGGCTCAGCGGCCATGGCTCACGGGCCCAGCCGCTGCACGGCATGTGGGATCCTCCTGGACCGGGGCACGAACCCGTGTCCCCTGCACTGGCAGGAGAACCCCCAACCACTGCGCCACCAGGGAAGCCTGGTTCAAATATTTTAAATCATAGAAATAAATTACCCAACTACACAATGATAGGAGAATTTGGGGTTTTGTACATCTTTCACTTGTTAGTTTTTTTAATTCCCGAAGACTTTCTTTTCAGTAAAAGAATTTATGTAAAGTATGCCTCCTCTCTTTTGACCTCTACTCTCACAACAAAGTAGGAGACCGCTTTATAGAAAGTGAGTCATTTATATATGCATACATATCCCTTTTTTCCTCATAATTTATAAATCTAAATTTAGCTCTCCTGGCTCTGGGGAGCATTGTAGAGCAATCCTGAAGGAACTAACTTACTTGAAACAGAGAGTCATGGATTCTTTTGATGTATAGCAATTAGACGGGGGCATTTGATTAAAAAGAAAAAATCGGTGTAGACAGTTACCTTCTTACAGAAATCAATATATAAGAGTATAGAATAAAGGACGCACCTAATAAGCAACTTATTGCCTCAAGTCCAATATGAATATACTTTTCTTTTTTAAAAAGAGAAGTTAATCACAGGTTCCCTATTTTAAAGTCTTTTTAAAAAATATTTTCATGTTTATTTTCCTTTTGGACACTTTTTTTTAGGCCGTGCTGCACAGTTTGCGGGAGTCACCCCCCCGCAATCAGGGATTGAACCCACACCCTCGGCAGTGAAAGCACAGAGCCCTAACCACTGGACTGTCAGGGAATTCCCCAAGGATTTCCTATTTTCAAGAAGTATATTAGTTCCCTAAGAAATGATCACCAAATGGTTTTTTTCCCTTTGATCCCTAGATATCTATATTTTCTGCCTTTAATATTTAGGATTAATATCTAGATTCATAAATATGTGTTCTTTTAGTGTGACAGATTGCCTTAAACTTTGACTTTTTCATCTTACCCACACTTTTGAAGTGAATTTATAAACATGTATTTAAATTTTGGCTACATTTCGATACTTTCAATATTTAATTGAATATTAGATAAACTATGATATATTCACATACTTCTTTAGCATCTATTAAGTGTACAGCACTGGGGAAAGCACCCCTAGCCCCCTTTAAAAAGATAGAACTACAAGGTAGAGCAATGGGCAAGACCTTTGAAACCTCCTGGTTGACCATCCTCTATTTCTGAGGAGGGAAAAAAAGTTGGAAGCAATTTTTCCTATATCCAGGATCACAAACCCAAGTCACAAAAACCTAGCTCTTCTCATTCCCAGTTCAATGCTCTTAGTGCCTCAAATATATCATTTATTCATTCAGCAAAAATGTTTATCAAATATCAACTATTTGCTATTTCAAGTGCCAAGCACTGAGGATAAAATGAGGTGGGAAGTTTTTAAATTGCTTTAACAGCTGTTCTCAAAATGCTTCTCAGAGAGAGAATGGTCTTGGTTTGTGAAAATGCCTTGATAGAGGCTGAGGGTAAAAAGTAATCTTTAGGAGACTTAGAATTGGCTGAGCCAAAGCTTCAGGAAGAAAAGCCTGTTGATGATGCTGTTCAGACTTGGCAGTCGTACGGAGGCACACAATGAATTGCAGTTTTCTTCATCACTGTAAACAAAATGGAAACAACCAAAATACCTATTAAAATTAGAATAGAACATGACTTTTTGATGGCTATGCCATAAAGTACTAAGGAACAGCTTATAATAATGAAGTCAATAATATGTACTAACAGGGAAAACTCTTCCAGACATATTACCAATTGAAAAAGCAAGCTATGGAATAGCTCAGCCATTTCATACCAGTTATGTTAAACATACTCCAAAATACTCTATACTTTGCAAAGGAAATATATATACAAAGAGCAGTTATCTGGAAGGATACACACTAAGCAGACAGCAATGCTCACATCATCTCCATAGGAGACCTAGATTCCACATGCTAGTCAAAAAAACTTGACCCATATCTTTAGAGTTTTAATTTTTACCAGGAGAATATATTTTTTTAACATCTTTATTGGAGTATAATTGCTTTACAATGGTGTGAGAATATATTCTTTTGTTGCTTATATAATCAAACTTTAACTATTTTAAAAATAATTTTAAAATGAAATGAACTGAAACACATATTTATGGATTTATGAATTCTTATTTATGGATCCTAAATTTAAATATTTTTTTAAAAAATCAAATTTAACTTGAAATATTTTAATAGCATTAAAGCAAAATATAAAGGATATTGACATACTAGTTGAATTTTAAGATCCATAATAGAATAAGCAAGAATATTTAATAAATAAGAATGGTTATTAAAAGAGATATTTGATACTCTTAAATTTTCTTAAAATACAGTTTCATAAAATTACTCTCATAGGTCTCACTTTCATATTTTATTAATTTATTAATATTTTTAAAAGAATATTTACAACCTAAAATGGTTTTGACCATGAAAAGGATTAGCTGTTGTGGACTAAATATTTATAGCGGCATGAGATAAGTAAGACCTTGTAAAATCTAGCCCCTTTTTAGCTTTAAGAAATAGCAGTAAACACAAGAAGGTGATCTAATATGCACCCCAGTGTGGATCAAGAAATTTTACTTAGTTTATATGTCTTGGGGAAAATATATTAAAGTACAATTTTAATGAGAATTTTCAAAGCTATTTGATTTCCTTCCTCTTGATAATCAAGACTAAAACTGCAAGTCCCTTCTTCCTGTATAACAAAAGTATTCTGATCCTGTGAGAGTTTGTGGTCACTTCAGCACCACCTCTCTAACTATGAGTTTTACCTATAATCTTATCTGTATGAGATTATCTTGACTCAGTCTTAAGAAAGTTGTATTTAAAATTCTGAGATAGTAACTTCTGTGAATTACCTGTCACTGTGGGAAACATGGGGAATGAAGGACTAGATCAAGGCTGTTGAGATTTTTTAACTTGTTTTTCCAGAAATATCAGATCTGAACTTAACAATTATCCACGTAAATAGAAGGGAACAGCCAAAAGTTATTTCTATTTTAATGTGGAAGGCATTAGATAATTTCTGAAGTAAATTTGCCTCCTTAATAATGTTTGTTTACATTGACTCTAAAATGAGTGTGGTTTGTATTCCTGAGCATGTATGGATTGATTTTCAGAGAAGGTGCTCAGAAGTAAGACAGGAATACACATGGTTTTAATAATGACTGTGGATACCCTACGAAGTACGTAATCCACACAAGGATAATAAAAGACCTTTTAGTTCACTCAATTATCTGGTTAGATAAATATAGACTAGCCAGGCTTCCCTTGTCCTTTTAGCACACTTTTGCGGGGCCTCCTTCCAGGTCCACAAGTATAGGCTCTAGGAATTATTATTGTTATTCCAGGTAAAATATTTGTTATTCCAGGTAAAATATTTGTTATTCCAGGTAAAATATTTTTTACAATCAGTGAATCATTAAACCCAGCGAAGGTCACTCACACTGTTAATATTTTCTTCAAGATATTCTTACACAAGACCCAGGAAAATAGGCAGACAAGAATTCAGTCTATGTGAGTAACGACAATTACGAATCCTCAGAACCAAAGCTCCCACTATCTCTGTCCTTCCTGCCTTCATTTTTATCCTTTCTTCTTCTTTCATCCAGGTCTGAAGTATTTCCCACAAGGACCCAGGGCAGATCCCAGTTCTCCTAGGACATGACATGTTGGTTTTTCAAGGGAAATGCCTTCTCCTGAAGTTTTTTAAGGTTCCCCACCCCCCTGAAAAAAAGATAGAATAAAAACTAAAGACGTTGAGAGACCACCTTTCTCCTTTCAACTTTAATTCAACTTCAGATTATTCACAAAGGCTTAAAGTCAAATAGTGTTATATAAGTGTTATATACAGTTAAAGGTAGGAGTGTGGGTAGATGGCAATCATCTAATTCAGAACAGTCATTTGTAAATGGGAAATGGAAATGGAGTCCCACAGAGAATGAGTGATTTGTCTAAATGCACATTGTGAGTTGATGGCCAACTCTGATCACCTGGACCCAAGACCTTAAGACTTCCAGGGAAACCCTAACCAGAAAAATAAAATTAAGAACTATATTTAATATCTTATAATAACCTTAATGAAAAAGAATCTGAAAAAGCATATATATATAAGTATATATATGTGTGTGTGTATATATATATATATATATAATATATATGTAAAACTGAATCACTTTGCTGTACACCAGAAACTAACACAACATTGTAAGTCAACTGTACTTCAATTAAAAATAAGTTAAATCTCCTTCAGAAAATATTATATACTTCAGTATGAACCCTAAGACAAGTAGCTTGAGAACTATGTCTAATTTGGGTTTTTCTGTAGTGCAACTAGAAGACTACCTGGGGTTGACAATATTTCAAAATTTCTTTCCTAATTATGAACATCTATTTATCTGGATGACCTAGTCTCGTATTTTTCCAGTATATTCAAACTGAGTGTGTGAATCTTTGCAAAAGTAGTATTTCTTGAGTTATTTTTCCGGGCCCTTTTAAAAGTCCCACTGTGAAAACTATTCAAGCTAGAATATGCTAATAAGGAATGGAACTCTTTCTGCTGATAACATGGTTTCCATTAGAGCATAGTCTACATTTGTAGTTGAAAACCTTATTAGTTGAGTTACTATTGTATGATCAAAAATACTTCACATTTGCAAAAAGAAGAAAAATATATTAGAATAAGGTCAGTTTGACAAAAGGGTGATATTTGCAAAGAGAGCCAAGGGTTATCCATCTAAAAGGCCAAGTTAAATAAGATACAATTAGACCTCATTTGGCCCCCTACCTCTCAGGATTAGTAAACTCACATTTCAGCTATCTTGGGGGAATGAGTTTCGCCTTAATTATCTTGTTTCCATTGGCCCATCCACATTATTCAGACTTCTGACAGGCACTTTCAGCAAATATCACACTTCCTTGTGTCTTGCTGACCTTTTTTTCAAACTGGCTTTTCCTTTTCCTTCTTAAATGTTTTTGAAGAGATATCATATTTTATTTTGCTTAGAAAGATAAAATAAAGGATGAAAATGTACTCATCTACGTGGCCATGAGAAGAAAACAGACATCAACAATGGAATTTTTAGAAAAACATACTCCCAACCAGTTCTGAAGATGCAGTCTCGTCTACAAGATGTACATGGCCACTAAACCTATGGTCTCCTGCTACACAGTGTGATCTCAAAGATGAAAAAATTCAGAGAAAAATATCTGAAATGCCAAAAATTAGCACAATGGAAAAATTTAGACCAAAAATTTAAATTTCAAAGGTGCTGAATGTGAACTAACTTGAAGTGACATAACACATTACTACACTTCAAGAGGATCTGAAGTTACCAGAAGTCTCCAGCATTTCTACCCGTTACCTCCACATCAGTTTCCCACTCTGGATGCCTCTTACCATCTATTTTTTCTGCTCTCAAGTGGCCAAGACTCACATGAGAAAGGCATAAAGTGTGCTGACTACTACAGGTTCATTCTTTGTTAATACCTTCAGGGTGTAGAAACACATGGACTTTGACAAAAGACAGGCCCTCATCTCCACCCTATCTAGAGTCTCTTTCTGGTGGTCTTATTCCTTCTCACAGCCTGAAATGTCATCTCTTGGTGCCCTGTGTCACCACTACCTGAGCTGAACTGGGAAGCTCCCCAGATTTCACAACACCTGAATTTGTGTATAAGTTCCACCACTGACTAGCTGAATAACCATGAGCAAATTACTTGAATTCTCTGCTTCTCATTTTCCTCCTCAGTTAAATCAGGGTAATCATCTTTATCATGGAAAGCCACTGTGAGGAAAGGTATATAATGTCCATAGTATAGTGTCTGGTACATAAGTGGGTCATAATCATAATACTTCACTGTGACTCAGCAATTTTTCCTTTCTTTCTGTTTGACTTTATTGCATTCCTCACAGGAGGTACTCTAGACAGCTCCCACAGCCCTAAGATTCCCAGCTCTCCTTCTCACTCTTGGCCACCTTGATGTCTATACAACAAGGAAATCAAAGCCATCCTGCCAATGGTTCATGGCCCCCTCTCCAGCTGTCCCAACACCCTACCGAGCTCAGAGTTTCTCAGTACTTCACTCAGACTTTCCTTCGGACTGTCTCACAGGGAGAGGCACCTCCACCCCTTACCCAGGCATACTGCTTTACTGTGGTCTTGTCTCATACTTGCTTTTTCTATCACCTCTTATTCCCTTTCTCTCTCATGTGTTAGGGATTGAATAAATGTTTATTAAAAGTAGGTTTTCTTCCTACTCCACCAGTTCCTTCTTCTCTCTCTACAGTTGTCCAGGTATCCTAACTCAAAAATTAAATTCCTGAACTCTGCTCTCTTCTTGAGATAGTCCTCCCTCTGATCTTTTACCAAGTCCTCACTGTAGCAACATTTAGGGACTCAGGAGCCAGGCTGCCTCTTCCACTTACTAACTGTGGGTTGTCCTTAGACAACCAACTTAACCTGTGTGAACCTCAGTTTCTTTATCTCTAAGTGGAGGGGAAATAGAGTTGTTTTGAAGATAAGTGAGTTAAACCATCTAAAGCTCTTAAAACAGTGCTTGGTACATAGTAAGTGCTCAATAAATATGAGGTGTTAAACTTCCTCACCAACCACATACACCCCTTGCCTTCCAGCCATGCTTCCTCCATCCTCAGACTACCAGAAGCTTGAAATTTATTTCTTAAAGGTATTAATGGCCTCCTCATCTCCAAATGAAATATTATTTCTCATTTTGCCCCTCATTCTCCTTAAACTTTGTACAGTTTCACCCCACCCTCCTCTGGGATATCCCTTGTCTTGGGATAAGGGAGGAATTAACTGTATGCTTTTCCTATGACTCTCTCCTATTCAGGTATGAGACTTGAGAGTAGCTCTGCTCCAAGGGGGCAGAATGGAAGTGTGAGGAAGGAAGTAAAGACAGACACCCTAGGGTTTTTGGGTTTTTGTGGGTATTTTTGCCCTTCAGTCAAAAGTGTTGGTAGAAAGGCTGTGTGATCCTCCCCCTCCCCTGCCTGGATTGGGTTCTCAGAGTTGGGGAGAGGAGGAGATCTAAAGAGAAATGTAAGATGATTAGGTGCAGCAGCCCTTTGGAAGGAGACATGGAACATATCCCGCACCTGCAGCCATCAAGGCTAAATCTACAGGGAGCAATAGAGTACGAATGAAGCCACAGTAGGCTGACACAGCCCCCACCAAAGTTTCCTTTGGGCCCCTGAATGGCTCAATAAGACAACAGTGCTCAACATTCCCATTCCCCAGAGAGATGAGGAAGTACTAATGGAAGACCATAAGATTCAAAGTGGTCTTATGGTCATGTTGAAAGGACTCAGCTGTGAAGGGCAGCATGGACCGTGGGACTGGAAACCCAGTGGGATCACAAACATCTCAGAGGACACTAGTGAGCTTGGAAGCTGGCAACTAAAACCTTGATCACAAGGCTAGGGCAAAACCCTACCAGGCCAGCCACACACCTCTCCCAGTGCTCCATAGACTACATGCCACACAGAGGAGAAAAGACAAGGAGTAACACAGCCTCCCTAGCACAGAAATTGTCCTGTAGTTCTTTGTTTACCTTAGTACTGTACACACAATCATCAACAAATTTGTGTTGAATTGAGTTAATGCATTTCTTTGCTTCCTTTTGTTTTAAATTAAAATGGCACAGAAATCATCCCCCCATCTTTTTTTTTTCACCTTCACCTTAAATGACACATTAAAAAACAATATTGGTTCTGGATAGATGAAGAAAGGCTATGAGAGGACAAATTTAAGCATCAGTGCAGTACAGCTAAGAAACTAATTTGGTCTGGAATGTTCAATAAACCACTAGAGGGAGTGTGTAAAGGTGTGATTGAAATAGGATAAAAATTGCACTATGATGTTTAACTGGCAACCATGAATGCATGGTTGCCAGAAACAATCCTCTCTCCATTATTGAAAAAAAATGTAAACACTTAAAGTTAGAGGGTGTGTAGAATATCTACATATTTATTTCAGATCACACAAAAGTGTAGTTCAGTCACTAGTTTATGTAGACACTGAATTTTTTAAAATATGAAATGTAGGAATTTATAGCCACTCTATGCTATTCAGCCTTAAATAGAAACAATATGAGTTAACTCCCAGTCCTAATGTTATATTTTAGAACCATTCAATTCAAAAATTATATGTTAAATCTCATCTCTCATTTCAAAATTGCAGAAGGAACTTTAGTGATCATTTTACAGTTGAAGAAAAAGAGGTCCAGAGTAGTTATCAATTATCCAAGTTCACATACCTAGCTAGTGGATAAACTCATACTAAAAACTTTGAGTCTAAATGAATAGAACATTTTAACAAGAAGGAAAGTTACACAGCAGATTTCCTATGTAAGATCCCAAGTAACAAAGTTTTCTTAGAACTTAGTGCATCCAGAAAATGCAAAATAAAATAATAATTTTATCCCTTACCGCTCAAGCTAAAAGAGAATTGGAATTTTTAAAATGATAATATACAGTATTGGGAAAGATACAGGGACATGGTTTTTCTCATTTATCTTGGTAGAAGTATAAACTGGTAAAACTTTTTTGGAATATAATTTAACAGAAAGAATTTAAAATTTTGAAACATAGATTCACATAAAGATTTATATTCAGTCATGGTCATTGCCACATTTTATATAATAATGAAGTAATGGAAACTTTATAAATGTCTAACAATCAAGGAATAAATATATAATGTGCATCCAAAAGATGGCGTTCTATACAACCATGAAAAGTCATTATTCTGAAAACTGTTTAGTAACATAGGGAAACACATTGAGTATAAAATATATTACTTATATAGAAATACAAGTGTGTGTGTGTGTGTGTGTGTGTGTGTGTAGAATGAAAGAGAATTATTTTTAGCAATATAACTCCAAGTAATTTTCTCTTTATAATTCTTAGTGTTCTGGGTCACTGTAAGCAAGACAATTACAAGTCTTTGATTCTCAGTTAGAGAAAGTGACAGGAACGACTGCCACCTGGCTACTTCCTACTCATCTCACTGAAATTTTTTTAAATTTATTTTATTAAAGTATAGTTGATTTAAAATGCGTTAATTTCTGCTGTACAGCACAGTGATTCAGTTTTTTTTATATATATATATATATATATATATATATATACATTCTTGTTCACATTCTTTTCCATTATAGTTTATCACAGGATATTAAATATAGTTCCCTGTGCTGTTTTTTATCCATTCTATATGTAATAGTTTGTCAGTGGACATTTAGTTTGCTTCTATGTCCTGGCTATTGTAAACAGTGCTGCTATGAACATCAGGTACATGTATCTTTTCAAATTAGAGTTTTTGTCTTTTCTGGATATATGCCCAGGAGTGGAGTTGCTGGATCATATGGTAGGTCTATTTTTAGTTTTTAAGGAACCTCCATACTGTTTTCCATAGTAGCTGCACCAACTTACATTCCCACCAACAGTGTAGGAGGGTTTAAACTTGCTCTTGAAAAATTCTGTTGGTTTACCAGTGAAATCACTCTGCTTTGCTTGAAAATTACACTAATGCTTCAATGGTTTCATGTCACTGTATAAAAGTTTCATAACTGGCCTTGTACCAAAAATTAGGGGCATGTTGACTGCCAGTCCGATTAAATCCAATGTTCAGATATTTAATTCTTTACTCCTGATTCATCTTTTCCTATTTCAGCTGCCTGTGTGAAATCTTCAAAGTGCTAATTCATTTGTCTCAGATCATGAGAGTCACGTTTTTTAGTGACATGAAGTTGGAGCCTTTGTGTTTGATCTATTGATTCATTCTTGTGAACTATATATTTTAAAATATATAATAATAGCAACTATAAAAGCAAATTTCACACATGGATGTTAAATTTCAAAATTTGGAAAAATGTATGTAAACAGAATTGTTCCATTTTTCCCTCTGAAACCAGCTAGAGCTCTCCAGGAATAGCAAGGAGCTTCTAGGGAACAACAAAAAAAAAAGAGTCCTTTTAGGAGGTATTCACTGAAATCATCAATGGTAATCTGCCTAGGATTCCACAAAAGAGATTGTGCACTGAGGAGACAGGTGGGGCAATCTTTAAACCCTTTCCAAATCTAAGATTCAGTTACAGGCAAAAAGCAAAGTAAGCTCTCTGTTGTAGCACAGGACTCTATAAAGTTTCCATGAATAACAAAAATTATCATAGAACTGATTGTAATCAAACCAGCAAAGCACCATCATTTCTATCTAATGGATCATGAAAAACGTATTGATCCAAAAATATTAATACTCCATGTATTAAAATAAAATCTTAACTGTATATAAAAAAGGAGCCCCAATGGCTAAGGCATCTGAATAATCTCTAACAAGAAACATATTGCCTTAATTATTAACCTCTAGCAATAAAAATATGAGAGGAGCCAATTGGTCTTTTTTCTCCAACAGCTTTATCTAGTTCTCTAAAGGATGGCTGAAATCATCTAAGTAATATAAAAACTGGTGAAATCCTAAAAGGAAATTAGCAAATTTTAAGGTCAATATAAATTTCTTTCTTTTGGACTCAGTATATTTTGGTTTGTTTCGCTTTAGATGCTCTCTTTATATTTCCAAGTTTAAGTTATGGCTGTGAATAATAAATAGAGCACAGAAAAAGTGTTCCGCACTAATTTTTTTCCTCAAACACCTAAGATACTCTATGTCCTACCATTGTAACTCTAACCTCTAATAATCCAGTCAAATTTTATTACAACATTTTTGGTTTTAAGAAATGTTAGAAACCAAGAAAGGGCAGAAAGAATCAGTGAATATAATGATAAATAATGGTGAGTAATGAATATAATGGTAGGAATATTTAACAAAACCTTCCTTTTGGTAACAGATTACCAACCAATAAAGCAAATTTACTTAGATAAAAACAAAATATCTGAATTTTTAAAGTCCATACTATAGTTTTGAGATAACATGAATTTTCTACCATATACAAATACTATTTACTTCTTAAATGGCTCTAAGCAGTGTTGAGGAAAGTGAGTGAAAAACCTCATGGATGAGTTCCCAAAGACCTCCTGGCTGGATACATTTCACCAAATTTATGGGCATAATTTCCCTTTCTTGTAGAGTTCTTCCCTTAGACGAAGTATGTAGTTCCAGCTTCTTACCATGAATTAGAAAATAAGAACAGAGAAAATAGACATTTTTTTAAAATGTATATGTTCTATACTGTATGATCATATTGTTTAAAATGTGAAACACTGATTATGTAGCTAATAACTGAATTTATAGACAAAAATTAGTTTTTCTCCCTCAAATTATTTTTGAAATACCTCTTTACCTTAAATGCTATAAGCATTTCCCTTCTGGAATTCACAGAGATTGAAAAAAGCATAAAGATACTAAATGCAAACTGAGTGAAACAATCATTTAATAAAATATGAATCCATAAATATTTGTGTCCCATGGCACAGCAACTCAAAATACATGAATGGAGAGCCCTATTTCTTATTTTTCTTTTCTTCAGAGAGATAATGTCATATCTTTTTTTTTAACATCTTTATTGGAGTATAATTGCTTTACAATGTTGTGTTAGTTGCTGGTGCATAACAAAGTGAATCAGCTATATGTATCCATATATCCCCATATCCCCTCCCTCTCACACCTCCCTCCCACCCTCCGTATCCCACCCTTCTAGGTAGTCACAAAGCACCAAGCTGATCTCCCTGTGCTATGCGGTTGCTTCCCACTATCTATTTATTTTACATTTGGTAGTGTGCATATGTCCATGCCACTCTCTCACTTCGTCCCAGCTTACCCTTCCCCCTCCCTGTGTCCTCAAGTCCATTCTCTACATCTGCGTCTTTATTCCTGTCCTGCCCCTAGGTTCTTCAGGACAATTTTTTATTTTTTAGATTCCATATATATGTGTTAGCATACTGTATTTGTCTTTCTCCTTCTGACTTACTTCACTCCGTATGACAGTCTCCAGGTCCATCCACCTCACTACAAATAACTAAATTTTGTTTCTTTTTATGGCTGAGTAATATTCCATTGTATATATGTGCCACATCTTTATCCATTTATCTGTTGATGAACACTTAGGTTGCTTCCATGTCCTGGCTATTGTAAATAGAGCTGCAATGAACATTGTGGTATATGTCGCTTTTTGAATTATGGTTTTCTCAGGGTATATGCCCAGTAGTGGGATTGCTGGGTCGTATGGTAGTTCTATTGTTACTTTTTTAAGAAACCTCCATACTGTTCTCCATAGTGGCTGTATCAATTTATATTCCCACCAACAGTGAAAGAGTGTTCCCTTTTCTTCACACCCTCTCCAGCATTTGTTTGTAGATATTTTGATGATGGCCATTCTGACCCGTGTGAGGTGATACCTCATTGTAGTTTTGAGTTGCATTTCTCAAATGATTAGCGATGGTGAGCGTCCTTTCATGTGTTTGTTGGCAATCTGTATATCTTCTTTGGAGAAATGTCTATTTAGGTCTTCTGCCCATTTTTGGATTGGGATGTTTCTTTATTTGATATTGAGCTGCATGAGCTGCTTGTATATTTTGGAGATTAATCCTTTGCCAGGTGCTTCTTTAGCAAATATTTTCTCCCATTCTGAGGGTTGTCTCTTCGTCTTGTTTATGGTTTCCTTTGCTCTACAAAAGCTTTGAAGTTTCATTAGGTCCCATTTGTTTATTTTTGTTTTTATTTCCATTACTCCAGGAGGTGGGTCAAAAAGGATCTTGCTGTGATTTATGTCAAAGAGTGTTCTGCCTATGTTTTCCTCTAAGAGTTTGATAGTGTCTAGCCTTACATTTAGGTCTTTAATCCATTTTGGGTGTATTTTTGTGTACGGTGTTAGGGAGTGTTCTAATTTCATTCTTTTACATGTAGCTGTCCAGTTTTCCCAGCACCACTTATTGAAGAGGCTGTCTTTTCTCCATTGTATATTCTTGCCTCCTTTGTCAAAGAAAAGGTGACCATATGTGCGTGGGTTTATCTCTGGCTTTCTATCCTGTTCCATTGATCTATATTTCTGTTTTTGTGCCAGTACCATTCTGTCTTGATTACTGTAGCTTTGTAGTAGAGTCTGAAATCTGGGAGCCTGATTCCTCCAGCTCCATTTTTCTTTCTCAAGATTGCTTTGGCTATTCGTGGCCTTTTGTGTTTCCATACAAATTGTGAAATTTTTTGTTCTAGTTCTATGAAAAATGCCAGTGGTAGTTTGATAGGGATTGCGTTGAATCTGTAGATTGCTTTGGGTAGTATAGTCATTTTCATAATGTTGATTCTTCCAATCCAAGAACATGGTATATCTCTCCATCTGTTTGTATCATCTTTAATTTCTTTCATCAGTGTCTTATAGTTTTCTGCATACAGGTCTTTTGTCTCCTTAGGTAGGTTTATTCCTAGGTATTTTTTTGTTGTTGTTGCAACAGTAAATGGGAGTGTTTCCTTAATTCTCTTTCATATTTTTCATCATTAGTGTATAGGAATGCAAGAGATTTCTTTTCATTAATTTTGTATCCTGCTACTGTACCAAATTCATTGATTAGCTGTAGTAGTTTTCTGGTAGCATCTTTAGGATTCTCTATGTGCAGTATCATGTCATCTGCAAACAGTGACAGTTTTACTTTTTCTTTTCGAATTTGGATTCCTTTTTTTTCTTTTCCTTCTCTGATTGCTGTGGCTAAAATTTCCAAAACTATGTTGAATGATAGTGGTGAGAGTGGGCAACCTTGTCTTGTTCCTGATCTTAGTGTAAATGGTTTCAGTTTTTCACCATTGAGAATGTTGGCTGTGGGTTTGTCATATATGGCCTTTATTATGTTGAGGTAGGTTCCCTCTATGCCTACTTTCTGGAGGGTTTTTATCATAAATGGGTGTTGAATTTTGTTGAAAGCTTTTTCTGCATCTACTGAGATGATCATATGGTTTTTCTCCTTCAGTTTGTTAATATGGTGTATCACATTGATTGATTTGCATATATTGAAGAATCCTTGCATTCCTGGGGTAAACCCCACCTGATAATGGTGTATGATCCTTTTAATGTGCTGTTGAATTTTGAATTCTGTCTGCTAATACTTTGTTGAGGATTTTTGCATCTATGTTCATCAGTGATATTGACCTGTAGTTTTCTTTTTTTGTGACATCCTTGTCTGGTTGTGGTATCAGGGTGATGGTGGTCTCATACAATGAGTTTGGGAGTGTTCCTCCCTCTGCTATATTTTGGAAGAGTTTGAGAGGGTTTGGGGTTAGCTCTTCTCTAAATGTTTGATAAAATTCGCCTGTGAAACCATCTGTTCCTGCGGAGAGCCCTATTTCTTGATAGAAGATGTTTTACCCCTACAAATGCAGTTTACTTAAGTCCCTAATTCTTTACTCACATTTTCAGGGTGACTTAATAGATGCCAAAGCTTCTGTTAAAATTAGGTCTATGACAAGCAACAATTGTGCATTTGTAATTTAAAATAACTGTTTTGAAGTTTGGTTTCTAATAGGTTAAAATTTTGCCATTTTCAGGCATTATGTAGACGTTGAAATAGTACTACCTATTGAATGCCAGTGAGGATGTATATTTGTTACATAGAACTTTTTTTACGTAGCTCCATAGAACTATTTTAGAAACATGAAGACAAACATGTACTCAAGGCCAAAATAATTCCAAAAGGCCTAAGAATCAGGCCAGAGACCTAATAGAAATTAATCAATTATGTTTTTTTGTTTATGGGGCTGAGTATACTTTATTGTTTGGTGGTTTTTTTGTTTTTGTTTTTAGTTTTCAAAGAAATCTGATCCTAGAAGTAGCAGAACACCTATGTGATTTGCCAGGAATATTTATGCTATTAAATGTATCAAAGAGTAAAAGCCAGATAGAATCTGTTAGAGATTTCCCAGGATTACCTGACGATTTGGGGATCATGGCATTCTAGAGCAATCACGAACTCTAAATTTTGTAAACAAAGTTTAAAGTGATATTTTTCTAGGTGTTGTGTAATCTTTGAACCTCACTTTACTCATCCCCAAAAGGGATATACTAAAGCCTGAAAAGATTAGAGATAATATATTTAAAATGCATAGCATGTGGTGGCCACTGTACTGTATATGAATGGGAAAAAGGACATAACAAAAGCTGCTGAGGGAGACATCAAAATTCTCATTCACAAACTGTTTTGAAGTCAGATCTTACGGTAATGAAAAAAAAAGTAAGTAAAAAATCATGTAAATTAGGATAATCCATTGGGGAGGAGGAGGAGAGGGAAAAATAGTCCAAGCCCTCTCTGACAAAATTTTAAATCTCTATTCTGTAGTGATCTGGAGGTTTGATCTTAAAGTCATATTTGCAGACCTCCAAGAGCGTAGATCCAGTATGGTGTTGTAGCCAAAAGTTAAATAAAACCCCAGGCCTTGTCAGGAAAGGATATTGGATACAGAAGAGTATCTCATCTCAGAACTGCCTTATATGGAATAATGCATAGAGTTCTGGTTGCTAAACTAAACTATAATATAGAGTCAAGAAAAATAAAAATCCAGAGAAGGATATATAAGAAGTTTGTGACATACAAGTTTTGATTAAAAAGTATACATATCAGAATGCTTTCGAAGTTCAACTCAATCACCTTTAATGGGAGGAAGTACCTAGGCAATGCCTATGATCACCATTTTCTTAAGTCTTATTACCATTTTCTTCCTTTTTAAAAATGTTTATTTTGAAATAATTTTAGACTTAGGGAAAAAGTTGCAAAAGACTTCCAGTATACCCTCACCCAGATTCCCCAAATGTTAATATCTTACATAACCATAGTATAATTATAAAAACCAGAAAATTAACATTAATATTATACAATTAACTCATCTATGGTACTTATTCAAATTTCACCAGTTGTCTCACTAATACTTTTTTCTGGGTCCCATCCAGTAGCTCACATTGCATTTAGATGTCATGTCCCATTTTCTCCTCCAATATGGACAGTTCTGTACTCTTTTCTTATCTTTCTTAACCTTGACATTTTTGAAGAGTATTGGCTAGTTTGTAGCATGTTTCTTAATTTTGGTTTGTCTGATATTTCTTCATGATGAAATTCAGGTTATGCAATTTTTGGCAAGAATAGCACAGAATTTATGTTGTGACCTTCTCAGAGCCCCTTATCAGGAGGAACTTGATGTAATAAGGTTCATTCCTGATGATGTTCACTTTGATCTCTTTGTTAAGGTCAGGTCTACCAAGTTCCCCCACTGCATTAATTCCTCACTGTAACTAATCAGTATTTCATGGAGAGATACTTCTGAGCCTCTGCAAATATCCTGTTTCTCATCAAACTTTCACCCACTAATTTTAGCATCCATTAATGATCCTTGCCTAAAATGGCTATTACTGAGGTGTCTGTCAAATGGTGATTCTCTATTTCCTTCAGTGCTTCTACATTCAGTCATTAGAATTGTACTATAAGGAAGAACTTATATTTGCTTTTTTTTTTTTTAACTTTTTGGCCACACCACACGGCATGTGGGATCTTAGTTCCCTGACCAGGGATGGAACCCGCACCCCCTGCAGTGGAAGCACGGAGTCTCAACGGCTGGATGGCTAGGGAAGTCCCTATTTGATTATTTATATCAATATGGACTCATGAATATTTATTTTATCTTATGGGTTATAATTAATTACTTTAAATTTTTTTGCTCAACTGTTTCAGATTTGACCATTAAGTTACTCCTTCCAGTCGGTTCCTGTGTCTTCTGTTTTTTGCATTTTAAAAAATTTTTTTAAATTGAAGTATAGTTGATTTACAATATTCCTGTGTCCTTTTGACATGACTGCACATCACTTTCTGAGCACCTCCTTACTTTCTGGCACCATAAGATATTTCAAGCTGATCTTGTGCTTTTCCTGCTCCTGCCCTAGAATCAACCACTTCTCCAAATAACCATTCTCTGTACAGAAAGGGAGAGAGTTAAACAGAATATTTCTAACTGTAGAGTTAGTCCTGAGTTTTTCTTATGTTTAAGCTTCTTTCTGATTGTAATACTTGCAGATTGTGTTGATTAATTTTATGTGTCAACTTGACTGGACTAAGGGATGACCAAATAGCTGAAAAACATTCTTCTGGGTGTGTCTGGGAGGATGTTTCTGGAAAAGATTAACATTTGAATCAGTAGACTAAGTAAAGAAGATCCCCCTCACCAATGTGGGTAGGCATCATCTAATTCATTGAGGGCCCCAGTAGAGGAAGAGTGAATTTGCTGCCTCTGCTTGAGCTGGGATATCAGTGCTTCTGGTTCTTGAGCCTTCAAACTTGGATGGAATTACACCATGGCTCTCCCGGTTCTCCAACTCACAGATGGCAGATTGTAGGACTTCTCCATCTTTATAATTATGTGAGCCAATTCCTTATTAAATATATATAATATGTATATACACACACACAAACACACACACACACAGGTGTGTGTATACGTATATAAAATATTGGTTCTATTTCTCTGGAGAACCCTTACTTTCTGGCAAGGATACCAAGATCCTTGCCAGAAAGTAAGTTATTTGAAAAAAAAAATTTTTTTAAGTCTTACAGGACCATTTTAAACTTTGGCTGAGGCAAACTTTGTTGCAATTTCCCCAGCTAACTTCTGGCCTCCTTGTTATTATATTTCCTCATACATCAAGAAATAAGGTTTCCTTGGAGACCAGCAGTTTCCATCTACCATTTCAACAAAATATTGAATTATGTGATTCTTGGTAGAGAGTAACAAAAGCTCTCTTTTTAAGGGATTATTTTCAACATTCAGAGAGTTCCAAAGGGTTAGCTAAATTTCTAGTCTGAGTATTTTGGAGGATAACATATTTCAGACCCAATGAAGAAAACTGAGGAGCCAACATAACTCATTACTGTAGGGTTACAGACTTCAGATTTTTAAAGAAATATGATTTAGATTCAAGTAATGTGGCAAAAATTGCTAGCTCTTTCCAACATCCATTCTACCCTTCTTTCTTAATTGGTGGAGCCCCAATATGTTAACTGGGCACATAGCCACCCAGAATAAAGCTATACTTTCTAAGCTCCTTTAAATTTAGGTGTGACAGTGTGACCAAGTTCTGGCCAATGGGTTATGAGTAAAAGTCACACTTACAGCTCCCTGGTTATATTCAAAAAGAAATGGGTCATGCTCTTCATGTCCCCTTTTTCTTCTTCCTGATGGCTGGGACATGTACATTCCAGCAAGAGCTAGAGAAGCCATCTTGGGCAAAAACATGAAAGTCATATGTTAAAGAAGTCACATATTAAAGTCAACATGATAGAAGGGACCTAGGCCTTAACATCATAGAGATGCCATATTAGGTATGATCAGCTTACACAGGCTGCAACATGAGAAAGAAATAAACTTCTTCTTTCTTAAGCCACTGGTATTTGGTGACCTTTGTTTCAACAGTTAAACCTATATTTAACTAATATAGA
The DNA here is from genome assembly GCF_964374135.1 of Grampus griseus. Classification (NCBI taxonomy): domain Eukaryota; kingdom Metazoa; phylum Chordata; class Mammalia; order Artiodactyla; family Delphinidae; genus Grampus; species Grampus griseus. The sequence continues at coordinate 100,506,797 of NC_139019.1, forward strand.
GTTACTATCTAAAAGTGGTACTGCTATAACAAAAGATATATGTGATATTAACTTATCACTTGGGTATAAAGCAGTAAAAACTCAGATAATCCAGGGTGGAAAGTTGGTGACTCTTGTTATGCTGGGACAAATATTTGGTTAAACTGTGGCCTGCCATACTTTGGGAGATAAGCCACAAACTCTTAGAGCCTATACCTTTAAGAGAATTAGTTAGAAAAACTGAGAATCTTTCTGTGTATTGGCTACTCCTTGCCACATTAAGGAAAGTTTTAAAAAAGCGATGATGAAGTCAGAGATGGTTTCCCATCAGAAAGAAGAAATCAGTTTCATTAAAAGAGCCCTTCTCGGGACTTCCCTGGTGGCACAGGGGTTAAGAATCCGCCTGCCAATGCAGGGGACATGGGTTCAAGACCTTGTCCGGGAAGATCCCACATGCCGCGGAGCAAGTAAGCCCGTGCACCACAACTACTGAGCCTGCGCTCTAGAGCCCATGAGCCACAACTACTGAAGCCTGCACGCCTAGAGCCCATGCTCTGCAACAAGAGAAGCCACCACAATGAGAAGCCCACGCATCACAATGAAGAGGAGCCCCTGTTCACCACAACTAGAGAAAGCCCATGCACAGCAACGAAGACCCAACATAGCCAAAAATTAAAAATAATTAATTTTTTAAAAGAGGCCTTCTCTGTTTTGTCTGAATTCTAAGTTGAGTAGAGTATGGTAAGTGGGCCCTCAAATGGTTGGAAAAGCTAACTCTTCTGTACCAAACACTGAAACAATAATAAGAGTTAGCTCTAAAGAACAGCTGTAAGAGGAAGTTAGAATGTGGTCCCCACCTTTCTTAAGCATAGGACTGCACACCCAAAACCAAGGCCCCCACAGCTACTTCTGAGCCCAGATTCATCCCTATCTCCAGTGACTAGCCTGAACCACTGGGCTCGCCTACAGCTGGCCCCTCCATCTATGCACCTGCATGTTCTCAGCCAAACTTCCAACAGTGGCTTCCACTGCTGTGCACCTATGGTGATTCCCTGCAGCTGGTAGTGCACACCAACAGCTAGGTCTCCCATAGCTGTTTGTGAAAGAAACTGCCAACCAAGAACACTTTACCTAGTAAAGTTTTCCTTCAGAAACGAAAGCAAGATAAAGATTTTCCCAGACAAATGAAAGTTGAGGGAATTCATCACCATTAGACCTGCCTTACAGGAAATGCAGAAAGGAGTTCTTCAAGCTGAAAGGAAAGGATGCTAAGTAATAACATGAAAATATACAACACACTGGTAAAGGTAAGCATATAGTCAGATTCAAAATACTCTAATATTATAATATGGTGATGTGTTAACCACTTAAGTATAAAGGTTAAATAACAAACATTTTACAAATAACTATAGCTACAATAATTTGTTAGCAGATGCACAATATAAAAATATGTAAATTGTGGCATCAGAAACATAACATTGTTGAGGGGTTGTTAGTAAAAATGTAGAGTTTGTGTATGTGATCATAGTTAAGTTGTTATCAGTTGAAAATAGACTTGTATCAATAAGATGTTTCAAGTAAGCCTCATGTTAACCACAAAACAAAAACCTATACTAGATACACACAAGATAAAGAGAAAGAAACAAAGTATATCACTACAGAAAATTATAAATTCACAAAGGAAGATGGTGTGAAAAAAAGGAACAGAGGAACTAGTAAAAGGCCTGAAATTGACAAGATGGCCATAATAAGTCCATACCTACCAATAATTATTTTAAATGTAAATGGATTAAATTTTCCAATCAAAAGACATACAGTGGCAGAGTGAAAAAAAAAAAAAACCCCAGCTATATGCTGCCTACAAGAGATTCACTTCAGCTTCAAGGACACACATTGGGGGAATTCCCTGGCAGTCCAGTGATTAGTACTTCATGCTTTCACTGCCAAGGGCGCAGGTTCTTTCCTTGGTCAGGGAACTAACATCCCACAAGCCAAGAAAAAAAGAAGGACAAACATTATGTCAAAGTGAAGGTATGGGGAGAGATATTCCCCACACATGGAAAACAAAAGAAAGCAGATGTACCTATAACTATATCAGACAAAATAGAATTTAAGTCAAAAACTGTAACAGAAGGCAAAGAAGGTCATTATATAATGATAAGAGGGTCAATTTATCAGGAGGATATAACAATTGTAAATATATATGCACCCAGCATCAGAACACTTAAATATATTAAGTAAATATTAACAGATCTGAAGGAATTAATAGACAGCAATACAGTAATTGTAAGGAAGTTCAATACTCTACTTTCAGTAATGGATAGATCATCCAGACAGAAAATCAATAAGGAAACATTGGACCTAAAGGATACTTTAGACCAAATTGACCAAACAGATCTAATAGAGATACATAGAACATTCCACCCAACAGCAGCTGAATGCACATTCTTCTAAAGCATACATGGAACTTTCTCCAAAAATAGATCATACATTAGATCACAAAATAAGTCTTAGCAAATTTTAAAAGATTGAAATCATACCAAGCATCTCTTTTGACCACAATCAATAAGAGGAGAAAAACTGGAAAGTTTTCAAATATGAGGAAATTTAACAACACACTCCTGAGCAACAGACAAGTCAAAGATAAAATTAAATGGGAAATCAAAAAATATCTTGATACAAACAAAAATGAAAACATATGGGCTGAAGCAAAAGAAGTTCTATGAGGAGAGTTTATAGGTTCTGTTAAGAAAAAAAGAAAGATCTCAAATAAACAGCCTTTATACATCAAGGAACTAGTAAAACAAGAACAAACACAGCCCAAAGTTTGCAGAAGGGAGGAGATAAAGATCAGATCTGAAATAAATGAAATAGAGACCAGAAAAGATAGAAAATATCAGCAAAGCCAGGAGTTGATTTTTTGAAAAAGATAATAAAACTGACAAACCTTCAGCTAGACTTACCAAGAAAAAAAGAACAAGAACTCAAAATAAAATTATAAATGGAAAATGAAACATTGCAGCCGATACCATAGAAGTACAAAAGATCATAAGAGACTGCAATGAAGTATACATCAACAAATTGGACAACCTAGGGAAAAAATGGAAAAATTATTAGAAACATACACCCAATCTACCAAATCTGAATCATGAAGAAATAGAACATCTAAACAGACCAATAACAAGTAAGGAGATTGAATCAGTAATCAAAAACCTCCCAAAAAAGAAAAGTGCAGGACCAGATGGCTTCACTGGTGAATTCTACCAAACACTTAAAGAAGAATGAATGCCAATTCTTCTCAAACTCTCCCCAAAAATAGAAGAGGAGACAACATTCCCAAACTCATTTTACAAGGCCAGCATTACCCTGATACCAAAGCCAGCAAAGGACACTACAAGAAAAGAAAACTACAGGCCAATATCCCTGATAAATATAGATGCAAAAATTCTCTATAAAATACTAACATACCACATTCAACAGCATATTAAAAGGACCATACACCATGGTCAAGTAGGATTTATCCCTGGGATGCAAGGATGGCTCAACATACATAAATCAATAAATGTGATACACCTATTAATAGAATGAAAGACAAAACTTATCTGATCATCTCAATAGATGCAGAAAAAGCATTTGACAAAATCAACATCTTTTTGTGATAAAAGCTCTCAACAAATTGAGTATAGAAGAAACATACTTGGGAATTCCCTGGTGGTTCAGTGGTTAGGACTCTGCACTCTCACTGCCAGGGTCCTGGGTTTGATCCCTGGTTGGAGAACTAAGATCCTGCAAGCCACACGGTACAGCCAAGAAAAAAGAAGTAACATACTTCAACATAATAAAAGCTATATACGGCAAACCCACAGCTTACATCATACTTATTGTGAAAGATTGTAAGACTTTCCTCTAAGATCAGGAACAAAACATGGAGGCCCACTTTCACCACTCTTATTCAACATAGTATTGGAAGTCCTAGCCAGATCAGTTAGGCACCAAAAAGAAATCATAGGCCTCCAAATCAGAAAAGAAGTAAAATTGTTTCTCTTTACTGATGATATGATCTTGTACATAGAAAATCCTAAAGATGTCACCAAAAAAATTGTTAGAACTAATAAATTCAGTAAAATTTCACCATACAAAATCAGCATGCAAAAATCAGTTGAGTTTCTACACAGTAACAATGAACTATCTGAAAAATAGAGAAAACAACACTATTTACAATAGCATCAAAAACAATGAAATATGGGTAAATTTAACCAAAGAAGTGAAAGATCTATACACTGAAGACTATGAGACACTGATAAAAGAAATTAAAGAAGACATAAATAAGTGGAAAGCTATTCATGTTCATGGGTCAGAAGAGTTAATATTGTTAAAATGTCCATACTACCCAAAGCCATCTATAGATTGAATGCAATCCCTATCAAAATTCCAACGACATTTTTCAATTCTCAAATTGTATGGAACCACAAAAGACCCCTAATATCTAAAACAATCTTGAGAAAGAATGAAGCTAGAAGCATCACACTTCCTTATATCACAAAGTAATAGTTGTCAAAACAGTATGGTAGGAGACCTTCAAGATGGAGGAGGAGTAAGATGTGGAGATCACCTTCCTCCACACAAATACATCAGAAATACATCTACATGTGGAACAACTCCTACAGAACACATACTGAATGCTGGCAGAAGACCTCAGATTTCCCCAAACCAAGAAACACCCCACGTACCTGGGTAGGGCAAAAGAATAAAGAAAAGACAGAGACAAAAGAATAGGGACAGGACCTGTACCTCTGGGAGGGAGCTGTGAAGGAGGAAAAGTTTCCACACACTAGGAAGCCCCTTCACTGGCGGAAACAGGGGGTGGCCGGGGGAGAAGCTTCGGAAACATGGAGGAGAGCACAACAACCGGGGTGCAGAGGGCAAAGTGGAGAGATCCACACACAGAGGGACGGTGATTACCAGCACTCAGCAGCCTGAGAAGCTTGTCTGCTCACCCACCAGGGCGGGTGGGGGCTGGGAGCTGAGGCTCTGGCTTGGAGGTCAGATCCCAGGGAGAGGACTGGGGTTGTCTGCATGAACACAGCCTGAAGGAGGCTAACATGCCACAGCTAGCCAGGAGGGAGTCCAGGAAAAAGTCTAGAACTGCCTAAGAGGCAAGAGACCATTGTTTCAGGGTGCGCGAGGAGAGGGGGTCCAGAGCACTGCCTAAATGAGCTCCAGAGACCAGTGTGAGCCGTGGCTATCAGCACAGACACCAGAGGTGGGCATGAAATGCTAAGGCTGCTGCTACAGCCACCAAGAAGCCTGTGTGCAAGCACAGGTCACCATGCACACCTCCCTTCCTGAGAGCCTGTGCAGCCTGCCACTGTCAGGGTCCCATGATCCAGGGACAACTTCCCAGGGAGAACACATGGCATGTCTCAGGCTGTTGCAAAGTCATGCTGGCCTCTGCCACCACAGGCTCGCCCCACATTCTGTACCCCTCCCTCCCCATGGCCTGAGTGAGCCAGAGCCCCCTAATCAGCTGCTACTTTAACCCCGTCCTCTCTGAACGAAGAACAGATACCTCCAGGCAACGTACACGCAGAGGCGGGGCCAAATCCAAAGCTGAGGCCCGGGAGCTGTGCTAACAGAGAAAGGGAAATCTCTCCCAGCAGCCTCAGGAGCAGCAGATTAAATCTCCACAATCAACTTGATGTTCCCTGAATCTCTGGAATACCTGAATAGACAACAGGTCATCCCAAAATTGAGGTGGTGGACTTTGGGAGCAACTGTGGTCTTGGGGTTTGCTTTCTGCATCTAATTTGTTTCTGGTTTTATGTTTATCGTAGTTGAGTATTTAGGGTTTATTATCACTGGTAGTTTTGTTTATTAATTTGTTTGTGCTCTTCCTTTATTTTTTTATATATAAATATATTTTTTTTCCTTTTTCTCTTCTTTTGACTGTGTATGTGTATGCTTCTTTGTGTGATTTTGTCTGTATAGCACTGCTTTTACCATTTGTCCTATGGGTTCTGTCTGTCTGTTTTTTGTTGTGGTTGTTTTGTTTTATTTTTCTGTGTAGGTTTCAGGTCTTGTTATCTTAGTGAATTTGTTTTTTGGTTTGGTTGCTCTCTTCTTTCTTCCTTTTATTACTTTTTAATTTTTTTATTTTTAATAATTTATTTTTATTTTCTCTTTTTTTCTTTATTTCTTTCTTGTTTTCTCCCTTTTATCCTGAGCTGTGTGGCTGACAGGACCTTGGTGCTCTGGCTAGGGGTAAACCCTGAGCCTCTGAGGTGGGAGAGCCAAGTTCAGGACATTGGTCCACCAGAGACCTCCTGGTTACACATAATACCAAATGGCAAAAGCTCTCCCAGAGACCTCCATCTCAACGCTAAAACCCAGCTCCACTCAACGACCAGCAAGCTACAGTGCTGGACACCCTATGCCAAACAACTAGCAAGACAGGGACACAACCCCACCCATTAGCAGAGGGGCTGCCTAAAATCATAATAGGCTCACAGACACCCCAAACACACCACCAGATGTGGTCCTGCCCACCAGAAAGACAAGATCCAGCCTCATCCATCAGAACACAGGCACCAGTCCCCTCCACCAAGAAGCCTACACAACCCACTTAACAAACCTTAGCCAGTGGGGGCAAACACCAAAAATAATGGGAACTACAAACCTGCAGCCTGTGAAAGGAGGCCCCAAACACAGTAAGTTAAGCAAAATGAGAAGACAGAGAAATACTCAGCAGATGAAGGAGCAAGATAAAAACCCACCAGACCAAACAAATGAAGAGGAAATAGGCAGTCTACCTGAAAAAGAATTCAGAGTAATGATAGTAAAGATGATCCAAAATCTTCTAAATAGAATGGAGAAAATACAAGAAACGTTTAACAAGGACCTAGAAGAACTAAAGAGCAAACAAACAATGATGAACAACACAATAAATGGAATTAAAAATTCTCTACATGGACTCAATAGCAGAGTAACTGAGGCAGAAGAACAGATAAGTGACCTGGAAGATAATATAGTGGAAATAACTACTGCAGAGCAGAATAAAGAAAAAAGAATGAAAAGAATTAAGGACAGTCTCAGGACGTCTGGGACAACATTAAAAGCACCAACATTCAAATTATAGGGGTCCCAGAAGAAGAAGAGAAAAAAAAGGGACCCAGAAAATACTTGAGGAGATTATAGTTGAAAACTTCCCTAACATGGGGAAGGAAATAGTCAATCAACTCCAGGAAGCACAGAGAGTCCCATCCAGGATAAATCCAAGGAGAAACACACTAAGACACATATTCATCAAGCTATCAAAAATTAAATACAAAGAAAAATTATTAAAAGCAGCAAGGGAAAAGCAACAAATAACATACAAGTGAATCCCCATAAGGTTAACAGCTGATATTTAAGCAGAAACTCTGCAAGCCAGAAGGGACTGGCAGGACATAATTAAAGTGATGAAAGGGAAGAACCTACAAACAAGATTACTCTACTCAGCAAGGATCTCATTCAGATTGGAGACAGAAATTACAACCTTTACAGACAAGCAAAAGCTAAGGGAATCCAGCACCACCAAACTAGCTTTACAACAAATGCTAAGGGAACTTCTCTAGGCACCAACAATAACAGACCCAAAACAATTAAGAAAATGGTAATATGAACACACATATCGATAATTACCTTAAACGTAAATGGATTAAATGCTCCAACCAAAAGACACAGACTGGCTGAATGGATACAAAAACAAGACCCGTATATATGCTGTCTACAAGAGACTCACTTCAGACCTAGGGACACATACAGACTGAAAGTGAAGAGATGGAAAAAAATATTCCATGCAAATGAAAATCTAAAGAAAGCTGGAGTAGCAATGCTCATATCAGACAAAATAGACTTTAAAATAAAGACTATTACAAGAGACAAAGAAGGACACTACATAATGATCAAGGGATCAATCCAAGGAGAAGATATAACAATTGTAAATATTTATGCACCCAACATAGGAGCACCTCAATACATAAGGCAAATGCTAACAGCCAAAAAAGGGGAAATCAACATTAACACAATCATAGTAAGGGACTTTAACACCCCACTTACACCAATGGACAGATCATCCAAAATGAAAATAAATAAGGAAACACAAACCTTAAATAATATATTAAACAAGATGGACTTAATTGATATTTATAGGACTTTCCATCCAAAAACTACAGAATACACTTTCTTCTCAAGTGCACGTGGAACATTCTCAAGGATATATCATATCGTGGGTCACAAATCAAGCCTTGGTAAATTTAAGAAAATTGAAATCATATCAAGTATCATTTTGGACCACAATGCTATGAGACTAGATATCAATTACAGGAAAAAATTAGTAAAAAATACAAACACATGGAGGCTAAACAATACACTACTAAATAACCAAGAGATCACTGAAGAAATCAAAGAGGAAATCAAAAAATACCTAGAAACAAATGACAATGAAAACACGACAACCCAAAACCTATGGGATGCTGCAAAAGTAGTTCCAAGAGTGAAGTTAATAGCAATACAATCCTATCTCAAGAAACAGGAAACATCTCAAATAAACAACCTAACCTTACACTGAAAGCAATTAGAGAAATAAGAACAACAACAACAACAAAAAAAAAAAACCCAAAGTTAGCAGAATGAAAGAAATCATAAGGATCAGATCAGAAATAGATGAAAAAGAAATGAAGGGAACAATAGCAAAGATCAAGAAAACTGAAAGCTGCTTCTTTGAGAAGGTAAACAATATTGATAAACCATTAGCCAGCCTCATCAAGAAAAAAAGGGAAAAGACTCAAAATCAACAGAATTTTAATTAAAAAAGAGAACTAACAACTGACATTGAAGAAATACAAAGGATTATGAGAGATTACTACGAGGAACTATATGCCAATAAAATGGACAACCTGGAAGAAATTGACAAATTCTTAGAAGAGCACAACCTTCCGAAACTGAACCAGGAAAATAAAGAAAATATAAACAGACCAATCACAAGCACTGAAATGGAAACTGTGATTAAACATCTTCTAACAAACAAAAATCCACCAACAGATCATTTCACAGGTGAATTCTATCAAACATTTAGAGAAGAGCTAACACCTATCCTTCTCAAACTCTTCCAAAATATAGCAGAGGGAGGAATACTCCCAAACTCATTCTACAAGGCCACCATCACCCTGATACAAAAACCACACAAATATGTCACAAAAAAGAAAACTACAGGACAATATCTCTGTTGAACATAAATGCAAAAATCCTCAACAAAATACTAGCAGACAGAATTCAACAGCACATTAAAAGGATCATACACCATGATCAAGTGGGGTTTATTCCAGGAATGCAAGGATTCTTCAATATATGCAATTCAATCAACGTGATACACTATATTAACAAATTGAAGGAGAAAAACCATATGATCATCTCAATAGATGCAGAAAAAGCTTTTGACAAAATTCAACACCCATTTCTGATAAAAAACCTCCAGAAAGTAGGCATAGAGGGAACATACCTCAACATAATAAAGGCCATACATGACAAACCCACAGCCAACATCATTCTCAATGGTGAAAAACTGAACCATTTCCTCTAATATCAGGAACAAGACAAGGTTGCCCATTCTCACCACTATTATTCAACATAGTTTTGGAAGTTTTAGGCATAGCAATCAGAGAAGAAAAAGAAATAAAAGGAATCCAAATCAGAAAAGAAGAAGTAAAACTGTCACTGTTTGCAGATACATGATACTATGCATAGAGGAACCTAAAGATGCTACCAGCAAACTACTAGAGCTAATCAATGAATTCGTTAAATTAGCAGGATACAAAATTAATGCACAGAAATCTCTTGCAGTCCTGTACACTAATGATAAAAAGTGTGAAAGAGAAATTAAGGAACTAATCCCATTTACCATCGCAACAAAAAGAATAAAATACCTAAGCATAAACCTACCTGAGGAGACAGAAGACCTGTATGCAGAAAACTATAAAACACTGATGAAAGAAATTAAAGATGATACAAACAGATGGAGAGATATACCGTGCTCTTGGATTGGAAGAATCAACATTGTGAAAATGACTATCCTACCCAAGGCAATCTACAGATTCAGTGCAATCCCCATCAAACTACCAATGGCATTTTTCACAGAACTAGAACTAAAAATTTCACAATTTGTATGGAAACACAAAAGACCCTGAATAGCCAAAGCAATCTTGAGAAAGAAAAATGGAGCTGGAGGAATCAGGCTCCCAGACTTCAGACTCTACTACAAAGCTACAGTAATCAAGACAGTATGGTACTGGCACAAAAACAGAAATATAGATCAATGGAACAGGATAGAAAGCCAGAGATAAACCATGCATATATGGTCACCTTATTTTTGATAAAGGAGGCAAGAATATACAATGGAGAATAAACAGCCTCTTCAATAAGTGGTGCTGGGAAAACTGGACAGCTACATGTAAAAGAATGAAATTAGAACAGTCCCCAACACTATACACAAAAATAAACTCAAAATGATTAAAGACCTAAATGTAAGATGAGACACTATCAAACTCTTAGAGGAAAACATAGGCAAAGCACTCTTTGACATAAATCACAGCAAGATCCTTTTTGACCCACCTCTTAGAGAAATGGAAATAAAAACAAAAATAAACAAGTGGGACCTAATGAAACTTAAAAGCTTTTGCACAGCAAAGGAAACCATAAACAAGATGAAAAGACAACCCTCAGAATGGGAGAAAATATTTGCAAATGAAGCAACTGACAAAGGTTTAATCTCCCATATTTATAAGCAGCACATGCAGCTCAATATCAAAAAAAGAAACAACCCAATCCAAAACTGGGCAGAAGACCTAAATAGACATTTCTCCAAAGAAGATATACAGATTGCCAACAAACACATGAAAGAATCCTCACCATCACTAATCATTAGAGAAATGCAACTCCAAACTACAATGAGGTATCACCTCACACCGGTCAGCATGGCCATCATCAAAAAATCTACACACTATAAATGCTGGAGAGGGTGTGGAGTAAAGGGAACCCTCTTGCACTGTTGGTGGGAATGTAAATTGATGCAGCCACTATGGAGAACAGTATGGAGCTTCCTTATAAAACTAAAAATAGAACTACCATATGACCCAGCAATCCCACTACTGGGCATATATCCTAAGAAAACCATAATTCAAAAAGAGTCATGTACCAAAATGTTCATTGCAGCTCTATTTACAATAGCCAGGACATGGAAGCAACCTAAGTGTCCATCAACAGATGAATGGATAAAGAAGATGTGGCACATATATAAATGGAATATTACTCAGCCATAAAAAGAAATGAAATTCAGTTATTTGTAGTGAGACCTAGAGTCTGTCATACAGAGTGAAGTAAGTCAGAAGAAGAAAAACAAATACTGTATGCTAACACATATATATGGAATCTAAAAAAAAGAAAAAGTGCTTCTGAAGAACCTAGGGACAGGACAGGAATAAGGACACAGATGTAGAGAATGGACTTGAGGACATGGGCAGTGGGAAGTGTAAGCTGGGACGAAGTGAGAGAGTGACATGGACATATATATACTACCAAATGTGAAATAGATAGCTAGTGGAAGCAGCTGCATAGCACAGGGAGATCAGCTCAGTGCTTTGTGACCACCTAGAGGGGGGGGATAGGGAGGGTGGGAGGGAGATGCAAGAGGGAGGAGATATGGGGATATATGTATATGTATAGCTGATTCACTTTGTTATAAAGCAGAAACTAACACACCATTGTAAAGCAATTATACTCCAATAAAGATGTTAAAAAAAAAAAAAAGAAAACAGTATGGTACTGGCATAGAAACATAGACCAATGGAAGAGAATCAAGAGCCCAGGAATAAACCCATGCATACATGGTTAACTAATATTTGATAAGGGAACCAATAAGAGTCAATGCGGAAAGGATAGTTTCTTCAATAAATGGTGTTAGGAAAACTGTATAACCACATGTAAGAGAATGAAACTGGAACCCAGTCTTACACCACTCACAGAAATTAACTCAAAGTAGATTAAGTACTTAAACATTAGACCTAAAACTATAAACTCCCACAAGAAAACATGTGGCGAAAGCTCCTTGACATTGGTCTTAGTACACAAGCAACAAAATCAACAACTCGGACTAATTCAAACAGAAAACTTCTGAACAACAAAAGAAACAGAATGAAAAGGCACCTATGGAATCAGAGTAAATATTTGCAAACCATCCATCTGATAAGGGGTTAATATCCAAAAATTATAAAGAACTCATGCCACTCAATAAAAAATTAAAAATGGGCAGAGGGCTTGAATAGACATTTTTCAAAAGAAGACATACAAATGGCCAACAAGTACATGAAACGGTGCTCAACATCACTAATCATCAAGGAAATGCAACTCATAACCACAATGAAATATCACCTCACACCTGTTAGAATCAAAAAAAACAAGATATAACGAGTGCTGGGGAGGGTGTGGAGAAAAGGGAACTGTTGGTGGGAATGTAAATTGGTGCAGCCACTGTGGAAAACAGTATGGAGTTTCCTCAAAAAATTAAGAATAGCTACCATATGATCAGCTATCTCAATAAATCTGAAATTAAAAAAGAAAAAAGAATTACTTGGGCAAACAACAAATTCTCCCTTTGAGGAGACAAAAAAAAATTCTGATGGAAGAGCATAGAGGTAGGAAAAAACCTACTTGGTAATGAGAAAAGTACTTACTAAGATTAGAGAAAATAGTGGGAAGCCCATGGCAAGGAAAGAGTCTCTAAAATGACTGGTGATTGGGAAAGGGGAAGGAAGAAAAGGAGAGCAAGGCTGTTCCTAAGAGGGAGTCGTGGTGGAAGCTCATTAAGAGAGCCGAGCCAGCTACATAATTGAAACCAGAACTGGTTGGGATAAAAGTAGAGGTTTAAAAAGTGAGATCATAAAACCAATCCCAAGTAGGCACAGTGTTTATACATAGAGATGGAATGTGTCCTAAGAGACTTCAGAGGTCTCTTGCCTGTTTTCTAAGCAGGACTTGAGCTATAATGCCCAGAAGGGAGACTTCAGGGCAACAAGTAAGCATATTCCCATTTCACAGTCCTCTTAGATGGGAAATTCCTGTGTGCTTTATATATGGGAAGCTTTCTTTTAAAATGCAACAATGTAAATGAAATTAGGATGAAAAGCAGCTATTAAAGCTCCTGCAATAGAAACATTAAGTTCTACTTGATTAGGGAGTTTGTTTAAATAATGTAATTTGTACTTACCTTAAAAACACATGGGGCTTCCCTGGTGGCGCAGTGGTTGAGAGTCCACCTGCCGATGCAGAGGACAAGGGTTCGTGCCCCGGTCCGGGAGGATCCCACATGCCGCAGAGCGGCTAGGCCTGTAAGCCATGGCCGCTGGCCCTGCGCGTCCGGAGCCTGTGCTCCGCAACAGGAGAGGCCACAGCAGTGAGAGGCCCGCGTACCACAAAAAACAAACAAACAAACAAACAAAAACACATGAAGCAATATGGTCCCTTCATGGACTTACGGGCCTGTTATCTGTTCACAAACTGAACTAAAACTAGATATTCACCATATTGGTAAATATTTCTTTCTTCTTATTCCCTTGAAACTCTTCACCTGCTGAGCAGAGTCCGTTACTCATTTTAAACAATACTTATTGCCAATATCCTAAATGTAATATTATTTAAAAATGAAAAGAGGCAGTAATTAAAACAATGGTTATAAAATAAAATTGAATTATTATTTTCACTTATTTTCTTAACTGAATTTTAAGAATATAAAATGGAGTAGTCTAGGTAAATTTTGTATATTGATTTCTAAAAATATTTTCTTACCAATGTATGCTTCTCAGTTTTAAGTTTCAGCGTCCTTTTCTCTATAGTAACTGGGGAATTAGCATAGTCAATTTACGTATTGCAATATGAATTTTGAAAATGATCACCATAATTAGGTCAGAAATCCTGGCTTTGTGATTTGCTCACCAGAAATTAATTCTAAGACCACTTCCTCTCTATATGACCTTGCACAAGCCACTTAACTTCTCTGTTTTATCACTTTTAAAATGAGAATAAAAATATCATTTCTACCTACCCACAGAATTTGCGGAAGCAGAACTGAGAGAATATTTGTGAAACTGGACTATAAACTGTCAAGTACTTGTGAGCTCCAGGGTTTCAGTTTAGGTAGAGCTGCTTCTAAGAGCTTGCGATCTCCAATTCTTTTCCTTGCTCAGTCCTGTTCCAATAATGCCAGGCTCCCTTTTGCCTTCTGGGTTCTTACATTCTATCTCCCTCAACTCTGTGTGAAAAATGGGGATTCTATTATCTACCTTTTGGAATTAGTATAAAGACAACCTGGAAAGTCCCTCGTGCAGTGCTTAGCACATGGTAGACTCAAGAAACTCAACTAGAGATGGCCAGGAGCCTCAAAGACCATGTAATCCACTTACCTCTTTTGCACTTACCTCTTTTTGCATTCACTTCTGGAAAGTGAAGCCCAGAGAAGTAAGGAAATTGCCCAGAGTTATACATTGAGCTGTGGATTTAGATTCGATCCCAGGTCTCTGGAGTCTCAGAGCTCTTTCCGCAGCAGAAAGCACCTGCAGACTGTGGCAGCGTAAAAACAAATGCATGACAAGGGGCAATCATCAAGGAATGTATCCTACTGGAGTCTTCCAGTGAAACTAGTATGAGGATAAATTAGAGAGGTGGGGGGGAAGAAGAGACATAAAATAAGCTCCTTTACCCATGTATTCAGTGATATATTATAGGTCCCCTCCTGCCCAAGTCTTTTAATTAAGGGTTTTATTTTTTGGTAAAATATATTCTGATACATTCGCATAACAGAAAAGTATGCAACCACCAAAAAGAATGAGGTAGAACTGAATGGGAAAAATATTTACAAATGATATGACCAACAAGGGGTTAATATCCAAAATATATAAACAGCTCATACAACCCAACATCAAAGAAACAAACAACCCAATTAAAGGATGGGCAGAAGACCTGAATCGACATTTTTCCAAAGAAGACATGCAGATGACCAACAGGCACAAGTAAAGATGCTCAACATTGTAAATCATCAGAGAAATGCAAATCAAAACCACAATGAGGGCTTCCCTCGTGGCGCAGTGGTTGAGAGTCCGCCTGCCGATGCAGGCGTGCCCCGGTCCGGGAAGATCCCACATGCTGCGGAGCGGCTAGGCCCGTCAGCCATGGCCGCTGAGCCTGCGCATCTGGAGCCTGTGCTCCGCAACGGGAGAGGCCACAACAGTATAGGCCCACGTACCGCAAAAAAAAAAAACCACAATGAGGTATCACAAATAAAAATGTTGGCGAGAATGTGGACAAAAGGGAACCCTTGTACACTGTTGGTGGGCATATAAATTGATTCAGCCACTGTGGAATGGAGGTTCCTCAAAATACTAAAAATTGAACTACAACATTATCCAATAATTCCACTCCTGTATATATATCTGAAGAAAATGAAGACATTAATTTGAAAAGATACATGCACCCCAACGTTTATGGCAGCATTGTTTACAACAGCCAAGATATGGAAGCAACCTAAGCGTCCCTTAGCAGATGAATGGATAAAGAAGATGCAGTATATATAGCCAATAGAATACTACTCAGCCATAAAAAAAGAATGAAATTTTGTCATTTGCAACAATATGGGTAGACTTGGAGGGTATTATGCTTAATGAGATAAGTCAGACAGATACAAGTACTACATGATATCACTTATATGTGGAATCTAAAAAATAAAACAAGCTACTGAATATAACAAAAAAGAAACACATTTACAGATATAGAGAACAAACTAGTGGTTACCAGTGGGGAGAAAGAAGGAGGGAGAGGCAAGACAGGAATAAGGGATTAAGAGGCACAAACTACTAAAAATAACATAAATAAGCCTCAAGTATATATTGTACAGCACAGGGAATATAGGCAATGCCTTATTATAACTATAAATGGAGTGTAACCTTTAAAAATTATGAATATCTATGTTGTACACCTGAAACTTATGAAATATTATACATCAACTATACCTCAATAAAAAAAGAAAAAGAAAGAAAAAAGAGCTAGATCAACAAGCACTAGCATAGAAAGCTGTGCCTAATATATTTAGGGAAAAAAGAAAACAGCTGCATAGTATCCACAATCCTGGTCCTATTTTTGTTTTATGTGTATATAAACATGGTAATAAGTCTGGAAGGACATCTTCCAGACCATTAGTAGTGGTTATCCTTCCACATTTTAAAGACTTTTCCCCTTTTATTTTATCTCTGTATTGTTTAAATTCTCAGGAGTATCTATGACTTTGATCATTAGGGAAAAATAAAGCTTTTATTTAAAATTTTAAAATGCTATTGAAACAAATTAATGATTAATTGCATAAAAGTTCAATTATCCATATTTACACTAAGCCAGAATGGAAATGAAATTAAAAAGTACAATGAAAGATTAGAGCTTTAAGAAAAATAGAAATATTCAGCCCCTTCCTTTCTTAAAGATGATTGCTATCTAATAGCATTTCCTTTATATGAGAGAAAATTAAACAACAGACGAAGCACATTTAATACTTCTAGTGGAACATCTTTTCCCCATATCTCTGATTTAACAAAAAAAAAGCAAAGCAGGCTATCTTGGAAGCAGATATGAAAACTCTCTCTGGCCCCAGATCTAAAAAGGAAATAAACCCAAATTATGCCCCACAGCACATGCACAGCTGCCCCGCAGTGTTTTCATCTACTGTTATTCTGTGTCTTAGTGCTAAGGCTCTTTAGCTCATCTGGAAATCCCTTGAAATGGTCGTCCAAAGAGTGTACATAAGTGCATGCATACATTTTTCTGTGGAGAAGGACTGTAACCTTCACCAGTTTTGCAAAGTAATCTTTTTACATTTTTTTCACACCCACAAATATTAACCACAACATTTATCTATTCATAGATATCCAAATATTCAACAGACATTGAGAGTTTTCCCTTCCATTTATTGTTATACATGTAGTAGGAATGTTATTACCCAAATTACATGGCTCATTTCTTACTCTCACAACAATACTGTAAGTAAAGATTATCCCTGTTTTCCCAGTGAGGAATATGGAGACTAAAAGGTGATCACATTTTTTTATATTCCTGCCATTGAGAGTTGGGGGTCTATGCCCCTTCCCCTTGAATCTAGATGGGCACTCTGACTATGTTGACTAATTGAATATGATGGAAATGATACTGTGTCTTAAGAGGAAAGCAGCTTCCATTTCTTGTCCTTTGGAATCATAGTCCTTATAAAGCCAGCCACCATGTTGTGAGGAAGCCAATGCCGCTCCATAGGGAAGCCCACGTGGAGAGGAACTGAGCTCCCAGTTGACACTCAGCACCAACCTGCCGGCCACATGAGTGAGCTGTCATGAAGTGGACCCTCCAGACCCAGTCCATCTGCCCCAGCTAATGCTGTGTGGAGCAGAGATGGGCCATCATCTCCATTGAGCCTATAGTAAGCAGAATGATGGAGAAGTATTTACTTCCTAATCTTCAGAACTTATGAGTATGTTGTCTTACGTGGCAAAGAGGAATTAAGGTTGCAGATGGAATTCAGATTTCTAATCAGCTGACCTTAAACTAGAGAGATTCATCCTGGATTTTTTTAGGTGGTCCAGTGTAATCACAAGGATCCTTGAAAGAGAGAAGCAGAGAAGGTCAGAGTGATTCACTGGGAGAATGACTTGACCTGCTGTTGCTGGCTTTGAAGATGGAGGAAGGGTCTTGAGCCAAGGAGGGCAGGCGGTCTCTAGAAGCTGGAAAAGGCAAAGAAACGGATTCCCTCTTAGGGATTCCAGAAGGGAATACAGCCCTGCAACACTTGATCTTACCCTAGTGAGAACTGTGTTGCATCTAACCTCCAGAACTGTGAGATAGTAAATTTGTGTTGTTTTAAGCCATCAAATGTGTGATAACTTGTTATAGCAGACATAGAAAACTAATACAGACCCCCTCCCAAACTGCACCTTTGTGAACAAAATAATGTTTAAATCTAAACATATAATTTCTTTAAAATGATGACTATTTTAACAGTTAATAGTGCATAAGAGAGCAACTAAAGACTCTTTAGTAGGCTATTGAACATTTTTATGGATGCCCAGGCATTTTTTTTTAACCTGTTTGAAGATGGTTTATAGATTTAATTTTCTATGTTTAAGTATCTTTTTTCAATGTGGCCGTAAATGCCCTTTTAAATTAGTGACAGTGAAAATAGTTATCCTGGAGATAATTATATCTAGTGATTAGGTTTTACAATAAAGCTATTTTAATCAGTTTAAATAACACTCTTTACTGATCATTATAGTACCAGATAAGAAGAGTTAAGTTTTTCAGGTGGAGATGAGACGCAAGAGGGAAGAGATATGGGAACATATGTATATGTATAACTGATTCACTTTGTTATAAAGCAGAAATTAACACACCATTGTAAAAAAAAAAAAAAAAAAAGAAAGAAAGTCAATGGAAACACCCCATTCCAAGAACAGTTGGGGAAAACTATCATTATACAAAGATGTAAAATTCACTGGGTAACAGAGTGACTGGTCTTTGTTTCCCTAGAGGCTGCCCATCAAAATAGCTTCAGGAGCAAGTTAATAAGGACACATTTAAGTCACAGGAAGAACTTCCATTGTAACCCAAAAAGAACTTACAACTGTGATGATTTAAAATCATTCTATAAGTTAGGAGTCTTTCCATTGCATATGATGGAAAAGCCAACTCAAACTTAATTAAGAAAAGGAATTTGTTGGTTCATTTGTTTGCAGGCTCAGGGACTGTCTAGCTTCAGGGATAACTTGCTCCAAGGGGTTATGCAATGTTCTGTATGCTCAGTTCATCTCCAAATGTTAATTCTGTCCTCATCTGTGTTTTGGCTCCATCCTGAGGTTATCTCCCAGGATATAATGGAACAGGGGAAATGGTCCTTCCAATAAAATAAGGCTGAGCAGAGGGGAGAGGCCCTAGATAGGGCAGGAACGTACATTGGGCAGCATTGTGTTCACTATGATAGTACTGGCATAACATGTTAGTAAGAGACATTTTGAATATTGTTTATATTTTTTTAAACATAGAATCATTTAGGCTCATAAGCATTTATGGTCTGATATACAAGTATATAAAATATCAAACCCAGCCATTTGGATACCTAATGAGATAATGATTTCAGTCCTCTGTAAGTCAGTTTATGTTCTTTCCAACCTTGTCTCCCACATCTGTCCAGGCAAACTTTGCTCCAGCCTCACAAATTGGCTCTTCCAGATTGCTTATCTCTATTCCGTGATCTTCCAGATTCCTACTACCTGGAATGTCCCTTCCCTCTTCATTCTTTGGATCTAAATTCTCCTTTTCCAAGGCTAATTCATAGTTATTTCTTCTGTGAAACAGTTGAGAAATAATGATCCTTTCTCCTAAATTTTCTCGTAATTTTTATATTAAAATTTGCAATTTTACCACCAATTTCCACTCTCCAGACTATGGAAGATATCACTTTGATGGTGGCAGCTCTGTCTGCTGACCTTTAATGGGGCCCTAGATTTCTTTTCCATATAGTACTCCTGGAAGTCCTAAATAACCAATCCAAGTTTGTCATAAAATGAAACTAATTGGCTATTTTGATTGAACACTGGTTACTATATCGTCACTCTTTCACATTTGTAACTCTACCAACTCATATCTTATGAGCATAAAGCTTTGCCTCTAGAAAATATTCAATAAATGTTTGGGAAATAGAACTTAACTGAATCGAGGGCAAACCCTAAAAGCAAGTTCACAGCGGTAACTGGTCAAAGCTAATATGAGTTAAGAATACACACTTCTAACATGAACATTTAAAATGTGAGAACTCAGTCTCCTTTCTCCAAAAAGTGTGTTTTCACAAAATGTGAAATAAAATCTTACTATATAGAAAAGTTTTCCCGGAGGAAATGGTTGAAAACCATTTAAAGCAAAATACTGGCATTTAACTATTCCCAATCCTAAGAAATAAAATATTGTAATAGATTTGCTTATTTAGAAAATATAATATGTGGCAGGTGATGCTTTTAAAGAGCGGGGGAAATCCATTCTCATAACTAGAGCTTGCTGGGAATAATTTCTGGAGTTGTGGAAAGTTATTGTGTATATTTTTAGCCATAATTTTAGATGACCTTATAGCTTTGGGAAATGCACCATTTTATAGCCCAGAAGTGATTACATAAAATCGTATTAAAGTGATTACAATAAGAACTACATAGGCAGTAATGTTTGCTGCTTTGCAAAACACTTAGCCCAGGAGACTCTTTAAAGCTGAATGGAACAGAAAGTGCTGGTAGTCATATTAGACCTATTCATCCAGTAAACAACAGCACTCACTGGCAACTACAATCCAGCACTATTTTCTCTGAATCTCACATCTCATTCACCACTGAACATCAAAGCAGCCAGTTGCATCCTTGAAAAACAGAACAGATTGTTTAGCATCATTTCATAAATATCCCCTCACCTTACCCCCATGTCATTTTAATTTTAAATGTTCTAGTTTGAAGGCACTAATTTCTAATTCATTTAGGCCGACTATGAAGGAGATATAAAAACAACATAAATATTTAAAAAATTTAAATGTCTCTTAATTTAGCCTGCATAAAACTTCCAAGTTTTTAAGAATCTCAACTAATAAATACGGAAGAAATTATATGCAACCCTCAATAAAATAATAAATCTAGTCAGTGAACATCAATGACCATTAATACCATTAGGTGAAATATTCATGGAGAACTTTATAATGGATAGGTCAGGTTGACAACACCTGAAACCATTGATCAATCTTAGCATCATTAAAGGTATGTCAAGCAAACTGTGACACATTGGTGATTTTTTTTCTTCTATTACTGTATAACATATTACTGCAAAGCTTAGTGGCTTAAAACAACAGTAAACATTTATCATCTCACACAGTTTCTCTGATCGAGAATTCAGCAGTGGCTTAGCTGGGAAGTTCTAGCTCAAGGAATCTTGAGGTTGTAGTCAAGACATTAGCTAAGGTAACAGTCATCTGAGTGCCCGCCTGGGGCTGGAGGGTCCACTTCCATGATGCCTCACTCACATGGCTGTTGGCTGTTAGGGCCACTGGAGTGTGTGCATCTGCCTTAACATCTGGCTGCCCCCAGATTGATTGAGTCATCCAAAAGGAAGAGAAGAAGACTCTACAAAATCTTTTATGTCACATAGCATCACTTCTGCTGTGTCCCATTGGCTCACAAGTCAGTTCTTCTATTCAGTGTGGGAGAGAACTGACTACACAAGGACATTAATATGAAAAAGTAGGGGTCAATGGGGGCCATCTTTGTGGTCAGGTACCACAAATGCGAAGCAATCCTCTAAAGTATTCTTGCCGCCTCCCCTGTAAAACCATTCCAGAATCTAATCAAATATCTAGGTCTAACTACTAATTTATAGGAAATTAGGGAGGGGTGAGGAATGGACAGAGGAACAAATTAAACAACACAACAAGGGAACAATCAGTCAATTCCAGAATGTGGGACAATCTAAAGAACAAGATTTGATTTCTTCAGTCAATAAGTGGTGTAGGGGTAGAGTTACAGATTAAAAGAGATGAGATATCCTCTCACACCAGTCAGAATGGCCATCATCAAAAAATGTAGAAACAATAAATGCTGGAGGGGGTGTGGAGAAAAGGGAACACTCTTGCACTGTTGGTGGGAATGTAAATTGATACAGCCACTATGGAAAACAGTATGGAGGTTCCTTAAAAAACTAAAAATAGAACTACCATATGACCCACCAATCCCACTACTGGGCATATACCCTGAGAAAACCATAATTCAAAAAGAGTCATGTACCAAAATGTTCATTGCAGCTCTATTTACAATAGCCAGGACATGAAAGCAACCTAAGTGTCCATCAACAGATGAATGGATAAAGAAGATGTGGCACATATATACAATGGAATATTACTCAGCCATAAAAATAAATGAAATTGAGTTACTTGTAGTGAGGTGGATGGACCTAGAGACTGTCATACAGAGTGAAGTAAGTCAGAAAGAGAAAAACAAATACCGTATGCTAACACATATATATGGAATCTAAGAAAAAAAAATGGTCATGAAGAACCTAGGGGCAAGACGGGAATAAAGACACAGACCTACTAGAGAATGGACTTGAGGATATGGGGAGGGGAAAGGGTAAGCTGTGACAAAGTGAGAGAGTGGCATGGACATATATACAGTACCAAACGTAAAACAGATAGCTAGTGGGAAGCAGCTGCATAGCACAGGGAGATCAGCTCGGTGCTTTGTGACCACCTAGAGAGGTGGGATAGGGAGGGTGGGAGGGAGGGAGATGCAAGAGGGAAGAGATATGGGAACATATGTATATGTATAACTGATTCACTTTGTTATAAAGCAGAAACTAACATACCATTGTAAAGCAATTATACTCCAATAAAGATGTTTAAAAAAAAGAGAGATTAGAGAGATGTTAACAACTAAATGATAATGATTCCAACATATCAATTGTAAAAAGACTTTTTCCACAGCTGTGAAAATTTCAAGGACTGGGTATTAGGTGATATTAAAGAATCGTTGTTAGGCACATTCAGTGGGACAATGGCATTGTGGGTGAGTATATGTATGCCCTTATTTCTTACAGTTACATGTTAAAGTATTTACAATTGAAATGCTATGGTATCTGGGATTTGTTTTTATTTTTTAATTTTTTTGTTTTGCTTTTTTAAATTTTTATTTTTATTGGACTATAGTTGATTTACAATGTTGTGTTAGTTTGTACAGTAAAGTGGTTCAGTTATACATATACATATATCTATTCTTTTTCAAATTCTTTTCTCATTTAAGTTAATACAGAATATTGAGCAGAGTTCCCTGTGCTATACAGTAGGTCCTTGTTGGTTATCTATTTTAAATATAGTAGTGTGCATAAATAATCGAACAAAAGTAACCAAAAGTTGGGGGGATAGATAAAGCAACATTGGTGAAAAAGTTGAAAATTGCTGATACTAACTGTTGGGGTTATGGGAAGGAAGGAAGGGAGGGAGGGAGGGAGGGAGGGAGGGAGGGAGGGAGGAAGGAAGGAAGGAAAAAGGTAGCAAGCTTCAGTCTCCATAACTGAAATAAAGTTAATCACATAGCCAACTATTCAGAACATAGAAAAACACTTCATTTTGTATATAATGCTTTTGTTTGGGGAATTTCTTTAATTTCTTTCTATACCCTCTACTTAGGGATGTCACAGTGATTTCAAATGAAGAAGTCAAAACCTGCACCTCTAATGAAAAAAAAACACATTAATTGTGAAACTTAAAATTCTGTCAAACTGATCACTTGGGGTTATGTAGAACCATATAACCTGATTTAATTAAAACGTGGTGTTCAATAAGGAATAATTAAGTAAAAGAACACATGTTTTCTTACCAAAGGGGCCATGTTTCCTAACCCATTAGTGAGCTCAAATATGTGTGTTCATGTAAGACCAATGGCTGGCTTCTTTCTAGGCTGCAACAAGGATTGCATCTGTCTCTTGATACTCCCAATATGGCCCCCAGCACCTTCTGTACTGACTGGCAGCTTGTCACATATGCAGACTTTCAGGCCCTACCCAATACCTACTGAATCAGAAACTATATTTTAACAGGATTCCCAGGTGATTGATATGAACAGTGTGTGTGTGTGTGTGTGTGTGTGTGTGTGTGTGTGTGTGTGTGTGTGTGTGTGTGTGTGTGTGTGTGTGTGTGTGTGTGTGTGTGTGTGTGTGTGTGTGTGTGTGTATCACACTCCGCAGCATGTGGGATCTTAGTTCCCTGCCCAGGGGTCAAACCTGTGCCCCCTGCAGTGGAAGCACAGAGTCTTCACCACAGGACTGCCAGGGAAATCCCTAAACAGTATATTTTGAGAACCACTGCTCTAGAATTCATGAGAATGCTTCAGATTCCTATTCTCATCTTTCACGTCAAATCTTACCACTGGATGTTTTCCTCTCCATATCTGACCTAGGCTTTCAGGATGTCAGATATAGCATCCTGGCACAGACCCTAGCACCTCAAAACTGTAAGTCCCTCAAGGGCAGGAAACGGGTCCAAAATCATGTCTATATCCACTTTAATTCTTGCCACATAGTAAGGACTCTAGTACTTTTTGGAAAATGAATAAAATGGATGGCTAAAAATCTGTCTTTTGATATCAAATGAAGGAAGTATGAAGCTTGACTCCTCCACTTACTAGCTGCACTAAAAAGGAATCACAATCCCTATCTCAAAGAATTATTTTGAAGATTAAATGAAATTAAATGTACCTGGCATTATGTATGCATTCCACTATAAGGGCTCTGGGGCTTTTTAATGTATTAATAAAAATAGTACTGTATCTTTTCCATTTTTAAGTATTGTCCTCTGTCTTAGTCAGCTTGGGCTACCATAGAAAATGCTGTAGGCTAGGTGACTTAAACAACAGAAACTTATTTTCTCACAGTTCTGGAGGCCGGAAGTCCAAGATCTACATTCCAGCAGGGTTTGGTTTCTGGTGAAGACTCCTTTCCTGACTTGGGGACAGCCACCTTCTCACTGTGTCCTCACATGGTAGAGAGAGAGCTCTCTGGTATCTCTTCCTCCTTTTATGAGAATAAGAATCCCATCAGGTAAGGAATGCACACTTCTGACCTCATTTAACCTTAATTACCTCTAAAAGGCTCCCATCTCCAAATACAGTCACATTGAGGTTTAGCATTTCAACATACAAATTCTGGAGGGACATAGTTCAGTCCATAGCATCCCCAATACATGGCACTGCAGTATTCATAACAAATATTTTCCATGTTAGGTATATCTACATTGATTATGGCAACATGATTTCTGTTTCTTTGGCTCTATAATGTTTTAATGTTTCCCTCATTCTAATTTTTGTGTTTACTTAGTGTTATTTGGATCTCTTCTCTAATAATTACTCTTTCTGCTAGGTTCCTCAGAGTTGTAATAACACAATTCAGCTATTTATGCTTCTTAAAACTTTAAATCTTGGATTAAGTAATAAGATGTCAGAAGTACAAGTAATATTATACACATTTTCCTATCCTACATCAAGATAAAAAGTTTAAATATGTAATTAAGACATTCTAAAATTTTACTTTCATAAAGAATATACAAACTAGCATTCCTCCTTTAATTTTTGAATTCATCTCTGACTATTCTTCTGCTCCCTATTCTGATCTAAAAAAATCATAAAATTCTTTAAAAAGAGCTACTATCCATCTGTAACTGGCAACATTTATTTTTCAAATGGACAAGCTTTTCACCTAATCTCTAAATACTGATGTGTTCTATAACTGCTGTGATCATATGAAAACCATTCCCAGTTGAACTCTTAAATATTCCCCCAAACTGCATAGAAATAGATAAAACTCAGAGAAACACTTAATGAAAGATGGTTATTATTCAGTAAACCTCTATTTCATGCATTGTGCTTGGCAAGAAAAGAAAGATAAGAAAAACAGGTTCTTCTCTCTGGGAGCTGGTTGGCTAGTAGGAAAGGCATACATATAAACAAAAATTAAATAAAATGTCCTCCTTGATTCTTTAATGAAAATGTCTATAAGATACAAATGATTCGTGGTGTTTTAAGTATACATTGACTGTGGTTATAAATCAATATTAATGAAAGGAAAACTCCTCAAGAGCATTGTCAAGGTTTGCTATCTTTTTTTTTTCCTATTTTACCACACATTTATTCAATACTTGAAGCAAAGCAGTGTGTGCTGATTATGGGATGTACAATGGTGAGTAACAGCAGTCTTATCTCTGAAGGATAAGGAGATAAAAAAGTGTGTCCAAATATTCACAACCCAAGGCACTGTGGGTTACCTGCCACAATGATGGTCTGAAAAAGAATGTGTAGGGGAAGAGAGCTTACCTGAATTCGTCTCTAAGGGAAGCTTTCCTAGAGAAGATAGACTTCATTTTTTTTAATTGAAGTATAGCTGATTTACAATACTGTGTTACTTTCAGGTGTACAGCAAAATGATTCAGCTATACATATACCTATATACATAAATATATATATATACATAAATATGTATATACATAAATATATATACATTCTTTTTCAGATTCTTTTCCCATATATGTTATTACAAGATATTGAATATAGTTCCCTGGACTATACAGTAGGTCCTTGTCATCTATTTTATATATGGTAATATGTATCTGCTAATGCCAAATTTCTAATTTATCCCTCCCCTCATTTCCTGTTTGGTAACCATAAGTTTGTTTTCTATGTCTGTTTCTGTTTTATAAATAAGTTCATTTGTATTATTTTTTAGATTCCACATATAGGTGGTATCATATGATATTCATCTTTCTGTTTCTGAATTACTTCATTTAGTATGGTAATCTCTAGGTCCATCCATGTTGCTGCAAATGTCAATATCTCATTCTTTTTATGGCTGAGTAATATTCCATTGTATATACATACCACATTTTCTTTATCCATTCATCTGTTGATGGACACTTAAGTTGCTTCCATGTCTTGGCTATTATAAATAGTGCTGCTGTGAACACCGGGGTGAATGTATCTTTTTGAATTTTCATCTTCTCTGGGTATATGCCCAGGAGTGGGATTGCTGGATCATATGGTAGTTCTATTTTTCATTTTTTAAGGAACCTCCGTACTGTTTTCCATAGTGGCTGCACCAGTTAACACTGCCACCAGCAATGTAGGAGGGTTCCCTAAGTTTTCTGTGTTCAATTCCTCGGCTCCTATTTTCTCTTATATACTTGCTAACTAAGCTTTGATCCCCACGACTCCACTGAAATAAGCCTTATCAAGGTCACCAGCTCCCTAGGTAATCTCAGTCTGCCCCATGGTTTAAATTCCACTATAACACCTCACAGATTTATTTCTCCAGCCTGGATCTCTCCTCATCTGAACTCTAGACCATCCACTTGAATGTGAAATAGATGTTTCAAAATTATCATATCTAAAACCAAATCCTCAATTTTCTCCCGCAAACCCTCTTCCCTGACCATTCCCCCATCTTCCTATTTACCTAGGTGCTCAGGCCCAAAACCCTAGAGTTATCCTTAATTCTTCTCTTTACCTTACATTCTTCATTTAAAAATCACCAACAAGGGCTTCCCTGGTGGCGCAGTGGTTGAGAGTCTGCCTGCCGATGCAGGGGACACGGGTTCATGACCCGGTCCGGGAAGATCCCACATGCCGCGGAGCGGCTGGGCCCGTGAGCCATGGCCGCTGAGCCTGCGCGTCCGGAGCCTGTGCTCCGCAACGGGAGGGGCCACAACAGTGAGAGGCCCGCGTACCGCAAAAAAAAAAAAAAAAAATCACCAACAAATCCCGTTGACTCCACCTGCAAATAATACCCAAAATCCAATGTTTCTCATCACCACTAATGCTCACCCTGCTCCAAATCATCATTATCTCTTGCCAGAATCCTGCAATAGCCTCTTAACTCGTCTCGCTGCTTCCCACTCTTTCTCCCTTACAGTTACTTCTCCCCACAGCTGCCAGAGGCATCCTGCTAAAATTTCAGGCAAATCAGGTCACTCTTCTGCTCCAAAAACCTCCAATAGCTCCCCATCTCCCTCAAAGTAAAAGCTAACGCATTCAGTGGCCTACAAGGCTCTACACAACCAAGTGTTGCCCCTCTCCCTCCCCTTTACCTCTCTGAACTCATCCCAGCTCCTCTCCCTACCCTTATTGTGATCCTGCCTTGCTGGCTTCCTTGCTGTTTCTCAGTCACACCAGTCACAGCTGCTCCTGCTTTAGGGCCTTTGCTTTGCTCCTCTCTGCATGAAAGTGCTCTTATGCCAAATACCAGTATGCACAGCTTGCTCTCTCACCTCTTTTAGATCTTTGCTAAGATACCAGCTTTTCAGTTAGGCCATCTGTTTCAGACAGGGTTCAATTAAATGAGCATAATCACTTGAAACTAGATAGATAGATGATAGATAGATAGACACATGTAGGAGGGGGGAGAGAGAGAGATTGATTTCTTATAGGGATTTGACTTTATACAATTGTGGGAGCTTGTTAAGGGGTCTCTCTAAGGCTGTTTTCTTTGCACCTGGTGTTGGGGCTTGATGTCCACAGATCAGAGAATGGGAAGAAAAGATAGATATAAAACTGGGGGAACAAGGACCAACTGGAATCCAACAGGACGCGTTGGAACCCATATTAGTTCTCACTGCCTCCAACCTGTTGATGTGGGTGTCCTACATGAGAAACTGGTCCCCTTCATCACAGAACTAAACACACACCTGGCCCAGGAGACAGAGAAGCTGAAGCAGAATGCAGTCCTGGCCACTGCCCCCTATTAATGAAGTGAGCCCCCAGATAAGCTGCAACACACGTGAGCTACAGTAACACCTGTACAGACCTTTCAAGCATAAAAAAACAGTATGGTAGCTGTTTCACGTCTTCCCTCTGAATATTACACAGGAAACATACAGGGAAGGGGAAAATTCAGCCTAGCTGACTCACATTACAAAATTAGTACAAAATCACAATCTAGCCTTCAGCACTTACTGTCCTTCTCCTCTGCAATATTTTTCTCTATGGCACTAACATTCTATATATTTTACTTTATGTTTAGTTTACTGTCAGTCTTGCCCCACTTAAATGTGAGCTTCGTGAGGACAGGGATTTTGTTTGTTTGTTCACTGTTCTCTGCCTACGGCCCAGAAGAGTGGCTGGCACGTAATAGGCCCTCTGTAAATATTTGCTGACTAAATGAATTATGTAAGCATTCTGATGAACATTTTTAATAGAGCTGTAATTATGATTGTCTATCAGACGGTCACAGACAGATTTTTCTAACTGAGCAAATGAGAATTAGAGGTATAGATGATAAATTCACAACCTGTGGGCTATAACTTATTTCCATTCTCTATCCCTTAGGAACAAGGAACAAATTTATAGAAAATAGTGAAGGAGCAAAAAGATGCTTTTCAACATCTTTCAGGTAATATGAGGAATAGTGAAGATAAGAGTTTGTTAATGTAAAAAAGAATGCTTATCACCAGATTTCTCACGTTAAATCAGGCACTTGATCAATGTACTTGGCTGCTACTGACGACTTTCTTTAACATCTTGCCTTGTCTTCCACTCTTTTTTCAAAATGTGCACAGTAGATGGAGACCCGTGCTCAAACATGATCATGAGAAACAGAGATCAGTGCTTCATTTTCCCCTGCACATTTTACAAACGCCCCTCCTCAAGGAAAACTCCTCCATCACCCAATGGTAGCATGAATTGCTCCTTTTTATAGAATCCTATTATATTGGTTCACCTGCACCTTTTATCTCTTTATGAATCTCTGTCTGTATGTCTCACAAGCCCACTATAACAGTCAGGACCCCAATACTACACTGATGGCACACACACATGCTGGGATAATTCACAATGAACTTGTTACACGGGTCTGGGCACCGTATAGAGGAACCACAAGAGATAGCCTAGAAACCTGGGCTAGCTAAAGGGTGCTGTCACACCATAGGCTCACAGGGAGAAATGGTTACCAGAAGGAGAGAGAGTTATAAACAGGGAGCCTCTTTGGGAGGAGCTGAGACTTTCTGTTACAGCCAACCTAAGGTGACTTCACAGGGAGGTCACCAGGGTCATACCCTGACCTCTTCTCCCCTCTTCCTCTAATTTCTTGTCGGGACAACCCATTGGCTAACCCCAACCAGGAGCCAGGAATCACAGGAACTCACTGATGGAATCCCTACCAGTCAGCTTCCTGGGACAGACAGCAGGTTGGAGAAGAGTGTGGAACGAACCTAGAATGGCACGTGGAAGCTATTCAGCTTTCACCCAGTGAAAGCGGGGACTGGGTCTCCTGCTTCTCTTTTTATCCCCCAGAGCACCTTTCACAAATCACTTGGTCTGTACATCGTATATGCACAACAGATACCGGTGGGGTCCACTAACCTATCTCAGAACAGTTGGGCAGAACTTCCATATCTGTAGAAGGGATCATAGTTTTATTTTAAAGACTGCAGTGAGTCCTGACATTACCTCTGAAGGATCAGAAACAGCCTGAAAGGCAAGAATCTTCCACTAAGAGGCATTTGTGACATGATCAGAAGCAGGATTGAAGAGTAAGGCCCTGAAACACCTTCAAAAATAGTATTGGTTAAGTTAGTTGGTATGGTGACCTGGAGGTGCCAACACTGCTCTCTAGGTGAGAGTCATGGAAATGATGCAGAGAACTCTTAAGAGCAATAAAAAACTCAGTTCCTTCCATAGCATGCCTTATGGTCTAATGCAAGAGGGTATGAATTCATGGACTGGGCTCACAATACAACATCAGTCACTGGAAAGCAACTCCCTCACACAAAGAGGTTTTTAACCAGAGTCTCGCAGGTTTATCTTATTACTTGTTCTATTACTCTTTTAGCCTTGTAACTTTATATGTATGATTTATGTGTCGTGTTTAAATCTTGGTCAGTGACAGATATAAAGGAAGATCAATAAGGGAAGGAGAAAGGTGCCTTAGAACATTGGAACTTAATTTTTTAAATGTCAAGCTAAGGAAATCAGAGAAGGCAACTAGGAACATGGTATATATCTTAACGACCAATTAATATTCTACATGCCTTTCATTAAATGGATACCTCTTTTAACTAGCTATATTGCTTTCACTCAGCAGCCTAATAACCCAGAAAGTAGTAAAACTAAATGCCTACCTTATTGATTAGCTGTCAAAAATAGTATAATATTTCACCTTTCTCATAAAATATGTGCTAAAAAATTTATTTGGACATTAATATACAATTTACCTCTTGAGTGGGATGTGCTATGAATCCAAAATAATATGCTTCCTTTGGTCTTTTCAAAGGTAACATTCTTGTACAGAACTTCAGAAAATACATATATATATATATAGCAATTTTCATAAATAAGAATTTGTCTTTGAGCCTTTCACATATGTTCTTAGTTCTCTTTCTAGGGTTTTAAAATAGCATAATTTCTTTATGATCACATTAAATATCTTTAAAAAAGAAATAAACTGCATTAACAAGTATTAAGCAAAGCTCATTTTTTCATTCCTGGAGACATATGCTAAAAATAAAAAATACTGGGAAACAATCATGTTTTTCTCCCAGAGGGAAAGGGCCCTGTTTTACTTTCCTTTGGGTTCCCAAAGCTGAGGCTAATGCCTACCATATTATAAGTATTTTATAAACGTTTTAACCAACTGTAAACCATATCTGCTAAATATATAGCTGTATACATCTATTGTCATTAAAACTCATGCTCTAAGAATTATCAAATGGCTGTAAGTGTACCACACACGACTTACTCCAAACTATTTGGAATTAATTAGAACACTTTCCACTTCTGGGAACAGAAGGCCTTGTCTTAATGGTCTGAACAATAGGAAAATTGGAAAACTTATTCTCATGTGATAGGAAGTCATGAGACAGGATGGGCTCAGGATTGGTAAAGTTAGCAGCCCAAATACATTTCCAAGGACCCTTATTCTTTCCATCTTTCTGTTTTGCCTTCTCAGCACATCAGCCTCATCCTTACACTAAGTCCCTCCACGGATCATTCTAGAAATGAATACAGTATTCAGAGACAGAAAAGAAGAGGAAAGAGAAAAGAAAAGAAAAGACCTTTTTCTCCCCTGAGTCTCTTTTTAAGATCAAGAAAAAGTTTCCCAGAATCCACCCCTTACACACCTAGCAAGCTTCTCCTCAAATCTCATGGGCCAGAAGTGTGTGTGTGTGTGTGTGTTTTAAGGAGACTACAACATCTCAATTCTTTCAAGAATAATTTTCCTCCTACAGATTAATAGAGCAATCAAGAATATAGCTAAAACTTAATTGTAAATAGCATGTTTATTATAATTCAAAATTTAAGAAAACTATGATTTTACTTGTGCAGCAGACATTGTTGACTGCCTACTCAACAGCCATTCCCTTTTCTCCATTTTTATAAAAATCCTCATTTTGTCCAGATGTCCTTTTCTGAAGTAGTTAAGATATTGTAAAACAATATCTTAAAAACAAACAACACTTGTTCCTTTGTTTCTCAATAAATTTCTGTATTATTAGCAGAGGTCTTCAAAATCATCTCACTGCTCTTGGTTCATACTAATATGTATTCACAATATTATTTTGTTTCCTTCACTGAAAAGCAGGGTGTTTTTGTTCACACTGCTCTATAGACCTAGGATACAACTGTGAACAATACAGACCAAAATTCCTGTCCTCCGGAGCTTACATGCCGTTACTAGTGAGATACACCTCATATGAGAGGCATTTTAACATTAGGTAACTATTTTTAAATAATTAACATTAGTTTTTGATACTCTTTTACAGAACAACCCAGTTTCTCAAAATTTATCCTGAAAAAAGTCAAACATGGGTACAAACACGTTTATTAAGTGAACTACTGAGTTCACAATAGTCTACAAAACAAGAAAATTGGAGATAGCCTAAATGTCCAAAATCAGAGAACTTGTTAGGAAGGAATTATTGTGCGTCTATAGAGGTAATCATTAAAAATAATTATGCTGTTTATTATTTAGAATAGTAGGTAGCCAGTAAACATAATTGTGTGGAATAATATTTATCTGTAAAACTGTTCATGATAGAACACGAAATGAAAAAGTGAGCCACATAGCAGTATGGAAACTATAATAATGTTTTGTTACACATGAATATGAATAACACCAAAGTGTTAACAGTAATTTTCCCTGGGTGATATGATTTAGAGGGAGGTTTTCATTTTTGAATGTGCTCTGACTTGATAAATAAAAAGGGAGAAATTAGTTATCAGTGCTGATTTTAAAGTCTCCTGTAATAGCATCAACCGTTTATCAAGTGCCTCCCATGTGCTAGCCAATGTACTCAGAACTCTACATGTGTGCTCTCACTTAATGCTTTCAACAACTCTGTAAGTTAGGCATTGCTACTTTCTCCATTTTCTCCTCAGGCTGTAAAAGGGCTTGAAGGAAGTTAAATATCTTGGCTAAGACATACACTAGTAAGTGGTTTACCCTGAATTCAATTCAAAGTAGTCTAACTCAGAGTCCAGTCTTTTAACCATTGGTGTTCTTCTGTCTATGAATATAGGCAGTTAAAAGCAAGTTAAGGGACTTCCCCGGTGGCACAGTGGTTAAGAACCCACCTGCCAGTGCAGGAGACACAGGTATGAGCCCTGGTCTGGGAAGAAACTCTAACATGCCATGGAGCAACTAAGCCCGTGCACCACAACTACTGAGCCTGCACTCTAGAGATGGCAAGCCACACTACTGAAGGCTTTGTGCCTACAGCCTGTGCTCCACAACAGGAGAAGCCACCACAGTGAGAAGCCCACGCACGGCAACAGAGAGTAGCCCCCGGTCGCTGCAACTAGAGAAAGCCCGCGTGCAGCAGCGAAGACCCAACACAGCCAAAATATTTTAATTAATTTAAAAAATCAAGTTGAATATGGCAGAAAATCAATGAATTAGATCACAAAACTTAGGGGGAAATAAAAAAGGATAAACAGAACTGTATCAAGAAGGCAGATTAACTGCAAGAAACTATTTCCTTCTCCAAAAGAATATCTTGGAAAAGAACAGAATAAGAACAGAATTGTATACACAAGAAGTAGTAGTATATTTTTAGGAAAACTGGAAAACAAAATTAATTGCTAGCAGCGAAATATTTATGATTTCCTGTAAAAAGAGCAGACAGTATACAATTCAAAGTATGTCCATCCTGAAATATGTACCAAAGAGGACTACTCAGAAGAGTGGGTGTGGATCTCAATCACACTAACCCCATAGGCAAAGAATAGGCAAAGAATATAAAATTAAAGGAGAAGCATTAGCTACTAGATAACCACCAGAGTAAGTGGCTGGAGACCAGCATTCTTCAAAATACTTTGAGGTATTTCCCCCCATTCCAGAGTAGCAGATACTCAGATGCAGGGCCCTGGGCCCCTGGGGATACACAGGAGGACCTCCTCATCCAGAAGACAACTGCTGTTGCACCTGGATGTTTCCATTTCCTAACACTCTCTAACAAACCACCCCAAAGTTTAACAGCTTAAGCATGATTCTTTGGTTTGACTGGGCTCAGTCAGGCGGTTCTCCTGATGATCTTGTTTGGAATCTGCAGTCAGATGGTAGCTGGGGCTGGAACATGCAAGATGATTCAGTCACATGTCTGGTGCCCAAGCAGGGATGTTTGCAAGACTGGGATCCCTCTCATTTATCACCCTTTACTGGTCATTCATGAGGTGCTGCTAGCTAATTCTCTTACAAAACTATACACAGCTTCAGTCAAGAACCAAGTCTGGTTTATCATAGGATACTGAATATAGTTCTCTGTGCTATACAGTAAGGTCTTATTGTTTATCCATTCTCTATATAATAGTTTTCATCTGGGAACCCTAACCTCCCACCCCACCCCTCCCCCAACCCCCTCCCCCTTAGCAACCACAAGTCTGTTATCTATGTGAGTCTGTTCCTTTTTTGTAGATAGTTTCATTTATGTCATATTTTAGATTCCACGTGTAAGTGATATGATATGGTATTTGTCTTTCTCTTTCTGAATTGCTTCACTTAGTATGATAATCTCTAGTTGCATCCATGTTGCTGAAAATGACATTATTTTGTTCTTTTTTGTAGCTGAGTAGTATTCCATTGTATATATGTACCACATCTTCTTTATCCATTCATCTGTTGATGGACACAATTTGCTTCCATGTTGTGGCTATTGTGAATTGCGCTGGTATGAACATAGGGGTGCATGTATCTTTTTGAATGAGAGTTTTTTCTGGATGTATGCCCAGGAGTGGGATTGCTAGATCATATGGCAATTCTATCTTTCGTTTTCTGAAGAACCTCCATACTGTTTTCCACAGGGGCTGTACCAACTTACATTCCCACCAATAGTGTAGAAGTGTTCCCTTTTCACCACATCCTCTCCAGCATTTGTTATTTGTAGAGTTTTTAATGATGGCCATTCTGATCAGTGTGAGGTAGTACCTCATTGTAGTTTTGATTTGCCTTTCTCTAATAATTAGCGATGTTGAGCATCTTTTCACGTGCCTATTGACCATTTGTATTTCTTCAATATCCTATGATAAACCATAATAGAAAAGAATATATTGAAAAAATATATATATATATGTTTAACTGAATCATTTTGCTGTACAGCAGAAATTGACACAACATTGTAAATCAATTATACTACAATAAAAAAGGGAAAAAAAAGGAGAAAAACCTTTTGTAAAAATTAAACTCCCTATGCTATATCAAAATTAAACTGAAACAAACCAGGATTAAAAGTTTGCAAAAAGAAATATGCCAGACAGGGGATTTGTATTCTTAATATATAAAGAGACTTTACAAACAAACATGGAGAATATGAGCTGGTGACATAAATACACAACTCATACAAAATACATGTATATGGGAAAATTTTAACCCACTAGTAATTAAAGATAACAAATTAAAACAATAGGACTTTTTTTTCTGCCAAACAAAACACAAATATGTCTGGTTCTTTTTATTCTTTTATCCCCCAAATAGCTAGTACATTACCTCCAACCTAAAAGCTGCTTCAAAATAATAATAATAACAACAATGACAAACAAAAAACCTAAAAGCTGTTCCATAAAAATTTATTGGATTAATTAATTTAATACCTGAAACAGAACTGGTGTGTCTAAAAATTATAAAAAAGATAACCAGTTTTTCAGCGTATTATCCCCCTGTAGAGAAATCCTATCCATTGCTGCTTTATTTCTTCCTGTCTACTGCTGAGGTTAACTCTTTAATAACTGAAGATGAAGCACAATAAATTTATTTATGTGTTCTGCTAATTAACTTCTGTTCTACTGTAATGGTTTTATGAGGCGAAGGTTAAAACTATCCTAATAGAGAAAAGTGTTTTTTTTGAGATTACTTGTGGTTTTCACTCAATGCAAGAAACCATGAAAAGACAAATGGGGTATATACACTGATAAGTAAAGCAGATGTGACCCTTCCACTCACACCATCTACCATAGTCTAGTTGGGAAGAAAGACCAGAGCTCATGCTCAGTGCTGTTACAGAACTGTACCAGGCACCTCCTGTGCACCACTGCTCAGCCTCTTAGCCCCACCTTCTAATCCTGGCGCAGCTGTGGTGACCAGTGACAGTTCCACCAGCTTCCCGTTCAGCCTGTTAGGAACAGCACCTCACCTCAGTCTGTTCCAAGTATCTCTTGCTCCCTATTCTGGGGCTTCTCGGACACTGTCCCAGGGGTGCCCACAGAACCCACTTAGTGCTCACACATACACAATTGCATATGAGTGAGTCCTCTGCTCCCCAGCAGAGCCGCCCTCTGTAGACTGCATCACCTACACCCCATTGTCCTCTCGCTGCTAATGGGGCTTAGCCAATGAGGGGGCATTGGCAGGAGATCAGTGAGCAGGAGAAAAAGGTGGACTTTTCTTCCTTCACTCCTGCCCTGCTTCAGTAGAAAGTTCTGGAGGAGGCTTCGTCCCTTTACAGCTACAGCTCCTGTTGGGCGACTCCTCTTGCTTGGTTCCAGCACCTACCAGGCCATTTCCTCCCCTGTTCCCTTCAAGCCTAGGGCAGTAATTACTTTCAATTGTGGCTGGTCCCTGAGTGCTTCAGCATTTCTTGTTGGTTCCGGTAGCCCTATCCTCACTTCTGTAAATGGCCCCTTCAATAAATTATCTTCAAAATCCCAGCTGGGCGTGCCTTCTGTTTCCTGCTAGAACCCTTCTGATACAATTATGCTTACTGAGAGTCTTAGGACCTAAGAGCTAATTAGCTACCTCTTTTGTAAGAAAAGTACAGGCAAGAAGAACACAGGCAGTAAATCGGCGTAATTTAATAAATAATGAAGTCTATGCTGGAAAGCTGAAAGAAAGAAAACAGGATGAAGAAAGCATAGCAGAAGGAAAAGGTCTTGCTCTAACAAATACAAACCACAAGTTTGATAGGAAAATGAGAAAAAGACCATTCTTATTTGTAAAACTAAAGATACAATTACAAGGCTAGTGAAAATAAATCTAAATACAAGAAATGCACAACTTGTATTTATTGTTTTTGATATTTAACCAAATTAAGTTATCTTATCCATATAAACAGTTTCCAAATATGTTCATAGGAGGAGGTACCGGGGACCAGCAATGCTATTCACTCTAAAAAAATGTGTGTCAGCTATTCACATGTTTAAAATGATCATAAACAATGACTTCAAGTCTCAATACTATTAGCGCAGGTCACTTGATTTACAAACACAGTGATAAATAAATGAGATTTTAGTAAACACTAACTGTGGGCCGGGTCCTGCCCTGACATGTTCATGTATATCATCTCCATTTATTTTCTTAAAAACTATACTGGAATATGTAGTTGTCAACTTGATTTATTTAGGAGCTTTCTTTCTCAGAATCCCCTTCTCTGTATTGTTCCAAGTTAAAGCTGAGCAAAGAAGAACCTCTTGGGAGGTTGTCAGATACAGTAACAGACAGATGCAGAGGCGCCTGGCGGGTCCCAGCTTGTCCTCGCTGTCCTCTGTGCCGCGTCCTGCTCAGCTGTCTGACCGTTGGCCCTGCTGACCACCTATGGACCCAGGCTCACCACAAAATGCGTGACTGTGGACTAATACTACGCATACCTTGGATGAGAAAACATTTTCCTTTCTTTTTTTTTTTTTTGCGGTTTTTTTTTTTTTTTTTTTTTTTGCGGTACATGGGCCTCTCCCTGTTGTGGCCTCTCCCGTTGCGGAGCACAGGCTCCGGACGCGCAGGCTCAGCGGCCATGGCTCACGGGCGCAGCTGCTCCGCGGCATGTGGGATCTTCCTGGACCGGGGCACGAACCCGTGTCCCCTGCATCGGCTGGCAGACTCTCAACCACTGCACCACCAGGAAAGCCCCACATTTTCCTTTCTTGTACCACGTCACTCAAGAATCACATTCCCCAGAGGTAAAGGTTGGGGATCCAGTCGGTCTAGCTTGGATTACTTGCCTGCCCATGAGGACAAGCACCTATATAGTTCCACCAAGGGTACTGCACATTGGGAAATGGGTAACTTCTCAAAAAGGAAATCAAGACTTGGGAAGGGAGAATGGACACTAAATGCCCCCCCAAAATAACGAAGACATCTGTTGTCCACGCTGTGCGTATACCTAGGATGTTCTGACATTGACCGGCTAATAATAATAGATAATATTTATGCAGCACCTTCTCTGTGCCAATAACAAAGCCATTTACATGTACTGCCTTATTTAATCGTCACAGCAGTCGTAGGAGGTAGGTCATTTTCTTTCTGTTTTACAGTGAAGAAAACAGATAAAGTTAGCATTTTGTCAGCTTCGATTCTGTGAAATATAACCGGCCTGAGTTGGTACCAGTTAAAGTTGTTGACTCTAATTTCAGAATTACTAGATTTTCAACCCCAATTTTGCTGGAATTTTTGTTAATCCATCATACAGAGATCTCAGTACTGCTAATTTATGTTGTAATGACTAAAGGATCCTATAAATTTCATCCTCTTCACTCCATAGGGAAGTTCTAAGCATGCATAAGATATTCTGTTTTTTATTATTATTCAATTTATTAACATTAAATTTTAAAAACCTACTTTTGCCTTAAACTTTAATTATAATTTATAAATCTTGTTATTCTATTTGGCAAATCTTAACAATCAGTTTTAAGGAAGCTTTTATAACTTAGTTAATCTAATGCTTTTAAATATTCTGACACAGAAACGGGAAAAAAAAATTCTGACACTGAATTTATAAACGTATTATATTTTATTTTTCAGTATTACAATGGACTCACAAACAAACCTTCTCAAGAAGTCAAGTGATTCTTTTCTTCACAGCTTTATTAGATATGAGTCATACCACACAGTTCACCCATTTAAAGAGTACAATTTAAAGTGCATAACTCAGGGTATTCACAGAGTTGTGCAACCACCATCGCAGTCAACCTTAGAACATTTGCATCACCCCGTAAAGAAACCCCACACTCCTTAAGCGATTCTTATAAAAGAATCAAATAAGTTACATTTATAAGTAAGATGAATCTTAAATTCCCTTAAATGTTCTAATTGTACTCTTTCTAAACTTAAATTTTAACTTAACATCACAAATGTAAAACTGTTATTCAATTACTCACTTTAAATTGGAATGATAGGGTCCTTCTAACAGGCCAAATTATCTAAAATGTTTTAAATATCTAAATATAGATTATTCCTTAACAAAAATATATTAACAAGGGCTTCCCTGGTGATGCAGTGGTTGGGAGTCCACCTGCCGATGCAGGGGACATGGTTTCGTGCCCGGTCCAGGAAGATCCCACATGCCGCGGAGCGACTAGCCCCGTGAGCCACAGCCGCTGAGCCTGCGCTCCGGAGCCTGTGCTCCGCAACGGGAGAGGCCGCAACAGTGAAAGGCCCGCATACCACAAAATATATATATGTATATACATATATATATATATATTAACAATATGGATTATCTACTTCATCACTTCCATATTTAATTCCAAATTTTCCCCGAGATAAAAATACTCCTGCCCACTAAAGAAAAATTGTAGTATAAACATAATTTGCGATTTGCTCCTTAGAGCAAGTTTGGGGAAATATTTTCTCAGCTAGATGAAGTTGCATATCAATAAGAGATTTTAGCCAGGGTTTGAGAGCTAGAACAAGACACACTCAGAGCAACTTTTCTCATAACCTAGCAGACAAGCTAAGCCTACTGTCATAGACACTATATCAAGAGACTTGGGTATTGTTGCCTTAGTGGCAGCTGAAGGAAGGGAGTTCAGGATAACCTAAAAGAGAGAGGGACCCAAGCAATATGATGGCAGGCAGAGGCTGGAAAGAAAGTTGTTTGAGAAGAGATTGTTATATGTTGAAGACAGCTGAGAAGTTTTAGGACAAGAATGTCTAATACCCTGAACTGCAATTATCCTCTGTTGTCTCCCAGCCTTCAGTAGAAGTCTGATAGTCCTATATTTGAAACATAGAGGTAGGAGAACAACGAGCTAAGAGTAATGTAAGGAACCAGTAGTCTGTAGGAACAGACAGCAATGGGAGTGGATGCAGAAGTGACCTGGGCATTCCTCTCTTCAGGAGGATTTATTAAGGCGTCTCCAGACTGCAGCGAATGGGATGGGAGCTTGGGAGTGTTCTTTGGTTATGAAAGAAAAGGGTGATTCCAGAAGGACAGAAGGTTAGGGAATTACCAGGCAGCAGAGGCTTGGGTTAAAGGAGGATGTAGTCACATGTTTTGGGGGTTTTTTTAACATCTTTATTGGAGTATAATTGCTTTATAATGGTGTGTTACTTTCTGCTTTATAACAGAGTGAATAAGTTATACATATACATATGTTCCCATATCTCTTCCCTCTTGTATCCCTCCAACCCTCCCTATCCCACCCCTCTAGGTGGTCACAAAACACCGAGCTGATCTCCCTGTGCTATGCGGCTGCTTCCCACTAGCTATCTATTTTACATATTTACAATAGCCAGGACATGGAAGCAACCTAAGTGTCCATCAACAGATGAATGGATAAAGAAGATGTGGCACATATATATAATGGAATATTACTCAGCCATAAAAAGAAAAGAAATTGAGTTATTTGTAGTGAGGTGGATGGACCTACAGTCTGTCATACAGAGTGAAGTAAGTCAGAAAGAGAAAAACAAATACCGTATGCTAACACATATATATGGAATCTAAAAAACAATGGTTCAGAAGAACCTAGGGGTAAGACAGAAGTAAAGACACAGACCTACTAGAGAATGGACTTGAGGATATGGGGAGGGGGAAGGGTAAGCTGTGACAAAGTGAGAGAGTGGCATGGACATACAGTCACATGGTTTTCTAAGGAAAACTCTTCTCTGGAGAAGAGATGATGGGTTATTTCCTATCATTGTTCTAAGACCAAATCACAGACTATCTCATTTGTGCAGAGTTACAGAATTCTACAGTTACATTCAGCTACTCAGCACCTCTGCAGCCAGAGAGTACTTCCCAGATCCTCTTTTTCAACCAACGCTAATGGAAGAAGGTGTCAGCCTCTCATATTCTCATATCATGAGGAAGGAAATGAATCATTTGACTTCTGTGGCACCAAGTGCTCTTGAATTGTCTCAATACCTCCAAGAAGTTTGAATTTTGATCTTTCTAAGTAAGCAGAATGTTTTGTAATATTTTCGTTCGGGTTGTTTGTCTATCTTCATAACCCTCTGATTTGACTTTAAAGATTTTTAAATAGTCTTTTATGT
This sequence comes from Grampus griseus, assembly GCF_964374135.1. Lineage (NCBI taxonomy): Eukaryota > Metazoa > Chordata > Mammalia > Artiodactyla > Delphinidae > Grampus > Grampus griseus. The sequence goes on from NC_139019.1 coordinate 100,548,140, forward strand.
GGGACTATGCTTATGTGTCTCCAAACAACTGATCTGTTTGAAGCGAGTCAAACCATGGGCTAATAGAAAACACACAACAGTTAAACTGACAACTTGCCTTCATGAACGCTCAAACACTGGGCCTTTTTTCCCACTCCTAATAACGATTCAATAGCCCTTTGTATCTAAATCAGTCCACCGGGGTTTGGCCCTTTGAGCTCCCAAGCGTATTATAAACAGAGTTTTGAGAGCTCGGTGTTACTGTACCTCCTTTCACTGTGTTTTATTAGCGAAGGGATGCAAGAAGGGTGTGCCTTGGTTTGTGCCATCATGCCCGGCTGCTGTGCACTCTTTCATTCAAGCCACTGTGGCCTGTCCTGGCTGTCCCAGGCCCATGTCTCCACCCAGAAAGGCCCCCATGCTCCCTCAGAGAAGTCAGTGAATGCTTTGGTGAGAGAAGTTGAAAAAATGAGAACGGCAGTTAAGGAACGCTTCCACTTAACGTCAGTAAACAGTTCAATTTACCACAACTGAACTTCGGCGACATTTTATAGCTTGCTCTGTGGGGGAAGTCCTGTTACTGAAAGACTTGACAGCCCACTGGATATGTGTGGTAGCTTCACAACTGCTTTGGGGATAGGAGGTGTGGGTAGACGATTACATGAAAAGGAACATATTTTTCTGCCTGGGAAAGAAGAAAAGTTCATGCAAGATTGAGCAGAGCTATAGTAATAAGTTTGCTTCTTTCTTTTGTCAAGGAACACAGTGTCAACTGAAAAAAAAATGCACGACATAAAAGTTGAGAATTACGTTTTATTTGGCAGACTTTCTGAGGACTGAAGCTTGGAAGGCAGCCTCTCAGCTAGCTCTGAGGGACTGCTCCAAAGAGGTAAGGGAGGAACCAGGATATAGAGGAGTTTTTGCAACAGAAACCAGGTAGTTGGAACATCAAAAGATTACTGTTCGTTAAAGAAAACCAGACATCTCGAGTTAATGAATTTAGTGCTTTTCTATCTATGGGGAGATGCAAGAGTCTGGGCTCACTGAAATCATTCCTTTAATAGGCACCTTAACTATCAGGGGCCAGTGTCCTGCTTTTCTCCATCCTGAATCCCTCAGGGTGCACAGTTGGGGATGGCTGCAGTGGCTGCCGGCATGACGGCCCCAACATCTTTTGTTTACTGATGTGACAGGCGACCTTCTTTATCCACAACAGCATCCTTTGCACTGCCCCTTCCCATATGAAAAAGCCTTTCCCCGTGCAATGGAGAGATTCTTCTGGGCCTCAGAATAGACCATGTGAGCTGCACAGTGAAAACCAAAAATGTGGCATTCCTTGCAAAGAAAAGAGATTAATTTCAATATTGCATCTCAACTCTCCTGTAAAATATGCCAGGATTTTTTTTTCAACACAGTGGTATAGGATGATCCATTTCCTAGTTGAGATTATTTTGAGGTTTCTTTTTTTCCTCTATGTAATCGTGAAATGCACATGAAACCAAGTGAGTAAATAGGGTATTACTAGTTGAACTGTGTGCCATCCAAATCCATATGTTGAAGTCCTAACACCCATCTCCTCAGAATGTGGCCTTGTGTGGAGATAGGATCCTTGCAGAGGTATTCAAGTTAAAGTGAGCTCATTAAGGTAGGCAGGCCATAATTCAATATGACTGATGTCCTTATAAAAAGAGGAAATTTGGACACAGAGATACACATACAGAGAAAATGCCATGTGAACATGAAGATGGCCATCTACAAGCCAGGGAGAGAGGCCTGGAACAGAACTTTCCCTCATAGCCCTCAGAAAGAGCAAACACTGCCAACACCTTGATATGAAACTTCTAGCCTCTAGAACTGAGACATTAAATGTTTGTTGTTTAAATCATCCAGTTTGTTGTACTTTGTTACAATAGTGCTGACAGATTAATACATAGGGCAAAGCAAGAAGCTCTCCTCCACCTCCAGCCACACCACACCATAATTTGGCTTTCTGCTCCAGAAACACAAGCTCAGATGCCAGCAGTGCCAAAGCAAATAATCCAAAACAGTGAAACTAGCTGGATGGACTAACTGGGATTGCTAAAGGGGATTGAAGCAGACTGGAAATTACACAGGATCCAGCTATAGTCATTTGTTACCATGCATAAATATAGGCCTAGCTTTGCCAGAGAATCTGACTTTTTTAAGAGAAACCCAAAATGTAGACTTTTTAAATGTTGAAATCTCCATATTTTTAAATATTGACAACTAACTGAAAAGATTTCTATATTGTCCTGACCAACAATCTATGGGCCACATAAAATTTGTGCGAGGACCACTTCAGCCAAGAACCTAATGGAATTTTAAGGAGAGATTACACAGGATGCTCCCAGAGTCTGAGAGGAAAGAGTCAGAGACTTCATTTCAGCCAAGGACCCCATTTCAAAGCCTCTGTGCGTGTAACTGGGGCCGAGTAACAAGTTCTGACCAATGGAAATGTCGCTGCTATGCTGTTGCCAACTTGGGTCCTTGGACTCTTTAATCAATAGAAATTGATAAGAGGCCAGAAGAAAAATTCAAGCAAGTTTTTATTGGGACTTTATTGCTACAATACAAGGGAGCAAAAATAAGAAGCAGGTGCTCTTGCTCGCTCTCTGAGGAGGGCGGCTGGTTCCTTACATGGGGTGAGGTTGGGGGGTGGCTTAGGGGGTCTGTCCACCCCCTTGGTGGTGCTGTATGCAGGATCATGTGCAGTACCCTCCAGGTACCTCAGGAATGGCAGTTGGTTTGTGGCCTTTTTGTATCTCATTGTTCATAATTGCACTGACTGAGCATGCGTGCAGTTATTTGTAGTCCCTTGCAGTTTCTTTGTATTCTGTTGCTTGAGGAGATATTAGTCCAGGTGCAAGTACTCCAGTAAAGGGTCCCAGGTCCCAGGTCCTAGCCTGTCTCAATGTCGAGATTGGCAAATATCTGGGATGCATCCCCTTCCAGAACAACTTTGGTGGTACAGACTGACAGACCTTGCCATTTTTTTTTTTTTTTTTTTGTGGTACGCGGGCCTCTCACTGTTGTGGCCTCTCCCGTTGCGGAGCACAGGCTCTGGACGCGCAGGCTCAGCGGCCGTGGCTTACGGGCCCAGCCGCTCTGCGGCATGTGGGATCTTCCCGGACCGGGGCACGAACCCGTGTCCCCTGCATCGGCAGGTTGACCTTCAACCACTGCACCACTAGGGAAGCCCAACCTTGCCATTTTAAGAGATCAGATTTAATTTGACAAGGGTAAGGACCTGGAGTATGAAGAAAATTACAAGCTATTCACATATAGGATACTTCTCCCTGACCCTGACCATAGAAAAGAATGAGAAAAGAGACAGGGAGAGAAAGTTGCCTTGCATTAAGATAATCAGGGTGCACAGTTCCAACCTCCTCTCCACAATCCGGAGGAACAGGAAAAACATGACATAGGGTCAAATTCCCAACTTCATCTGTGAACCGCACACAGTAAGTAATGGGTGGTAGGTAGAAATTGTTCCTTATCTGAGAACATCTAGGAAGAATTTGCTACCCTTTCTTCATTCATTCCCTATAAGGGGTCCGCTCAGAACCACACAGTACATATACTGATGGCTAAATTGTCCATTTGTCTTTTGCCCACTCCTCTTTCTCACTAGAAATGGTATGGGATAATGGCTACTAAGTGAAATTTGTACTACCCTTTTTTACTCCAAAATTATACCATCAACATAATCATTATAAAACTTTGATTGAATAATCTTACCAGTCATAGTTATACTTCCAACATCTACTTGGTTACTGAATTTAATGAAGTAGTGACATTCTTTGGTCTTGCAACTTGAACTTTGAGCTCTTTCAAAATTCTCATTCTCACTTAGTTGTAAACCCCTGGGTCTTGTGACTCAGATGAACATATATTAACTTGCTTTTGCCTACTTATCTAGTAGCCTTTACTGTTAATGTGAGTTTATGACTATCATTTCTCCTTCTGTCACCCTTAAGGCTTTTGCTGACTACTCCCTCCATCCCCCCTCCATCATTTCTTCTCCCCAAACCTCCCTGGACAAGCCTTTATCTCATTAAGCTGAGTATCCCAGTATCATGCTTACCATGATACTTTCCACATTTCTACGTGTCAAAAATAAACCTTTTGTAAGGGAATAAACTCATTTAGTTAAGGACTGGCATATACACACATAGAAACATTGACCTTTTGTGTCAATATCTGGTAGTTGATTTTGATTTTTTTATTGTAACATTTAACAAACCTAATGGCATTAGAGGATTATATTGTTCAGGTCTTTTTAACCATGTGACTGCTTATCTCACATGTTTACACTTGAGAGCTAGTAATTGTAAAGTCAAATAAGCAAGTAATGTAGATGTTATCTACAGAAAGAATTCACCTTTCTTCTATAACAGAAGAACACAGGCTGTTATAGAAGCAGAAGGTGAGTACATTTTTATTGTTGCAGACTTCAGTCACTCAGCCAGAAATATTTTTTTTTTGGTCATTTAAAGGTTAACTTGAACAGACTGCATTTTGCATAAATGTAAACATGTTCATCTTCATCTCTGAATCAACTCAAGGACATAGTTTTTCATACATCACTGCACTATTCTCAATACTTCTGAATAGATTCCCTGGTGAAAAATTGATCATAGGGCTTCTGTTTGTTGTGTGAACTTCACTGATCTAATGTGTATCATGTTTTTGTTCTTTTGAGTTTCTAGACTTATGCTCCAGGGATTATTTCCTAATGGGTATTTTTGCCAGCAAGTTAGGCACAGACTCATGATTCCTTTAGCAAAATGTCCTGCAGTGGTTTGGGAGTGGCTGTAGAGACCTCAAGGTAGGCAGATAATTGGGAAGCTAATGGAAGGGTAGGAGCAAAGAGTCTGATCTAGGATCAGATAAGAGGCACACCTTCAGGGGTTGCAGTCAGGGCGCTGGAAGGTCATAGAGAGCCAGGGAAGTCAGTGGAAAAATACACCCCATGAAAGAGGTAGGGAAGGGCCCAGTTCCCAGGAAATGGCTGAAAAGAATGACACAGAAACCTGGCTAGCAGAGGTTCGAGGTGAGTTTCCCCTTTGTGGAAAAGTAAGGGACAAACATGAGCTCTGGAGACCTGAGCATAAGGATGCCAAGCAATCCTTCTGCCATCTCTCTAGAAGTAATTAAGGGGGCCTGACAACAGGACTGATAGCCAAGAATAGCACAGCCATAGTACTCAGGGCTTCAAAACTTCAGAAAAAGCTAGAGCAATTTTTCATTCCTTATTAGCAAGGAAAAATCTAGTGTCTAATCCCCCTTGTTTACTGCAGAGGAACAGAGCAATCTGAAAATGACAGGTGTTAAAAAAACAAAATTTAACTGAGTACATTTGAAGATCTAATTGACTTTATTCAACTATTTATGAATCAGGTAGCATCCCATCTAGCAACCAGAAGCGTGCTCCAAGGAGTTATACAAAATGGAAGGTTATTATAAAGGCAAAAGTAGTGTGGGGCAAGGAAGTTATTAGCAAAAGAAAAGAAAGGATTATTTTGGGCCAGGACATATTTTGGTGGGGGGGTGGGGAAGAATATGGTGGACCGGGTTTTATCATGCATATCGCCTCTTCTTCCTCTAGGGAATAAAGAGGACCCACAGAGCAGATTACCTTATAGGTGCTGACCAGAAAATTCCAGACTGGTTGATTAAGATTACCTTTCTGGTGAAATTCAAAACTGCAATAGGTTAGGTATTAAATAGGTTTGGTATCATGGTTTGGCACCAGTGACGCCATTTGATGCCTGTGGTTTTTCTCTTTAACACAGAGTACTTAGAGCAAACAGCTAGGTTAAAGTTAGAAGTAGGAAAGAGAACTGGTACTTCTCATACTAGTGCTTACCTGAGTAAAAATGCATAGCATACCTTTCCACTCAGTAAGACTTTAACAAAAATTCATTAAAAGTATGAAGTAATATTTTTAAATACTATACATGAATACAGCAATAAGAAAAGTCCTACACACCATCAGATGCTTCACTCACTGTAACTGTCCTAAATAACTGCTTACTTTAAATCCAGTTTAACTTCCAGGTTTGAGTAAGACACACTTTTTTATTTTTAAACAATGATTCCCAGGCAACTGATTATGTTTATTCACAAAGTTCCATTCAAGCTGCTGCCATTTTTTCCTTTGAACTTAACTCTGGCAGTGGAGATTTGACTGCTTTCCGCTTTCAGGTCACCAACCCCATGCTTCTTCTTATCTTACCTTATGGTCTAAGGGGGGAAAAAAATATATATATATATATATACACACACACATATATGCGTGTATATACATATATTATATATTTATATATAATATATATTTACAGTCTACCTCTATCTGCATATACCATTTCTTCCTGTTAAAGTGGAAGGAACATTTCTCCCCCTACCTAAAATCAGACCTTCCCCTCTGTGCTGAGTTCCATCCACTTCCACCTGCTCAGATTTTAAGTAATCATGATGGAGCCTTAGAGTGGAAAACTCCACAGGTGATAAATATTCATTTCTAGGAAACTATTGACATGGGAAAATGTTGACAATATATTCCTAAATGAAAAAAAATCAGGTTACACAACAATACGAATAGTAGAACACCATTTTAAATTGGTAGATTGATAGGTAGGTGATAGATAGATATGAATGAGAAAATGTGTATATTAGAAGTGATTATTCTTCAGTGGGTGAGTGGGGCTGGAGGTAGGGGCTTTGTATTTTCTAATATGTATGCACAGAGTTGAATTATGTTTGTAAATTAATGGTTTTTTTTAAGAAGATATTGGGGTAGGAGTTTATTAATTAATTAATTTATTTTTGCTGTGTTGGGTCTTCGTTTCTGTGCAAGGGCTTTCTCTAGTTGTGGCAAGCAGGGGGCCACTCTTCATCACGGTGCACGGGCCTCTCACTATCGCGGCCTCTCTTGTTGCGGAGCACAGGCTCCAGATGCGCAGGCTCAGAAGTTGTGGCTCACAGGCCTAGTTGCTCCGCGGCATGTGGGATCCTCCCAGACCAGGGCTTGAACCCGTGTCCCCTGCATTAGCAGGCAGATTCTCAACGACTGCACCACCAGGGAAGCCCTGTAAATTAATTTTTTTAAGTTATTATTTTCAGGTAAGTCTAGAGGAAAATGTTACAAGGAAGTAGTACAGAGGTGAAATGCCATGAGATCCGGTACATTTCCTAGAGAGGGCCAGCCAATTAATCTCTGAGCTTTCTAGAAGACAACACAGAGGACATTCAGTTAGTTACTGATTCATAAATTCATAAGATAAAAACAGGTCAGTATACTAGTATGTTATTAGTCCCATTTTTCAAGCACAGAAACAGAGATACTAATTGCTCAAAGTTCCATAGCCAATATGTGGCAAAAATCAGAATGAACACCTGCTATTCCATATCCAAACACATTCACCTCTTCATTATATATGACTATTAAAAAGAAGATGAAGTGAGAACAGAAAACATGGAGGAGATGTCATTTGAATTTGACCAGGATAACGAGCAGAATATCAACTATGGGGGAAAGGAATAGAAAAGACGTTTGAAGCAGGAGTGAAAATGCAGCAGTAGGAAAGCAAGATCAGGAAACAAGAGGCTATTTGTTTAGTTACGGTTCTGGGTATCCAGCTTATGTGAAATGTAAACCTTCCTTACCCTGTGATTTAATATATTAAATTTTTTTAATTAAAATCTGGTTCCGAATGTGATTCAACATCAATAAAAACATTTTCAATGCAAATAGCAGTCTTCATAGGAATTTTGTGAAGATGAAATATAACATATAAAATATTTAGCATTTACTTGATATAACATATGAAATATTTAGCATGAGTAAGCACTCAATAAAAATTTTAGTGGTTATTATTATTTTAATTATTATTAAGTCAATATAGATCCTTCCAGGCATTCTTTAAATGCATCATCTTAAAAACATGTTTGTTTGTTTTTTCATTTTCTTTTTTTAACACCTTTATTGGAGTATAATTGCTTTACAACAGTGTATTAGTTTCTGCTTTATAACAAAGTGAATAAGCTATACATATACATATATCCCTATATCTCCTCCCTCTTGTATCTCTCTCCCAGGCTCCCTACCCCTCCCCTCTAAGTGGTCACAAAACACTGAGCTGATCTCCCTGTGCTATGTGGCTGCTTCCCACTAGCTATCTATTTTACAATTGGTAGTATATATTAGTCCATCCCACTCTCTCACTTCGTCCCAGCTTACTCTTCCCCCTCCCCGTGTCCTCAGGTCCATTCTCTACATCTGCATCTTTATTCCTGTCCTGCCCCTAGGTTCTTCAGAACCATTTGTTTTTCTTTTAGATTCCATATATATATATATATATATGTTAACATACGGTATTTGTTTTTCTCTTTCTGACTTCACTCTGTATGACAGACTCTAGGTCCATCCACCTCACTACAAATAACTCAATTTTGTTTCTCTTTATGGCTGAGTAATATTCCATTGTATATATATGCCACATCTTCTTTACCCATTCATCTGTCGATGGACACTTAGGTTGCTTCCATGTCCTGGCTATTATAAATAGAGCTGCAATGAACATTGTGGTACATGTCTCTTTTTGAATTATGGTTTTCTCAGGGTATATGCCCAGTAATGGGATTGCTGGGTCATATGGTAGGTTCTATTTTTAGTTTTTTAAGGAACCTCCATACTGTTCTCCATAGTGGCTGTATCAACTTACGTTCCCACCAACAGTGCAAGAAGGTTCCCTTTTCTCCACACCCTCTCCAAAATTGATTGTAGATTTTTTGATGATGGCATTCTGACTGGTGTGAGGTGATACCTCATTGTAGTTTTGATTTGCATTTCTCTAATGATTAATGATGGTGAGCATCCTTTCACGTTTGTTGGCAATCTGTATATCTTCTTTGGAGAAATGTCTATTTAGGTCTTCTGCCCATTTTTAGATTGGGTTGTTTATTTTTTTGATATTGAACTGAATGAGCTGCTTGTAAATTTTGGATATTAATCCTTTGTCAATTGCTTCATTTGCAAATATTTTCTCGCATTCTGAGGGTTGTCTTTTCATCTTGCTTATGGTTTCCTTTGCTGTGCAAAAGCTTTTAAGTTTCATTAGATTCCATTTGTTTATTTTTGTTTTTATTTCCATTTCTCTAGAAGGTGGGTCAAAAAGGATCTTTCTGTGATTTATGTCATAGAGTGTTCTGCCTATATTTTACTCTAACAGTTTGATAGTGTCTGGCCTTACATTTAGGTCTTTAATCCATTTTGAGTTTATTTTTGTGTATGGTGTTAGGGAGTGTTCTAATTTCATTCTTTTACATGTAGCTGTCCAATTTTCCCAGCACCACTTATTGAAGAGGCTGTCTTTTCTCCATTGTATGTTCTTGCCTCCTTTATCAAAAATAAGGTGACCATAGGTACGTTGGTTTATCTCTGGGCTTTCTCGCCTGTTCCATTGATCTATATTCCTGTTTTAGTGCCAGTACCATACTGTCTTGATTACTGTAGCTTTGTAGTATAGTCTGAAGTCCGAGAGCCTAATTCCTCCAGCTCTGTTTTTCTTTCTCCAGATTGCTTTGGCTATTCGGGGTCTTTTGTCTTTCCATACAAACGGTGCAATTTTTTGTTCTAGTTCTGTGAAAAATGCCATTGATTGTTTGATAGAGATTGCATTTAATCTGTAGATTGCTTTGGTTGGTGTAGTCATTTTCACAATGTTGAGTCTTCCAATCCAAGAACATGGTATATCTCTCCATCTGTTTGTATCATCTTTAATTTCTTTCATCACTGTCTTATACTTTTCTGCATACAGGTCTTCTGTCTCCTTAGGTAGGTTTATTCCTAGGTATTTTATTCTTTTTGTAGCAATCGTAAATGAGAGTGTTTCCTTAATTTCTATTTCAGATTTTTCATCATTAGTGTATAGGAATGCAAGAGATTTCTGTGCATTAATTTTGTATCCTGCTACATTACCAAATTCATTGATTAGCTCTAGTAGTTTTCTGGTATCATCTTTAGGATTCTCTATGTATAGTGTCATGTCATCTGCAAACAGTGACAGCTTTACTTCTTCTTTTCCGATTTGTATTCATTTTATTTCTTTTGCTTCTCTGATTGTTTTGACTAAAACTTCCAAACCTATGTTGAATAATAGGGTGAGAATGGACAACCTTGTCTTGTTCCTGATCTTAGAGGAAATGGTTTCAGTTTTTCACCATTGAGAATGATGTTGGCTGTGGGTTTGTCATATATGAGCTTTATTATGTTGAGGTAAGTTCCCTCTATGTGTACTTTCTGGAGGGTTTTTATCAAAAATGCGTGTTGAATTTTGTTGAAAGCTTTTTCTGCATCTATTGAGATGATCATATGATTTTTATCCTTCAATTTTTTAATATGGTGGATATTATCTTTCATCACTTTAATATGGTGGATATTTAATATATAATCTTTCATCACTTTAATATGCTGGATATTATCTTTCATCACTTTATTTATGTCCCGCCACTCCCTTCTGGCTTGTGGAGTTTCTGCTGAAAGATCAGCTGTTAACCTTATGGTGATTCCCTTGTATGTTATTTGTTGTTTTTCCCTTGCTGCTTTTAATATTTTTTCTTTGTATTTAATTTTTGATAGTTTCATTAATATGTGTCTTGGCATGTTTCTCCTTGGATTTATCCTGTATGGGACTCTCTGTGCTTCCTGGACTTGATTGACTATTTCCTTTCCCATATTAGGGAAGTTTTCAACTATAATCTCTTCAAATATTTTCTCAGTCCCTTTCTTTTTCTATTCTTCTTCTGGGACCCCTATAATTCGAATGTTGGTGCATTTAATGTTGTCCCAGAGGTCTCTAAGATTGTCCTCAATTCTTTTCATTCTTTTTTTTTATTCTACTCTGTGGTAATTATTTCCACTATTTTATCTTCCAGGTTACTTATCCGTTTTTCTGACTCAGTTATTCTGCTTTTGATTCCTTCTCGAGTATTCTTAATTTTATTTATCGCATTGTTCCTCATTGTTTGTTTGCTCTTTAGTTCTTCTAGGTCCTTGTTAAACGTTTCTTGTGTTTTCTCCATTCTATTTCCAAGGCTTTGGATCATCTTTACTATCATTACTCTGAATTCTTTTTCAGGTAGACTGCCTATTTCCTATTCATTTTTTAGGTCTGGTGGCTTTTTACCTTGCTCCTTCATCTGTTATGTGTTTCTCTGTCTTTTCATTTTGCTTAACTTACTGTATTTGGGGTCTCCTTTTCACAGGCTGCAGGTTCGTTGTTCCCGGTTTTTTTGGTGTCTGCCCCCAGTGGCTAAGATTGGTTCAGTGGGTTGTGTAGGCTTCCTGGTGGAGGGGACTGGTGCCTGTGTTCTGGTGGATCAGGCTGGGTCTTGTCTTTCTGGTGGGCAGGACCACATCCGGTGGTGTGTTTTGGGGTGTCTGTGACCTTAGGCAGCCTCTCTGGTAATGGGTGGGGTTGTGTTCCTGTCTTGCTGGTTGTTTGGCATAGGGTGTCCAGCACTGTAGCTTGCTGGTTGTTGAGTGGAGCTGGGTCTTAGTGTTGAGACTGAGCTCTCTGGGAGAGCTTGCGCTGTTTGATATTATGTGGACCGGGAGGTCTCTGGTCAACCAATGTCCTGAACTCAGCTCTCCCACCTCAGAGGCATAAGCCTGACACCTGGCCGACGCACCAAGACCCTGTCAGCCACACGGCTCTCAGGAGACTCCACAGCAGCCTCTCCAACCTAATATTCTTTGCATCTACCATCCATGTTAGGCCCACAGACAGCTGGCCTCATGGAGCTTCTTAATGCCTTTCTTAAAGAGGCACTCCTTAAATTACTTTCAGGCAAGTCTAAAAACATGTTTTTAAAAATGACTAAAGTATCATTTTTACTTTATTTCTTTATTTTGATTAATTAATTAATTAATTTCTTTTTTTTTGGCTGCGTTGGGTCTTTGTTGCTGCGCGTGGACTTTCTCTAGTCGCATTGAGCAGGGGCTACTCTTCGTTGTGGTGTGCAGGCTTCTCATCACGGTGGCCTCTCTTGTTGCAGAGCATGGGCTATAGGTGCACGGGCTTCAGTAGTTGCACCACTCGGGCTAAGTAGCTGTGGCTCGTGGGCTCTAGAGCTCAGGCTCAGTTGTTATGGCCCACAGGCTTAGTTGCTCCACGGCATGTGGGATCTTCCTGGACCAGGGTTCCCATGTCCCCTGCATTGGCAGGCGAATTCTTAACCACTGCGCCACCAGGGAAGTCCCTGGCCTTTGTTATTTAAACTGGAAAGTGACTGTAGAAATTTTAGATCACACTGGCTGAAGAACCAAATGAGAATCAAGTGAAAAAGGAGGCAAATCATGAGGGAGGCTGTTTGCTCCCCCTGCACATAAACTCAGGTCTCTATCCACAGCCTTAGGTTTTGAACATCATCAAAGAGCACTTATTTGATTAACACAATAAGAATCCCTAAGATGTATATTATGACAACACACTTAAATACCGAAAGATCTGATAGACATAAAACTACGTATCAGTTGGTTAAAGAACTAACTTTCTAGTTCCAGAGGCAGATCCAAAGGCTTTTATCCTCTAGATCAGTGGTTCTCAAAGTCTGATACTCCAACAATAGCACCAATATTATGGACAACTGTTTAGAAAAGCAAATTCTTGTCCCCACCTCAGATTCTTTGAATCAGAAATACTGAGGGTAAAGCCCAGAAATCTGTGTTTTGTTAAGCCCTCCAGGGGATTCTGGTACTCAGTGGAACTTGAGAATAACTGCTTTCCATAAGTCAACTTTTACACAAGGACATAGTCCCACAGAGTGTGGAAAAAGTATAAACAGATTGTTATCTCACCATGCTCTCATGACCAAATGAGGGAGAAAGAAAATGATCTTTAGTGATCTTTAGCCAAGAGTTAGTTTCTCTAGCCACTTAGGCAAGTGGGGGAGGTAGGTGGGTGGAGACATTCAGACAGCCAACAAGTCTTCAGGGGAATTGAGTCTGACTTTGCCCCAACAAACAAGGTCAATTTAAATTAGCAAGTAACTGTGACACTGGCAGCATGAACTGGGTGTGTGCTCTGTTGCATTATGCTATCCCAAGAGATGGTCATTGTTCCCTCCCTCCCACTGGGCTGGCTGGCTGTAGTCCTCTTATTGACAGAGGCAGGAAACAGGGACAGGACTGCCCATCACATCAAGGGAAGCCAGGCATTCAGGGAAGGGGCTGCCAGGCAAAAGGGACTCTCCAAGCCTTTGAAGACATATATCCAAAAGTCAATCACACACTAAAATTTAGATAGAACTTTGGTACGTAAACAGCTGTATTTAATCCCATACCATCAGCCTATTTTATATCTAAAGTCTATGGCTTCAAATACTTTGAGAATCTGGCCTCAAAGATAGAAAGCCTCATTATAAATCATATTTACCTGGAGGGTCTTGGCCCCATACCAAGAGATTATCCTAGGGAATTCTCACAAAAACAAACTGACAACTATAATTTTTAAAAATGTCCCCACAATCACATTTTCAGGGAGTTTAAAAAAATTGTTGGAAAAAAAATTATTAGTATAATCTCTACCAGTTAAAATATGGTTTCTCAGATCCTTTTCAGGGCCATTTTATATAACTTATTCATGAATCATTATATCACAAATATAGAGAAGATTTAGGTTTTTTATTTAATTAGAATATTCCTTTAAACTTAGAGGACAAGGAAATGATATGTAAAGACTGCTCTTTCACTGGTAAAATGACAACTTTCATATAAAACACACTGAAGAATAAGATATTTTCACTGTGGACACTGAGTAATGAACAAAAATGTCCCAGTCTAACTCTGTGTAAATTACACACTGACTCTATGTATAATATTTTTTTTCCATGATGCAAATATTTTCCACTTATTCTCGTTTGCCGAGATAAAACCACTTTTCAATTACTTCCTTAAAGTGGCACCACCTCCTTTATTTCTTCTGAGCCCTATGTTTACTTTCAGCTAAAGATATTTTTAAAGTTTCAGGCTTCACTGGAGATTATTTTAGAAAAGGGTTAGATATTGGCTTAAGGAAAATTTTTTTTATTTCATAAAAACTACCAAATGGATGGAATTTCTTCTGATTCTAGTTTACTGGCACACTGGTTTCCAAAAATACAGAGATATTATGGAAATATATGGAAATTGCTCTATTGATTGAAGGAGAAATATCTACTTTTTGTACGTACATTTTTCTAGTTCATGAGAACTGTTCTGACCAGGAGCTCACTCCAACAGCAGGAATTAAGTTTCTTGGTAAACTCAGAGCTCTTTTGAGGATTTACTTGTCTAATAATGGTGCTTTGATCGAGAAAATATAATTCCCATTCAAATGTCATCAGATTCACCGCTTTTAGGGATGATTTAAGTGTGATATAAAAACAATAATATTTGAGATTTCCTCATTAGTCTTAACTTTATATAGATCGTATACTGTCTTGAAATAACAACACACTGAGCTCTTCTGTGGTCTGATGAAAACTTTTCACTATCGCTCCCACCGTCTTTAATCCTTCTTAACGTGAAAAGAGCAGTGTGCGCAGGAAGTGAAATGTGTGTCTCCATATCTTTGCCATCTCCAGGCCATCATTCTGCCTCATCTGCCTAGAATTTAAGGAATGAGACTTTTCTGTTTGGCTGTGTACATTATCTCATCTAATCTTTCCAAAAAACCATTAAGGAAGTTCCTATTTTTATTCTCCTCCTCTTACAGATGAGAGACTCGAAGCATAGAGATATTCAGAAACTCCAAAGCCTGTGTGCTTCACCACCACACAATATTAGCAAAGACAGAGAAGCCTCAACCAATTTGTATTCATGAAATGTACAAGAATCCCTCCCAAATTATGGGACCTACTGCACACATCCTTCTTTCCAAAGACTATGATTTTTCATAGTGTTTACTTTTTAATAATAGTAGTCATGATAAAGAAGAAAAATCCTGCTTATCAGAGATGATCTGTAGTTGTATTATTTGGGATTAGGTTTGGCTGTATGTGACAGAAATTCCCAAACAATGATGGCTTAAACCAAATAGAAGTGTGTTTCTGTCTGATATAAAAGCCTGGAGGTAGGCCGCCCTGAGTTGATACAGCAGATTCTCAGAGCCAGGGACTCAGGCCCCCTCTAATTGATTGCTCTACCAGTCCCAAGTTTACTTTATGGTCCCAAATGGCTGTTGGAGTGCCAGCAATTACATTTAAATTCCAGCCTGCAGAAGGAGGAATTGGGGGAAAGGGCACATTTTTTTTTTTAAAGATGTGGTATGTATTACAACTGTTTACATTATATAGGATGGCCAGAACTTATATGGCCACCCTTGGCTGTAAGAGGAGGAAAAGTTCTCTTTATTCTGAGTTACCATGATGCCTGCTGAAACCTGAAGCTTATTATTAAGGAAGAATGGGGTATGGTTGGATTTGAATTTAGGGGATCAACTCACAGTCTCTGCCACAGAGGGGTGGGGGGATTCATCCATGTTCGGAGGACAGCAGGGTGAACTGGGGACTGTGAAGAACAGGATAGCTTATGCCCATAGAGGTCTCGACCATATGTAGCCAGATTTTTTAAAGAGAATCCAGAAATCTGGATTTTTATGTGAAATCTCCTGAATTTTAAATCTTACCAGTTGATTAAAATATAAAAAACGGTGTGGGCCAAATAAAACCCATCTGTGTCAAGGCTGCAGGCTGAAAGTCTGCTTCCTTTGATCTAAAAGAATTGGCTTTGTTTCTTTTGTAGATTTATTTTTAATTAAACAACAAATATTGATTGAGGAGTACAATGTGGAAGATACCACGTGAAGGACGATGAAAGACAAAAAGATATAATCTTTCATTGGCACAAGAAAATGTCTGATGTAGGAGACAAGGTTCATGACTAGAATTGGAAAAAAAAAAAAAAGAGGTTGCAGTAACTCTTTTTTAGTTTTGTTTTATTTCGTTTTGGTTTTGGCCCAGTTTCTTTACCTGACCCCCAATGCTGTATCTTATTTCCTTAGATCTTTTCTCCACGTTTAATAGTTTCCATCCCCATTTCAGCTCAACCAGGTAAATAACTCTGTCCTTTGAAGTCTGTATTCATAAATGCATCTCTTAGAAACAACAAATATTATCCTCCTTATTTTGTTGCCAATGTTTTATTGTACTGAAAAATTGCTTTAAGCCTTTCTTTATATGCTCTAGTTCTTGTAAAGTTAACCATATACACCTACATGACATAACTTATGTCTGAACTTGACTTCTTATCCTCAGAAGAACGTATGATGGGACAAAAATTATTAATATGTAAGTGTCTACAACATTCACTACTGCTCCTCCCAGCAGTAGAGAGATGAGAGGCCTGGGTGAAGCCACCAAAGCCACTCAGGCAATTCTCTTGACTTGAGAGTTTTCCCCTGCCCTGGGGGACCTGGGACACCCAATCCTCCTGCTGTCCTCTGGCGCTGTCATAACTGGCAGACTGGTGCCAGGAACAGCTATATAATCTGCAGGGCCCAGTGCAAAATGAACTTGTTAAGAATTTCAAGACCAGTGACAGCAAAGCATTAAACTAAACATGAGGTGCTTCTGAGTGCAAGGTGCCGTGTTGGCTACATAGCTCTCATGGCCATGAAGCTGCATGACTGTGGTAGTGCACCTGTGGGCACTTGGAGCCAGGGAAGTGGGTGGCAGGTGTGTAGCAGGAAAACACGGCCCAGAAACATAGGGTGAGGGTTTTTTCAGGGGCATTTTGGGGTGAGAGAGGGTCGTTTACAGAATGAGAAAAGGGAGGGAGGGAAAAGGATAAAGGCTTTTTGTTTGTTTGGAGTGTTATGATTTGGATGTCTCCCTTTAGGGTGTTCAAGAAATAGAACTGAAAAAAAAAGAAAAAAAAGAAGAAATATAGGTGAAGAGGATGGACCTAGAGATTATCATACTAGGTAAAGTAAGTCAGACAAAGACAAATATCATGATATCACTTATATGTGAAATCTAAAATAATGATACAAATGAACTTATTTACAAACTAGAAATAGACTCACAGACATAGAAAAATTTATCGTTACCAAAGGGGAAAGGAGGGGAGGGATAAATTTGGAATTTGGGATTAACATATATACACTACTATATACAAAATAGATAAACAACAAGGACCAACTGTATAGCATAGGGAACTATATTCAATATCTTGTAATAACCTATAATGGAACAGAATCTGAAAAAGAATACATATATATGTATATACGTATAACTTTGCTGTGCACATGAAACATTGTAAATCAACTATACTTAAATTAAAAATTAATTATTTTTGAAAAGAAATAGAAGTGAAGAAACAATTTTGAAAGGATATTTTATTCCGTAGGACTCTGTGACATTCAAGGACTGAGATATAGGGGTCGTAACTATATAATCATTTTACAGCTAGTAGTAATGTCACTGTTTAGGGAATCACTGATACTTTCAGAGTAATGGTAGTTTGTTCGCATGTATGACCTGTGAGAAAGAAAACACTATGCTTGACTTCTTTCCTTCCTTCCTTCCTTCCTTCCACAAATGTGAAGTCTTTCATTATCTTTCAAAAAGAAGCTTAAATATCTTCACTTAACTATTGTTAAAATTAAGCAACCAAATGATTACTCTCCCAATATAATTGCAAAGAAGATCATAATGAATCTTATTTTATCATAGCTGCTACCCTGTATGTCACATCACTCACCAGAAGCTATGTTCAAGGACAAGGTCTCTCCAGGGTCTTCTCGACTTGTTCCCCTCACCTCACACATATCCTTCCATCTATGCCTGACTGCTGTCTTCACTCTCACTATGCCTCCTAGATGCCCAATTCCCATCCAAATGTTCTTACATTGTGAATTTCTGCCCAGAAAGTTCCTTCAACCTCCTTGCCTTGACTAATATGTCACTTTTCACCAAAAATATAGCTCATACTGGGTTCTAAATATCACTTTAATACTATCACTTTTTAATCCCCTCGGAAAAAAATGTCTTCTTTGGAATACACGCCACCTGCTATCCCTCCTTGTCATTGGAAAGCATCTATTTTTGGTCCCTCCTCCCTGTTGAGGGGGCCCCAAAATTCTTAGCTGCCTTTTCCCTCTACCAAGCTCATCCTCAAAATATCTAGCCTTGAATCAATCCTATCATCCTCTTGCACTCCTACACCTCCAATTCCACACTACAGGAGAAAATCACACAGGTGTTGGGATTATTGCTGCCAGAAACATATGGCTTCTCTCAATAGGCTTCCAGTACCGTCTGCCAGTTCCTTACATGTCCCTGGTGAATGTCCTCGCTAAATCTTCAAAAGATCTACTGAAAATACTTCGAATTGCCCCCTGTGCTGGTACTGACTGCTTTTCTCTTAGAAATTAAACTTTCCTGCCCTAATAAATAAATAAATAAACTATGAATTTAAATATATGTATAAATGTCTATGTACCTCTATGTATATATAAATATATAGATATCTTGGGTGTGGACTTTTGCATTTCCCGCGCCTATATTTATAAACAAGTCTGTAAATGCATCCGCCTGTGGTAAACTGACTGCACTCATGGCCCACATTAATGGCTTCCTTTTCATACACTCTTTGCCCTACAATTTTACAGCCCCTTCCCATTCTGATCCTGGGCTTGGTTATGTGACTTTCTTTTGTGAAAGCTTGAAAACGTACTTGTATGTGTCTACCTTCTTTTTTGGAACCCTGCCATAGCCTTGAAAGGAAGCCCAGTCTAGGAGAAGGAAAGCACATGGAGCAGAGCGAAACTGTCCTACCCCAAACCAGCCTTGTCTAGTCAGCCCCCAGTCGACCCCTCAGCTGACCACAGATACTTGAACAAACCCTACAAGAAGATTTGCCAAATCCGGTCCAGCAGAACTACCCTGCCGACCTGCTGACTCATGAGAGATAAGAAATGGTTGTCATTTTCAATGACTAAGTTTGGGAATGGTTTGTTATGCACAATAGCTAGAACAGGCTCTAAATGGCCCTTTCTCTATTCACAAAGGAAGAAGTATACCTTCTCTTTTTTAAGACACATTCCTCTGCTTGCTCTTTATCCCATTCCTGCCTGTATGCTTTCAGACCTCATCCATTCTGATTATTTCTCTATGTTATATTCTCAACCTACTGTTCTCTGTTCACCTCTTTCCCTAATATATAAACATGTTTAAATCTAATTAAAACATGCAAAAAAAATAAACCTGTGTCTTCAGCAAGTTACTGACCTATTCTGTGTTGCTTCCATTTATATATTTTGAATATATAAGAATAGTCTATACGTGTATATTTGTCTGGATCTGCCATAGAGACAGAACCAACAGGGTGTGTTACATATATAGAGAGAGATTTATTTTAAGGAATTGGCTCATGCAACTGTAGAGGCTTAGTGAGTCCAAAATCTGATGAGGTAGGCCAGCAGGCTGGAGACTCAGCAAAGGGTTGCAGCTCAAATCCAAAGGCAGTAGTCTGCTAAAATTCCTTCCTGCTTGTGGGGAGGTCAGTCTTTGTTCTATTAAGGCCTTCAACTGATTGGATGAGGCCCACACACATTATGGTGGGTGATCTGTGTTACTAAAATGCCACAGATCTACATGTTGATCTCATCCCAAAAACACTTTCACAGAAACATCCAGTATAATACTTGACCAAATATCTGGGCACCATGGTCCAGCCAAGGCAACACATAAAATTAACCATCACAACTTGTTGCATTCATTTTTTGTATTCATTAATCATTCACCTTTTCAGTTACCATCTTATTAACATACCCAAGGCAATGGATACTGCTAAACGCTCTCTTCTTTGTTCTTTTGCTTCCTTTTGCTCTCTCTCCTACATTGCTTCCTATCTCTTTGTTGCTTTTTAGTTTTCTTTATGACACCTCTTCCTTTACCTGCTTTTTTAATGATCCTAAGGGTTGTGCTTCCCAGACTACCTGGGCCCTATCATATACTAGTGGCTTAAACTACCAAATCTGTATCTTCCACTTAGCCCTCTCTTTTGAGTTTCATATTCACTCATCTATTCATTGAAGGTGTTCATCGCATACTATTTTATTGAGCAATAAATACTATTGTGGTTTGTGGCAACCTCTAAAATGGCCCCCAAGATCCCTGCCTCCTGTTAGCCGCACCCCCGTTTTATCCCTCTCCTTGAGTGTGAGCTTCTAATGAACAGAATACAGCAAAAGTGATGAGATGCCACTTCTGAGATTAGGTTACGGAAGGACTCTGGCTTCTGTCTTCTTCACCCTCTCTGTCCTTTCTTGGCTCACTCTGTCTTTCTTAGAGTTCTTACTCTAGGGGAAGCAAGTGGCATGTTGTATGAAAAGCCTTATGGAGAGGGCTGTGTGCCAAGGAACTCAATCTCCAGGCAACAGCCAGCAAGGACCTGAGACCTGCCACCAGTCACGTGAGTGAGCATGGAAGCAGATCCTCTCCCAGGTGAGTCTTGCTTGAACTGACTGCAGCTCTGCTAGATACCTTTACTGCAGCCTTGTGAGAGACTCTGAGTCAGAGGCACTCAGCTAAGTTGCACCTGGATTTCTGACTCACCGAAATCATGAGAAAATAAATATTTGTGTTTTTAAGCTGCTAAGTTTGCTATAATTTGTTTTACAGTTATAGATCACTAGATGAGGGCTACGCAGGATCCAAAGTCAAATAAGAAATAGCCCTGGAATGCAACGATCCTGCAGGCTATCAGGGGTGATAGAAAAGTGGCCATGATCACAGTACAATATAATAGGTGTTATAGAAACATACACAGTAAGTGATGGGAGCACAGAAAGAAGAGAATTTCCATCCTACTTGAAGGCTGAAGGATTCAACTGGCAGATTTTATTTTGTCATTGAATGAGCAGGCTAAGTCATTTGATGAAAATGAGGAGAAAAGGTGATGGGATACTTCATGATAAAAGAGAACCTTTACTGGAAAGAATAGTTGAAGGATTTGGAAAAGAAACAAATGGTGGTATCTAGGCAGTGGGGAGTTGCTGTTAGAAATCACGGACTTACAGGCTCTCCAGTTGAGGTTGGGGTTTACTTTTCAAATGCTCTTAGCAATATGGATATAAGATTAGAGAAGCTGATGACTGAATTTGGGATTTCAGAAAAGATATAACAGAAAAGCAAAGGACCGAGGAAGAAAAAGAGGCAAGAAAAAGAGCAAGACAATTCTTAAAGTCCTGGTAGAATTTAGGTTGAATAGGGAAAGAAAGACAATCAAAGCTGCTAAGAGTTTGGGGAAATGAGGCTGAATCTGACCTCCCACCGATCAATAGGGCCAAGGGAGTCAATGCTAGGTTTGGCTCAAGCCTAGGTCATACACTTCATTCCTGAGCTGGAGGAGACTTCCAGGCTAGAGTAGGAAAGAATGGTTACCCAGAAGGAAATTCAGATATGCTACCATAAAAAGAGTGAATAGATGCTTTATAACAGAGACTGCTGGTTTCCTACAATAGTCTTCATTTCTTCCAGAGTAAGGGAACCCCTAGTTTTTAGGGGGTGGCATAATGATGGCATTTTCTAGTCTCCTGTAGCTAGGATGGCCACGTAAGTAAGGACCTGATCAAAGGGATGTGGAGAGAAGTGGTGCGTGCACTTTCTGGACTATGCCCTTAAAGTAAAGGGGATGTCATTGCGTTTCCCTTTACTCCTTTTGTGCCTGCTGGAATGTGGTTTGTGGTGCTTAGCCAACGTGGACCATGAGGAAGAGATTACACCCTAGGGAGAAGAGGACCACAGAAGGAGCCTGCCATCCCTGGATGAGCTCATGGAGCCTTCATCTTCCCACATGAGGGATAATTACACTGCATTTTTCTAAAGCCACTTGGAATGTGGTTCTGTGTTACAAGCAGCTGGACCTGTATTTCAACTAATTTAAATGTCTAATAAAAAAGACATGCTGGGAATATAAATGACCATAACATAAGACAGAAAGTAGTAAGCAATAAACAGAGGCACAGGTAAAAAGGATACAGAGAAGAATCACCTCAAGACGCAATGTGAGCTTTCAAAAGAGATTAAAGTTTCTGATCAGTGACAGGCCACAGACTGTCCATAGGTGGTGGAATGCAGGCCAGGGAATGTGCCTGAACATCTGATTCCAGACGGGCTGACGGCAGTGGCAATGGTGATTGGAGCATGACAGTGACAACTGGCCCATGCCTCCAACTCACCCAGGCAACATTTGATACCAAGCAATGACTTGGTATACTTACTTAAATTAGTTCTGGTTTGGGTTGATACTTCTTGACAATAATCATAGAAATTCAGAAATTTAGGGGTGGAAGAAATCCTAGCGACTAGAAAATCTTCTGCTCCAATACCCTTAAAAAAAATAATAATTACAGTGATGCTAAGTAAGTCTGGCACATAGCCAGTAGAACCCAGGCCTTCTAACTCCCAGGTCAGTGAGGGCTGAGGGCTTCTATATATTTAATTTGTAAAGAATCCCTGTGAAGATTTCTTCTCCAGCAAAATTGTAACTTCAGGTTGCTACCTGCAATGCCTTTTTATTTTTCCATGAACAAACCTTGCATTGGCATAGCAATCTTTAGCTTTCAGAATACTTTCACATTTTTTCTCATTTGATCCTGACAATAATCCTATGCGGTGAGGTGAGGTAATTGAAGCTGAAAGTCTTCAAGAGACCCTCCGACAATGAAGATCTATTAATCGGCAAAGGGAGTTGCGTATGATGCTCTTACTAATCATCCACTAATTTTCCTAATTGTCATTTTTCCAGCCTTTCTGACTCTTACTTTATTGAGGAAAAATATTGTGTGCTGCCTTGTGATGAAATTGGAGTAAACCCCAGACAACAAGTTATTCAGGGTGGTCTTTGTTATTTGGACCTGCATTGTCCAATAGGTAGCCTCTATCCACATGCGGACTATTTAGATTTAATTAAAATTAAGTACAATTTAAAACTCAGTTCTCAGTCACACTAGTCTCATTTCAAGTGCTCGGCCACCGGCTACTCTACTGGACGCTACTGATATAGAACATTTCCATCATGTCAGAAAGTTCTATGGGACAGCCTAGAGCTCTAAGAGACACGTCTCTCTTCCACCAATACTCAATCTTGCCTTCTGTGCATAATCCAAGCCCAAAGACTGGTCCCCAAGCTCTCCCACTTCCTAAAGGAGATTTTAAAAGCGGTAACGACAACAGAAATCGTTTGGCCTAGTTCTGCTAAGAAAGGGACGTGGCAATAAAAGTCCAAGATTCTTCCACAAAAGTCAGTACAGCAAGTGGGCGGTGAAAAGGTGGCCGCGACCCAGACGTGGAGGTGGAAGGAGAGGCAAACGGGCGGGGCTGAACGCGGCGCGCGCCGGGCGGGCGCAGTCTCGAGGCCGGGGGCGGGGCCGCGCGCGGCGGGCCGGGGAGGAGGGGGAGCACAGCGGCCCGCGCGCCAGCCTAGCCGTGCGTGCTCACGTGACAGGTCCGCGAGGTCCCGCTCGCGCAGTAGTCTGGGCGAGCGAAGATGGCGGCCGAGAGGGAGCCTCCTCCGCTGGGGGTCGGGAAACCCACCGACTTTGAGGAACTGGAGGACGGAGAGGACCTGTTCACCAGCACTGTCTCCACCTTAGAGGTGAGACCGCGTCGCCGTGGGTGCTGCGCTCCGTCGCTGCCGCGCGTCTCACCTTTCGGTGCCTTTGCCGTGCCCCGACTTGTCCCTCCCCACCCCCTGGGATTTGCAAGGACCTGGTTGGGGCGACACCTGTGACGCGGGCCCCACCTCGGGGACCTGTCATTGGGCTGGAGTTGGCCTGGGCGGCTAGGCCTGCTTAAGAGAGCAAACTGCGGGCCGGGGGGCCGACCTGAACCCCTGAGGGGCCGGGACCGGACAGAGCATCGCAGTGCCCTTTCCCCGTTCAGCTGGCCCTCGTCAGTGTCACTTGCACCTCTTCTTCCAGTGCAGAGAAGGTTTTGCCCTGGGTCCCCGCAAACCTCACCGCGCTGCCGGGCGACCTCCGCAGCCCCTTTTAAGAGGTGCTTGCTTTTCCCTTCCCAAGGAAGGGTGTGCCTCCGAAAGGGGAGAGCAGTGAAGAGAGTGCTCAGTGGCCGAGGCGCTGGAGGGAACGTGTGGATGCACTTTTCCCGGTCCTGGCCCTTCATGGACTGCTAGTTCCCCTTGAGGGAGGTACCTGTTTTGGACTGTTAAATAGGTAAATGCATTTGACCGGTCTTGCTTGTCTTCTTTAGTTCTTAAGCTTTTTAAGGAACATAGTGTTGATAAAATATACAGTTGAAGGGAGGGAATAGTTCAGGAAACTGCTGGGCGGTGGGGGAGGTTTTTTTTTTTTTTTTAAGTTACCAGGGGAGAAATAAAAACAGATCCTCACTCCTTTTTCCTCTTTTCTCGCATGATCAGCGATCTCTGAAGCTAAGTCTTCCTGTTTTTGTCAAAGGAAACGCCCTCTATGAACTTAACTGTATTGGGCCTCCTGTATCCAGTTCATATTTGAATTGCTTCGCCTTTGATGAGCGCACACACACCTCATAGCCCAACTTTAAGTGTGTGTATGTGTATTAAAATATAAGCACATTTCCCAGAGAATTATCTTGGGCTGTACTTCTTTATAAACTGCTTTTCAGTAAGCTTTCCTAGCTTGTTGAACTCTGCAGCAAATCAATTGGAAATTACTGTAAAATATCCATTATTTGGCATTCACTTAGCTGAAACTGGAACTTCCGGCACCCGTTTTCGGTACTGACCACATTCTGCTAATTGTATATGCAGGTTCCTGCCCAAACCCCACCTGTCCTCAGGATTATATGCTGCTTGGGCCTAGGGATAGTGCCTTGATCATCTTTGTTTCCTCACAAAATCTTGACCATTGATTGTATTTAGCAAATGTTTGCTGAATTAATTGTCAAAACCAGCATCCCCTAAGAATTAGTAAAAATTATCTTGCACAGCAAATTACATTTTGGGGCCAATATCCTTGTAGTCCTTTATGTATACTCTACAGCTACCTTAACACGTACTGAAAGTTAGTGTCTATGCATAATCCTAAGACCTGTATTCCTTGTGAGAGCTACAAAGGTTTTCCACCAGCAAGGATCAGAATAAACTTAATTAACATAGTTTAAACTAGAATATTGTGAACACTAAGCATTCTGTTTAATTGAAGTCTTTTAAAGTTGAGTAAAAGGAACTATAACTTATATTTCCCATTTGGATGGGACTTTTTAATAAGGTATTTGACTTTTCAGTAGAAGTCTACAGAATTTTGAGTATGAATAAATTTATTTTGGTTACTGCATTATGAAAACTTTTAAAAAAGTTGGTTCTGATTGTTCATCTAAACCCCTTATTTCGTGAGACTCAGGGTATTAATTTTAAGGTAGTATAACTGTGAGACTTAAAAATTCAGAAATTTTTTTTTTGCTTTTCAAACTATTTGGGGAAGGATAGGTAGCAGCATTTATTAGTATACCAAAGCTGCTCTAAAGGAATGTTTTTTCAGTATGCCCCTTTTCTTTTGAATAGTGCTTCTCAAACTTCAGTGTGTAGGGGAAACCATAGGATTCTTGTTTAAAATGCAGATGCCTTTGCCTCACTAGAATCTGCATGTTTTATAAGTGTTCTAGATCATTATTTTTCAAACATTATATATAAGTTACCTAGAGATCTTGTTAAAGCAAATTCTGATTCTGTAGGTCTCTGATAAGCCAAATTCTGCATTTTTAACAAACTCCTCATGACATTGCTTCTAGTCCCAAGGACAACAATGAGTTGCAAAGCCCCAGGTGATTCTGATACAGGTCATCTGCTTTGAATAGTTCTTACCTAAGCCGTAAATTGTAAGAAAGGCATAAAAATTAATGTCTTTCTATTTAAAAAAAAAGTAAGTCAGAGTTTTAAAAATATTATGCATGTAGAAACTTTTTCATTTGAGGGCATTTGGAGGAAAAAAATCAGTTGAAATCCATATAAGTGAAAATCAAATTATACACAGCTTCCATGTCATAATTGTTAAGCTTGTAATGACTATACAACTTAGTGTATATGTATGCTATGAGTATGTTTTATCCCAATATTAAACTTTCCTTTCAAAATTAAGAACAGTCACATAAAGCTATGTTCAGTAGCTAAAGCATATTTAAAACCCCTACTGTATGTTTCTGTTGTGACTATGAAACAGAGTGGAGAAGGGCTGGCATGGGGGCAGGGAAGGGACTGAAAACGGAAAATATCTGGCAAAAGCTTGTTCTTCTTTTGTACCTGAGAGGCTTTACATTGTTTAGGAATACCACTTTTACTGCCTTTTTTTTTTTTTTTAATGATATAGTCCTAAGCTTAAAAGATGCTTGCCCTAAGGCAGCATGAAGTAGTAAGACAACACCTTAAAAAGGTCAGGAAATTTCTATTATATGACTGTTCTTTTTTTTTTTCTTTATTGGATTATAGTTGATTTACAGTGTTGTGTTAGTTTCACCTGTTCTTTTTTTAAACAGCTTTATTGAGTTATAATTCACGTACCATATAACTCACGCATTTAATATGTACAATTTTATGGGTTTTAGTATATTCACAGATACTACAACATTTTCATCACCTCAGAAAGAAACCTCGTACCCTCTCACCTCCGTCCCCATTCCCTAAACTCCTCTGCTCCCAACCTTAGGCAACTACTAATTCACTTTCTGTCTCTATAGATGTCCCTATTCTAGACTTTATATGAATGAAATCATGTAACATGTGGTCTTTTGTGACTGACTTCTTTCACTTGGCATAATGTTTTCAAAGTCTATACTTAATTCTTTTTTATGCCTGAGTAATAATCCATTGTATGGCTATACCACATTTTGTTTATCCATTTTGTCATTCATTGGACATTTGCATTGTTTCCCCACTTTGACTATTATAAATAATGCTGCAATAAACATTTGTGTACAAGTGGAATTGCTGGGTTATATGGTGACTCTACATTTAATCATTTGAAGAATTGCTGGAGTGGTTTCCCAAAATGGCCACACCATTTTACATTCCCACCAGCCATGTGTGAGGGAACCAGTTTTTCCACATCCTCACCAACACTTGTTATTATTCGACTTTTTTATTCTATCCATCATAATGCATGTGAAATGGTTTCTAAGTGTGGTTTTGATTATATTTTCTTGAAGACATCTTTGCATATGCTTGTTGGCCGTTTGTACATCTTTGGAGAAATGTCTGTTCAGAGCTTTTGCTCATTTTTCAGTTGGGTTATCTTTTTATTTTTTATTTTTATAAATTTATTTATTTATTTTACTTTTGGCTGCATTGGGGCTTCGTTGCTGTGTGCAGGCTTTCTCTAGTTGCAGCGAGCGGGGGCTACTCTGTGTTGCGGGACACAGGCTTCTCATTGCGGTGGCTTCTCTTGTTGCGGAGCATGGGCTCTAGGTGCACAGGCTTCAGTAGTTGTGGCGTGCGGGCTCAGTAGTTGTGGCGCAAGGGCTTAGTTGCTCTGTGGCATGTGGGATCTTCCCGGACCAGGGCTCGAACCGGTGTCCCCTGCATAGGCAGGCGGATTCTTAACCACTGCGCCACCAGGGAAGCCCTGTCTTTTTATTTATAAGAATTTTTTTGTATATCGTAGATACAAGTTCTTTACCAGATACATGATTTGCAAAAATTTTTTCCCACTCTGTAGATTGTCTTTTCATGTTCTTGACAGTGTTCTCTGAAGCACAAATGTTTTAAAAATTTGATGAAGTCCAGTTTATCTGTTTTTTATTTTGTTGGTCATGCTTTCAACATCATATATAAGAATCCCCTACCCAATCCGAGGTCATGAAGATTTATATCTGTTTTTTTTAAATTTATTAATTCATTCATATTAACAATAATCAACCTATTACGTGTCAGCATAAATCACATTTTTAACAGAAAATATATTTTCCAAAACAAGAGAAAATATGTGAGGAGTGGCATTGTTTTACATTAAGTTCTTTTTACATAAATTTACGTCACATTTTTTTATTCAAAAAGGAAGTCACAAAAATTATAATCATCCTCATCAGTTCACTCAGTCCCATGTAATTAATTTTTTTTTCATCTTGATCTTTTGTTAGCACTTTTATGAATTCATCAGTTTTCCATTAGAATTCTGAAAATGCTTATTCATTCAGTTCAGCAGTATAGTCAGTTACCAGAAACCTGTACTTGTCAGAGTCTTTTCCATGAATTCCATGAATATCTGTTTTCTTCTAAGAGTTTTATAGTTTTGGCTCTTAACATTTAGGGGTTTGATTCGTTTTGAGTTAACTTTTGTATATGGTATGAGGTAAAGTCCAACTTCATTGTTTTGCATGTGGCAATCCAGTTGTCACAGCACCATTTGATGAAAAGACTGTTTCTCCATTGAATGGTCTTGGCATCCTTTCTGAAAATTGGTTGACTGTAGATGTTTACACCTGGTTCTTGTACTAACCTCAAATCTTAAGGTCAGCTGAAGTTAAGTTGAGAACCACAGTTTCACCAACACTGTCACATGATAGTTTATAGTGCATTTCAAATGAAATTTCCAGATGGGAGGTTCACAGGTCTTAGAATTCCTTTCCCACCATGTAACCCTATGCCATAATTGCTCAGAAGATACTGTACTTAGTTGACTTCAGTAAATACTTGAGTATTTACTCTCTACCATACTTTTTAGATGATAACAGGAGTGCAGATACTAGCAAGATAATGCAAATCTTTGAGGACAGAAAATCTCCAGTGGAGAGGAAAGATATACAGAAAGCTCTGATACGGACAGACTGTGACTATATGATCTGAAAACACTGAAAGTACCAGTGAAATGGGAGCGATTCTAACTCCTATCAGCATTCCTGACACATAGTAGATGAACAGTAAGTGTTTCTGTTGGCTAGGAAAAGCCATTGAGATGATAATATTTAAGAGAGACTTTGAAGGGTGGAATGAAATTTCAGTGTGGGAGAATGGCACGTGTCACTTAAGGTTCAGTCCATATTTTAGGGAACCATAAATAATTCTGAGTGGCTGAATATAGGATGTTACAGGTTAATGTGGTGAGATTGTGAACAGCTTTGAAATTTGTTTTGTAGGCACGTGAGAGCTCTGGAAGATTTTCAGGGCAGTAACATGATCACCTAGGAAGCTTAATGTGCTAGTGGTCTGAGGGATAAATTTGAGTGCGAGGTATCATTGGTAGGTTGATGAGCCAGAGGTTATTTTAAATCTGAGGTTAAAAGCCTCAAGAAGAAAAGTGCAAATAATAAAGGAGAGAAAGAAGTTGATGCAATAGCAGATTAAAAGATAGACATCTTAAGACTTACAATGTCTAGGGGAAGGAATTATAAGTTTATTTCATTTGGGAATAAGTTACACCAATGCAGATACTATCAGACAGCTAGAAATACTGGGTGGCTAGAGATACAGATTCAATACAATTTATTGAATGGTGACACTAAACCAAACTAGTTTAGTAGAAATCTAGTCCTTGCCCTTACGGAGTATATGAACCAACAGGAGTCAACATAATAAACACACCTGTGTGAACAAGCATCTGCAATACCAGGTGATATATGTGTAATTGAAATATGCACATGGTACAGAAATAGTATAGAAAACTGGAGTGACTTAATTGCATAGAGATGATCTTTGAAACCCTGAAAAGTGGGTGACATTATCAAGAGAGCAAGTAGAGTAAGACTAAAGAGTCTTTGGATAAAGAACTGAAGTTAGTATCTATTGTTCTAACACAACAGGTAGTAACAGCATATATCTTGTTTTCCTAATTCTGTCTTCTTTGGGTTGGCATCCAACTTTAAATGTTTTAATTTTTTTGAAAATTTCATTATGAATTACCTATGTTTAAGAGGAAAGACATTTCGTGACCAGGTATTTAAAGGCAACAGCATGGAAAATACTAGAAAGAGATTTATGACGAGGTATAACTCTAATTGACTACTTTCCCTGGAAGCCATTAAATATAAGGGTTTTGGAATGAACTATTTTTAGTGCCTGTAAAAAATGTTATTCTATGTAGTTGCTTGAGGCAGAGGTGCTCAGTTTTTTTCAGTTTTTTCTTAAAAAGAATAATTTTATTTATTTATTTTTTTTGCCATGCTGCACGGCTTGTGGGGTCTTAGTTTCCTGACCGGGGATTGAACCCAGGCCCTCAGCGGTGAAAGCTCAGAGTCCTAACCACTGGACTGCCAGGGAACTCCCCAGATTTGTCCTTAATGTTACTTTTCAAATGCCCACTTTCCTATAAAATTGAACTCTGGTGTTTTTTTCCTGTGATGATGGTTTTTAGTTGTGATAAAATTTACCTCAGTAAAGTTCACTACCACCTCAATCAAGATATAGGACACTTCCATCACCT
Organism: Grampus griseus; assembly: GCF_964374135.1. Classification (NCBI taxonomy): domain Eukaryota; kingdom Metazoa; phylum Chordata; class Mammalia; order Artiodactyla; family Delphinidae; genus Grampus; species Grampus griseus. The sequence goes on from NC_139019.1 coordinate 100,578,538, forward strand.
CCTAAAAATTGTCTCATGTAGTTAACGCCTCCCACTCCCAGCCTCTGGCACCCACTGATCTGTTTTTTGCCTATAGTTTTGTCTTTTCCAGAATTCCATATAAATGGACTCATATAAATGGAATTATATTTTTTATAAATAAAACAGTATGAAATTTCCTGAATGTAGCTTCTTTAACTTAACCTAAAGTATCTAATATTTATTGATGTTGTTGCATGTATCAGTAATTCATTCCTTTTTGTTGCTGAATTTAGTATTCCATTGTATTGTGTATCACAGTTGTTTGTTGTTGAATGTTTATGTTGTTTACAGTTTCGGGCATTAATGACTAGAAACGACATAAACATCTTATGTACAGATTTTTTTTTTTTTTTTTTTTTTGTGATACGTGGGCCTCTCACTGTTGTGGCCTCTCCCGTTGCAGAGCACAGGCTCCAGACGCGCAGGCTCAGCGGCCATGGCTCACGGGCCCAGCCGCTCCGTGGCATGTGGGATCTTCCCAGACCGGGGGATGAACCCGTGTCCCCTACATCGGCAGGCGGACTCTCAACCACTGCGCCACCAGGGAAGCCTTACGTACAGATTTTTGTGTGAACGATTTTCATTTCCTTTGGGAAAATACTTAGAAGTAGGATTGCTGGTTGTATGGTAAATACATGTTTAACTTTCTAAGAGACTGCCAAACTTTTTGCCAGAAAGGTTCAAGGGAGATAAAGCATAGGGAGATGAAGTTAATTACTTTTAGTCTTGCAAGTTAATGGCTCTAGTAATGATATAACTCAAGTTATAATAATAACTAGTAATATAACCCAAGACCATGTCCATTAGGACAGTGTTCTCCAAGTCTGAGAATTGATAATATATGGTTTCATTAAAATGAAAGCATGATGTTTCAAGACAAAAGTATGTTATGGTATTTCCTCCCATCATAAAAGTTATTTTAATATTGAAGTTTTAGGGACTTTCCTGGTGGCGCAGTGGTTAAGAATCCGCCTACCAATGCTGGGGACACAGGTTCGAGCCCTGGTCCAGGAAGATCCCACATGCCATGGAGCAACTAAGCCCACACACCACAACTACTGAGCCTGCACTCTAGAGCCTGCAAGACACAACTGCTGAGCTGGCATGCCACAACTGCTGAAGCTGCACGCCTAGAGCCTGTGCTCCGCAACAAGAGAAGCCACCGCAATGGGAAGCCCACGCACTGCAACGAAGGGTAGCCCCCACTCACCATAACTAGAGAAAGCCTGCCTGTGACAACAAAGACCCATTGCAGCCAAAAATAAAATAAATAAATACATTTCTTTAAAAATATATATTGACACTTTATTCCTATTCAAAGAGTCACACTTTGTATGTATTATTGAGTGTTTGAATCCTGAAGGCTAGTCTGAAGGAAACTAAGTGCCTCTGGATTTGCCTGTTTTAGTCTCTGGTCAGGTTTTCATTCATTTTATCTCTGAAATATAAAAAAAATTGTAAAAGATTCTAAGAAAGAAAGAGAAAGAAGAAAAAGATAACTGCCAGACTGTTTTCTTCCATGATGGAGAATTCAGTTGTTCCACATCCTTGTCAGCACTTGTTAGTGTCAGTTTTATTTCAGGCAGTGGCACGCTTGGGGCTGGCTTATACTGACTTGAAAGAACTGATGTTTAAATTTTCAGGAATTTTGTAAACTGTTTAGTAAACAGCCATTGTTAAAAATTAAATTATATAAACATAAATTATATTAAAAAAACAAAGGTAATGAATATATAAAACTTGTCGCTTCCTAATTACTATGTTTTACTAGTTTCTGTATTATGTCTGTTGTATCCGTATGGTGGAAAGTAACATATCTTCCTAGCTCCACATTCAGTCGGGAGAAATCAGCCACAGAGGGTATGTTTATGCCACAGAAATAAGCAAAAGCTAAAATTCAGGGTCTTCTCTCCCAAAGACCTGATTGCTAAACATATACCAGCATACCAGTGATTTTTAGCCAGTCTAAAAGGTATGTAGTGTTATCTAATTGTGGTTTTAATATACATTCCTTAACGGTTAATGAAGGTGTGTATCTTTTCACATACGTGTTCACTATCTGAAAATTGTCTTCTTTGGTGAAGTGTTCTTTTGTATCTTTTAGCCATTTTAAAATGGGTTTCCTTATTGAGTTTTGAGAATTCTTCATGTATTCTGAATACACATCCTTTGCCAGATGTGTGTTTTGAAGATATTTTTTCCCAATCTGTGCCTCGTTTTATCCTTTTTTAATTGATAGTACTTCATATGTTACATATGAAATCCTTGGCTAACATTAACACAAGGTCACAAAGGTTTTCTTATGTTTTTTCTATAAGTTTTATAGTTTTAGCTTTTATATTTGGACTTCAGATTGATTTTGAGTTAATTTTCTTATGAGTTGAGGTTCTTTTTTTTTTTTTTTTTTTTTTTTTGCGGTACATGGGCCTCTCACTGTTGTGTCCTCTCCCGTTGTGGAGCACAGGCTCTGGACACGCAGGCTCAGCGGCCATGGCTCACGGATCTAGCCGCTCCACAGCATGTGGGTTCTTCCTGGACCGGGGCATGAACCCGTGTCCCCCGCATCGGCAGGCAGACTCTCAATCACTGTGCCACCAGGGAAGCCTGAGGTTCATGTTTTTGAATATAAATATCTTGTTGTTCAACCACCATTTACTGAAAGATAATCATTTTACAGTTTGTTTTATGGCTCAGAATATGGTCTTCTGTGGTAAATATTATGTGTGCACTTGAAAAGAATGTATTTAGTCTGATATTGGGTGGAATGTTCTATAAATATTGTTAGTTGATAGTATTTTTCAGTACATGCAACAAACATCAGTGAATTTCAGATGTTTTATATTAAGTTAGAGAAGCTAGACTTTAAAAGTTTCTTCATTGGGTTGTCTTTGCATCTTTGTCAAAAATCAGTAGCGCATATATATTTCTGGACTCTGTTTCATTGATCTTTTGGCTATCTTTTTGCCAGTTCTGTGCTGTCTTGATTACCTTGATTAACTGAGTCTTGAAATCAGGTAGTGTGAATCCAGTGACTTTGTTCTTTTCAAAATAGTTTTGACTATTCTAGTTCTTTTGCCTATCCATATAATTTTAGAATCTATTTATTGATTTCTATCAAAAATTCCTGCTGAGATTTTAATTGAGATTGTAATGAATCCATTAATTAGTTTGGGGGAGAATTAACATATTAACAATATTGAGCCTTTAAGCCATAAGTATACTATTTCTCTCTCTTTTTTTTTCTTTTAGGTCTGTCTTGATCTTTTTCATCAGTGTTCATAGTTCTTAGCATACAGATCTAGTACATATTTTATTAGTTTTACCTATTTTATAGTTTTTTGGTGCCTTTATATCTTTCACGTTTGCTCATTGGTGGCATATTTACCCTGCTTTCTGCAACTGTTGCTAAACATTCTAGTTCTAGTGGGTTTTTTTATAGAACCTTTGGGATTTTCTATGTAAACAGTCATGTCTCTGATTAGAGTTTTATTTCTTTCCAATCTGTATGTCTTTCTTTTTCTTGTCTTAATGCACTAGTTAGAACCAATATTGTAATACTGAACAGAAATGGTGAGAGTGGGTATCTTTTCCCCTTTCGTGCTAATAGGAGGAAAATATTCATTTTTTTCTCCCTTAAATATGATTTTTTTTGGTAGATGACCTTTATTGGGTTAAAGAAGTTTCCTTCTATTTCTAGTTTTCTGACTTTTGTATCTCTGAATGATGTTGATGTTGGGGAATGAGTTTTCTGCATCTAATAAGATGTTCATATAATTCTCTTTAGTTTATTGATAAACTGGATTATATTGATTGATTTTCAAATGTTGACTAAACCTTGAATTCCTGGCATAAACCCCACACAGTCATAATGTGTTTATACTTTTTATATATTGCTACATCCAGTTTGCTAGTGTTTTTCTGTTATTGTGTCTGTGTTTGTGAGAGATATTTGTGTGTCATTTTCTTTTACTAGTTATGTCTGATTTTGGTATCAGAAATGCTTACCTCATTAAATGAGTTGGAGAGTGTTTCCTCCTCTTCTATATTCTTGAAGAGGTTGTGTGGAATTAGTCATATGTCTGCCTTAAGTGTTGACAGAACTTGCTAGTAAAATCATCTGAACATGTTTTGTTTGCTGGGCGATTTTTAACTTCAAATTCAGTGTATCTGATAGATACAGAAGTATTTCTTCTTGTTGAGCTTTGGTGGTATGTGACTTTCAAGGAATTTGTCTGTTCAGTGTAAGCTGTGAAATTCATGGGCATAGGTTTTTCATAATACTCCATTATCCTATTACCGTATCTGTGTAGTCTAGGTAATGCCCCTCCTTTTTCATTGCTTATATTGGTAATTTATGTCATCTCTTTGTTTGCTTATTTATTCATTCATTTTAATCATGCTAAAGGTTTGTCATTTTATTGGAATCTTTCCAAAGAATCCATTTTTGGTCTCTTGGTTTCTTGTTTATTTTTTGTTTTGTGTTTTAGTTTCATTAATTTCTTTCTGCTTGCTGTCTGTTTAGTTTGCTCTTCTGTTTTGTCAAGCTTTGATCATTGGTTTAAGACTTTTTTTTTTTGAGTGCTAGTATTTAGCTATGTATTTCACTGTAAGCACCGCTTTAGCTGCATCCCACAAATTTTGATACTGTGTTTTTGTTTTTATTCAATTTAAACTATTTTCTAGTCACAAGTTTCCCTTGTGATTTCCTGTTTGACTTATAGGTTATTTAGAATGTGCTAATTTCCAAAATTTGAGGATTTTCCAGATAGTTTTCTGTTGCTGATACAGGTTTATTTTATTAGTGTCAGAGAATGTTTTATGACTCCAGTTCTTTTACATTTGTTAAGGTTTGTCTGATGGCCCAGAATGTGATCTGTTATGGTGAACAGTTTGTGTACACTTGAAAAACATGTATATAGTCTAATGTTATTGTTGAAGTGTTCTCTAAATGTTAAGTCAAGTTGATTGATAGTATTTTCCAGGTCTTCTCTATCTTCCCTTATTATCTATTTATTGTATCAATTACTGTAATTTAGTATTATTGTAATTTCTTGGTAAATTGATCCTTTTATCACATGATACCCCTCTTAATTGTTGATAATACTCCTTATTCTTAAGTTTATTTTATCTGATGTTAATGTAACACTCCAGCTCTTCTTTGGTAGCATGACATGTTTTTTCCATTCTTTTACTTTTAACTTACCTGTGTCTTTAAAGTAGGGTTTTATAGGCAGCATATTGTTGTGCGTTGTTATTTTTGTACACAATATGGTCACTTCTGTCTTTTAATTGGGGTGTTTAGAATATTTACATTTAATGTGATTATTGGTGTGATTGCATTAGATCTAGCATTTTATTTGATTACTGTTTTTCTCTTCTGTTTTTCCCTCTGAAAACAGAGGGAAATATATACCTAAACATTTACAGTCCAATTAGAGTTAATATTGTACTTTGACAAACAAAATTCAGAGCCTTACAACCATATAGGTCCATTTATCTTCCTTCTTTCATGTTGTATTTCTCATGTGTATTACATTTCCATTCATTGAAAACTTTACCATTGTTATAATTTTTGCTCTCATAGTTACATTTTAAATAACTTTTAAGAAAAGAAAAATGGTCTATTTTATTTCCACAGTTACCATTTCTTTGGTTCTTTTTTTTTAAACATTTTTATTTATGTATTTATTTGCCTGCATAGGGTCTTAGTTGCGTCATGTGGGCTCTTTGTTGTGGCATGCGAGCTTCTCTCTAGATGCAATGTGTGAGCTCCAGAGCGTGTGGGCTCAGTAATTGTAGCACGTGGGCTCTGTAGTTGTGGTACGCAGGCTCCAGAGCACAGGCTCAGTTGTTGTGGCATGCTGGCTCTCTAGTTTTGGTGCATGGGCTCCAGAGCCTGGGCTCAGTAGTTGCAGCACATGGACTCTCTAGTTGTGGCACGTGGGCACAAAGGCTCTCTAGTTGTGGCATGCGGGGTCTAGAGCCCCCGGGTTTAGTTGCCCCACAGCATGTGGGATCTTAGTTCTCTGACCAGGGATTGAACCCATGTCCCCTGCATTGAAAGGTGGATTCTTAACCACGGGACCACCAGGGAAGTCCCACATTGCAGCCATTTTTAATAATGAGGCTGCATCTAGTTTTCTCTGAAGTTGTCCTGTTTGGAGTTTTCATTTTTTTGGATCTGTAAATTAATGTCTTGCACCAAATTTGGAGAGTGTTTAGGCATCATTTCTTTAAATATTGTTCTGCATTGCTCTTTTTCTAGGACTTCAGTAACATGAATGTTAGACCTTTTTATACTGTTTCACAGATCCTTGGGGTTCTGTTCATTTTCTTCATTTCTCTTTTCCTCTCTATTACTCAGATTGGAGATTTCCTAGTGATTTATCTTCAAGGTCACTAATTTTTTCTTTCAAGAACTGTAAAGGGTAAACTTTACCCTCCTGGTAAGGTAACAGATTAACTTGTTTTATGGTTGCTGGAAGTTGACGTGGTAAAGGACTTTCTTAAAGCATAGCAAGTATTGGGTTAGCCAAAAAGTGCCTTCGGTTTTTAAGTAAAAATAAAAGACACACTTTTCATTTTCACCAAGAACTTTATTGAGCAACGTATTCAACCTTTTGTTCCACTACCTTCTGCCGTTTTCCAGGCAACTTCATAATTCCATCTTCCCAAAACTTTTTGTCTTTTTGAGCAAAGAATTGTTCTAGATGCTTTTTTTTTTTTTTTTTTTTTTTTTGTGGTACGCGGGCCTCTCACTGTTGTGGCCTCTCCCGTTGCGGAGCACAGACTCCGGACACACAGGCTCAGCGGCCATGGCTCATGGGCCCAGCCGCTCCATGGCATATGGGATCTTCCCAGACCGGGGCACGAACCCATGTGCCCTGCATCAGCAGGCGGACTCTCAACCACTGCGCCACCAGGGAAGCCCTGCCTATTTTTTACTTTTAGATCATTGTTTCTGTATTCTATCCAGAGCTTTTAGTGTTAATCAGTGGGAGAAAGAGGATTAGGTGGGCTTCTTTAGTCTTCGTTGCAATCCAAAGCACTAATTGTTTTGTTTTGTTTTTGTTTTTGTTTTTTTTGAAGAGATATTAGCAACCTTGAAACTTTTAATAAAAATAATCTCTAGAAAACTACTAAATGATGATACAGGGGAAGAAAAGAATATATATTTATTAAAAACACTGATGTCTCCTCATTGCCTGTCTCAGACAACTATAATTCTGATCACCCAGAAGCTGTTACTGTACCCTTCCACCATCACTTTCTTGTTTGATGGACCACTCTCTCCTTACTCCTTTCCATCCAGTGGAGAACAACTCTTCCTGAACTCACTAGGAAACTGAAGGAGACATGGAGAGGCAGGGGCAGAGATAAGTGAGTCCTGAGAGCCTTTAATGAGTGACTGCTCCATGACTGCTCTGTGAGCAGTGGAGCAGGGCACTCCATGCTGCTGATGGATGGGCACCAATAGAAAGTGCATGCCTCATAGTCTCCCCACAGTGGGGTGACTGCTGCCACCACAGCCATTACTGGAGTTGCTCACCCGTCCACACCATTCCCATCTTGTTCTCCACTCTCAGGCACTGAACTATGATATAAAAGAGTCCTTTTTGTTACATCAACATGCCAGTTTTTCATTCTCTGACTTTGATGTCAGAGAAAAATGAATATCCAAGATATTAGAGTAGTATAAACATTCAGTTATGATAAGAATACGTTATAGGTTGTTAATAGTCTACATATATTATAACTATGGCCTGCATTACAATTTTTACTTTGAATAGACGTATCTATTTTAGAGAATTGAAGAGGGAAAACGTAGTTTCTTTTTGTTATTCAGATATTTAGCATTTCTGTTGCTTTTCCTTCATTCATTGTTTCCTCTTGTATCATTTTTCTTAAGCGTAAAGAATTTCCTTTACTGTTTTTTTAGACCTGGTTTATTGATGGAGAATTATCTTGTTTGTGCTTCATCTGAAAACTGTTTTACCTTTATTCCTGAACGGTATTTTTGCTGTTTATAGATTTGTGGGTAGACAGTTCTTTCTTCCATCACTTTGAAAGTATTCTTAGACTGTTTTCTTAGTCTTTGTGATTTCTGATGAGAAATCTCTGGTCATTTTAATTGGTGTCCCCCTGTAAAAATGGGTTTTTTCTCTCACTACTTTCATTTGTTTCTCTAATACTTTTATTTTTAGCTGTGTGATGATGTGTGTAAACATAGTTTTCTCTGGTTTTATCCTCTTTGAGGTTTGCTCCTATAAATTTATGTCCTTCAACTTCAGGAATTTTCAACCATTTCTTCTGTAAATATTTGTGCAAAAATTTTTCATCTGTCCAGGAACTTCAGTGACATGAGTGTTAGACTTTTTGATATTATCTTACAGACTCCTGAGGCCTTGTTCATTTTTTTTTTTAATATTTACTTTTTTATTTATTTGGCTGCATCGGGTCTTAGTTGCAGCATGCAGGATATTTTGTTGTGGTGCACGGGCTCAGTAGTTGCGGCACAAGGGCTCTCTACTTGTGGCACACAGGCTCTAGAGCACGTGGGCTTAGTTGCCCTGCAGCATGTGGGGTCTTAGTTCCCCAACCAGGGATCGAACCCGTGTCCCCTGCATTGGAAGGCGGATTCTTAACCACTGGACCACCAGGGAAGTCCCCCTTGTTCATTTTATTCAACTTTTGTTTCACTGTTATTCAGATTGGATACTTTATGTGGATTTATTTTCAAGTTCACTGACACTTTTTTCTGTCATCTTCAGTCTTTTATTGAACCCATCATGCGAACTTTTTTTGTGTGTGTGTGTGTGTGGTACGCGGACCTCTCACCGCTGTGGCCCCTCCCATTGCGGAGCACAGGCTCTGGACACACAGGCTCAGCGGCCATGGCTTACGGGCCCAGCCGCTCCACGGCATGTGGCATCCTTCCAGACCGGGGCACAAACCGACGTCCCCCGCATCGGCAGGCGGACTCTCAACCACTGCGCCACCAGGGAGACTGAACTTTTTACTTTAGATACTTTTTTTCAGTTCTGAAATTTTCCTTTTTTTTTTTTGGTAGTTTCTGTTTCTTTGCTGTGAACATCTTTCTTTTCATTCACTTCATATGTATTTACCTTTATCTCATGGAGCATAGTTAGAAAAGCTTTTAAAAGTTTGTTTGATTAATACTTCGAACATCTGAGCTGTTTTGGGTTGGGATCTGTTGATTGTCTTTTCTCTTGAGATTTGGTCACAGGTTCATTACACAGGCATTAAATTATAGCAGTGAGTTGAGACTGACTATTTTTAAAGTTGCGTTTAGTTTTTACAAATTTTGGTGTTTTGTTTTTTCAAAGTTATTATCAAGCAAGGTTAAGAAATGCAAATAGAAATCGAATCAGGTGATTTTAGATTTAGAAATTGTGAAATAGTAAAATGTGTAGGTAAAAAAAAAGACTGTTATAGCAATTTTGATATACTTCTCATTAAATAGACAAAAAAATGGTACTTAAGGAAATTTATGTAACCATAGACAAGTTAGTGTGCAGGCAGAACTACAATCCAGAGCTTTGATCTCCAGGAAATTTTGGTATTCAAAAATAAAATCTTTGTTCAAAATGAAGTTGAGGGTACAGGTATATTATATGTAGGTCCTTAATGCCTGTATCTTATTCAAAACAAGTACAGTTTTCCCTCAGTATCCACAGGGGATTGGTTCCAGGACATCCCACAGATACCAAAAATCCCTTTTATGGAAGTCTCTTATATAAAATGCCATAGTATTTGCATATAATCTATATACAATCTCTCCCATATATTTAAAATCATTTCTAGATTATTTATAATACCTATGTCAATGTAAATGTTTGTAAATAGTTGTAAGTACAAGGTAAATGCTGTGTAAGTGGTTGCTGGTGTGTGGCAAATTCCAGTTTTGCTTTTTGGAACTTTTTGGAATTTACTTTTTTAATATTTTTAATCTTCAGTTGGTTGAATCTGTTGGAACCCCAGAAACAGAGGGCCAACTGCTGAAAACATTTATTTTTAATGAGTAGTGTCAGGAAACCGGGTCACATGTGTAACTATTTCTCTTATATAATGGCATATTAAAAGCATCTTTCTGTGTCAGTAAATGCCACTCTGCTACTACATTGTTTGAAAAATAGACTACTTTTTAGAGCAGTTTTAAGTTCACAGCAAAATTGAATGGAAGGTATAGAGATTTCCCATATAATGCCCCTACACATGCATTTTCCTTCATTATCAACATCCTCCACCATAGTGGTACTTTTGCTACAATTGGTGAAACCACTTTGACACATCATAATCACCCAAGATCCATAGTTTACATTAAGGTTCACTTAGTATTGTACATTCTCTGGGTTTGGACGAACGTATAATGATATATGTTCACTGTTACAATATCATACACAGTAGTTTCACTGTCCTAAAAATCCTCTCTGCTCTGCCTGTTCATCCCTTCCTTCCCCCAACCCACTGACCTTTTTACTATCTCCATAGTTTTGCCTTTTCCACAGTGTCATATAGTTGTAATTATACAATATGTGGCTTTTTCAGACTGGCTTCTTTCACTTAGTAATATTTAAGTTTCTTCTGTATTTTTTCATGGTTAGAAAGCTCATTTCCTTTTAGTTTGAATAATATTCCATTGTCTGGATGTACTGTAGTTTATTTACCCATTCACCTACTGAAGAACATCTTCATTGCTTCCAAGTTTTTGCAATTATGAATAAAGCTGTTGTAAACATTATGTGCATGTTTTTGTATGGGTATAAGTTTTCAGCTCCTCTGGATGAATACTAAAGTTCACGGTTGCTGGAATGTATGATAAGAGTATGCTCATCTTATAAAAGTACTGCCAAATTGTCTTCCATAGTGGCTGTACCACTTTGCATTCCCACCAGCAGTGAATGAGAGTTCTTGTTGCCCCACATCTTCATCAGCATTTGGTGTTGTCAGTGTTCCAAATTTTGACTTTAATAGGTATATAGAATGTACCACTATGAGGTATAACGGTGTCTCATTGTTGTTTTAATTTGCATTTCTCTAATGATATATGATGTGGGGCATGTTTTCATATGCTTATTTGCCATGCGTTTATCTTTGGTGAAGTATCTTGAAGGTTTTTGTCCTGTTTTTAAACCGAGTTGTTCATTTTCTAATTGTTTAATTTTAAGAGTTCTTTGTATATTTTGGATCACAGTGCTTTATCAGCTGTGTGTTTTGCAGATATTTTCTCCCAGTCTACAGCTTGTTTTTCCATTTTCTTGACACTATCTTTTGCAGAGCAGAAGTTTTCATTTTAATTTTAGTGGAGTCTGTCTTATCAAGTCTTTCTTTCATGGAGTGTGCCTCTGTTGTATCTAAAAACTCATTATGAAACCCAGGGTCATCTGGATTTTCTCCTATGTTATCTTCTAGAAACTTTATACTTTTGTGCTTTACGTTTAGGTCTGTGATCCATTCTGAGTTGATTTTTGTGAAGGGTGTAAGGTCTGTGTCTAGATTCTTTTTTCACATGTAGATTTCCAGTTGTTCCAACACTATTTGTTGAAGAGACTAATTTTTCTCCATTGTATTGCCTTTGATCATTTGTCAAAAAATCAACTGGCCATATTATGTGGATCTATATCTGGGCTCTCTATTCTGTCCCATTAATCTGTTCTTTTACCAGTACCACACTGTGTTGATTATTGTAGCCTATGGTAAGTCTTGAAGTCAGGTAGCTTCAGTCCTCCCATTTTGTTCTTCTCCTTCAGTAATGTCTCTTCTGGGTTTTTTGCTTCTCCGTGTAAACTTTAGCATCATTTTATCGATAGTCACAAAATAACTTGCCGGGATTTTGATTGGTGTTGCATTGAATCTGTGGATCAAGTCAGGAAGAACTGACATCTTGACAATATTGAATCTTCCTATTCATGAATATAGAATATCTCTTCATTTATTTAGTTCTTTAATTTTGTTCATTAGAGGTTTTTAGTTTTTCTCATATGGATATTGTATTGATAACGTATTTTGTTAGATTTATTCCTAAGTATTTAGTTGTTTTGGGTGCTGATGTAAATGTTTTTTTTTTTAATTTCAAATTCTGTTTGTTTGTTGCTGGTATATAGAAGTGATTAACTTTTGTATGTTAACCTGTATCCTACAGCTTTGCTATAATTGCTTATTAGTTCTGGGAGCCTTTTTTGTCAGTTCTTCTGGATTTTCTACTTAGAGGATCATGTCATCTGTGAACACAGTTTTATTTCTTCCCAATCTATATACCTTTTATTTCCTTGTTTTGTCTTACTGCATTAGCTTGGACTTGCAATATGATGTTGAAAAGCAGTAGTGACAGGGGGGATCCTTGCCTTGTTCCTGATCTTAGTGAGATAGCTCTGAGTTTCTCATTAAGTGTGATGTTAGCTCTAGGTTTTTTGTAGCTATTTCTCAAATTGAGGAGGTTCCCTTGTATTCCTAGTTTACTGAGAGCTTTTGTCATGAATGCGTGTTGGAGCCACTCTGCTACATTTTTATGTAGCTGTGCTTTAGGGTATTTCAAACCTTTCAGCATTATAGGCAATCTGGTTGACAAACTTGTGGCCAATTCTTACACATACTTGTAATTATTTTCTTAGAATTCAGTTAATAGATAGTCATTGAGTGTTTGCGGCCAGGAACCTGATAAAAAGTAATAAGCAAAATAAGACATTCTTCTTTCCTTATAGAATTTGTAGTCTATAAACAGATAATAATTATAATATAGTATGGTAAGAGAAATTATGGCAAAAGAAATAGATGTGCTGTGGAAGCATATATATCACTCACCTAACCAGACTCAGCTAGAGATGAGATTGAGGTGGTCAGGAACATCTTCTAGACGAAGCTTATAATAAAAGCTTATTTGTTTCCAAATTTCTTCAAGAAAAAATGCTAAGGTAAATAGAGGCATACCTTTGTGAGAGTTTGGTCTATAAGCATGAGCTATGAGCTCCTGAGAGAAAAAAAACCGCTTTTTAAAATTTTCCCATAAGGAATTTAAACTGTTTTTGAAAGCTCTTAAGAAATGTCCTCATGCTGAAGAGGATAGTTTACTCAAAAAGCTGATCAGAAAATCTTATGAATTAGGAGTGGCCTTAAAAGATTATTCATCCTTGGGGACTTCCCTGGCGGCACAATGGATAAGACTCCACACTCCCAGTGCAGGGGCCCCAGATTTGATCCCTGGTCAGGGAACTAGATCCCACAGGCATGCTGCAACTAAGACCTGGTGCAACCAAATAAATAAGTAAATATTAAAAAAAAAAAGAAGAAGAGACATGTCTCAGTGTTCCCTGGACAGTGTTTAAAAAAGAAAAATTATTCATCCTACAAAAAATTTACTAATCTTAAAACAAAGTTGATAATTTACCCTTACTAAAATTAAGAACTTCTATTCATCAATACCTACCATTAAGTAAGTGGAAAGGCATTAAGTACGGACTGGGAGAAAAATATTTGTGATACATATCTCACAAAGAATTTGTATCTAGAGCATGTAAAGAATTACAAATCAATAGGAACAATAGAAAAAAATAGGGAAAATATTTGAAGAGACCCTTCCCGAAAGAAGATATCCAAGTGTCCATTAATCATATGAAAAATTGCTCAGCATCATTATTCATCTGGGAAATGCAAATTCAAACCACAAAAGATACACTCTACACCCTCCATAATCGCTAAAACGAAAAAGATGGAATATAGTAAAGTGTTAACAAGGGTGTGGAGCAACTGAAATTTTCATATATTACCGGTGGGAGTATAAATTAAATAACCACTTTAGAAGAATGTTTAGTGATATCTTCTAAAGAACATTCACCTACCCTATGATCCAGGTATTTCACTACTAGGTACATACCAAACAGACATTTGTTCACTGTTTGCTAAAAGATATATGTACTAGAAAGTTTATACAGTGCTATTGGTAGTGGTATAAAACTGATAATGAAATTTGAAAACCCAAATGCCCATCAACAGTAGAATGGATCAATTATGATGTATTTACACAGTGAAATATTTACAGAAACGAAAATGAGTGTCCTATTATTACATACAATGATATAGAAGAATCTCATATATATAACATTAAGATAAAAAACCAAATACACAACAATATATTTTGTATGATTCCAGTTCCATGAAGAGTGAAAACAGGAAAAACAAATCCATGTTGGTAGAAGCCTGGGTGGAGAGAGGGTAAAGAATGGGAGGGAGCATGAGTGGAGCTTCTAGAGTTGATGATAATGTTCTCTTTCTTGATCTGGGTGCTGATTACACAGGGATGTTGGGTTTGTAAAAATATCTAGCTGTGCACTTTTGACGTATTCAACTTCCTTTTTGTTATTTTTTTTTAAAAAAATAGTATTGGTTTTAATTATTACTATAAGAAAACTGTGATAAAACTAAAAGCTTTACAATCTTCATTCCATTTTGCTGACCTTTGTACTTTAAAAAGTACAAAAATAGTCCCTTAGCTTAGTTGAAATGTAAATATTTGGGGGAGGGCATATTTTTAGTTTGAAACTATAGAAATTTTAGAATAATTGTAGTCTCAATTTAACTACTGTTAAAGCTTCCTCTTACAGTAAAGTAAGTAGTTGGAACTTCTTACTCATGCAACATGTTTTCAAGATATGATATTTATTATTATGTCATAATATTATATACTATGTAAATCATTAAAATTTGTTTTTGTTAATTATAAGTCAACATGGCAAATTAGTGTATCTAACTGGGTGACTAGAGAAGATTTTATTTTTAAATCTTAAGTGACTTCTTGTTAAGAAAGGAGAAAGTGAGTAAAAGTATGTTTTTGATTCATTCTTACCCTCAAAGGAGGAACTATAAATAGCTGTTAGTCTTCTTTTCTTATCAAGAGAATATTCTATTTCTGTAGTGTATAGAGATATAACAGACAAACATGGCAATCCATTGTCAATTATTGTTTTTTTAACAGTCAAGTCCATCATCTCCAGATCCAGCTAGTCTTATTACAGAAGATATTAGTACGAACTCCAATGGTCCAAAACCTGCAGAAGTTGTGCTGGATGATGACAGAGAAGACCTTTTTGCAGGTAATTATAAGTACCTTTATTTAAAAAAAAAATAATTGTCAATTATAGCATATATTCTGTTAGAAAATATTCTCTAAAGCAGAACTGACATTTTGTGTAAAGTATTAATGGTAGCTCTTCTTGTTACCAACTGAGGAGGATAGGAAATTTCAGTTAATTTGCTTTGTGAAAAATAAAGACTGTTGAAAGAAGCACAAATGTGATCCTTTCTGGTTTTAAGCATGTGAAAATAAGTCACACTAATAATTTGATTATTTTGATCAGTACTTGGACTCAAACAAACGGTTGTGGCATTCATACTTTGAGAAATAGCAAGTGATTATATTTTCTTTTTACTTACAAGTTGTCACAAAGCAAAATTAAACTCTGGACTTAAAAACCACTTAATTTAGGGACTTCCCTAGTAGCGCAGTGGTTAAGAATCCGCCTGCCAATGCAGGGGACATGGGTTCGATCCCTGGTCCGGGAGGATCCCATATGCTGTGGAGCATCTAAGCCCGTGCACCACAACTACTGAGCCTGCGCTGTAGAGCCCGCAAGCCACAACTACTGAAGCCTGCATGCCGAGAGCCCGTGCTCTCCAACAAGAGAAGCCACCGCAATGAGAAGCCCGTGCACCGCAAGAGAGAGTAGCCCCCGCTCTCTACAACTAGAGAAAGCCTGTGTGCAGCAATGAAGACCCAATGCAGCCAAAAATAAATAAAAATTTTTTAAATAAAAAAATAATTTAAAACAATCACTTAATTTATAGTCTACATATATTTGAAATCTGTTTTAATAAAATGCTTCAGTATTTACCACATGTTCCATTTTGATTGAATTTTAGGTGAGTAAATTGATATTTCAGGAATTTATTTTTGATATGGGGGCAGGATTTGGTGTAGTCCATTCTACCTTTTAAAAAATTGGACTCTTTAAAACAGTTATCTGTTTTAAGATTAAAATTTAGGTACAAATTAATGTTTGGATATTAAAAAGCAAAATCTTCCTTAGAATTAGTGACACAAATAATTAAAATAGTAAATCTTTGTGTATTTAAGAGCTTAATTTACCTAAACTGGCTTTCATGAGTTAAAACTTAATAATACATCCTCAGCTTTTATAGTGGTTGAATATTCAAACCATCCTGTATTTTTTTTGGCTGCGTTGGGCCTTCATTGCCGCACGAGGGCTTTCTCTAGTTGTGGCGAGTGGGGGCTACTCCTTGTTGTGGTGCTGTGGCTTCTCCTCTTGTGGAGCATGGGCTCTAGGCGCATGGGCTTCAGTAGTTGCGGCACACAGGCCCTAGAGTGCACGGGCTTCAGTAGTTGCAGCACACAGCCTCAGTAGTTGTGGTGAGCAGGCTTAGTTGCTCCACAGCATGTGGGATCTTCCTGGACCAGGGATCGAACCCGTGTCCCCTGAATTGGCAGGCGGATTTTTAAACACTGTGCCACCAGGGAAGTCCTGGCAGGCAGATTCTTAAGCACTGCACCACCAGGGAAGTCCCCTACAAATATGTTTAAAGATACAATCCTCCATCACAGAGGTCCATATAATTTCCTGCTTGATATATGAAAAGTTTTCACTGCAGATAAATTCATGTATTTTATGAATTCACGTCAGAAAGTTAAAAATGTGATACCAAATTCCAATCATTTTCCTACCCCCACCCCCCTTTTTTTGTAGGTGCCTTACAACTTAGAGTATAATGACAGTTAACCAAAGTTGTAATACTCCTTTTTCTTTCCTTTCATGGACTTTTTTCCAGGCAGTCCTTAAAAGTTTTTTCATGGCATTTATGTTTTAATCTGAAAGATGACACAAGTTCTTTCTCTGCTAAGTAGGTGCTAATCTAAAATTGTGCCTATTCCTCTAATAGTAGAGGGTCATACATAGAACACTTAGATTATCCATTTTATTAAAGGATCTTTCACCTTCAAGTCTCAGAATTCTGTTAATGAGTGTGCTGAAACTCTAAAAACAGAACTGTGTGTGTGTGTTTGTGTAAGGAAAGAGGGTTTTCTTGTTTACAGTGTGCCCAGCTGATCAGTTTGCCACATGCGGATTATACAGTGATATTTGCCCACTAAGCTTGATTAGAAAAATCTTTTTTTGTGTTTTAGTCTACCTAGTGCAGCCTATACTAAATATAATGATACAAATATGGTCAATGTCAGTGTTTGTTTTGTTTGTCTTTGTTTTTAAGGAGGGACATGGACTAAGCAGTAAAAATAGTTATTTGTTTCTTTTGTTTATGCTTTATCTTTCATCTTAAACTCAGCTGCATTTCATAATGACATCATTAGGTGTTCTAAGACATGTATCAGAGGAGAAACTATAGGTATTGCTCTAGTGATTTAGCCATTTGGTTTTAAAACCATAAGATTAGATGGTAATTGGTATGTATGCTCATGTATTTTGGGTAGCATTTCAAATACTATTATGTCAGAAGTGGTATTAGAAGAAGTTCAAGTGTGACTTTTGTTACTGTTACTAGCTTACTTACAGAGTGTTCACCAAATATGGGTGACTACAGAGCCCCTTTCCACCATTACTTACATCCTGCACTAAGCTACACGGAACATACTAGGAAGCTGTCCTAGAAGAATAAGGGAGGGTGAGCAAATTGCCAATATTGAAATTGTCCTAGACTTTTAGAATTGTTTCTGCCAGGGTATTTAGCTTATTTCACTTACACTTTTCAGCAAATGATACCAAATCTAAGTTTAATGAGTATTCCTTTGTTTAAAAAATTCTCTGGTGTCTGTGGTATGAGTGAAATATTACTTAGCTGACACTGACATAATCAGTTTATACTTATCTGCAAAGTATCTCTTCCAAGGAAATGCTAATCTTTGTACTTACATATGGGGCATTTTATGGAATCTTTAGGTCTGGTTTTAATTAATTTTTGTTAATTTGTAGTATGTTAGATCACTTTTACTAAAAAATTTTTCATGGGAAGAATTTAAAGCAAATTGTACATTGGTCTGCTGAAACTAAATTTCTATCCATTTTATTTTCTTTTTAAAAAAAATTTTTACTTATTTTTTTTATTGAGGTATAGTTGATGTACAATATTGTGTAAGTTTCAGGTTACAACATAGTGATTCACAATTTTTAAAGTTTATACTCCATTTATAGTTATAAAATATTGGCTGTATTCCTTGTGCTGTAAAATATACCCTTGTAGCTTATTTATTTTATGCATAGTAGTTTGTACCTCCTAATCCAAGAGGTAAGATACCGCTTCAGGTAAATAACATGTTACTAGTGATATACTTTTTGAGGTATTAAAATGACTCACTATCATTACTACCTTCCCAAACCTCAAGGAATGTGGGAAACTCAGGTTAGAAACGGCTGATCTGATCCTGTTTCCTTTATACTCCTGCCTGCCTTTTCCTGGTAGCATTCTGTAAACCAACAGATTATCATTTTGGCCCCTGATTGTAATTTTCACTTTTCTGGCTTTGCTTTTAGCTTATGCTGTTATGGTTGACTCCTGAACAGTATGAGTTTGAACTGCTCGGGTCCACTAATGTGCATTTTTTTAAATTAGCAGATACTACAGTACAGCTTGATCTGAGGTTGACTGAATCCAAGGATGTGGAACCTCGAATACAGAGGAGCCACATATATGGAGGGCCCAACTATACGTTATACTCAGATTTTTGACTGTGTGGAGGGTCGGCAGCCCTAACTCCCGCGTTGTTCAAGGGTCAACTGTATTTCATTTTCGTGGAATGCTTCCCTCATTTTTTCTCTAAACTCATTCAGATCTTCTCAATTCAGTTTCATAAAATATTCCTCATTTTCCCCAGCCTAAATTATTCTGTCCCACTTAACTCAAATTATAGCGTTTATTCTTTAGTTCATACAGCAATTAAATGTCTTGTAATTTTCTTTTTCTCTTGGCTGTTATTTTTCTTTTATTATTATTTAATATTCCACATGCTTATGTCTTGTTTTCCCAACTAGATTATAAACTCCCTGAGGGCAGGTATGATATTTTACATTTCTTTATGGTTCTCCATTGCATTTAGCACATGTTACATAGCTTGTAGACATTCAGTTTATCGATTTGATTTGTTTTTAAATATATTTAATTTTAGATTTTTCAAATGAACGAACACTTTAAATGAAAACCTAAGCACCTGTTTGTTTTGCGTCGTATTTGTGTATTCAGCTAATATCCAGTAATCTTTAGTGGTTAATTGCTTTAGATTACTAACATTGTGGACTTTCCATAACAAAGTTTTAATCCCAGTTGGGATAGTTCTGGGCAGTTTTCTGCCATGAAATTTGTGTTCATATGTATAAAAGAATAGTAATGTTAGCCTGAATACAAGATTTTGGAAGGTAAGTTACCACAAGTATTAGATATATTACAGATCCAAACACAAATGAATGTGGAATTATCCACGTCATTGCTTTCCTACTGGCTTTATCCCTACCACTAGTATAGACAGTTATGCTGACTTACTGGGATTCTTCCTAAAATCAACAAAGTCACTGTTGGTTTTAAAGTTTTGATAAACAATTAAGGAAGGATTCATAAATTATTTATAACAGTTATTTTAAAATAATATTTTGATATTGTGGATCATATAAAAATATTTTTCATAATTTATTGACTGCTCTGTAGACTATTGGGAGTTTGTTACCAGTGTCCTCAACTAACTTGTTTAATTTTTATCTAGAAGCTACAGAAGAAGTTTCTCTGGACAGTCCAGAAAGGGAACCTATACTCTCCTCAGAACCTTCTCCTGCAGTCACACCTGTGACCCCCACGACACTCATTGCTCCCAGAATTGAATCAAAGAGTATGTCTGCTCCTGTGATCTTTGACAGATCCAGGGAGGAGGTATGGAAAAATGTTTATATTCTAAGTTAATATGTAAATAATACATTTTTTGTCCCCCACCCAACATTTCTTTACTGTTAGTCATTTGTAATCAAAGCCTTTTAGTAATGTTTGGAAAAGAACACTGAACTAAAGAGGTCAGGTGATTTGGCTTCTAATTTTATCCCACCCCTTTTTCATCCAGTAACTTGGGCACATCACTGTCCTTCTCAAGTCAAGCAGTTTGTCATTTGTGATCTCATGATGGTAATGTGTGCCTCTCAGTGTTCCTCTCTTGGTCAAATAAGGTAATGTCTGAAAGTGCTTTGAAAACTTAATCACAATAAAGTGGTATCTTGAGTAATTTTATTTGATAAAAGTATAATAAATGTTAATGGGTGATGTCGGCAGAGTAAGAGATGTGTTGTGAGTGGAGAGGAAGCATGAGGACCTTCTAAGGTGTAATGATGGTGTTTTTTCTTAATCTACATTCTGGTTAGGAAGATGTGTTTACTTTGTAAAAATCATTGAGCTCTTTACCTAGGATTTATATACTTTATGTGTGTTACAGTTCAAATAAGTCTTACTTTTAAAAAATCTGTACAGGAGGGCAACTTTGAAAAAAATTATCATTAGAAAAACATCCCTTTATTTTTGGTAGCTTTAGACTATTAATATTGCTTTTAAAATTTGTAAGATTTAAGTTTCTGTGTTTTCTTCTTGAAAGTAACAAAAATTTCCCTCAGAACTGCTATTAATAAGGATTGCTTATTTACAATGGATGAAAAGTGCTTCTCTGTAGTCCCGTAGGTTTATCATTTTTCCTACTTCTTTTTTCAGTGAGCTTTATAGTGGTTTCATTGGCTTCAAGAAGAACATGTGTTTACTAGGTAATTGGTGAAATCATGGTGCTCAAGTTGCTTATAATTCCTGCAAGTATATAGGATTCTACTGGCAAAAGTAATGGCTACCTCCTGGTTTTTAAAGAGGAGAGATACAACCTTGAAAAATAACTAATGTTAAAAAAAATCAAGGAATTAATTATTTTCATAATCTGAATCTGAAGATTGAGTATATAGAACAAAAACATTCCACAATATTCCTACAGAAGACTACAACGTTTTCTATATATCTGAGGAGTTGGAGGAAAACAAGATTTTCTGTTCCTTCTCCCAGTGATGCTTTTCCTGTTGTCTTTGTGTGTGTGTGTATCTTTTACATAGTCAGGAAATGTGAAAGCTTTTATTGTTTTTCATAAGTGGAGTGCTGAGTGACTTTTCAAATTGATGTGACAGTGACCCTAATAAAAGATAGATGGTAAAAATTATAGTTATTAGTATTATGACAGTAATATAAACTGGAATCTTTAATAACAAAAAAAATTTTTCTAGATTGAAGAAGAAGCAAATGGAGATGTTTTTGATATAGAAATTGGTGTATCAGATCCAGAGAAAGTTGGTAAGTTAATATTTATTATATTTTGTACTTGCTTCTTTTTGATAGTTAGCTTGGTTGTTAATGTGCTATTTTTCTTAACTAAATGCATTATTACAATATTAAAATGGTGCTTTTATTTTTAAACTCGTGGCAGCTTGTTTTGTTTTTTTCCCCAGCTTTATTGAGGTATAATTGACAAATAAAAATTGTGTGTATTTAGGATGTACAGTGTGATGATTTAATATATGTTATAAAATGATTACTACAATCAAGTTAATGTATTACCTCATATAGTTACCTTGTGTGTGTGCATGTGGTTAAGCTTATGATTTTTAATAGTTTGACTTTTCTTGTAGGTGATGGCATGAATGCTTACATGGCTTATAGAGTAACAACAAAGGTAAGTCTTTTGCTCCTTTAAAAAAATATTGAGCCCTCACCATGTGTAGTATGAGGATACTACAGTGATTAAGGTGTAAGTGATCACTGTCTTTACAAAGGTTATCATCCAGTAAAAGTTGCATATAAATAGCTACAATGAGTTCTGAGTGGTTTGGTAGGTAAAGTATTCCGGGAGAGTATGCGGGAAGGGATCTAATCTAGGCAAAGGTAGGAGAAGTGATTTGGGTGGGAGAGGGACAAAGGGATTTGCTTGCGTAAAAGCCAGAAATCAAGAAAGCATTGTTCTTTCTAGGATCTGCAGGAAGTGATGCCAGATTAAATTGTTTGGCAGTAAGCCTTCCTATATTATGAACAGCCACATTAGGAATTCAGCCTTCATCCTTAGTATATATAATGGAGAGCCATTGAAGAGGTTCAAACAAGAATGTGGTACAATTGATCTTTGTTCTAGAAAGCTTTCTCTGACTCAGTATGGATTGGGAGGATCAAAGTAAAGGTCAGGATTTCGAGTTAAGAGGCGGTTGCAATCCTTAAAGGGATTGTAGGCCTTCAAATCTTAAAGAGAGAGGATCTGAAACAGTCCTAGCTGTGAGAAGCGATTCTTAATACTAAGGAATTAGTTCTAGGGATGAGTGAAATAAATGGCTTCTTGTGATGTATAGGAGGTAGAATCAGTAGAGCTTGGATGTAAGGAGTGAGGAAGGGGGGATGCCTAAGTGTGTGTGTTTTTTTTTTAATCTTTATTGGAGTATAATTGCTTTACAATGTTGTGTTAGTTTCTGTTGTACAACAAAGTGAATCAGCTGTAAGTATACATATATCCCCATATTCCCTCCCTCTTGAGCCTCCCTCCCATGCCTGAGTTTTTTTGTCCCCGTCCCCCCCCCGCTCCCCCCCCCCGCGGTACGCGGACCTCTCACTGTCGTGGCCTCTCCCGTTGCGGAGCACAGGCTCCGGACACGCAGGCTCAGCGGCCATGGCTCACGGGCCCAGCCGCTCCGCGGCATGTGGGATCTTCCCGGACCGGGGCACAAACCCGTGTCCCCTGCATCGGCAGGCAGACTCCCAACCACTGCGCCACCAGGGAAGCCCCTGAGTTTTTGTCTAGAGGAACTTTGTGGTTGTTGGAGTGATCCTGGAGAAGAGGCAACACAAGGAGAGGAGCACAGTATGGAGTCAGATTTGTTAATTCATTGAACAGATACTTATTTATTAAATACCTTGGGGTCAGGCTCTTTTCCAAGGACTACAGTATAGTAGAAATGCCCTTCACTCATGGAACTTATGTTGGAGCAGGGAAAAATATGGTGAAATTGAGGTGGCAGTGAGATTTAAGTGGAGGTTTCCCTTGGGCTATGTATTATTGGACTGAAGCTCAGAGGAGATCTGGGCCAGAGGTAAAGATTTAAGAATCATTAGCATAAATACAGGTAGAGTCAATGAGATGAGTTAAGGGTAGAATAAAGCAAACATTTTCTGTCCTCTTAAGTTTCTGTAAAAAAAAAAAAAAATTCTATGATTTGGGTGTTTTTCAGTTGTTAGAAATCTTTACATCACATCAGTTAGCTACTCTGCATTTTTTTCAGAGTAGATCAGTGTGTGTGATATGTATATATGCATGTTCACAATTATGTATTACATTAACTTCTAAAAAATTGTTTAGTTTTCAAAATTTGAAATACCTCTTCTTCACTTGTAGACTTCTCTTTCCATGTTCAGTAAGAGTGAATTTTCAGTTAAAAGAAGATTTAGTGACTTTCTCGGTTTGCATAGCAAGTTAGCAAGCAAGTATTTACATGTTGGTTACATTGTGCCACCAGCTCCAGAAAAAAGTATAGTAGGTAAGTATGAATTTTTAAAAATTTATTGTTGTTACTCTTACTAGTTCAGTTTTAACTGTATAGATGTGTATATTCCATGATCATTCACTATCATGACATCTCAATATCTAGAAATACTGGATTTAAGTATTGTTTTTGATAGTCATTCATCAACTGAAGAATGTATAGCTAAGTTTTATTTTCTAACACTTGAGGATTTGATTTATATAATGTTGTTAAATATTTG
Organism: Grampus griseus; assembly: GCF_964374135.1. Lineage (NCBI taxonomy): Eukaryota > Metazoa > Chordata > Mammalia > Artiodactyla > Delphinidae > Grampus > Grampus griseus. The sequence goes on from NC_139019.1 coordinate 100,602,400, forward strand.
ACAAGGTGAAAGCAACTAAAAACCCTTTTAGAGTCATTAGAGTATCTTATTATTGAGTAACACTTAGAGAATATTCAATATTATTAGTATATTAACATTTTTCTAAGGGTTTGGAGGTGTTTTGTGCTTAGCTATACATTGTACAAAAAGATTTGATCTAGCCTTGCTCACACAGGAGCTATTTAAACTCATCTTAGTTTATTACGTACTTCAATTTAACATTTAAAAACATTTCTACTTTTACAGGTAATAAAGGCTTACTTAGTTAAGAATATGCAGAATATTACAAAAGAGGAGGAGAACCTCCATTTTCCCACCATTAAAAAACATCTGTCATGTCTTAAAATTTTGTAGTATATTTTCCAAGCTTTTCAGTCATAGGTTTTTATTTATCTTTTTTTTATATACATGATTATTATTCTGAAAAGTATTCAAAATGAATTTTACTTATCTTTAAGTTATTGTTTTTACTTTTTTAAACATTTGATTTGAAAAGCAGTTTTATCCATATCTTTTATGATTTTTGAAACCTGATATATTTAAATGTATTTATTATATTCTTTCTCTTTTTTAATTTTTTTTTTTTTATAAATTTTATTTATTTATTTATTTCTGACAGCTTTGGGTTTCTGTTGCTGTGCGTGGGCTTTCTCTAGTTGCAGCGAGCAGGGGTTACTCTTCATTGCAGTGCGTTGGCTTCTCATTGTGGTGGCTTCTAGTTGTAGAGCACAGGCTCTAGGCACTCGGGCTTCAGTAGTTGTGACATGTGGGCTCAGTAGTTGTGGCTTGTGGGCTCTAGAGCGCAGCCTCAGTAGTTGTGGCGCACAGGCTTAGTTGCTCTGCGGCATGTGGGATCTTCCCAGACCAGGGCTCGAACCCGTGTCCCCTGCATTGGCAGGCGGATTCTTAACCACTGCACCACCAGGGAAGTCCCTATTATATGAGAATTTAAAAATTGTATTTATTAATGCACTTAAAAATAATAAACTCGGGGCTTCCCTGGTGGCGCAGTGGTTGAGAGTCTGCCTGCCGATGCAGGGGACACGGGTTCGTGCCCCGGTCCGGGAAGATCCCACATGCCGCGGACTGGCTGGGCCCGTGAGCCATGGCCACTGAGCCTGTGTGTCCAGAGCCTGTGCTCTGCAACGGGAGAGGCCACAACAGTGAGAGGCCCGTGTACTGCAAAAAATAATAATAATAATAATAAACTCATTACCTGTTAACAAATTAAAAAATTTTTGTGAAAAATAATTTTTATAAGACAAAAAAATTTATTGAGTGGCTTGCTTTTGTTTTTTACATTTTTGCAAAATCTCTTTAAAATTGTGGTTTAATAGAAAACAGCTGTATTTTCGTATCTGTTTCTACACTCTACCTGTTGTGATACAACACATCATATAACTTTTGGAAAACTCCACTGAGCTCTCATGAAAGAATGGGAGCAAAAAAGACACAAATAGCAGCTTAGTATTATGAAGGTCGATTTTTGTATATATCCCCCATCAGCCCAAAGGGTCTCAGAAACCTTACGAATATGCTACCCATACTCTGAGAACTGCTAGTCTAGTTAATAATGTTATTTCTCTGTCCTGTAAACTGTTGCAGTGGTATCTTTTGGCCTCCCATTATCTATGTAGTGAGCTTGAGTTTCATTTATCATAAATTGTTATTAATATCCTTTTTTCTTTAAGTTGTACAGCTATTTTTATATATCAAAAGAGAAAAAAACAAAAAATAGTTTTTCTCATTTTGATGGCTAGATGCACTAGTTTAGGCCTTAAACATTGAGCCAGAAAAAAAAATTTTTTTAACTAAATTTTTATGCCCAAGTTTGTTGTGTTTCAAACTAATATTTTGCCCTAATAATCTTCAACCTTCCACAAATTATTGAATTAAAAGGAGATTGAAAGAATTTGAGGCAACCACATAAAATGCAGTTTAAAAAAAAGATATAAATAAAGAAATTAGCAGGAAAAATAATTGTAGTTAAATAAAAGATGAAGCCAAGTTAAACAGTTTCCTCTAAACGTGTGCATAAAGTCTGAACTTCAGTTATTGAAGGTGGGTAACAAGTTTTTCTGTGAAGTTCCTGGCAGAAAATCAAGTAGAGAAGCAGTCATTAAAAAAATTTCATATTGTCCATCAATTTTTAAAAATAAAAATGAATATATTGTCTAAGAAAAATTTTAAATATGAGAGGCCCTTTTAATTATATACCCAGTGGTTTTCAAGTAACAAACACAGTGGTGTAATAAGAATAGTAACTTCTCTTTCCTGGGAAGCTGTAACTGCCACTGAAGGAAGAGGGGTCTTTTCATTAGCATATAACTGTTACTGCTTTTATAGAACCTTAGTTGACTAAAAAGCACTATTTTTGTGAAGCTTTTAAAAAAGAGCAACAAAGAAGTTGAAAAGTATTAAGGAGTAACTGCTTACAGTTAGTTTTTATTTACCGCAGTGGCGCATAATGGTTACTTACCTCTAGGAAGTAGCATGAGCAGAAGATCACAGAATTTAAAAAAGCAAAATATTATATAGTGGTAAGGTTTTTTTTCACAAAACCAGAATATGTGAAATAACATCCCACACCTAGTAGTCCACTCAAGGTAGGTAATTTTAAGTGTTTGAATGAGTTTTCCTTTTCAAACTATTGTATTTCAGAGGAATTATGTTAAAACATTCATAGGTGATAATATCGTTTTTCACCAGGTGTACCAACCTGAATAAGAATTACATGGTTTTACATGATCTATTTTTAAATGGCTTTATTGAGATATAATTCACATGCCATACAATTCATCCATTTAAATTGTATAATTCATTATTAGCTTTTCATATATTCAGACTTGTGCATACCTCACCACAGTCAGTTTTAGAATATTTCTATTACCCCTTAGCCATCATCCTCTAATTTCCTCATCCACTCCCAGTCCTAGGCAATCACTAATTTACTTTCTTTCTCTATAGATTTTCCAATTCTGGACATTTCAAAAAACAGGGAACCATATAATACATGGTCCTTTGTGACAAGCTTCTGTCAACGTAGCATAATATTTTTAAGGTTCATCCATGTTGTACATATGTCATTACTTCATTTCTACAGAATCGAATTTTGAGAGTAAAAAGAACAGGGAAAGAAGAAAAATCTGCAATCTGATAGTAGTGTTAAAATTGAAATTGCTAATACAGAAATGATTAGCATGATTTTTATTCTCTAAATTTGAAGAGTTCTAAATATCTCTGTGAAAGAGCTCATTATTTCAAACTGTTATAAAACCAGCTATGATAAATAAACATGTTCTTAGAATCTGCAACAGAGGAAATACTTAGCATATTAATGGATTACACTTATTTTTATTTTTCTAGTCCCCAAAGTAAAGAACGTTAATTATTGCTCATATGAGATGAAGATACCAAATGTGCTTAAATTTACTAATTTGAACTCCGTTATGCATATTGAAATGCAAACACATTTTAACTTACCAAGAGTTTAATGTATGTCAGATAGAGTCCAAACAGTTATAGGTTAGAAAACTACAGACACAGCTCAACCTCTGCTTTAGCTGTACTCTTTTAAAACTTACCTTATAAGTGCTTGCCAAGTACAGATGTTAATTTCTCAAAACTATGATACTAGTTATAATTTTAGCTTTTTTGTCAAGTTCAAATTTAAAATATATTTTAAATTATGCAGAAATGATTATAAAAGAATGTTTCTCAGTAATAGAAAATCATGAGTCTTCCAATTTTTTCAAAGGCATGACCAAGGTCAAAGTGGGTAAAGAAGATTCATCATCCACAGAATTTGTAGAAAAACGAAGAGCAGCTCTTGAAAGGTAATTCTAATCAGCTGTGTTTTATTACTCTAATGTTTTTACTTCAGTAGTATAAGTCTAATTCCATTAAATGGCACAAGTATATTTTAAGTATTAAAATTCTCAAAGTACCACTTGATTACTCTTATTAAGTGCTATAAGCTTTTATTAAGAAAATTGATACATTCAGAAGTACTGTATACTTGTTCCATTTTTATTCTCATTATAGTCTAACAAAGTAATACCTATTTTCATCTGAATTATTTCCTTTGAATTATTACTTCAAATAATACTGAAATGTTATTAAATACAATGAAAAATTAGGTTTGTGCTCCCTCCTTCAACTCTTTATAATTGATTTTGACTTGAGTGTACAGAAGTATTAGTCATTGCTCAAGTTGACTGTATAGTTAAAGGCTGATAGATATATATGCTGTGCCTTGCTTTAGACTTCTTGACCTGACACATTTCCTATGGCTTTGAAGACTTGTGTTCATTGTGGCCGACTAAACGGGAAATGGATGGGAGGAATCCCACTCCCAGAATCTTAACATTTCTTCCTTGCTATGCTGAAAATGTGAGAAAACAAGTTCAAAACTGTCTTAAAGCCCAATTTGTAGTACATAAGTTGGTAATTACCTGCACTTAATACATTTTCTAATTTCATAGTTTTTGTTTGTTATTTTAATTGAATGTGCTTATTTGTTCTCTGTCTTATTTTCTCTCTTGGCTTAAAATTAGTGGTTGGCATAGATAGGACAGATTTTAAGAAATAGTATATATATCTATAGGGTACAAATTATTTTGTAAAACTCTTTTTGAGGCAGTGTATTTCTGGGTTTTAGTAATAAATTGTTTCAATTTTAAGAAAATACCACAGTAAAGTCAGGTTTGAACAATTTGCAATAAGAAAAGCTAGTGTGCAGCTTAAAATCTTAAAGACTTAAAAGATGAGATTATGTCTATGAGACTCAGCAGTTACTCAGGAAAAGGATTTAAATTGCATTGAAAGAAGTTTAATTTAGGCATTAAAATTGATTCTCTTGTGAAAGAGGTCATAGAATGAGTGTTTTTAAGAGTAAAGGTAGATAATGTGCTGCCTTGATTTTGCTTAGTCCTTCCTGAAAGTATAACCATGACCTTTTGAGAAGGCTTTCCAGTCCTATTTTTCTGTGAGTAAATTTGAAATATTTTGGATGGCATTCTTGATAAGGAAGTTAATGAAGATTTATTGTACCAAGGGCATATAATTTGATTCTACATTCACCTTTCTTTTAACTTGAATGCATTGCATAGTACTTAAACCATATCTTCATTCACTGTGTAACACTGAGGAGAGTTTTAAGGAAATATTGAAGCTTGACCTAGTGCATATGTGAAGATAGTTTCTTACTGATAAATGTTACTTGTTAAATACTACCTTAGTGGAATTTGCAGTAGTGGGGGGGAAAAAAAAAGGAAACAGTGTACTGTGAGTTCATTTTGTATTAGAAAAGATAACTAAAGAAAATATAGGTGTAAAGATACAGAAGGAAAGGAGGTGGAATGATTTTTCTCAAGTGATTTTTCTGTGGCATTTCTTAAAATTTAAACATTAGAATAGGCATATTTGTGGATATATAACCTAGTTGGATCTGGCGGGTCAAGGAAGTATTTCTTTGTTTACACTCTGGTATTCATTTACATATTTATTTGTTTGTACAACTTAGAGAATCCAGATAACTATCTTGAACAAAAGGATAAACATCTGGTATTGAAAAATGGGAAGAGAAAGGGAGTGGTTAAGAACCCAAGTAATTTCCCTGTGCCACACTCAGTAAAGTAAGCAGAAATTACTTCTAAGTATCCCGAAGATCGCTCACTTGATTTTCTTAAGAGTGCTTCATATCTTACCTACAAGCATATTGAATTTATTTTATAGTAAGGATACACTTCTGTAAATATAAACTAAAAAATGTAAAGTAGCATTATACAGTGTGTAGGGTTTTAGAATCCTTTCTCTGTTGAAGCCTGCACTCAATTACACACTACACACTATCTGTGAGGCCTTGGACAAGTTATTTAACTTAAATTCATTGTTCCTTTTCTCTAAAGTGTAAGTGTATCATAACAAGCACCTGAAAACCCAACTGGCAAAGCCTAAACAGTTAGTGTCGGTTGATTAATCCATTCGTTCATATCAGGAAGTTTGGAGGTAGGCAGATGTTTAGTATTATCAAATCCATCAGGAAATCCTATTGCTTCCTTCTGATATCTGGACAACCATTTTTTCACCCGTCCACTACTAGTCCAAATGTCTGAATTAACTGCGGTAGACTCCTCATTGGTCTCCTTGTTTCCATCCTTGTACCTCTACTCTTTTTTCTAATATAGCAGCCAGGGTCATCCTTTTAAAACATGAGTCAGATCATCTTCCCACTCCTGTTCGTCCACCCACCCAGTTTCAGTCAATAAAAGCCAGAGTCCTCATAATGACCTATAAATTCTTACATGACTTGCACTGCTCACTCTGTTACCTACTTGATCTCCTATCCTCCTTGATCACTTTGCTCTAGGCCACACTCACCTTTTTGCTGCTCCTCAAAGATCCCAGGCATCTTCCCACCTTAGGGTTCTACCCCCTACCCTGTCCCCACTGCCTAGAAAGCTTTTGTTCCCAGGTATCTGTGTACCTAATTCCCTTACCTCTTTCAGATTCAAACATTCAGATGTCACCTTGCCAGTGAAGCCTATTTTGATTATTGGTTTCATTCTGACCTATTCTGTTTACATCGCCATCAACCACACCTTACACACTTGATCCCATTTACTTGTCCTTTCTCCACTTGTCCTTTCATTTTTCCACAGCATTTGCCACCTTATCACATACTACATAATTTTTATGTTTATGATTTATTGTCCGTCTTCTGTTAACTAAAATTAAAGCTCCAGGGACTTCCCTGGTGGTCCAGTGGTAAAGAATCCACCTTATAATGCAGGGGACGTGAGTTCAATCCCTGGTCAGGGAACTGAGGTCCCACATGCCACAGGGCAACTAAGCCCACATGCCACAACTACTGAGCTCATGCGCCTCAACTAGAGAGAGCCCACATGCCACAAACTACAGAGCCCACGCGCTCTGGAACCCACAAGCCACAACTACCGAGCCCACGTGCCCTGCAGCCTGCGCGCCACAACTAGACAGAAGCCCACGCGCCGCAGGGAAGGATCCTGCATGCCTCAACAAAGAACCTGCGTGCCGCAACTAAGACCCGATGCAGCCAAAAATAAATTAAATAGTAAATAAATCACTTAAAAAATAAATTAATTAAAGGTCTACTAGAGAAGGAATCCTGTTCTCTTGTTCACTGGTACATTCTGAGTACTCAGAACGGTAACTGATGTGTAGTAAATGCTCAATAAATGTTGAATGAACAAATGAATGTCATCAAAGACCCAGGCTCTTTCTACCTGTCTATTCTCTCATTCTTAGCACACATGTCTGAGTCTTAAGCGAGAGAAATATCTTTAACTCTGTTCCTCTCAAGCATTTTGTATAACCTGCTTTATTTTGTTTTGGTAAGTAAGTAGGAATTTGAAAGCCCTAAGTGATTCTAAATGTACCAATAACTTTTCCTTAGCACAGTTCTCAAGAACAACTACTGACCACCTCTTGTTGAATCTGATACTTATTTTTCATCAGTTCCATTGCATCTTCCAACTTCTGTCTTCCTTCAGTGTCTCTGCTTCTCTCCATACCTCTTTTCGTGTACTTTTCTCACATTCTTTTCCTTTTTGTTCTGTATCCTTCCTTTATATATCTACAACCCTCTCTGACCTTAATTCTGAATTGATGACTATTTACAAATACTTTTTTTAATGGTTAATTGCTCTTTATTTTCATGTAACCCTTAAGAAGAAAAGTTTTACCATCTCTTTTTCTAGAATATCATTTTCCAAAATGGATTCCTCAGATTGCTAGTATGTGGTAGGGTGAAAAAAGGAAATCTGTTGTCAGTTGAGGTTTATAAATGTAGAGTGTAGCAAAGTTAAACCAGGTTTTTTTCCTGCAGTACTTCTCACAGCATTTAATATGCTGCTGTTCATTATAGGTCTTAAAGAAAGGAATATGTATGTAATATATTTCAAACTTTCTTGATTGTAGAACCAGTCGTTTTCATGGAATATTGTATGAGACTAGTATTCTGCAGAACTCACTTTAAAAAGCTATTTTAGAATATAAATAGTATTAGGTATTTCCATTTAGGTAGAAATATTAGAATATTTCTTAAAGGTTTGGGTACTAGATGTTTTGTCTTCCTGCTTGTTCATTTTACAAACATCTGAGTGCTTGCTATTTATCAGCTGTTGTGTGCACTCAGATGAACAACTTACACAGACTGCTTTAAGCAGTGCACAGTCTAAGTAACTAAATAACTCACCTAGAGTAGTACTGGAGAACTTCAGTGTTAAAATTGTAAGTAAAATTCCAGTGGGAAAATACCAACATTTCTTAAACTTACAGGATTAGTGTTCTACTGCATCTCTTTTATACCTTTATAAAGTAAGCCTCAAATACTTTTTAAAACCACAGTGTAGATTGCATTGTACATATCTATTAAATGCTCTGTTTCTGTTATAATGACTTCTTGTGTGGGCTGTTGACTTAAAGTGAAGTTTAATATGGTGTGTATTTTATTTAAATATACAAAAACAGAAGTTAACATTTAAGCAGCGATTAGTCATTTTAACCATTATATATAGTGTTTGACTTTAGAAAAGATTATCACTTTTTTTAGAAACTATTTTAGGCATACTTTATAATCTTGTAAAGAGATAGAAGTCATCACTGACTACATTTATGCTGCAGAAATAAAGGTATATTAACTGTTAGGTAAAATATTATAATTGAAATATTATTGCATGTTACTAATCTGGGGAAAGAGCAATTTTTTAAAAATGGGATTAGTTAAGTAATCAATGATCATCAAATAGTGAACCTTTTTTTTTTATGAAAGATTGGTAATTTATTATGAATGTCAGGGCTATACCTTTTCTAGTAAAGGAAAATTACTAAAGTTAGGCTAATAGTGATTTAATAATGATGTTTCTCTTTACTTTTTATTTTATGTGATGTCATATAAGGAAGACATTTATCAAAAATAGCAGAACCTTAAAAATAAAAATATTGAAGAAAATTTAGTCCTTGTCAAATAAGGACCAAAACTTACTTGATAATTAAAATCTGCTGCCAAGAAAAAAGAAATTGGTAGGCTGCTCTCCATTTTGGTAATGATGACAATTTAAAAAAAAAAAGTTTAACTGGACTACATAGTAATATATATATTACTAGAATATGTATAGTAATAACTGGAAATATAATGACCCACCGAAAGATAGCATTATTTGATAAATTTACCTATATACCCTTTTATAACTCTAATACTTCGCAGTGAGAAGTTTGATAAGTTATTTAACCTCTCCCCATTCCTACCCCCACCCCCACCATGTCTCTTTTTACATAATTATGAATTTTCAAAAGATGAACGAAAAGCTTTTTAATCATTAAATTGCTATAAGATTCTACATAATTAGAGTGAAGGCAAACTGATATGATAGGAGGCAAACAGAGGACATCTTTTTTTTTATTTTTTAATTTTTATTTTGTTGAAATAAGATTTAAAAGAAAATGGTACTGATAAATAAAGGAGCATTTTATTCTTAAATCTAGGTATCTTCAAAGAACAGTAAAGCATCCGACTTTACTACAGGATCCTGATTTAAGGCAGTTCTTGGAAAGTTCAGAGGTATTATTTCTACTTTAAATTTTTATATGTAAATGTTCTCATTTATGATTATCAGTGTAATAATTTGTATAAGAATAGGTGTTCAGTAAACAGTTGCATTAATAGATGGAATAAAGCAAAGATTTTTTTTTGTTTAATGCTTTAATTAGCTTTAATTACTTTAAATTACTAACAAAATATCTTCTTTGCGTTGATAATTGTAGGATGATCATTCCCTTTCTTGAAAAATTAAAACCAGATTTAAAAGAATGGCTTATAAATAGTCTAATTCTGAATTCCCTAAGTTGTTGCTTAGGCATTGTGTTGAAATAAGTTTATTCAGACCTCATTTTAGAGATAGTTGAATAATGTGTGTTTGTGTGTCTACATTCTAATCGTCTTATTAAGGTTTTGAGGTGCAAATTTATGATTTGAAAGAGCTTTAATTATAACCATGCTGCTCTTTATATTTGGCACATTTTATCCTCTAATTGTTACCGTTTGAGATTTGTTTTTAAATTTACTTGAACCCCAGAATTGTTAAAAAATTCAAAATCACACAGTCCTAACTAAACATAAGGAGATTTTTCTCAAGACTCTTCTTTTTTCCTTATAAACAGTTTATTTCTGCTAGCAAACAGGTGGCCAGTGTTAAAGTGCTTGGCAATTTCTTAATATATTTTGACAAACAGAGTGTTGTTCCATCTAAATGTAAACGTGCAGAAGAAAAACAAATGGAAAGTCTATTTTTTAAGTTTTCCTTTGAGAAGTAGTGTATTTGAGAAATTACATCTCACTATTGAAATGTATGAGAGTGAAGAAAATACAACCTCCTTTTTTTCTTTTTTCTTTTTTTTCGGGGCTGTGTGTGGGGGCAGTCCCTTCTGTGGCCAGTTAAACCTCCAGGCTTTTAACCGGTTTGTTTGCCCTTATTTGTCATTCAATTCCAGCTGCCTAGAGCAGTTAATACACAGGCTCTGAGTGGAGCAGGAATATTGAGGATGGTGAACAAGGCTGCCGACGCTGTCAACAAAATGACAATCAAGATGAATGAATCGGATGCCGTAAGAGCTGATTTTTTGACTTGAATAATGAGATGAATTAATGAGCCCAACAGTTGCATTTTAAAGCTGTACAAGTAGAAAATAGGATATTAATTTGCTTATTGAGTTTAGTTCTCAGCACATCAGTTGACCACCATGGTTATACATGGTTAATTTGTTGCTTTAAAACAAGGAATGTAGCTTGCTATTTATTGGTAACCTAATTTACAGTGGTTTGTTTTGGCTAAATTAGCTCCATTTTTCATTTTTTTCTTAGTGGTTCGAAGAAAAGCAGCAGCAATTTGAAAATCTGGATCAGCAACTTAGGAAACTTCATGCCAGTGTTGAAGCCTTGGTCTGTCATAGAAAAGGTTTGTTTGTCTTGTTATTTATATGTTTAACGCTGTAAGTTAATTCAGATATTTTATTTAAATTTTATTAAAAATGAACATTTTAAAGTTATGAATATTTTAAAGAGGATGTTTTCTGTTTCAACTTTGTTATTTAATGTTTTCTGTTCCATTTTATGTAACTTCTAGTTTAGAAGGAGAAAAATCTTGAACTTGTAAAAGTATATTTTGAATTTTGGATTAAAACTGATTAACTCTTTGTTAAACATGTTTAATGAATGAATGAAGATGTCTTATTGATAACTCTTATATAATTAAGGAATGAAATTCAAAAATGAATGATGAAATTTTTCTTTAAAATGTTAGTTTTGTACCTATATTTCATAGAGAACTCTGGAGTATTTTCTTCATTTTTCAAATACCATATTTAAAAACCTGGAGGGGGTGTTAAAAATTCATAGAAAATTTTAGTGGTAATTTTTTGATTCCATGGTGAGGTTTTTGGTTTTATTTTTGAAGAATACATGGCTTTTACAATCATCTTTCTAAAACAATAAATAATTTAGTATATGCCATTCCCAGCAATACATTGCAAAAAATAATTACAGAAAATCTACTGGTACATTTATTATTGAAAGTAACTTATAACAGTTTTTGCTATTTGTATTCTTTCTCTTAGGGAACATTTTATGGTTCTTTAAGAGAACTTTACATAATGCAGAGCAACAGAGCAATCCAAGCAATATAATAGTTAGTCCTTGACATCTGTTTTTCTTTATTTGATGTATCTGAAATAATCACATTGAAAAATCTTTTCAGAAATTCTTAATATTTCACTACGCATTGTTGTTGCACACAAAGAAGAAAAGAATAAGATTTATGTGAATTGCCTGTACAATTTTACTTTGCTTTCCTCCTGTGAGCTAAATAATATTCTTATCAAAAATTATAGACATTATTTTCAATAAATGTTTAAAGGCCAAATAATGTAGTATAAATCAATTGTGAGCGTTCCCAGTGCTTTCCATATGAAAAATATATTTTTTGTCTTTTTTAGGACTAGACAGAGAAACAGTGAGCACTTTAGGGGAGAAAGGGAAGGGAGATTATTATATTATTAAACATAGTTCATCCCCTGGGAATATAGGCAGTGGTTCTTTTAAATTTTCAGTAGAGCTCTGAGCAGTTAACATTTATCTGCCCAAGGCATTTTAATGACTGATTGTTGCATGTTAATTATTTTAAAATATTTGAGCAGTTTGTGAATAGATAAAATTTAGAACGACAGTAAAAAATCAATGCAATATTAAAAAATTTCACTAGTGAACACTGAAAGTGCATACTTTTTAATTTCAGAACTTTCAGCCAACACAGCTGCCTTTGCTAAAAGTGCTGCCATGTTAGGTAATTCTGAAGATCATACTGCACTGTCTAGAGCTTTGTCTCAGCTTGCAGAGGTTGAGGAGAAGATAGACCAGTTACATCAAGAACAAGCTTTTGCTGACTTTTATATGTTTTCAGAACTACTTAGTGACTACATTCGTCTTATTGCTGCAGTGAAAGTAAGCCTTATTTTGTAATCTTCCTTGAATTCTTCATACTTCAGTGTTTTGCTTATAAGAAGAATATGGTATCCTATTAGGCATGCATTTAAGTGTGTAAATTACATACTAGTAAGTATAAAATGGCTTCAAGATGATTATTCATAGCTTAATATGCTCTTCCCCTATGACTTAGACAGTACAATAGGCAGAATTGATGTTTTTAAGAGATCTAAGGATGCCAAATAAAATAAAACCATTACACACTTACTTATGTATTTATATATAGAAGTTTGCAGCCAACTGATAGCATTTGTTTACTCCTTCTAGCATAAGCTGAAACTACCCAGTGGATTCTGTTATCATTAGTAAAGTTATAATAAGAAGCAGGAAAAAACCAGAACTGATTATTGCATGAATATGTTTAACGGTGGCTTTGGCATGAATTTGGACTATAAGCAGACATTCTGTGTATATGTCACCATCTAATTATAGACAAGATGGGACTAGATTAGATAAAAAATTGTGTTACCTAGTGGTAATGTTTAAGGATGAACAGTCTTAAGTTTCTGAATAGTTAAGAAAGTAATCCCATTAACTAATGAAAATTAGTATTTTATAGATAACTCCAATATTCAGGTAATGAAACTGAACTGACTTATTTTATGTTACATGTTTTGGAATATACTTTTTAAGATCTTACGGTGTCTTTGAATTACTGTTAGGAACGTTAGTTCTCATGGCGTCCGGGGGAACTGGAAGTTTACATTGGATTCAAACATCTAGAAAGTTAAATTAGTATTTATAATCAGAACATTGATGCATTGCATATTATAGACGATTCTGTTCTCAGGCTAATGATGACAGTTATTACTAGAGGGTTCTTAGCATTTCAGAGTGGTACTTTCTTAGGTTTAGGTTTGTCTACATTACCAATTTTGTTTGTATTTATTCTTAGGTGTTACTCTTTCAGTTTTTATTGGAGTGTAGTTGATTTACAATGTTGTGTTAGTTTCAGGTGAACAGCAAAGTGAATCCGTTATACATATACATATATCCACTCTTTTCTTTTTTAGATTCTTTTCCCATATAGGCCATTACAGAGTATTGAGTAGAGTTCCCTGTACTATACAGCAGGTCTTACTACTTACCTATTTTATATATAGTAGTGTGTATATGTCAGTCCCAATCTCCCAGATTATCCCTTCACTCCCTTATCCCCTGGTAACTGTAAGTTTGTTTGCTACATCCATGACTCTACTGCTGTTTTGTAAATAAGTTCATTTGTACCCTTTTTTTTAGATTCCACGTATAAGCAATATCATATGATATTTGTCTTTCTGTGTCTGACTTACTTCACTCAGAATGACAATCTCTAGGTCCATCCATGTTGCTGCAAATAGCATTATTTTATGGCTGAGTAATATTCCACATCTTCTTTATCTGTTCCTCTGTTGATGGACATTTATGTTGTTAGATGTTACTCTTTATATTCCTGGCGGTTAATTTTTCTTTTCACCTATTTAAATATATTAATATAGATAGTTATCAGTTCATTTTATAGAGGCAACTTGTGATATACAGAAATTCAGTTTACAGATAATGGTTCCTGTTTCTCACCTGCTCTCACCTCATTCCAGAGCTCCCACTAGCATGAGAGCTATTATTAAAAAGTATAACACCTGCAAAAAACCTGTGGGTTCAGAAAGGGACACTAGGCACTGTCTGTGAGAAGTAGTACCTGCTGAGAAGAGCTAACCTGGGACAAGACTCCCTGACAGGGTTGGCCTCCCTGTGTGTTGGATGCTTATCCCTCAAAAACAGCTTTTCTCATACTGCCTCTGCCTTCTTACTGTTTTTTTACATTCCATGAAATTACAGTTATATCAGTGTTTCCCGGAATGTTTTCTACATAACACTGACACCGAAAGATGTGCCACAGTCAGCTGAGTTTTGGAGATAATGTATGCAGTATCCCTGTCTTGCAGATTCAGAGTGCATTTAAAAAGCTCAGGACTGTCTAGCAGTAAAAAAAGACATTTAACTTTATTTAATCCAGAGGCTTCCAAATTCATATGAACAGGAATTCTTTTCCACTTAATATATTTTTACATATATGCAACACACTTTGGGAAATACTGAATTAGTGATTCATTGACTAAAAGGAGAGTTAAAGAGCTATGGTCAAGTTATACCTTAAGATGAATTAAGCTCTTTCAGATTGATTTTCTACTGAAACTTAGCCCAGGTCAACTTCATAAAGGAGTTGAGAAATTATGGAGTAAGATGACAAGGCATTTTTTATGGTCTTTATTTTTTGTTTGTTTTTTATTTTAAACTAATTCATTTGTATTTGAAAGAGTAATACATGCACAGAATAATTCTAACAGCCCTAAAAGGGAAAATTTCTTTTTACTAAAACCTTTAGTTTCTCTTCCCTTGGTGAAATTCTGTTAGATGTCTTTACAGAATTAGCTGTGCACATTTATGAAGCTAATTTTCTCTTTGTTTTTCTTTCCTTCTTTCTTTCTGTTTCTTTGTCTCAGCCCCCTTCTCCTTCCCTTCATCTCTTCCTTCCTTCTTCAAAAAGGCACATATTATATCATGATTCTTTGCCTGCTTTTTTTTAACCCACTCTATTTTAAAAAGGTCTCTTTATCAACTTACGTAAATATATGTTGCATTCTTTTAAATGGTTGTATCATATTCCATCATTTAGTATATAGATGGACCTTGTATTATTTGATGAGTCCAATATTAAATATTAAGTATTTTGATAATAATTCTTTGGGCATAAAATTCCTAGAAGTAGAATTACTTGGCCAAAGGGTATATGAAGTTTAAATTTCAATAAACGTTGCCATATTACTGTCTGAAGAGGTTATACCTCTTTATACTCTCACACCAATATATGTGTTGCTTCTTCTCCCACCCAGTGGTGGTTTTTTTGTGTGTGTGTAAGTTTTAATTTCTTTAGTTATTGTGAATTTAAGCATGTTTACAAATGATAGGCCATTTGCACTTCTACGAATTGTTTATGTTTATGCCCAGTTTTATTTTTTGTCTTACTGATTTCTAATACCTGTTTAATACTATTTAATACTTAGCTCTTTCTTTTATCTGTATTGAGAGTACTTTTTAAAATGATGGTAATTTTGAAACTAGGAGTACTTTGGGAATTAGAATTTAGGGCCAAAGTAGGGGTACTGAGAACATGAGAAATTGGGGCCTTAAAGAAAGTGATGAAGTTCATCCACTCAGAATACTGCCCAGGCCTGGCCTTGTAGCCAGGGAACTCCTGTTTCCCTCTTTTGTATAGGCTCTGACATCTGGGACTCTATATTTTGGATAATACGGTTAGTTAGCTCACGTGTATTAAGTGGTAAACTCGTTAGATGCATTTTCATGTATTGGCCTTCTGTGAGCCACTAGAGGAGGGTCAGGGATTGAGGGTAATAGCTTTGAATGTTTTTAGCACTAGAATCTTCATAAGGAATTCTTACAGGGAATGCAGATCTATAAAATACATAAAATAATTTTTTTAAAAACCAGTAGATGGATTCCCCAAGGAGTTTAACATCTTCATCGTTTGGCTGTAAGTAATCAGCATCCTTTCAGGACTCCAGGAATCTAGGCAGCATACTTTCAGATTCACTGAATTAGAATATGGTATTAATTAAATTAAAATTGCAGCCTTAAATTTCCTGATTGGCCAGGAAAACTCCACAACTGCAACCTTGTCTAACCTAGATGAACTTGCATACAATTGCGTACCATAAATTGGTGGGGGGTGGGGGATGTCTAAAGTCAATCATCAGTGTAAATGTATCCCTCTTGTAGAAGAAGCTGGTTGTACCACAGTGGATTAGTATCTTGACATGCAGAGGCATACATTAAGTTATGATTTGATATTTGGGGATTGACATATATACACTAATATGTATAAAATAGATAAATAATGAGAACCTGCTGTATAGCTCAGGGAACTCCACTTCGCTGTACAGTAGAAACTAGCACAACATTGTAAAACAGCTATACCCCAATGGGAAAGAAAAAAAGATAGCATTTTTAGAAGATCAGGTATGGTTCTGATTCTTTTTTTCTTTTATATTCTGGTGTTACAAGGGTAGAAAACCAAGTGAAGAAAAAGTTCTTATGGAGTTGAGATTAATTTTTTTATCTAAAATAACCTGACTTTAGTAGCTTTGCCTTTACCATAGCTCCTATATCTGTACCACAGTGAACATGTGATTTTTGGAATATTATGAGATAATAAACCGGGCAGAGACCAAATTAGTTTAAGTTGGTGTATCACTGAAAAGGCCAGTTGATATATACTAAGAACTTAAGCAAATATTGAAATTAAAGGGCATTTTGGTTCGCTGTTGCACTGTATTGGTACATATTTTAAATAATCAAATTGTTATTGAACAGAGGAATTTATAAATGAAGAGCTGATATGGCCGTGTTCCTTTAAAGGAAAACTAGGCCTAAAGTCTTAAATTACTTTTAAAATTTGTGTATGTGTAGGGGGTGAGGCACAGGGATTGTTTGTTTGTTGTAAATAATAGTGACTTTTTGAATGTATTTGTGTTAGATGTATTACTTTTGTGATTTTGGCCCAAATTAATTTGGCTGAAGCAAAATCAGTTCATAATGAGAAATGTTTTAAGGAGAATGTAGTCTTTTAAACATAAAAAAAGCAAACAGAGAACAGTAAGACTACTGAGAGAAGAGAAATTATATGAGATGACAAATCTAGTAAAATGTATTTAAATGCCTATAGAGTGCGTTTAACTTACCAGTTTGCCTGGGATGTCTCGTCCTGGCTAATTAAAATGTGTACTGTCTTTAAGAACTCTGGATTTGGAGTTTTTAATATTCTTGCCCACATTTTCAAAATATGCTGTATGCTGTAAATACAGTCCGATTATGGTTTTTTTCTATTACTTAAGTTATTATTATTTGCACTTCTGGTAGAAATCTAAGAGTTAATCAACTACGTTTATATGTGTATGTTATCTAGAAGTAATCCATAATAGTACTTACTAATTATTAAACATCCTCTAGGTTAAGTCACCATGCATGCTATATACTTTTCATTTTATTCCTAGTCCATAAATCTAGATCTCATTTCACTGTTTTATATTTGGAAGAACTGTGGGTTATAGAAATTAAATGAATTTCCCCAAGATCATACAGTGACAAAACTAGTATTTGAATCCAAATTTGATTTGTTCCAAAGCCTACACCTTGAAATACACTATCTACGTGCTTTCTTCTTCATCAGGTTCCTATAACAGCATGTATTAATTTACTGTTTCTTGATCCAAAAGCTCTCTATTTGGAATAAATGAAAATAACACTGTTTCACCCATGTTATTAATGCTTGCTTCATTTGTTCAATTAATAAATACTAAAAAAAGTGAATATATCCCCAACATCAAGCTAGAAAAGGGATTATTGTTGTATTCCAGTCTGTCCATCAGTTTTTTTTTAATGAAATTTCTAATTAGTGTCTTACATTCATATTTCATTTTTTTCCTCCATTCACTTGCTCTTGCTCTACCAAACCCCTTGAAAGAAGTCATGGAGTTGGTTGAATTGTTCTGTTACGATCTTTTTGTCTATTTCTTCATTTAATTCTGCATACTAGATACATATATCCATTTGCGCTTTTTACCTTGTATAGGACTATCTCTCCCCCCGCCCCCGGCATTTTGTTATATCTTTACATTGTTTTGCCTTTTCTTTTATTTGCTATTGGTAATCTCTTCGACCACATTTTTACTTTACTTTCTGTTATCTTATGGCTTTTCACATTTCCTATTTTTAATTTTTTGGCGTATTTCCAACACTTAAATCTGCTTTTGATATTTTAGTAGGAAAACTTTCAATTGTAAATATGACACCAGCATTTTCCTATTAAATCTTTCTTCAAAGCATAAAACTCTGTTAGGAATCTTATTATAAGCCACATTTTAAACCCTAAAGGTGGGACTTCCCTGGTGGTCCATTGGTTAAGACTCTGCACTCTCAGTGCAGGGGGCATGGGTTTGATCCCCCTGGTATGGGAACTAAGAAAAAGAAAAAAACCCTAAAGGCTAGTGAAATGGATTTTATATGTAGTTTTGTTTTTTGTTTTTTTATTCTGAGCTCTTACATTTCATCCAATTACCAGGTTTTTGTTTTTAAGCAAATGAATATGGACCTCTATTTTCTTTGATATTGGCGTGTTTATTTTCAATATCTCATTATATTAGAGTAGTATATAAGTACTTGGTTTTATTGTTTTTCGTACTATAGCACTTCTAGTATTTTGGAAGTATTTCAGTGTTAATTCCCAGTAGTAATATTATGTCATTCACTTATAGGGTGTATTTGACCATCGAATGAAGTGCTGGCAGAAATGGGAAGACGCTCAAATTACTTTGCTCAAAAAACGTGAAACTGAAGCAAAAATGATGGTTGCTAACAAACCAGATAAAATACAGCAAGCTAAAAATGAAATAAGAGAGGTGATTAATACAAAATGCTTTATTTATCTCTTTACCCAAATTTTCCATGACTCATTCATATATGCATAATTTTTCATAAATTTTTTTCTGAACCATTCAACACTTAGCTATTTCTTCATAACTTATGAACTGTTTTATAATTACTTTAACATTTTGATCATCATTAAAATCTCCAGATCCCTTTGTTACTTTCACATAATTATGGAATGGATAAAGAAACATACAAGGAAAAGATTTAAATTAACTTTGAATTAATGATCACACATTTCTTTTGAGATGGTTAATTTGATTTCAGATAATTACTTATTTTGTGTCTAAAACTGGTTTTAGAGATAGACTTGTCCCACATGTAGCTGTCCAGGCGACATTATCCCCCATATATATGTATTATATATGGTATTTTAGTAAATTTGTATAAGTTTATTATAATTTATACACTTTTTTTGCCATGCTTCAATAAGGAAATTGAAGAGGTAGGACAACCTTTATATTACTTAAAGTAAATGTACCTGCTCTTTGAAGAGTATGTACCAGTGTTTTGGTTACATAGTGGGAAAATATCATTTCATTGCTTAAGTCTTCATTTATTTTATTTTAGCTGTTCCATTGGTCACTAATCACAACGTTCATTGTTTCTGTAGTGAATTTAATGTTTACCGATAGGTGTTCAGTAGACCATAATTGCACAATTTTTTTTTAATCTGTACATTTCACCATTACAAAAATGTTTTTTAAATGTTTGTCATATAATTTTTCTAATTAATTATTTCCATGGGCATATAAATTGTGATGAACATGTATTCTTGAAATTAGCCAGTAGTATTGATATATTTTGAAATAATTTAAAGGCATATAAAGAAATGAGAAAATTACACTGTAACACTGCTAAATTATTTGATGGTGAATTTTATACTCAAAATCTTTTCATTTAAATTAAGGTGTGGAGACTGTAGTTCATTAAGCACTAGAATATCCTAATCGTAAGTCTGACAGTAAAATATTAATGGAAATTAAGCTGATGTGCATTTCCACTACTGAAAAGTTACATACAAGTTTGAATGATGCCAAACTGGGCTTTGCCAATATTGAGCTTTCAGGATTTTTAGGCACTGCATTATAAATCAAATGAGTGGTCATGACAGCTAGTTCTATAAATTTTTCCCAGACAAGATTAAAAAATTTGTACCTTTTTGTTTGTTTTTGTCAGTGGGAGGCAAAAGTGCAACAAGGAGAAAGAGATTTTGAACAGATCTCTAAAACAATTCGAAAAGAAGTGGGAAGATTTGAGGCAAGTATAATAATTTCACACTTTTCTTAACAACTTGGTCACATTTTGCCACAATATCATGGTAAAATCAAGTTTGGTTTTGTACTAATGGACCTTTTTTTCCCCATGTATTGTACTTTAACAGAAACAACGAGTGAAAGATTTTAAAACTGTTATTATCAAGTACTTAGAATCATTAGTACAAACACAGCAACAGGTAAGGTAATTTTTTATAACTTAAAAACTTCTAGAATTTGTTTTTGATATGCTTTTTTATTTTAAAGATGATAATCAATGAAATGAGAAGTAATTACTTGAGAAGTAATTACTTGAGAAGTAATTACTTGAGAAGTAATTACTTGAGAAGTAATAAATGGAGTAGAGAAAACCAAAGACAGCAAAGGAAGAATGGTAGTAAAAGTAATTGGAAATTCTCGGGTCCTTTTTGCCCCTACTGCTAACCTCTAGGAAAGATACATTTTTCCCAGTTTTAGAATATGAGAAACACTCTGGACTACTTTTCCCTTTTTCTCAGTCGTCCCAGTTTTACTTCCCTATTGATCATAGCTGTTTGAGTACATTCTTGTAGTAAGTTCTTCTCTTCCATACCAGCTAGAACTTAAACTAAAAACTAAATTTTAAAGGTTTTTTAAAAAATGTTGTCTTGATTTTTCCTTTAGTTTGTGTGGGTTTGGTGTTGATTGTATACCGCAAGTGGCATTTGTCTCCTTAAATAGAGAAAACCATGGATTTTAATGTTATATTAAAGAAAAGTCTGTAACAAGATAATATCAGAGGTTTGTTCCTGTGTATTTTAATATAAATTTGAGTAATAGATCAAATTATTTAATATCTTGAATAGAAGGATTTCTTCCTCCAATTCTTTTTAAACCATATAATATCAATAGATTAAATTTTTAAATTAGGTGATAATATTATATCTTCAAATTATATTTGTTTTTTATTTTAAATACTTAGTTCATAAAGTCAGATTCTTTAAATATAAAAAGAAATCAGGGGCTTCCCTGGTGATGCAGTGGTTAAGAATCCACCTGCCAGTGCAGGGGGCGTGGGTTCGAGCCCTGGTCCGGAAAGATCCCACATGCTGCGGTAGCAACTGGGCCTGTGCACCACAGCTGCTGAGCCTGCGCTCTGGGGCCCGCGAGCCACAGCTGCTGAACCCTGTGCACCTAGACCCCGTGCTCCGCAACAAGAGAAACCACGGCAATGAGAGGCCCACGCACTGCAACAAAGAGTGGCCCCACTGGCTGCAACTGGAGACGGCCCACGCACAGAGCAAAGACCCAACTCATCCAAAAATAAATTTTAAAAAAATTTTTTAAATGAATAAATAAAGCAACTATCTGTAAAAAAAAAAAAAAAAGGTTATATAAGCTTGTTTTTAAAGGAATTGTTTTAAACTTAATGTTAAACTTCATGTTAGTTTATACGTCAGTCTATTCTGTTCTATTCTGTTCTCTGGACTCTGGTCTATCCAGGAAAGACTGGCAGCTAATTCCTTCCAGTCTCTTTTACATTTGCTTGGATATTTTCTTTTCTTCCTCCTTTTCTCATTGTTTTTGGCTAGCAATAACAAAATGTGAATATCCTCTGAATTAGGAGATGTTATCACTTTATATTGGAAAAGCTCATTGCAGTTTTATTATTTAAGGTAATCTTATTTAACTTATACTAACAAACTGTTCCTATATATACAATTCATAAAGAAATCTTTAAGTTTTTCAGTATTAAAAAATTTTTTTTCTTACATCAAAAACTAAAATTACCCAGGAGTAATTAATATTTTAAAATAATATATGAATTATATTGACAGACTTAATATAAGGGAATTTAGATGATCCCTCTAAGAACCAGACTTTAGTAAATGTTAATCATTGTTAGCTATTTGTATAGATTTTTTTTAAATGCTTCACAGGATATATTATTATAAACGACAAAAAGATTATGAGAATGTCTTTTATTTTTTGTTATCATCCACAGCTGATAAAATACTGGGAGGCATTTCTACCTGAGGCCAAAGCCATTGCCTAGCAAGAAGGTTATTCCTGTTAAGAAGATCTTGGATGCTTGTTCCAGTTATGCAGAATTCCATAGTGAAATCATCTAAAACCATCTAAATAAACCACTATATATTTTATGAATTACATGTGGTTTTTTATAAATATATATTCTGACATTTTATTACAAGCTGCATGTCCTGACCCTCTTTGAATTAAGTGGACTGTGGCATGACGTTCTGCAATACTTTGCTGAATTGAACACTATTGTGTCTTAAATACTTGCACTAAAAAGTGCACTGCAAGGCCAGAAAATTTTACAATATTTTTTTCTTTACAATATGTTCTGTAGTGTGTTCGCCCTCTTTATGAAGTGAATTATCAGTGCATTGATTAATGTTCACTTATACATTCCTGTACGGAAATGATGATTTTGTGATTACAGTAATAAAATGATATTCCTTGTGAAGTATTAGTAACAGATTATTTGGGTATGTAAACATATTAGGGATCTTTTAAAAGCATTTTAATAGGAAGAAACTTTTTCTTTTAGATGTATATAGGTGATGCTATGATCACTAATTTTTTTAATTCACAAAAAAACTGAACTCTTTCATTATTAAATGATTCAATGAAGGAAGGTTAATTAAGTTTTTTTATCTCTTGGTTCAACTTTGGGGAGTGCTCTTGTCTTGAGTAAGGGAGTAAATAATTGTGTTTGCTTGTTTTTATCCATTCCTATTATAAGTGCCCAACTTAAGAATTAGGAAAAAGTAGATGTTTCTGTTACAGGTCCTGTGGATTTTGTTCATTTTCTATTATCTTCAAAGTCCAAGACTTTGCATATATTTAATTTATTCCTTGCCTTTCCTTTGTTTTTTGTTTTAAACTAAAAGTAGATCATCTGTGGTTATCATTGACAAAGAATAGTGCCATGCTAAAATACCCTGTGATTTGATGAATAACCAAGGATAGTGCAAAGGAAATTTGAAGTAAAATGAAATTTGTCTTTGGCAGCCATCTCACCTATTTCTGTATCCTGTTTAGATGGCAATTATATAACCCTTAATGTTGATGAAAGTTTAGTTGTAACTGGGATCAGTTATTTCCATTTTTTAAAAAGTATTCTTAAAGATGCCCCTCTTCTCAGGCTTAACAACTGTATCTCCCTTCCAGAAGAGTAGAATGTTTTATGTGTAACTGAGTCCTTTCTAGCAGCGCACTGGATACAATTAATATATCAGAGTATCCTCAGGATATGTTTGCTTCCACTTATTTTAGTTGAAATTTTAGGCCTACTGTAGGTGTTGTTCATATTTATGATCCTGGTACCCAGAAGAATGCTTGATACATAATAGGGAATAATAAAGACTTGATGAATTGAACAGGAAAAAAAAAAATCCTGAGTGATGCAAAATAATGTTTGCTGTCTTGAGAAGAAGGAGAAATTGAAGCAGAAATAGTATAGTCTTCTGTTGTTGCTTCTGTTGGAGGTAACTTAGATACGTTTAAGAAATGAGTAATTCCTATTAATATGTATCAGATCCTATCTTGTTGTCCTGTTAATACTGAGAAAAAATATAGGCTTACTGGGAAGATGAGCTAGTATTAGGTACATAGGTTATGCTTACACATAGGATAATTTAGTTATTCAAGCCCAAATCATCCATTCTGCTGTGGTACATGTGTAATAACAGTCAGTACCTCCAAATAAAATAATAAATATTTTCAGACTTGATCAAGCTGAAGAGAGTAACAGACCTGAATCCATTCCAGATTTCATTCCCCTTAACAACCTTTACTAAAAGATAAAGAGGCTGTTGGAAATTTCAAGTATATTATATGAACTTCTGATACCTGTGTACATTTTAACAGGATTTACTTGCTTCAACACTACACCTATCTCCACCCATCAACCTTCACATCTCTTATTCATCTTACTAGAATACTTTCATTCCAAATAAATAGAACAACAAGAGCATTAATAGTGCTGATAACATAATCTTTTAGTTATAAAGGTCTGAATTTTAATTTTTTTTTTCTTTAACCGGATAAAAGTTAAAGAAGGACTAAGGCAGCATAGTACAGTGGAACAAGCTGAACTTGGAGTCAACATACTTGTGTTCAGTCTCTTATCACTCAGTAGCTGTGTGACACATCTATAAAACAATATAAAACTGATTCCTGAAGTGCCTTTCTACTTTAAAATATGTTGTTTAAAATATCAAACTTCAGTATAAATATTCTATTAGAGAATCAAATCCTAATCAAAACCACCTTCTATTAATAAAGTAAAACAAGGCTAAAGCAAAATAAATGTGTGTAAAAATATGATTTCTAAAATGTAAAGTAAGTTTTTTTATTGTATTTTTTGATGAGGTTTTTTCAACTATTCATCTTGTTTTATACATATATATATTTATACTAGTGTCAAAATACCCTGGTTTCATTGTTGCTGTTCTTTAAGCCTTTTTATTTTATTATTCAGATATAGCAAAGTTTTAACAAATTCCTTGTACAAATTGTTTCATAAGTGGTTTTTAAATATAAAATAAATAAGCCTCTTAATAAATCAGGTTTCTTTAAAGGAAGGAAATCAGATGAGTAAAGAAGGAAGATGATTATATCCCTTTAAAAAATATTTCTTGATGCCTAAGGGAATTATAAAGACTCTTTTTTTTTTCCCTAAAGCATGTGACTAGTTATAAAGCTAAATGTCTACTTCACTTTCTTGTTATGGCTCCCTGCATGGATAGTCATGTGATTAACAAGAGTCAGAACTATATAGGATGAGCAAAATTCATCCTGTTTTAAAGGAAGGAAGGTCGAAGGTCGCTGGTAGGAGAGAAGATAACAGCTCGAAAAAGGAAGTGCAGTCACTAGCTTGAGATCTTTGGTTGCATTTCCATATCCACTAGCAGGAAATGTATATGTTACACTGTCTTTCTTTGTGATGGAGTCTCTTTCAAAGTATTGAAAAAAAGAATAGAATCACCATCACTTATCCAAAATCCGGAATCAAATAAGTTTCATTTCTAATCCTCATAGTGAAGGATGTAGTTTCAAGTAATAATGAAGGTAAATGGTTGGCCAGACACAGAAACAGCAAGAAGAGGGGAATTAAAAGAGTAGTATTAAAATTGTTGCTTACTCTGCCTTTGTAATCAAGGCCATGAAGAGATGTCATGGCGATCTGTGGATGTGGTCCTTAGAGTTTAGACCAATGGAAATATAACATGAGCCACATACGTAATATAAAATTTTTCTATAGCCAGATTTTAAAGAGTAAAAGAAACAGGTAAAATTAATTTTAATTTTTAACCCAGTAGCTCCAAAATATTTTAACATGTAATCCAATATATTAAAAATTACTGTGATATTTTAGTCTTTTTTGTACTAAGTCTTCAATATCCAGTGTGTATTTTACACTTTCATCATATATGTGTTCGGACTAGCCACATTTTAAGTGATCAGTTGTCACATGTGGCTACTGGCTATGATTTTGGACAGTGCAGATGTAGACAATGCCGTGGAACTGGAAATGGGGAGTGAATCCAACAGCTGTTTGTTATTTACCATCCCAAATCCTGTGAAGAATTCAAAACTAAATAAAAGGGACTAGTAGGTGTTGCTCTCAAAAGCAAGTACAAAAAAAAAAAAGCAAGTACAATTCAGGTGCAAGACTTTATAGCACAGTGCTCTGCAAGCAGTGGTCACTCAGTATCTACTGTGAACAAGTGGTAGTGCTTTATTGCCTGATGGAAACATAGAGACTATAGTACAACTTCCTTATTTTACAGATAAGCAAATTCAGAGCTTAAGTCATTATGATCTGATTTTTCCTCTTAAATCTGTTAATCGTCTGTGAACATTCTTCCTTGAAAATGTATGATAAACTTTTTGAGATTCCTCTTCTAATCATTAACATAGAATTCTAGGAAGTCCTTTGGTATACAGAGAATTTATTTCTTCAAACTGTTACTTCAGAAGTGGCTAAGAATAGAAGATTATACAAAACAGGAAAGTTATGGCTTGCTCTAATCTTTTAATGCACATGAAGAAATTAAAAATCCTCATCTTCCTTTCTCTTGTCACATAGTCTTTTTTTAATTCTCAAAAAATTGAATATTTTAAAGTATTTTTCTTAATTAACTGGGTCAAATGGAAACTTTGTAATTAAGGACAATTAAGGTGAAGCTGCCCCCGTGTTAATAAACAAAACTATTTTTTTTAAGACCAGTTAATGGGATAAACTGCCTTAAGGGACTACTTTGAGAAAAAGTTCTATTTAAAATTTATATATATGTAACTGTTTAAAAAATCAGACAGAGTTTAACAAAACTGAACAATAAATTGCTACCTTATTGCTTCCATAGTCAAGTCTCGAGTTATCTTGATTTTAACCTGTATTTATTTCCTAGATCTTTATTTCAACTCTTCTCACTATATGTGTGTATAAGTGTGTGTGGATTTATGTGTGCACATAAATGTGCATGTTTATGCATGACAGGAGGCTTTTTAACCAACCTTATTTTCTAAATTTCAGTTAAAAATGTTTCTCAGCCTCTTGTAACTGGGACAAAGCAAAATGCTTATGTTTTCAGTTACGTTGCTTAGGTGTCATTTTTTTGCCAAGACCAACTTGAGTTGATTATGTTTCTGAAATCTGTTCCCTTTTCATTTCTACTTTTTCTCTCCACAAGATCTTGTGATCGTGATAAAGTCCAAATTATCCAGAATCTGGTTTCAAACCACTTTTCCTGTCTTGATCCTACCCCCTTGCCTTCACCCACCCTTGGCTCTAATCAGATGATGCCCCTGTCTTGTGAGCATGCTCTGTCCTTTTCTGGCTCAGTGCTGTTGATGTTACCTTGTCTGAGTTATCTTTTTCCCCTTTACCAGCAATTGGTTAAATCCTATCCAGTCTTTAAAGTCCACATCTTCCATATATCCTTTTTAGTCTCCTAACTAGAAGGAAGCAAGGAACCTGTGGGTTTCTCAGCTGGACTCTAGTACTTGGCACCTTTCAGATTGGGCTTACCAATGTCTACCTTGCATTATAGCTGTCTTTCTGCTTTGAGGAGTCTGTATGCTTCTTGAGGAATGACTATGCCCTTGTTACTTCTTGTAAAACCTAGTATGGTACAGCCAAGAGAGTGTAATGGGGTGATTAAAAATACAGTTATGCATCTGCCTGACAGTTTGAACCCTGGCTCAAGAATCTACATCATTGACTTTGAGCAAGTTATTTTTCTCTAAAACTTAGTTTCCTTATTTGTAAAATAGAAAGTAATAATAGTACTGTTCAGGTGCTCCTTCAGGGGATTAAGCTGATTGATGTGAATTTCTCAGCAATAGCATGTGCTTAATAAATATTAGCTATTATGCATCCAGTAAGTGTTTACTGAATACTTAGTCTGAACAAAGTACCTGCATTTTGATTATTTTACCAGTCTTTATGGCTTCTTCAAAGCCATGGGTGTATATTTGACTGGGGTCTAGTTGGGCTTACCAGAAGGGTTCCTTCTAAGAACAGTCTGCCCCTGAGACCTGCTCTTAGAGCCCTGAGCCCGGAGGTGGAGGGGAAGAATGCTTGCAGTCAAAATCCGTTTTTATTCAGCCAGCAAAAGTTTAGAACTGCCCCCCACTACAAAGATACTCTAGTTAAATGAGCCTTGTCAGAAACCTAGAGACCTTTAAAGAAGCTTGGGGACAAAGGAAAGAAGGGTGAGATAGAAATGTAGCAATTGCTTAGGGAAAGAAGTTTGTTTCCACACAGAAACACATGTAAGAAGCTTGAATATGCTGCAGACTAAGGGAAGTAGTAATCAATGAAGAAAAAACATGGAGAATAAAAAGATCATGACAGCAATTGATGGAACAGCAATCATACAGCCAACTGATGGTGAGGGCCTGACACTGCAATGGAAGTAGGAAAAGATACTTTAGGGAGATGGAAATAAGAATGGACAAGCGTCACTCATTCCTTCATTCACTCATTCAGTACATATTTGTTCAGTCTCAACTGTGTCAGGCACTGAAGCAATGGATTGGGTATCAGGAAAGAACAAGAAAGTTGTCTAGGATAATGCCCCGATTTCTGGCTTTGATGACTTAGGATACTGCTGCTTTGATTAACTGAGATAATATAGGAGGTACAGATTTGCAGAAAGTTATACAGGCATGTTGTAGTTTTAATTGAAGTATAGTTGATTTACAATGTTGTGTTTCTGCTGTACAGCAAAGTGATTCAGTTATATATAGTCTTTTGTATTCTTTTCCATTATGGTTTATCACAGGATATATCACAGGATATATCACAGGAATATAGTTCCTTGTGCTATACAGTAGGACCTTGTTGTTTATCAATTCCGTATGTAATAGTTTGCATCTGCTAATCCCAGCCTCCCCCCATGTTGTTTTTGATGTACCTTTGGACATTCAAGATGAAAATGTATGAAAACATAGGCAGGGCTAGGTATTGCACCATCAACTTAGAAATGTGAACATGCTCGATCCCTTAAAACCATGATTGTTAATGAATGCCTTCTCAGAGAACAAATAGAATGTGATCAGCCTACTGAGGACAAAATTCCACGTACAACTAACATCTAAGGGAAGAATGGAAGTGAAGAAGTCAAGTAGATGGAAGGAGCCTCAGGAAAAAAGTGTGGATGTTTCTTCATCCAAGCAAAAAGGAAGGGAAAGAGATATTTGGAAACAATGCCTGAATGCTTTTATTTTCTTAGTGAAATAGAAAATTAAGCCATCATCAGGGAATGATACCAGCAAAAAAGCCAAAGAAGAGATTGGGGGCCAAAGAAAAATGGTAGATGTTTAGAAAACACAAAGAAAAATGGTAGATGTTTGAAAACAAATCGAGAAGGGTAAGAGGGCTATGGATGAGTACTGACTTTCAAATAAGTTTGGAAATCAGGAATTTAAAATGAAGCCAAGGGATTTCCCTGGTGGTCCAAGGGGTAAGACACTGTGCCCCCAATGCAGGGGGTCCAGGTTGGATCCCTGGTTGGGGAACTAGATCCCGCATGCTGCAACTAAGAGTCCACATGCCACAACTAAGAAGTCTGCATGCCACAACTAAGAAGTCTGCATGCCACAACTAAAGATCCCATGTGCTGTAACTAAGACTTGGTGCCGCCAAAAATAAATATTTTAAATAATAAAATGAAGCCAACCAAGGGACTTCTGTGGTGGTCCAGTGGTTAAGACTCCACACTCCCAATGCAGGGGCCCAGGTTCGATCCCTGATCAGGGAACTAGATCCCACATGCCACAACTAAAAAAGATCCCACATGCGGCAATGAAGATCCTGTGTGCCACAACTAAGACCCAGCACAGCCAAATAAATAAATATTTTAAAATAAATAAAATGAAGCCAAACAAAGAAAGTATCATTTTTTTTCAGCCATGAAAAAGTAGGACTTAAAACAGATTGTTGGATTCATTCAAGATTAGGGATTGTTGGTGTGTGTGAGAAAAGTCAAGGGGGAAGGGATTTTGAAATAATTTAAATGACTAAAAGGAGATGAAGGCAAATGAGGTGACAGGCACAAATTGGGGAATGTAGATGTGGTGAGGTGAAAGAATCGTTTTTCTGGTAATGAGGAAATAAGAATGAAGAAAGTGGTCAAAGGAGGAAACCTAAGTTTCAGAAATGACATTAATATTTAGTGTATTGCCACTTTTTTAAAAGAATAACTATCAATATGACAACTGCGTAGAGCTCTTTCGTAGTGCAATGAAGCTAATTTCTGCGGATTCCTTTAATTTACTTTTTGATTTGCTAAAGTATTGAAAGCTTTTTGCATATCAGCAGATAAAACTCGACTTTAATCTTCTGATTTTTAGATTAATGTTTATCTCATCAAATCACTACATGGACATAGTCTGAAAACTAAACTAGCATTGGAAAGGCTAATTAATAAAATACAGTGTTTCTGTGCCCCACAAACTGCAATTTCCCCAGTCCTTTTCCTCAAAGATAACCTCTTTCTACTCTTAGCTGTTTCTTCTGCCATTTAAATACTTCACATTTCTAAGTAAAATACATATCCTGCTATCATTTGAATCACCAATTTTAGACATCATCCACTTATCTTTTTTATGGGAAATGAGAGTTTATTTCTCTTAGTCTGCCATCCGTCTGCTTCATACACTCATCTCCCACTTCCAATGCAGTCAAAATTTTTGGTTAAATCAGTAATCAATATTTGCATTTTTATGCCTTTACAAATATTGTTCACTGCTGAGAGTGATAGTATATTTAATCGTGATTTTCTTCCTTTTTTAAAAAATAAACTTTATTTTTAGAACAATATTAAATTTACAGAAAAAGTGTGAAGGTAGTACATACAGAGTTACCATATACTCTATACCTAGTTTCCCTTATTATTAACATATTAGTATAGTACATTTGTTATATAATTAATGAACCAATACGGTTACATTATTATCAGCTAGAGTCCATAGTTAATTCAGATTCCCTTTGTTTTTACCTAATGTCCTTTTCCTCTTCCAGAATTCCATCCAAAAGACGACATTACATTTAGTTGTCATGTCTCCTGCTCCTCTTGGTTGTAACAGTTTCTCAGAGTTTCCTTTTTTTCAATGACTTTCCTATTTTTTTTCCCTGAGGTAGAACATGCCTTGATTTTTTTCATTTGGTTGGTGCTGTTTTTTTTTTAATCTTGCTAATTTTTTCCATGTCTTCCTACAGTCTCTTAGTACATTTCCCACAAGATCACTCAGATCAGGTAATTTAACAATTCCAATTGCTTTCCTTAGGACTCTCTCTGCTGAGGACTTCTGCTTTCTCTGAACTGGTGCTCTGGGTCTGTTGTGTCTCTGGATTTGCCTTGCTCTCAGCTGTGGAATTGACCTTACATTTCTCCTGGGATCCATTCCCTATATCCTGGGTTTCATGCCTTCCTCCTTCTTGGTTTATTCTCTTGTGTTGGAATAGTATATTCTCTAGTAGTTTCTTAGGTTAAAAAGAAGATATGGCAGAAAGCATTGTGAAAGTAGCCCTCAGAATGTCTGCCTCTTGAGTCAGTTTGCTCCGGTCTGGACTGGTTACCTTTTTATGCCTGTTGCACAGACAATCCTGAAGATTCCCTTTGCTTCTCCCCAGGGTTGTATTTCCTGTTCTGTATACCCCACATTTTCCTCCTTCTTGATTTATTCTTTCATTTTGGTAGATATACAGAGTAGGTTCCTGAAAATGATGCATAGAAACTATACTCAAGACTTAAATTATCAAGGATTAAGGAAAATTAACTCATTATGTGTTTGAAATCATTTTCTCTAGAATTTTGAAGACATTGCTCCATTGTCTTGTACCTTCCAGTGTTGCTGTTGAGAATTCCAAAGCCATTCTGTTTTCTGATCTTTTGTATATGAATTGTCCCCTCACCACCACCCCTTTCCAGAATATAGGATCTCTTTTATCTCCAGTGTTCTAAATCTCATATGGATTTGCTATAGTATATATCTGTTTTCATCATATGTGGGTGCTTTCAGTCTGCAAACACGATATTCAGTTCTGGACGTTTTCTTGAGTTATTTCACTCATGATTTCCTCCCTTCTATATTCTCTCTTCTCATTCTGGAAGACTCATTATTTGAATATTGGATGTCCTCGACTGATGATGTTATTGTTGTTTCTTATTTTGCATCTGTTATTTTGTTCTACTCTCTGAACTTTGTTCTACTCTCTGAGTGTACTCTTATTTTCTGATCCTATTATTAAGTAGCTTTCTGTTCTTGTTTCATAGATGCAATGTCTTCCTGTATCTCTCTGAGGATATTAGTGATAGTTTACTTTTTTAAAGTTTTTTACTCCTTGTTTCTGTTTTCTCAAAATTATTTTTCTATTTTTATTTCTCTCCCATGTTAGATGCTTTGCTCAGCTATTTGTTACTCCTTGGATATCTTCTCAACATTAGCAGTGGGAACTGAAAGCTGATTGGAAGCTCTGTCAAACTAAAAAAAAATGTTTGTCCAGCTTTACTGAGGTCTAATTGACAAAAATTATATACATTAAAGGTGAATGTGATGGTTTCATATAAATATACATTGTGAAATGATCACCACAGTCAAACTAATTAGCATTTATTACCTCACATAGTTACCTTTTTTTTTTTCATCTCCGCATCCCCATCCCCTCTGGTAACCATGAGTTTGTTCTCTGTACCTGTGAGTCTTTTATTGTATTGTTATATTTGTTCATTTGTTTTCTTTTTTAGATTCCACATATAAGTGATATCATGCAGTGTTTGTCTTTCTCTGTCTTACTTTATTTTCACTTAGCATAATGCCCACCAGGGTCGTACATGCTGTCACAAATGTCAATATTTCATTCCTTTTTATGGCTGAGTATTATTGCATCATATGTATGTATATGTATGTGTATACATATATACACACACATATATATACATATATGACATCTTTATTCATTAATCTATTGATAGACACTTAGGTTGCTTCCATATCTTGACTATTGTAGTAATGCTACAATGAACATAGGAATGCATGTATCTTTTCAAATTAATGGGTTTTTTAAAATTTTTATTCAGATATATACCCAGATGTGGGATTGCTGGGTCATATGGCAGTTCTATTTTTCATTTTTTAAAAATTTTTTTTATTGAGGTATAATTGACATATAAGATTGTATTAGTTTCACATCTACAATATAATGATTCTACATTTGTATATATTGTGAAATGATTATCACCATCAGTCACCATATATAGTTACAAAACTTTTTTTTCTTCCAATGAGAACTTTTAAGATCTATTCTCTAAGCAACTTTCAAATTTGCAATACAGTATTATTAACTATATTGTTAACAATTATACGTCTGCATAACATTTATTTTGTAACTGGAAGTTTGTACCTTTTGACTTCCCTAACCCATTTTGCCCCCATGTCCAGCAACCACTAATCTGTTTTCTGTATCTGTGAGCTTGGTTTTTGTTTGTTTGTTTGCTTTAGATTCCACATATAAGTGAGATTATATGGTATTTGTCTTTCTCTGTCTGACTTATTTCATAATGCCCTCGAGGTCCATCCATGTTGTCTCACTTGACAAGATTTCATTCTCTCTTTTTTTTTTTTTTACATCTTTATTGGAGTATAATTGCTTTACAATGGTGTGTTAGTTTCTGCTTTATAACAAAGTGAATCAGTTATACATATACATATGTTCCCATATCTCTTCCCTCTTGCATCTCCCTCCCTCCCCACCTCCCTATTCCACCCATCCAGGCAGTCACAAAGCACCGAGCTGATCTCCCTGTGCTATGCGGCTGCTTCCCACTAGCTATCTACCTTACGTTTGGTAGTGTATATATGTCCATGCCTCTCTCTCGCTTTATCACAGCTTACCCTTCCCCCTCCCCATATCCTCAAGTCCATTCTCTAGTAGGTCTGTGTCTTTATTCCTATCTTACCCCTAGGTTCTTCAGGACATTTTTTTTCCCTTAAATTCCATATATGTGTGTTAGCATACGGTATTTGTCTTTCTCTTTCTGACTTACTTCACTCTGTATGACAGACTCTAGGTCTATCCACCTCATTACAAATAACTCAATTTCGTTTCTTTTTATGGCTGAGTAATAGTCCATTGTATATATGTGCCACATCTTCTTTATCCATTCATCTGATGATGGACACTTAGGTTGTTTCCATCTCTGGGCTATTGTAAATAGAGCTGCAATGAACATTTTGGTACATGACTCTTTTTGAATTATGGTTTTCTCAGGGTATATGCCCAGTAGTGGGATTGCTGGGTCATATGGTAGTTCTATTTGTAGTTTTTTAAGGAACCTCCATACTGTTCTCCACAGTGGCTGTATCAATTTACATTCCCACTAACAGTGCAAGAGAGTTCCCTTTTCTCCACACCCTCTCCAGCATTTATTGTTTGTAGATATTTTGATGATGGCCATTCTGACCCGTGTGAGGTGATACCTCATTGTAGTTTTGATTTGCATTTCTCTAATGATTAGTGATGCTGAGCATCCTTTCATGTGTTTGTTGGCAATCTGTATATCTTCTCTGGAGAAATGTCTATTTAGGTCTTCTGCCCATTTTTGGATTGGGTTGTTTGTTTTTTTGATATTGAGCTGCATGAGCTGCTTGTATATTTTGGAGATTAATCTTTTGTCAGTTGCTTCATTTGCAAATGTTTTCTCCCATTCTGAGAGTTGTCTTTTCATCTTGTTTATGGTTTCCTTTGCTGTGCAAAAGCTTTTAAGTTTCATTGGGGCCCATTTGTTTGTTTTTATTTCCATTTCTCTAGGAGGTGGGTCAAAAAGGATCTTGCGGTGATGTATGTCATAGAGAGTTCTGCCTGTTTTCCTCTGAGACTTTTATAGTGTCTCATCTTACATTTAGGTCTTTAATCTATTTTGATGTTATTTTTGTGTGTGGTGTTAGAGAGTGTTCTAATTTCATTCTTTTACATGTAGCTGTCCAGTTTTCCCAACACCACTTATTGAAGAGGCTGTCTTTTCTCCATTGTATATTCTTGCCTCCTTTATCAAAGATAAGGTGACCATAGGTACATGGGTTTATATCGGCTTTCTATCCTGTTCCATTGATCTATATTTCTGTTTTAGTGCCAGTACCATACTGTCTTGATTACTGTAGCTTTGTAGTAGAGTCTGAAGTCCAGGAGCCTGATTCCTCCAGCTCCGTTTTCTTTCTCAAGATTGCTTTGGCTATTCAGGGTCATTTGTGTTTCCATACAAATTGTAAAATTTTTTGTTCTAGTTCTGTGAAAAATGCCATTGATAGTTTGATAGGGATTGTACTGAATCTGTAGATTGCTGTGGGTAGTGTACTCATTTTCACATTGTTGATTCTTCCAATCCAAGAACATGGGATATCTCTCCATCTGTTTGTATCATCTTTAATTACTTTCATCAGTGTCTTATAGTTTTCTGCATACAGGTCTTTTGTCTCCTTAGGTAGGTATTATATTCTTTTTGTTGCAATGGTAAATAGGAGTGTCTCCTTAATTTCTTTTTCAGGTTTTTCATCATTAGTGTATAGGAATGCAAGACATTTCTGTGCATTAATTTTGTATCCTGCTACTTTACTAGATTCATTGATTAGCTCTAGTAGTTTTCTGGTAGCGTCTTTAAGATTCTCTCTATGTATAGTATCATGTCATCCGCAAACAGTGACAGCTTTAATTCTTCTTTTCCAATTTGGATTCCTTTTACTTCTTTTTCTGCTCTAATTGCTGTGGCTAAAACTTCCAAAACTATGTTGAATAATAGTGGTGAGAGTGGACAACCTTACCTTGTTCCTGATTTTAAAGAAATGGTTTCAGTTCTTCACCATTGAGAACGATGTTGGTTGTGGGTTTGTCATATATGGCCTTTATTATGTTGAGGTAAGTTCCCTCTATGCCTACTTTATGGAGGGTTTTTATCATAAATGGGTGTTGAATTTTGTCAAAAGCTTTTTCTGCATCTATTGAGATGATCATATGGTTTTTATCCTTCAGTTTGTTAATATGGTTTATCACATTGATTGATTTGCATATATTGAAGAATCCTTGCATTCCTGGGAGACACCCCACATGATCATGGTGTATGATCCTTTTAATGTGCTGTTGGATTCTGTTTGCTAGTATTTTGTTGAGGATTTTTGCATCTATGGTCATCAGTGATATTGGCCTGTAGTTTCCTTTTTTGTGACATCTTTGGTTGTGGTATCAGGGTGATGGTGGCCTCATAGAATGAGTTTGAGAGTATTCCTCTCTCTGCTATATTTTGGAAGATTTTGAGAAGGATAGGTGTTAGCTCTTCTCTAAATGTCTGATAGAATTTGCCTGTGAAGCCATCTGGTCCTGGGCTTTTGTTTTTGGAAGATTTTTAATCACAGTCTCATTTTCAGTGCTTGTGATTGGTCTGTTTATATTTTCTATTTCTTCCTGGTTCAGTCTCAGAAGGTTGTGCTTTTCTAAGAATTTGTCCATTTCTTCTAGGTTGTCCATTTTATTGGCATAGAGTTGCTTGTAGTAATCTCTCAAGATCTTTTGTATTTCTGCAGTGTCAGTTTTTACTTCTCCTTTTTCATTTCTAATTCTATTCATTTGAGTTTTCTCCCTTTTTTCCTTGATGAGTCTGGCTAATGGTTTATCAATTTTGTTTATCTTCTCAAATAACCAGCTTTTAGTTTTATTGATCTTTGCTATTGTTTCCTTCATTTCTTTTTCATTTATTTCTGATCTGACCTTTATGATTTCTTTCCTTCTGCTAACTTTGGGTATTTTCTCTTCTTCTTTCTCTAATGGCTTTAGGTGTAAGGTTAGGTTGTTTATTTGAGATATTTGTTTCTTCTGGTAGTATTGTATTGCTATAAACTTCCCTTTTAGAACTGCTTTTGCTGCATTCCATAGGTTTTGGGTCTTCGTGTTTTCTTTGTAATTGTTTCTAGGTATTTTTCGATTTCCTCTTTGATTTCCTCAGTGATCTCTTGGTTATTTAGTAGTGTATTGTTTAGCCTTCATGTGTTTGTAGTTTTTACAGTAATTGATATCTAGTCTCATAGTGTAGTGGTTGTAAAAGCTACTTGATATAATTTCAATTTTCTTAAATTTACCAAGGCTTGATTTGTGAACCAAGATATGATCTATCCTGGAGAATGTTCCATGAGCACTTGAGAAGAAAGTGTATTCTGTTGTTTATGGATGGAATATCCTATAAATATCAATTAAGTCCATCTTGTTTAATGTATCATTTAATTCTTATGTTTCCTTTTTTATTTTCATATTGGTTGATATGTCCATTGGTGAAAGTGGGGTGTTAAAGTCCCCTACTATGATTGTGTTACTGTCAGTTTCCCTTTTTATGGCTGTTAGCATTTGCCTTATGTATTGAGGTGCTCCTATGTTGGGCGCATATATATTTACAATTGTTATAGCTTCTTGGATTGACCCCTTGATCATTATGTAGTGTCCTTGTCTCTTGTAATAGGCTTTATTTAATAGTCTATTTTGTCTGATATGAGAATTGCTACTCCGGCTTTCTTTTGGTTTCCATTTGCATGGAATATCTTTTTCCATTCCTTCACTTTCAGTCTGTATGTGTCCCTATGTCTGAAGTGGGTCTCTTGTAGACAACATATATACGGGTCTTGTTTTTGTGTCCATTCAGCCAATCTACATCTTTTGGTTGGAGAATTTAATCCATTTACATTTAAGGTAGTTATCAATATGTATGTTCCTATTACTGTTTTCTTAATTGTTTTGGGTTTGTTATTGTAGGTCATTTCCTTCCCTGTGTTTCCTGCCTTGAGAAGTTCCTTTAGCATTTGTTGTAAAGCTGGTTTGGTGGTGCTGAATTCTCTTAGCTTAGTTTGTCTGTAAAGGTTTTAATTTCTCTGTCAAATCTGAATGAGATCCTTGCCGGGTAGAGTAATCTTGGTTGTAGGTTTTTCCCTTTCATCACTTTAAATATGTCATGCCAGTCCCTTCTGGCCTGCAGAGTTTCTGCTGAAAGATCAGCTGTTAACCTTTTGGGGATTCCCTTGTATGTTATTTTTTGTTTTTCCCTTGCTGCTTTTAATATTTTTTCTTTGTATTTAATTTTTGATAGTTTAATTAACATGTGTCTTGGTGTATTTCTCCTTTGATTTATCCTGCATGGGACTCTCTGTGCTTCCTGGACTTGACTGTTTCCTTTCCCATATAAGAGTTTTCAACTATAATCTCTTCAAATATTTTCTCAGCCCCTTTCTTTTTCTCTTCTTCTTCTGGGACCCCTATAATTCAAATGTTGGTGCATTTAATGTTGTCCCAGAGGTCTCTGAGACTGTCCTCATTTCTTTTCATTCTTTTTTCTTTATTCTGCTCTGTGATAGTTATTTCCACAATTTTATCTTCCAGGTCACTTATCCGTTCTTCTGCCTCAGTTATTCTGCTATTGATTCCTTCTAGAGATTTTTAAATTTCATTTATTCTGTGTTCATCATTGTTTGTTTGCTCTTTAGTTCTTCTACGTCCTTATTAAACATTTCTTGTATTTTCTGCATTCTATTTCCAAAATTTTGGATCATCTTTACTGTCATTACTCTGAATTCTTTTTCAGGTAGACTACCTATTTCCTCTTCATTTGTTTGGTCTGGTGGGTTTTTACCTTACTCCTTCATCTGCTGTGTGTTTCTCTGTCTTCTCATTTTGCTTAACTTACTGTGTTTGGGGTCTCTTTCACAGGCTGCAGGTTCGTAGTTCCCATTGTTTTTGGCGTCTGGCCCCAGTGGCTAAGGTTAGTTCAGTGGGTTGTGTAGGCTTCCTGGTGGAGGGGACTAGTGCCTGTGTTCTGTTGGATGAGGCTGGATCTTGTCTTTCTGGTGGGCAGAACTGCATCCGGTGGTGTGTTTTGGGGTGTCTGTGGACTTATTATGATTTTAGGCAGCCTCTCTGCTAATGGGTGGGGTTGTATTCCTGTCTTGCTCATTGTTTGGCATAGGGTGTCCAGCACTGTAGCTTGCTGGTCATTGCATGGAGCTGGGTCTTAGCATTGAGATGGAGATCTCTAGGAGAGCTTTCGCTGTTTGATATTACCTGGAGCTGGGAGTTCTCTGGTGGACCAATATCCTGCACTTGGCTCTCCCGTCTCAGAGGCACAGGCCTGACACCCGGCTGGAGCCCCAATACCCTGTCAGCCACATGGCTTTCTCTTTTTTGTTCACATAGCTCCTGGGTTTCAGCTTTGGATTTGGCCCCGCCTCTGAATGTAGGTCACCTGAGGATGTCTGTTCTTCACTCAGACGGGATAGGGTTAAAGTAGCAGGTGCTTAGGGGTCTCTAGCCTACTCAGGCCGTGGGGAGGGAAGGGTACAGTGTGCGGGGCGAGCCTGCGGCGGCAGAGGCCAGCATGACGTTGCAACAGCCTGAGGCGTGCCGTGTATTCTCCCGGGGAAGTTGTCCCTGGATCACGGGACCCTGGCTGTGTCAGGATGCACAGGCTCTCTGGAGGGGAGGTGGGGATAGTGACTTGTGCTTGCACAGAGGGTGCTTGATGGCTCCAGCAGCAGCCTTAGTGTCTCATGCCCATCTCTGATGTCCGTGCTGGTAGCCGTGGCTCACGCCCATCTCTGGAACTTGTTTAGGCAGTGCTCTGAATCCCCTCTTCTTGTGCACCCAGAAACAATGGTTTCTTGCCGCTTAGGCAGGTCCAGACTTTTTCCCGGACTCCCTCCCGACTAGCTGTGGTGCTCTAGCCCCCTTCAGGCTGTGTTCACGCAGCCAACCCGAGTCCTCTCCCTGGGATCTGACCTCCAAGCCGGAGCCTCAGCTCCCAGCCCCCACCCACTCTGGTGGGTGAGCAGACAGGCCTCTCCGGCTGGTGACTGCTGCTCAGCACTGATCCTCTGTGCGGGAATCCCTCCCCTTTGCCCTCTGTACCCCTGTTGCTGCGCTTTCCTCCGTGGCTCCGAAGCTTCCCCGCCACCACCCCTGTCTCCACCAGTGAAGGGGCTTCCTAGTATATGGAAACTTTTCCTCCTTCACAGCTCCCTCCCATAAGTGCGGGTCTCATCTCTAATCTTTTGTCTCTGTTTTTTCTTTTTTTTTGCCCTACGTGGGGAGTTTCTTGCCTTTTGGGAAGTCTGAGGTCTTCTGCCAGCGTTCAGTAGATGTTCTGTAGGAGTTGTTCCACATGTAGATGTATTTCTGATGTATTTGTGGGGAGGAAGGTGATC
This sequence comes from Grampus griseus, assembly GCF_964374135.1. Taxonomy (NCBI): domain Eukaryota; kingdom Metazoa; phylum Chordata; class Mammalia; order Artiodactyla; family Delphinidae; genus Grampus; species Grampus griseus. The sequence goes on from NC_139019.1 coordinate 100,642,462, forward strand.
TCCATGTCTTACTCCTCTGCCATCTTCAAGGTCTCTCCCCTTTTTTTTTTCTTGTTGCAGTCTTTGTTTTAAAGTCTATTTTGTCTGATATAAGTATTGCTACCCCAGTTTTCTTTTGGTTTTCATTTGCATGGAATGCCTTTTTCCATCCCCTCACTTTCAGTCTGTATGTGTCTTTAGATCTGAAATGAGTCTCTTGTAGGCAGCATATATATGGATCTTGTTTTTGTATCCATTCAGCCACTCTACGTCTTTTGATTGGAGCATCTAGTCCATTTACATTTAAAATAATTATTGATAGCTATGTACTTATTGCAATTTTGTTAATTGTTTTCTGGTTGCTTTTTGTAGTTTTTTGTTCCTTTCTTCTTCTTTGACTCTCTTCCTTTGGGATTTGATGACTGTGTTTCATGTTTTGTTTTGATTTCTTTCTCTTTTTGTGTGTGTTATCTATTATACATTTTTGGTTTGTGGTTACCAGGAGGTTTATATATAAGCATATATATAATTATTTTTAAGTTGATGATCTCTTAAGTTCCAACACATTCTACCAACCCTATATCTTTACCCTCCCCACCACAAATAATGTCTTTGTCATCTTTTTGTGTTGTGTATTCCTTAATTACTTATTATGGATATAGATGATTTTACTACTTTTGTCTTAAACTTCCTACTAGCTTTATAATCTTACCTTTACTGTACTATATGTTTGCCTTTGCCAACGAGATTTTCCTTTTGTAATTTTCATATTTCGTGTTGTGTTTCTTTTCTTCTTAGAGAAGTCCCTTTATCATTTCCTGTAAAGCTGGTTTGGTGGTGCTGAACTCTTTTAACTTTTGCCTGCCTGTAAAACTCTTTATCTCTTTTTCAAATCTGAATGTTAGCCTTGCTGGGTAGAGTATTCTTTGTTGTAGGTTTTTTCCTCTCACCACTTCAAATACATCATGCCATTCCCTTCTGGCCTGGAGAGTTTCTGCTGAAAAGTCAGGTGACAGTCTTATGGGAGTTCCCTTGTATATAACTAGTTGCTTTTCCCTTGCTGCTTCTAAGATTCTGTCTTTATCTTTAATCTTGCCATTTTAATTACAACGTGTGTTGGTGTTGTTCTGTTTGGGTTCATCTTGTTTTAGACTCTGTGTTTCTTGGACTTGGATGTCTGTTTCCTTTACCAGGTTAGGGAATTTTTCAGCTATTATTTCTTTAAATAAATTTCTGCCCTTTTCTCTCTCTCTTCTCTTTCTGGGACCCCTATAATGTGAATGTTAGTATTCTTGATGTTTTCTAAGGCATCTCTTAAACTATCTTTACTTTTTTATTTTTATTTATTTATTTATTTTTTGCAGTACGCAGGCCTCTCACTGTTGTGGCCTCTCCCGTTGCGGAGCACAGGCTCCGGACCCTCAGGCTCAGTGGCCATGGCTCACAGGCCCAGCCACTCCGCAGCATGTGGGATCTTCTCGGACCGGGGCATGAACCCGTGTCCCCTGCATCGGCAGGCAGACTCTCAACCACTGCGCCACCAAGAAAGCCCATATCTTTACTTTTTAAAATCCTTTTTCTTGGCTTAAAAAAAAATAAATCCTGGGTGATTTCCACTACTCTGTCTTCCAGGTTGCCAGTCCATTCCTCTATATCATCTAATCTACTGTCAGTTTCCTTCTGTTGTATTTTTAATTTCAGTTATTCTATTCTTCTGCTCTGTTTGGTTCTTCTTTATATGTTCTAATTCTTTGTTAACATTCTCAGTGTGTTCATCTATTTTTCTCCTGAGTTCATTGAGTATCTTTATGATCATCACATTGAACTCTTTTTTTTTTCAATTGGGGTATAGTTGCTTTACAATGTTGCTTTAGTTTCTGCTGTACAACGAAATGAATCAGCTATGTGTGTACATATATCCCCTCCCTCCCACCCCCCCACCCCCATCTTTACTGGATAGATTGCTTATCTCCATTTGGCTTAGTTCTTCTGGGGTTTCATCTTGTTGCTTCGTTTGGAACATATTCCTCTGTTGCCTCATTTTGTCTCATTCATTGCTTTTATTTCTATGTCTTAGGTAAACTGATTACATTTTCCAATCTTGAAGAAGTGGCCTTATGTGGGAGACATCCTATGGGGCTCAGGAACATACTCCTTTTTGGTCACTTGAGCTGTACACCCTAGAGTTGCCCCCTATGTGGGCTGTGTGGGCATTTCTCTTGTGGTGGGCTCACTACTAGGTGGGGCTGGCCCCCAACTTAGTTGGCTATCAGGTCCTGCCTCATATGGAGGCTGTCAGCCTGCTGATGGGTAGGGCTGGGTCCCAGTGGGGCTGACTGCTTAGGACTGGTGTTGACCTGCTCCTGGGTGCATAAGGCCCTGGTGCTGATAGGCTAGAGGGAGGACTCCAAAATGGTGCTTGCCAGCATCAGTCTCCTTGTGGAAGAATGAGCTCCCCAAAATGGATACTGCCAGTGTCTGTGTTCTCAGGGAGAGTATCAATTGCCTCCTACCTCTCCAGCAGGCTTTCCAAGATCAGCAGGTATGTCTAACTAAGGCTCCTTTCAGATTACTGCCCCTGTACTGGGACTTGGAGTATGTGAGATTTTGCATGTGCCCTTTAAGCAGGGTCTCTGTTTCCCACAGCCCTCTGGCTCTCCTGTACACAAGCCCCATTGGCCTTCACAGCCACATGTTCTGGGGGCCTGTCTTCTCAGTACAGGAACTCTGGGCTGGGGAGCCCCATGTGGAGTTTGAACCCCTCACTCCTTGGGGAGAACCTCTCCAGTTGTGATTATCCTTTTGTTTGTGTTGTTGCCTACCCCAGGAATGTGGGTCTTGACTATACTGATCTCTACCCCTCCTACCAGGTCTTGTTGTGGTTCGTTCTTTATATCTTTAGCTGTGGAAAATCTTTTCTGCTAGTCTTCAGGTCATTCTCATCAATAGTTTCTGTGTAAATAGTTGAAGTTTTGGTGTGCCTGTGGGAGGAGCTGAGCCCAGGGTCTTCCTGCTCCACCGTCTTGGCCACACCCAAGGCCTATCAAATTTGAACATCACTGAAGAGTAATCTCATTGGGCTGTTTGTAGGGAATTTCCAATGTTGGTATTTCTAGCTTTTTTTCTCTTGGGCTTGTCAGATTTCCCAGAGAATATCTTCATGTTTCTTGCCTGGAAGGTAAAGGTGTAGCTGCCAGCCTCTGTAAGGTTACAGCATTCAGCATTCAATATGTATATGATCATTTACTCCCAGACCCCAACTATTTTTTGATAAGAGTTTCCATGCCCTCAGCTGGGCAAGTCAACTTCTGATGCAAAGACTCTCTTTTTTACGCTCTCTTGAGGAAATATCCTCTGGAACTGTGCAAAGATGGAAGAGGGGATTAAGGGATTTTTCCCAATTCTCAGCCTCATTCAATCTTCCTTCTTTTAGCCAACTACCTCCTATTCTAGATGTATCTTCTGTTCCTCTCGCTGATCTTTTTGGGTATTGTCCTGTGTAAATCAGGTTGATTTTCAGCTTTCCCACTGCTGGCTTTAATTTGGCTTTTACTTGTTTGCTGAAAGTTACTTCTCATCTATCTGCTTTCTAGCTTATAAAAATCTTTTTGCTATTCTCTCTTCTCCTGCTTTTCCTATCTTTATGCGTCAAAAAAAAAGAGAGAGAGAAATTCCTTGTTGCAGTTTTACTGGGGCTAGATGGAGTGAAATTATGTATGTTCAATTTGTTATCTTAACCCATAAATCCTAACATTAGTTTCTTTTTTAAGTGCAACATAATATTCATAGTGTAGGTACACCAAAATATTTTTACCCATAATATGGTAGAATTTGTTTCTCTGCTCATGGTTACGTGTTAGCTACCCTCCACAATAATCCCGATTAATTCTTGCCTCCTGAGACTCAAACCATTGTATAGTGGCTTTCACACTAAATAGGCTAACCTTTGTAACCAGCAGGATATTGCAGAAATGATGGAGTGTGAATTCTTAGGGTAGGTGTACTTTCTGCCCTGAGCTCTTTTGGATATTTTTGCTTTGGAGGAAGCCTCGATGTGTCTATGGAGAGGTCCAAGTGGCCAGGAACTGAAGCTTCCTGCCAACAATCAACATTAACTTACCAGGCATGTGAGTGAACCACTTTGTGAGTGGATCCTGCAGTCCAGTAGAGTCTTAAGTTGTAGCCTTGGTGTACATCTCGTCTGCAACTTAAACTGCTCCCAGATTCATGACCAACAGAAACTATATAATAAGTACATATTGCTTTAAGCAGCTAAAATTTGGGGGTAATTTTTTACTTGATAATAGATAACTCATACAGATTTTTTTTTTCTTTTTTTTTTGTCCACTTGCATTATCTTGGGAATTGTGTGTTCACACTGTGTCCATTTTTGATTGTGCTATTAAGAAAATTATGTATTCTTTACATATAAAATATACATTAATGCTTTGTCATATGTGTTGCATTTATTTTTTCAGTTTATTGAATGTTTTTTAAACTTTACGGTCTTTGGTTTACATTAATTTTAAATCTTTATCTACTCTAATATAGTATAATCTTTCCCCTAATGTCTTTGACATTTGTTTTTTGTAATAAGACTTTGTCTGCTTTAAGGTTTTGTAGCTCTGTTTCTTCCTAGAGCTTTTTACTATACGTGGAATTCACTTTAAAAATGAATTTTACTTTTCTTTCAGATGGAGAGCCAGTTACCCATAAACTATTCATTACACCATTTATTTATACTATTTTTAACATTTATTAAAACTTTACTATTTAAATACTGATTAAAACTATTTAAACATTCAGCTATTTATTGAATAGCTTATTTTTTTACCCTCACAGCTTTGAAATACCATTGTTGTTTCATATTATGTTCCCATCTATTAAGGAATTTATTTCTGAGCTATTTGGTTCCCTTCATCATTTGTCTAATTTTGCTCCAGGATTATACTGGTTTAAATACTATGGCTTTATAGTATGTTTTAACATCCTGTAGATTAACTTATCCTCTCTCTTTTTTTTTTTTTTTTTTTTTTGGTTCAAACCTGCCCTGGCTATTCATTTTTCAGACAATCTTGTCACGTTTCTTAGCTGGTTGGGCATTTGATTGTATTAACTTTATAACTTGTTTTGGTGAAAACTTACCCAAGAAAATCAAAAAAATATTGATCCTTCCCATTCAGAAACATGATAAAACTATTTTCAGATTTTCTTTTGTGTCCTTTAATGTTTTTTTAGTTTTCTTCATATGGGTCTTGCACATTTAAGTTTATCTTTAGAAATTTTATAAGTTTTTAATGTGTCGTTAATGAAGTCTTTTGGTTTTCCCTGTTATTTTCTAATTGGTTAATGTTGTTGTGTAAGCAAGCTATTGAATATGAAATCTAATGATTTGTATATGATGATTTAATATCTGGCACCTTATGAAACTCTTTTATTAGTTCTAATAAGTTGTTAGTTGATTCTGTTCTACGTAGGTCATTTCATCTACAAGTAACATTAGTTTTATATCTTCCTATCCAATATCTATACCTCTTATTTATTTTACTTGTCTTATTGCATTGGCTAGGGCCTCCAGCAGAATGTCAAACAATACTTGTGATAAAGTTATTGACACTATTCTTATGCTTCCTTATACGATGTTGAATAGGATATTTGCTATAGGGTTGTGGTAACCTTTATCAAGTTAAAGATGGTTCTTGTTATTTCCAGCCTGTTAAGAATTATTAGGAAGAGGTGTACTGATTTATTAATGTTGTTTCAAATTTTATTTTCATTTTTAAAAATTTTTTATTATTTTTATTCAAACAGAAAGTCACAAAAATTATAATCATCCTCATCAGTTCACTCAGTCCCATGTAATTAGTTTTTTTTTCATCTTGATCTTTTGTTAGCACTTTTATGAATTCATCAGTTTTCCATTAGAGTTCTGAAAATGCTTATTCATTCAGTTCAGCAGTATAGTCAGTTACCAGAAACCTGTATTTGTCAGAGTCTTTTCTATGAATTCCTTGAAGATGAAACCCTTTTATAGGAACATTTTTGCAAAAGCATCAGAGTACACCCAGAACTGTCTGTAAATGACAAAAGACTTAAAAATTAACACGGTTAAAGATTTGATGAAAGTTCATAGTAACGCAATTGACAATGAAATGTAGTTATTTCTGAGATATACATTTTAAAGTAATAACTAGAATTATGACTTATAACATTATACCAGAACATATAAGATTTTTAGAAATTTCATGTAATGTCTGAAACATTTATATTAACATATTTCCATACAAATAACCCACAGAAAGTTTAGTATTAGTCAAAATTTATTTTCATACTCATTTATTTTGGTTCTTTTCTAATCTGACAATGTTGAGAAATACGGCAACAGATTTCCTAATGTTTAACTATCTTTATATTACTGGGATAAATCTTGTTTGGTCATGATATGTTAGTCTTATAACTGAATGTTGAATATGTAATATATTCTAGATAGATTTTGGTCAAGACTTCTAATATAAGTTGGTATTTAAAGCAGTTTATCATTAAGTTTGCTGAAATATACTTCTGCCCAATACTAGGTAAATGTAGTATTTTTATTGTAGGGGTTTCATACCCAGATTCCAGCAGAATTTTGTTATTTTTCTTATGTAATTTTCTGGCCTTTATTAACAGATACTAACTGTTCAACTTCTTACATGTGTACTTGCCATGTATTTTTATTAATGTTCTGAGAAGATACTTAGTTCACCGGTCACAGATTATAGAGCCATACTAAAAGATATGTAAGAACATCACAATAATACATTTGCCATGTTCTCTTACTTTAGTGCTATTCTCTTCTTCCCTTTAGAGTGGTTACCCACAGAACTTGATTAGAAATTTAGCTCTTCTAATTATTAGCTAGTAATTTCATAGCTATTTATCCTCTGAGCTTTAATTATACCATATGAAATAACAAATTATAACAACTATAGCTGCGCTGATAGACCCTCAAGAACACACCCACATATTGAGAGCTTGTATATATTTTCAGCCAGGCAAAATTACTCAGCTATTAGTAGAAGACAGCAAAAAAGGAAGAAAAAAAAATGGATTCATTTGGACCACCTGTCACATCTTCTTGGACCCATACATTTCTGACTTTTAAATCCAATGGGTAAATAGATGAGCCAAGCCAGACAAAGATATATATGGCAGGCTACTAGCAGGCTGTTGTGGAAGGATCGTATAAAAAGCATATTAAAAGCTTGATCAGCAATCTGTAGCCCAAGGATTTTATGATTACATAATCCTGGTTTACATTACACACTGAGCCCTTAATAACCTGTTTCCACCAATCCTGAAATTGTATGGGGGGTCTTCTGCCACAGGAACACTACTTCTGAGTCCCTGAAAGCCCTACTGTACATAACACTTCCTCATGGGGTTGTTATGAAGCTTAAATGAGACATGGGATGTAATAACATCTGGCATGATACCTGCTGGTTTTGTAAAGATGAGTATTTAAATGCTTATATAAAGCTTTAACAAAAAATGTGCCTGGCAATATGCCAAGAAGAGGATAAAAAATAATTTTTTTAAAGTACTTTCTGTAGAATCTAGGGCTGAGGCAGATAAATACATGGCACAATACCGTGTGATAGTCACCAGAGGTTTAACGGAACTTACAAGCCAGGCTCGGAACTGAGACAGCATGGAGCCCACAGAGCTGTTTGGTTACATCTGGAGGTGCTGGCCAGTGGAAGAAAAGAGAAAGCCTAGTCTGGTTATAGGGCACAGCCTATTCTGAGGCATGGCATTCTGACAGGCGGACACATCCTGGAGCTGCAAATGTGTGGTGAGAAGGTGAGGTCTTCACCTGAGGCTACTGTAGAGGGCTTTGCAGGGTCCACATCAGGCAAGTTCTTAAAGCTAAGGGCCTGATTATTCCTCTTTTGCATGACTAAGTTCTCATCATAAACTTCAGAGTTTCAAGTTGAAATGCCCCCTGGCCTCAAGCGCAAACTGAGTAGTCACAGCTGTTCACTTGCAGCCCAAGAAACTTGCTATACAAGTCACCTTCAAGTTTCTATTCTGCCCTGTGCTCTAACCTAAGAAAGAAACTCGGAGTTTGCAAATGTAATCTGATAACCAAATTTCCTCATTGGAACACTTCATCTTTTAGGTATTTTCAGGTTATTATGTTCTGGCCTGAGGGGCAGATTCCAGCCCTCACCTTTCTTTCTTCTTTCTTTCTTTCCCCCGCCCCCCCCCCACGTCTTCTATTTTTCTCTTATAGTTAAAAAGCCCTATACAGGCAGGATTTTAGAACTGGAGCATCGGAATGTGTGTCTCAGTGAGCAACCGACTTTAGGGCTCTGTATTATAGCATCATTCCCAAGTTCGACGGCTAACTCAGAAGGAGACGCTCACCCTGGAATCGAAGGGAAACAGTTAAGTCTTGGTAGAAGTAGTGCAGGGTTCGCTGCTGTTCGTGCCAGCCGAGTGTTAAGGCGAAAATTCAACAAAAAGCAAAATGAAGAGGCTCCATGCTTTTCTACTCCTTGCTGTCTGGCGATCTGTTAAGGGTGGTGTCTTGCAAATTGCAAGCCCAGCGCACGCTCGAACCTCAAGGGCAGGGAGCGTCGGGGTGCGGCCCTGTCCCCGGCGCGGTGGCGCGCACACCCCTTTTCTGCAGACTCACAGGTTTCCAGGCCCCGCCTCCTCCGGGCCCAGCTGATCTCTGCCGCCCTTTGGGCCTGAAACCCAGGAGCCCAGAGCCACACGCCCTCGGCTCCCGGCCCCCGGCTCCGTCTCCGGCCCCGGGCCCGCCCAGAGAGCGGCGGGCTACAGAGTCCCCACGCCCTCGGCTGCCGGCCCTCGGACTCCCGCCCCTGGCCCGCTCCGCGCACTGTCTGGGTCCCGTGGGCTCCGGGAAGAGAGGTGGGGCGGCTGGGCCGGGGGCGGGGCGGCGGCCGCGGCCGTGAGCCCGCCCCGCGCTCGCCCTCCGCTTGGCCGGCTGGCGCGACCATGGAGGTCTACATCCCGTCCTTTCGCTACGAGGAGAGTGACCTGGAGCGGGGATACACGGTAGGCGCCGGCCGCGGCGGGACAGTGCCCCGCGAGCCAGGCCTGCGGCTGCTGAGTCCGGAAGGTTCCTCCGGCAGCCGCCGCCCCTGCGCGGGGTTGAGGGGTGGGGTCCCTTCGCTCCCCTCCCTTTCCCTCCCTCCCCGGGCCCACTGGGAAGGCTGCGCCCCGGCGCGGGTGTCAAGGAAACAGGAGCCCCCTCCCTGGCGCGGCGGCGGCGGCGGGCGCTCGGGGTGCCCCGGTTTGGTCCCTTCCCCCTCCCTGCCCGGCTCCCGGCCTCTGGCTAGGAGCGCCGGGAGTCGTATCCTCGGACGCGGCGCTCGCCATTCTCCCCGCCGCCAGCCCTCTGGAGCCCGGGATGGGCTGCGTTCGTTTCTGGCACAGCTGCTCCTCTGTCCAGACAGAAGTGTCTTTGCGGGCGGGTTGATGTTGGTTTCCAAGTTACGTAGGGATTCATTCAGATGGAAAATACGCTAATTTAAAAAAATCATCATTTGTAGAATTTATTAGCCAAAGCAAACACATGTGTTGCTTTTAGATGATTCCCCAAGTTTTGTTGTTTTTTTTCTCGTTATGCAGTGCCATGAAATGGCAAAAATCAGGTACTCACTGAGCACCTGTTCCATACCTAGGACTGTGGTCTCTGAAGAATGAGAAACAGGATCCCTGCTTTCAAGAGTGGAGGAGTGGCAGGGAGGGCAGAGACCAGGGCCTGGAACCTTTGGATAATAAGTTTAGTAAATGAACTGTAGGTAGTTGATTTCCCAGCGAACTTAGACATCTTCATCTAGACAGTCATTGCTAGAGGGAGAAATGCCTCAGCCTGGGATAGACCTTGGAAAATTTTATTTCCATTTAAAGAACAGGTAGGCTTTGGGGAAAATTGCACAGGGCACTCTAAAGGATTGTTATTTTATTCACTTATTCACTTGTTATTTAATTCACCCACTTGCTAAACTCCAGTTACATTAGTTTGGCAGAGAAGTATTTTAATCTTTTCTCTAAAGATTATTGGGTTTTGGTGACAACTTATTTGGAACCTTGTGTTTTCATAGCGGGGATTAAATCACTCTCTCAAAGGAATTTTTAGAATTAAGAGTAGTGATGGAAAAAAAAAAAATCCAAGGAGTATGTGGGTTTCTAGAATTAAGTAGACTACTGGGTCCACGTATCACAAAACAAGTTCTCAAAGTGCCTTCCCTTGGGGGGAGGGGGGGACTTCAACCAAGGAAGAGCTGAGCTCCCTGGCTGTTATTTAGATAAATAAATGAGTTATGAAATTGATTAAATATACTGTATCTTCAAAAAAAGGGGTGGAGGAATGAACTTAAATTTGAACCTATTCAAGTCTTTTTCCTTAAGCCTAAAACCTTGGTGGTCTTTCCTTCTTTCAGGTGTCTCACCTCTCCCATCAGCATCAACAGTCATGGAGGGCTTTCCATCTTTAGGGCATTCTTTTAGCACCTGGAGATAAACAGGCTGCTTGTCAGGGGCCTTGGTCTCAGTAATCCAAGCAAAAAAGTTAATTACCTCCCCAAATAAGCACTTCGGTGGATCCGAATGGTTGGTTTTTTCTATTAGAGTGCCTGTGTTTTAACCCAAGTTTTCCTGTTTCTTTCTATTACTTGTGTTATGGCCAGCCATATGCCACACCCCAGGTTTTGAATTAAACTGATTTGGAAGGAGCCTTTTTCTTGGTAAACTTGGTAGGTAGAAGATTGCTTATGTGAGGAGAGTTTGTATGCTTTTTGAAAATTTACTTAAAAAAAAATCCTAATTTATGTAGGTTGGTAACCATTTTTTAAGATACTTCTGCGAGTGATTTTTTTCCTTTGTGAGTTTGTGAAGCAGATACTTTCTACCCTTGGCCAGCAGTTTTGGAATTGTACAGCAGTTTATTCATTCAGCAAACATTAACTGAGTGCCTGCTATGTGTCTGTATTCCGGGTGCTGGGAAGGTAGCATCAAATAATATTTCATCTTTTTAGAAAAACCCAGAATTTAAAAATATCTTCTCAGTTCCCTAAATAAGAAACTGGTAAAATAATGTATACTTTAGTGTAAAAAAGTACCTTTTTACTTTAGTGATTGTGTTTCAAATTTAAGAAATATTAAACTGCATTCTAACAAATTCAGTGACAGGAAATTTAAAGTACAGGATGATTTTTCCTCCTTCTTGTCCCATGCCCTTAGGGATAACGCATAGGGGTGCTTTCTTAGAGACTTTCCCCCTATGCTATGAAAACATGTTTGTTTCTTTTTTAGAATAAATAGCAGGATTTCACTATAACTGTCATTGTACAGCTTATGGATATCTTTCTGTGCCAATACGGATAGGTCTGTCTCCTTCTTACTGGTAGCGGAGGGATCTTCTGCAGAAGGAATGCACCGTAATTTGTTTACACAGATCTCTGTTGGTGGCCATTGACATTTGCTTCTAGTTTTTGGCAACTATGCCAAATGTTGAAATAAGATATCCCTGTACATGCTTTTTATGCCTACTACTAGGATTTCTGTAGAACATTAACTAGAAGTGGTACTTCTGGGCCTTCTAAGTTTTTATCAGTATTGCTCAATTGTTATTCAAAAAGCTTATACGAAGTTATGCTTTATGTATGAAGTAATTTACCTTTAAAGAGTGAATGTTTGCCATTTGAACATTTAAACATTTACCGTGGGCCTGCACTGTGTTAGGTGGGGAATTGAAAGGTGGAAGGATGTTGTTGCTGTCCTTAGGGACTCTCAGCCCATGCAGCAGGGGTCAGGTGGGGAAGGGTTAGAGTGCTCTGATGTCAGCTGGAGTCCTGAGGAGGAACAGGGCGGTTCAGCTCTGACTTAGGGTGGTGTGCTCTGGGTGGGGGGGGGGGGGGGGAGGAGGGGTGCTCAGGAATGCTGACATTTGAAATCTGATGAGAATTTTGCTGGGATTGTGAATTACAGAAAGAGGAAGTGCGGGGCAAAATTTCATCTCAGGAAGAAGGCATGTTAAACTCCCAGATTCACCAAAAAACAAACCACACCGAACAAAAAAAGGGCCACTTCTAAATCATTTTAGTTTACAAAGAAGCAGGAAAGGATATTGTAACAAAATGCAGGTGAACCCTTCCCACCCTACCCCTATCCCCCATAGTGTATTTGTTTGATATCTGTTTCCCTGCTAGGCTGTAAGCTCCTTGAGGCTAGGACAGTGTCACTCTCCACTGCTGTATCCTTGTACAGGGCTTATCACATAGTGAAAATTCACTACATCCGTGCTGAATAAATAATGAATGAGTCTTCTAATAGGAGAAGAAAGTCAGAAGCACAGTGATCCTGAGGCGTGAAGCAGCTCAGTGAGTTGGACTGGGGTTGTGCAGTGATTCCCGACAGAGAGAGGTGTGGAGAGACCAGATGGCTAGCCTTGAGAGCTATAAAGGGGTGTGGACTTCAGCTTCAGACAGTGGGAAGTCGCTGGAGTTTTAAGGAAGGAAGTAACATGATTAGCTTTGCATTGAGAAAGATGACCCTGGAGCATTAATCACGTAGGAGATGCAAAATGACCAGAAAGGAGAGGATGAGGGCTGAACTAAGGCAACTGGGAAAGGAAAGGGGAGGACTTACAGGAACCTCCAGGGTCTGGTGACCAGATGTGAGGCAGCAGGGTGACTCCCGCGAGTACTGGGTGCCAGTGACCAAAAAAAGAACTGACATGTGGGCAGTTTCATTTGGGGGCCTGCTGAGTTTTTTGTGGCAGATGAGGCTATTTGATTTTGGAGTTCAGGATACATAGAGAGGTCTGGGTGAGGGGTGTGAGGCAGGAAGAGAAAGAACAGTAGGTGCTTTATAAGAAGGAAAATGCTAGATATGGCTCACTGGCCTTGTCAGGTGAGGATGGAGAACAGTCCACTGGATATGAAAGGAAGCAGGTCCTGGGTGCCAGTATAGGTTAGTATTTATATTTTCCATTTTCAGATAACATGGTTGGTAAAAACAAAAGAAAACTAGAATTACCATTCATGTAACACCATAAAAGTTTGAAGGTATTAGATTTCATTTTCCATAGCTGTAAATATCGAGGCATTCAATTAGATAGATTTTCAAGTCCATTGTTTTTTTGGTTTTTTTTTTTTTTTTGCGGTACGCGGGCCTCTCACTGCTGTGGCCTCTTCCGTTGTGGAGCACAGGCTCCGGACGCGCAGGCTCAGCGGCCATGGCTCACGGGCCCAGCCGCTCCGCGGCATGTGGGATCTTCCCGGACCAGGGCACGGAACCCGTGTCCCCTGCATCGGCAGGCGGACTCTCAACCACTGCACCACCACGGAAGCCCTTCAAGTCCATTTTAACTGTATGTGTGTGACTGAGTGTGTTGTGTTTATATAAATACATCTTTTTCTTGAGATCTGGACTCTTTCACTGATTTACTTTATATCATGCTTTTCAATAGATAAGGCAGCTCCATATATACATGATCATAATATTGAGATATATGCAGGGATAATTATCAGTTTAATATTTTCTGGATTAAAATACACAAATAGAACAATATAATGAACCACCATTTACCCATTACTCACCTTCAATATTTTACAGTACTTATTTCGTTCACCACCCTTCATTCTTCCATTAAAAAAAAAAAATTCTGGAGTATTTTAAAGCAAATCCAAAATAAAATTTCACCTGTAAATATTTTACTGTGAATATCTGACAGGCAAAGACCTTTTAAAGAAACATAACCAAAATGTAAATACTACCACAAGGTTAGCAAAACCTTAATATCATCCCAATTCTTAGTTGTTTTTGTTGTTTTTAACATAACCGTAGTGCTCATATTGCCTTGGAATTAACAGTGGTCTGTGGGAAATATTATTATTGCCATTTTATATTTGTGAGAATGACACGTAAGATCAAGGGGGCCTGGCCACTTCCACTCTCTGTTTACTTTCATCCTCAGAGTCGCTTCCACCTGGTGACAAAATGGTAACATATTGCAGATTAAAAAAAAAAATCGTATTCTACAAAATCCAGAGGAAGAGAGGGTGTTTCTTCAGAGCAAGGGCACTTTTCTTCCTTCATATCTCGTTATCCCTAGTTAGTTCCTCAACCAATGCAGTTGCCAGAGGAATTCTGTGTGCTGATTGGCTGCCTTCACCATGATTCGTGTAATCACTGTGGCAAGGATAAGTTAACCAGACGGAGTGAAAATAGTTAGGGGGCATCCCTGGAGCTAGGAATGAGATCAGTCCATTCCTGCCACCTAACCCTGTAGACACCACAGCGGGAGAAGTTCAGAAGGATGGCAAGACCACAGTGCCCACAACGATTATCTTCCAGTCACCCTTTATAAGCATCTATGATGCAGGAGGCCTTTGTGTGACAAGGACATAGCTGGCACAGTGCCTCACACATGGTAAACTCACAGCATAGGCAAACATTAAACGTGTGTTGAGTGATTAAGTCAAGCATGTGTAAGATATGTTCCTTACCCTTAAAGACAAGAAATACAGTTTGAAAATATTCTTGAACATTAACAAACAGAATGCTACATTCACTTGAAAATCAAAAATTTTACAAGAGGATTGAATTTTGCAGATACGGTGCTTAGAAATTGATCTATTCTTTTAAAATAAACTTTTGATTTTGAAATCATTTTAGATTTGCAGAAAAGTTGCAAAATTAGTACCAACTGTTCCATATACCCCCTCACCCAGTTCCGCTGTTACCATCATCCATTACCATGGTAACGTCAAAATAAGGAAACCAGCATTGGTAACTTGTGATTAACTAAGCTCCAGACTTTTTGGATTTCACCAATTTTTCCACTAACGTGCTTTTTCTGTTCCAGGATCTCATCCAGGATACCACATTGTATTTAGTTTCATCTGCTTTGATGTGATACTAAGTAGTCCAAGTTGTAGTACACTGTCTCTCAAAAATGAGACAGGCATGTTATTAGATATGAACCTGTACAGATTAAATCAAATTTTGATTATTTCAGTTGCTTCCTTGGAAAGTTTTGCCACTTGGCAAAATCCTATTTATAATATTATACCAGTTTATGACAGAAGCTGACACAGCCTCACAATGAAAAGCACAGGCTGTGGCTGGACTCATGCTGTCTGCCTCATCTTGCCTGCAGCATTTAGCCTGAAGCCAGACTTTGGGCAAGCTACTTAATCTTCCTGTGTCTTATTTTCCTCATCTGTAAAAGAGGATACTAGTACAGACATACCTCAGAGATATTTCGAGTTCAGTTCCAGACCACTGCTTATTGCAATAAAGCGAGTCACACAAATTTTTTGGTTTCCCAGAGCTATAAAAGTTATGTTTACACTATACTGTAGTCTATTAAGTGAGCAGTCTCATTATGTCTAAAAAACATTTACATTGCTTAATTAAAAAATACCTTATTGGGGCTTCCCTGGTGGCACAGTGGTTGAGAGTCCGCCTGCCGATGCAGGGGACGCGGGTTCGTGTCCCAGTCCGGGAAGATCCCACGTGCCGCGGAGCGGCTGGGCCCGTGAGCCATGGCCGCTGGGCCTGCGCATCCGGAGCCTGTGCTCCGCAACGGGAGAGGCCACAACAGTGAGAGGCCCATGTACCGCAAAAAAACAAACAAACAAACAAAAAAAACCTTATTGCTAAAAGATGCAAACCATCATCAGAGCCTTCAGTGAGTTGTAATCTTTATACTGGCGGAGAGTCTTGCCTTGACGTTGATGTCTGCTGACTGATCAGGGTGATAGTTGCCGAAGGTTGTGGTGCTGTGTCTATTTCTTAAAATAAGACAACGGTGAAATTTGCTGCACTGATGGACTCTTCCTTTCATAAGTGGTTTCTCTGCAGCATGCAATGCTGTTTGATAGCATTTTACCCACAGAACTTCTTTCAAAATTGGAGTCAGTCCTCTCACACCCTGTTGCTGCTTTATCATCTCAGTTTATGTTATATTCTAAATCTGTTGTTGTCATTTCAACAATCTTCACCAGTAGATTCCATCTTAAGAAACCACTTTCTTTGCTCATAAGAAGCAACTCCTCATCCATTGACGTTTCATCATGAGATTGCAGCAATTCAGTTGCATCTTCAGGCTCCACTTCTAGTTCTAGTTCTCTTGCTGTTTCTAACGCATCTGCAGTGAACTCCTCCACTGAAGTCTTGGACCTCTCAAAGTCATCCATGAAGGGTTGGAATCAACTTCTTCCAAACATCTGGTAATGTTGATATTTTGACCTCTTCCCATGAATCATGAATGTCCTTAATGGCATGTAGAATGGTGAATCCGTTCCAGAAGGTTTTCAATTTACTTTGCCTTGATCCATCAGAGGAATCACTATCTATGGCAGCTATAGCCTTCTGAAATGTATTTCTTAAGAAATAAGACTTGAATTTTGAAACTACTCCTTAATCCATGGCACAGGCTATGGACAGATGTTGTCTTAGCAGGCATGAAAACAATATGAATCTCGTTGTACATCTTCATCAGAGCTTTTGGGTGACTAGGTGCAGTGTCAATGACTAGTCATATTTTGAAAGGAATTTTTTTTTCTGAGCAGTAGGTCTCAACAGTGGGCTTAAAATATTCAGTAAGCCATATTGTCAACAGATGTGCTGTCATCTAGGCTTTGATATTCCATTTAGAGAGCACAGGCAGAGTAGATTTAGCCTAATTCTTAAGGGCCCTAGGATTTTTGGAATGGTGAATGAGCACTGGCTTTAGCTTCAGTCACCAGCTGCATTAGCCCCTAACGAGAGAGTCAGCTTGTCCTTTGAAGCCAGGCATTGACTCCTCTAGCTATGAAAAGTCCTAGATGACATCTTCCAAGAAAAGGCTGTTGCATCTACATTGAAAAATCTGTTGGGTAGCGTAGCCACCTTCATTCATTATCTCAGCTAGATCTTCTGGATAACTTGTTGCAGATTTCTACATCAGCACTTGCTGCTTCACCTTGCACTTTGATGTTACGGAAATGGCTTCTTTCCTTAAACCTCATGAACCAAACTCTGCTAGCTTCAGACTTTTATTCTGCAGCTGCCTCACCTCTCTCAGCCTTCACAGAATTGAAGAGAGTTAGGGACTTGTTTGAATTAGGCTTTGGCTTAAGAGAAGGTTGTGGCTGGTTTGATCTTCTCTCCAGACCACTAAATCTTTCTCCATATCAGCAATAAGACTGTTTCACTTTTTACCATTCATGTGTTCACTGCAGTAGCACTTTTAATTTCCTTCAAGAACTTGTCCATTCACAACTTGGTTAACTGTTTGGTGCAAGAGGTCTAGCTTTTAGCTTATCTTGGCTTTCAGCATGCCTTCTTCACTAAGCTTAATCATTTCTAGTTTTTGATTTAAAGTGAGAGATGTGCGACTCTTCCTTTCATTTGAACACTTAGAGGCCAATGTAGTGTTATTAATTGGCCTAATTTCAATATTGTTGTGTCTCAGGGAATAGGGAGGCCCAAGGAGAAGGAGAGAGATGGTGAGTGGTCAGTTTGTGGAGCAGTCAGAACACACACAACGTCTATTGATTAAATTTGCTGTCTTATATGGACACAGTTTCTGGTGCCCCAAAACAATTACGATAGTAACATCAAAGATCAGTAATCACAAGATCACCATAACAAACATAATAATAATGGAAAAGTTGGAAATATTGCAAGAATTAGCAAAATGTTACAGACACATGAAGTGAACAAATGCCATTGGAAAAATGGTGCTAATAGACTTGTTCCACGTAGGGTTGCCACAAACCTTCAATTTGTAAGAAATGCAATATCTGCAAAGTGTAATAAAGTGAAGTGCAATAAAATGAGGTCTGCCTGTAACTACCTTATAGGATGGTTTAAGGATGAAGTGAGAATCCTTACAAAGTGCAAGGAATGGTGTCTCTAGTTATGTTCGTGATTTATTCATATTATTTCAAGTGGGGACTGCCTTGAAGTTTACTTTTTCTTTTTTAAGTTCTGCAACGTGAATTAATAATGTAAACCAAAGTCCAGGATAAATATTTGTGCTATGTAAGATAAACTCTTTGCTGAGACTTTGAAGTACTACAGAAGCAACGATTACATTTAACCAACTTGTATTCTTATTACAACTTTCGTCAGTTCAATTCAGGTTTAGTTTTCTAGCGCTATTTACTACATATTTTTTTCCTTCAAGATCACAGAGACTAGTATGTTTATATAAATGATTGGGATGTATTATAGTGGGCATGGAGATACGTATTTCCCACCTTCTCCATTCTCTTCCATCCCCCACTGCATCTCTCCAAAACAAGCAAACCATTGGGTTCATACCTTGTATTCTTATGCTAGTTTTCCAGGTACTCATTCAGGTTTTTAATGCAATTTCCTGTTATTTTGCTTTGTATTTGTCTGCTCTGTTTTAATTTTCAATTGTTGTCTTGCTCACCCTCCCTTTTAAAAGTAATCACTTATTATGGAAAATTTCAACATCTCCAGCACTGGAGGGAATAGTGACCTTTTCACTCAGCTTTTTTTTTTTTTTTAATTTTTAAAAATTTATTTATTTTTGGCTGCATTGGGTCTTCGTTGATGTGCTGGCTTTCTCTAGTTGTGGCGAGCAGGGGCTACTCTTTGTTGCTGTACGCAGGCTTCTCACTGTGGTGGCTTCTCTTGCTTCAGAGCACGGGCTCTAGGTGCGCGGGCTTAGTAGCTGGGGCGAGTGGGCTCAGTAGTTGTGGGCTCTAGAGCACAGGCTCAGTAGTTGTGGCGCATGGGCTTAGTTGCTCCGAGGCATGTGGGATCTTCCCGGACCAGGGATCGAACCCATGTCCCCTGCATTGGCAGGTGGATTCTTAACCACTGCGCCACCAGGGAAGCCCTTTACTCAGCTTTAAAAATGATAAACTCATGGCCAGTTTTGTCTCCTACTCTTTCCCACTGCTCCTTGCACAGCCTCCCCAAGATTTCATTTTGAAGGAAACCTCAGACCTGTCAGTGAATATTTTCAGTTTGTATGTGTAAAAAATAAAGATTCCCCTTTTAAAAAACAATCACTATCAGATTATTTAAAAATAAGCCATAATTCATCAATATTGTAAATATCAATCCATTTTTACATTTCCTTAATTTTCCCATTCATGTTCTTTTTTTTCTAATGCAGCTTGTTTGAATTGGGATTGAAACTAGGTCTATAGAATGTGATTGCTTAATATATCTTTTTTAATCTATAGGTTCTTTTTCTACCTCTCTCCCTTGCTTTTTTTTTTTAACAATTATTTTGTTGTATAAACTGTGACATTTGTCTCATAGAGTTTCCCACACTGGATTTTGCTGATTACATCCTTGTCATTACATCCTTGTCATGTGTAATATAAAAATATTAACACATTTTTCTGTTCCTTACGTGGTAAAAAGGTAGAGGCTTGGTCATTTTCAGATTTGATTTGTGATGCTAGCAGCCCTCAAAGAACATTGCCTATTAATATTAATCAATTAATTAGTATTAATTAATGTTAATTAATAAGGAATCTATTAATTCATTAGTGGTTGCTTAGCATTGATATACTAATTTTATCATTCTCTCTTAATTTATTGGCTTGAATACATGTATAAAGAAGGAACTTTGCCTCATAAATTAGTTACTCTGAAGCTTAGTTTTTATAGGAAAGGCAGGATAAATGCTTGATTCTTTCTCTTATTATTTATTTGTCAACATTATGGATTGGTTGCCTCCAAAGATCACAAACTAAAAGTGATCATAGAGGCTTTCTTTTAAAAATTAGCACTGTTATGAATTTATGTATACTAGCATGTTTTATGTAGTTCAGTCCACTGCCTTTGTCATTCTTATATACTTTTTGTCCCGTCTTTGGTCATTTTCAAGTTTGGCTTTTTCAAGTTGGGTGCTGTGTCTGGTTACCTTTAGTGGGAAATGAGTTAGAGACCATGATCCGGGCACGGGGTATATATAGTCGGCTTTCCGGATCTGTGGGTTTCACACCCATTCAACCAACCTAAACCTTTTCACAGTTCGTGGAATCGGCAGATGCCAAGCACACGGATATGGAGAGCGGACTGTATTTACTGTACAGTGTCCTTTTTTGTAAAGGACTTGAACATCCACAGAGTTTGGGGCTCCTGGAACTCATCCCCCACAGATTCCAAGGGACGACCGCATTTGTGGAGGTCTCTAGATCTTTTCTGTGGTCAAGGAAGGAATTTATTTTCTTAGTTTCTTGTGTCTTCAACTGTGTCTCCTTTCTCCCACACTGAAAATCTCAGTACAGTTGTCCCTCGTTATCTGTGGCCCATTGATTGGTTCCAGGATCCGCTCTGCATACCCAAATCCCAGGACGCTCAAGTCCCGTGATCGGCCCTCCACATCCGCGGGATCTGCATCTCTGATAACACCAACTAGCTACCCGGTCTCATTTTATTTTGTATTCATAGGGATTTTTTAAAAATTAGTTTTGTTTTGTACTTGTGTAAAGTATCTACTGCCTCAGGTTTATCTGCAGAAATCTAACTTCTGTTTATGTCCTATTCACCATTTCCTTCCTCTGCCATTAATGGCCATTAAGAAAAAAAGTTATGGTTTATCCTTATATTACAAATATATATACACAAATACAAATATGCTTGTTCCTCTACTCCTTTTCTTAGATTAAACAGTAATACATTAAAACATTTTCTTCCACCTGCTTTTTTTTTTACATAACAGTATATCCTGGAGATGACTACATGGGCAGACGCAGAGATGCTGCATTCTTTTCTATAGCTCTTTGCTCTCCATCGTTGGCTGCAGTCAATAGCCTTGTCCATATGTCTTTTTGTATTTTTGTCAGTGTATCTTTAAAATAGATTCCTAGCAGTGGGTTACGAGATCAAAAGGTAAATGCATATTTCATTTGGCCAGGCATTGTCAAATTCCCTTCCTTGAATGGTGCAATTTTGCACTCCCATAGCAGTTAATGAGAGTTCTGGTTTCCGCACAAACTTGCCAGTTGAGCATGTTGTCAGGCTTTTGGATTTTTGCCAATCTGATAGGTGAATGGTGGTATCTGAATGTAGATTCCATGTAGTTTGCTGGCTAAATTCTGATGACTGGATTGGGCATATTTGAAACATTCTGTGTCCCCCTTCTAGTTGCCCCCCCCTTTTTTGAAGGGAGTGTTGTGGGTATTTTAAATATGCTACTGTGCTCTTGTTGATTTTTATTAAAAACGCAGATTACTCAGGTTTTCACTTAAAAATTTTTATTCTAAGGAAGAACCAATATGTGGGTTGAGTCTCACCATCTGCCTTT
Organism: Grampus griseus; assembly: GCF_964374135.1. Taxonomy (NCBI): domain Eukaryota; kingdom Metazoa; phylum Chordata; class Mammalia; order Artiodactyla; family Delphinidae; genus Grampus; species Grampus griseus. The sequence goes on from NC_139019.1 coordinate 100,663,748, forward strand.
TCTTAGTTCTTTGAGTTTAGATAAATTTAGGAATTTAGAAATTGCTTTAGAAACCGTGAGCTTCTCTCTCTTATACACCCTCCCCATTCTCTTCACCTTGCCAGTGGAACTTAATCTTATTTTCAAAATTACACAAGCCCAGCAGAGCAACAGTTCATTCTCGTGATTATTATGTGCCTCCTTTCTTGCAGGCATTGCACTGGTATTGTGGGTGCAGGGCAGCTGACGTGAGAGCTTGTTCTGGAAGGATGAGTGGCAGTTTGCCAGTTTGAGAAAGGGAGGACGATGATTTCAGGTTCAAGGAAGGGCCTCGGGAAGGGTGAGAAGTCTGGGTAGTGGGTAGGTGGTGGGGTGGGACTGGAGTTTGAAGGTTGGGTTGAGTGGTTTAGTGGGACTGTAGATCCCCAGGTAGAATTTTGTCCTGGAAGCTCTACAAGTAATGAGAGTGTTTCTTTGTTTATTTGTTTTTAAGAGGAGAGAAATATCAGAGGTACAAATGACCAAAAATATATGACAAGATAGTTAGTATCACTAGTAATTAAGGAAGGGCAAAGTTGAAACCAAGTTTTTAAAAAATTTGATAGGCGAAGTGAAAAAGATTGATAAAAACCAGTACTGGGCTTCCCTGGTGGCGCAGTGGTTGGGATTCCGCCTGCCGATGCAGGGGACGCGGGTTCGTGCCCCGGTCTGGGAAGATCCCATATGCCGCGGAGCGGCTGGGCCCGTGAGCCATGGCCGCTGAGCCTGCGCGTCTGGATGACTGTGCTCTGCAACTGGAGAGGCCACAACAGTGAAAGGCCCGCATACCGCAAAAAAAAAAAAAAAAAACCAGTACTGATGAAAATGGGGGTGAGGGGAGACGGTTCTTTACTGTCTGTTGCTGAGACTTTCCTACTGTTGGTGAGACTATAACTTGGAGAATCTGTTTTGGAGGTCAGTTTGACAATATTTATTAAATAAAATATTTATATAACCCTTTGACCCAGGCTTCCCACTTTTTGGTCTGTATCCATGAATGCACAAGGATATACATGTAAAGTTATTCGTTGTAGCGTTGTTGATAATACCAAGAGAAAATGGAAACAGATCACTCATTTGTTAAATAAATATTTAACAAATATTTACTGACTACCTACTGAGTGGCAGGCAGTAATCCACCTGTTTGGGATATAGCAATGAACAAAACAGGCAAAGGTCTCTCTTCAAGGAGAGTCAGTCGACAGTTTCTACCCTCAAGAAGCTTACATTTTAGTTGGATGGGTGGAGAAGGGCAGAAATAAACATGATAATTAAATTATATAATATCTCAGATAGTGATAAGTGCTGAGTAAAATAAACAAGGGAAGGGGGATAAAGAGTGCCGGGGGGAACATCAGAGAAGCCCTCTCTGGGGAAGTGACATTGGAACAGAGCCCTGAAGGAGGTGAGGGGTGAGTCATGAGGTTATCTAGGGAACCTTGTCTAGGCAGCAGGAACAGTGTGTGCAAAGGGCTTGAGATAGGAATGTGCCCAGTGTGTTTTAGATGTAGAAAGGAGTCCAGTGAGGTTGGACTGGAGTCAGAGAATAGGGGGTAATAGGGGATGAGGTCATAGGTAGTGTGATGGGGGCAGATAATGTGAGGTGAGGTGGTGGTTTGGGCAGTGCATAGCCAGTAGGTCTGGGAAGGAGGGATAAGGCTTATTCTGAGAGAAGGGAAGCAGAGGAATGATTTGATTCACCAAGTATGTATTGATTAATAACCACATGATCAGTGTAGTGGCACTCTTCTAGATGCTGAGGACACAGTAGCAGAGAAAACAGATGGAAATCCCCGTCCTTACATGTTAGTTACATGAGTTAACTTTGAAATTTCAGTGTGGAAAATAAACTATAGGAGGGTCAGGTACAGGCTGGAAGCTCAGTTAGGAAGCTATTGTGGTAGCCTACATAAAAGATGATGATGGCTTAGAACAGTTCTGTAGGTGAAAGTGGTGGAAGATGGATGGATTCTGGACAGATTTTGATGATGGAGCTGACAGGATTCACTGATGGATTAGATATGGAGTGTGAGAAAAAATGAGGAACGGAATGACTCCAGGATATTTAGCTTGAGCAAATGGAGGAATGGTGGCACTGTTAACTGAAATGTGGATGAATTTGGGTAGAGCACATTTTGGGGGAAAGATCAGAAGTCCTGTTTTTTGACCTGCTTAATTTGAAATGTTTGACCAGATATCTGGGCATCTTGTGGGTCAGTCAAATTGACATATAAAATTAACCATTCCAAGTCTACCCCTTACCAACTTGGCACCCATGTGCATCTCCTTAAACCATACTTAATCTCCAAATAAAGATGACAGTAAGGTCATAATTCTGCCTCACATGATACAACTATCCTGTATACGACTAAAACACTCTAACCCCTTACCCAGAAGAGGAGTTAAGGTCCTTGAGTCAGGATATCCTGAAACTTAAATACTATGATGTGAAGTTAACAATACTTAAATACTCCTGTAGAAAGTCAGTACATCTTTTTTTTATTATTATTATTTTTATTTTTGCGGTACGCGGGCCTCTCACTGCTGTGGCCTCTCCCGTTGTGGAGCACAGGCTCCGGACGCGCAGGCTCAGCGGCCATGGCTCAGCGGCCATGGCTCACGGGCCCAGCCGCTCCGCAGCATGTGGGATCTTCCCGGACCGGGGCACGAACCCGTGTCCCCTGCATCGGCAGGCGGACTCTCAACCACTGCGCCACCAGGGAAGCCCTCCTTTTTGTTTTTGTTCAGATGAATATAACATGAGAAAACGAGCTTTTATATTTTATTATCTGATATTTATTTTAAACTATGGTTTAGTTCTCCCCGAAGTTGGAAAGTTTTCAAATACATAACCTATGGAAGGTTTTTGTACCTCCATTTTTAAAAAGTGAGCATAGTGCAGGGAATAAAAGTTTATAGAAATGGTCTGTTTTCCTTGTTTATTATTAGTGAACAATTAGATCTTACTGTTAGTAAAAATTGATGGCTGCAGCTTCCAAACTATTGAACTTGTACTAATAAATGCAACAGTTGTTCATAATTTGGTGGTAAATGACCTTTAAATGTAGATGTTTACGGAGGCTGTCCTTGGGGAACAATTTAACTTCCAAATGACACCCATGAGTACTTGTTATCATTTAAATATGCTTCCTTTTGTCAATAGCAGAATAACAAATACTGGTTAGATTTCTAATGTTGATTCAGATACCAGGAAACCTGCTGAATAAATTAGTGTACATTTGATTTATATTGACCAAAATTTTTTACATTGCTGTGTTACAGGTCAAGGTGACATGCATTTAAATGCATTGTAGAGCAGAGGTCATGCTTGATTGACATGAATGCTTACACTGTTTTTAATTAACTTTTAAATATTATCCTAAAATTCCTTCTCAAGTACCAATTGTTAGGTAGAGGATTGAAATTAACTTAGGATATTAGTGGAGACCTTATTTTGAAAGTCAATAATCTTTCCCATAAAAATTATTGGAGTAAATTATTGCTACATTTTATCTTATAATTTGTAGGGAAATCAGATATGTTTTTTCCATCATAGACTCTGAATTCATTGTCTGTGGGTTTTCCATTGCCAGTTTTGCAGAAAAAAATCTGAGATAGCATTGAAAACATTTTTCGAAGTAATGAACAAAGTCTTGCCTAGTATAGGAAGTACTTTATCAAGCAAATGCATTTTTTTTAGTGCTAGGAACTTTTTCACTGATGATGTTGTGTGTGCCTGGAGGGAGGATAGTTTTCACGGTGAAAATGTAGATTAATCTTGTCAGCCATTCATTAGTAGTCCAAAATAGTATATGTTTTAGCGAAGCTTTAATCAACACCTTACTTGCCCTTTGAGAGAATATCTTCACAGTGAATGCTGCTTCTTTTGCATATAAATATTGTTGGATAAAAAGCATTTTGCTTCACTGTAGAATTTTTTTCACTTATGTCCCATGTAAGAAGGTTTACATAATTCAAAAGCTTAGAACTGAAACGTGCAAAGGTTTTTATTCTTCTCAACCATGCAGATTTGTTATTAATCAAAAAGTGTGCATTGGGAATTTCAGGATAACCTTCTGAGTTTTGCTTCTCAAGGAAAGGCAGCACAAAGCTCTTCTCTTTTACAACTTCTCATGTCAACTTTTACAGCTACCCTCTAGAGCAAACAGGATAGCAGCTCTGCCTACCTCCAGTGAATGGCAGAGTCCTGGGATGTCAGGTTAGTTTCAGCCACACTGTAGCTTTCTGCTCAGGTTCCAATGCCCAGAACAGCATCAACCCCATATGGTCCACGAGGTCAAAAAAAGTGACAGTGTTGAAAATGCCAGTGAGTGAGAAAAGGAAGTGGAGGTAATAAAACTGAAAGTGGTGAGAGAATGACCCATGTTGTATGTGTGTATGAGATGAATCATTCAATAGTAGGAACCATTCTGAAGGACTGAGGGGAGAGTCAGGCAGCATTTCCCATAAGTGGAAAGGCAATTGTGACTGACAAATGGAAAGACTTTTAGGTGTCATCACCAGCCTCGGGAGAAGGCAGGGAGTCTGAGAAAAAGGCTAATCGTCGATGTGATGGTGCTGCTGGTGGATGACCCCTTGGGATGCCATCCAAATGAGGGATTGAACTTCTAGTGCAAATAATTAGCTGCTAACACTGTGGTGCTCAGCTCTTGCTGCACCTTGGAATCACCTGGAGATCTTTATAAACTAGACATGCCTGGGTCCTACCCTCAGACAGTCTAATGGTTCTGGAGTATGGGTTGAGCACTGGAATTTTTTAAAAGTCTTTGGGTGATACTGATGAGCAGTAAAAGTTAAGAACTGCACTAAAAATATCCCCACGTGCTTGTGGAGATCATTAAGGGAGGTGACTTGCCCCAGCACATCTTAATAGGGTAAGTCAGTGGTTCTTAAGAGCACTTTCAGGCTCCATCCCCAGAGATTCTCAGGTGATTGGAGCCCAGGCTTTGGTAGGTTGAGCTCTTCAGGTGATTTTAATTTGTAGCTAAGCCTGCAAACTAAGGAGGTGGCTTACCCTGTTTTGAAAAAGATGCCCTGTAGAGTGTATATTTAGCATGAAGGAGATATGTCAGCTTTGTTTTAAAGCTTTGAAGGACTGATTTACATTCTGATTCAGCCAAAGTGCACCTAAGACTGAACACTTAAAACACCCTTAGGTCTTTGGATCCATAAACAAACGAACTTAGAAAAAGCTTTCCTGATGTCAGCTAGTTTGAGGAACTTCTAAGGAGTGCCACTGGTAAGCTTTGGAGCCAGACAGACTTGGTACCACATTCTGGCTTGTAACTTCCCAGCAAGGCAACTTGTGCAAGTCATCACCCTCCGTCTGTTCCCTAAAGTGTTGACCTCAGTTTTCTCTCAAGGATCTCAAATTAAGTATCAGCCTCATAGTAAGAACTCTCTGACTGGGGCAGCTGTTGTTATTTCTAATCCTTCTAATTAAATTTTTGCCAATAGAGGTTAATATTTCATCATCTATTTTACCTTTCTTTCATCTAGTGTTAAATTTGTTTTCACCTTTGAGTAGTTTCATATTTAATTCACTGCTTTAAATGAATTATTGTTTTTTTTGTTCTTAGATTTTTATTTATTTATTTTATTGAAGTATAGTTGATTTACAATGTTGTGTTAGTTTCAGGTGTTACAGCACAGTGATTCAGGTATATATAAATATATATATTCTTTTTCAGGTATATATATATATATATATATATATATATGTTCTTTTTCAGATTCTTTTCCCTTATAGATTATTACAAAATATTGAGTATATCTATTTTATATATAGTAGTGTGTATATTTTAATCCCAAACTCCTAATTTATTCCCCTCCCCTTTCCCTCTTGGTAACCATGTTTGTTTTCTATGTCTATTTCTGTTTTGTAAATAAGTTCATTTGTATCTTTTTAAATGAATTATGTTAAAAAAGCATTATAGCTGATTCACTTTGTTATAAAGCAGAAACTAACACACCATTGTAAAGCAGTTATACTCCAATAAAGATGTAAAAAATTATACTGCAAAAAAAAACTGTAAAAAAAAATAATAAAAGCATTATCAAAAGACCCTTGCAATGCTTTCAGATTAGAGAATGACATCTAAAGTGTCACCTCATGTAAAGTATCACCTCATGTAAAAACAAATGAAGAATGTTGATTATGTGGTTAAACAATCCATTGTTGACAACTGCTATTTATTTATTGATCACTGAGTGCTTTGATGAAATTCCAGCCACTCTTCTTCACTGTAGACTCCTAATAGTGTTCTCAGGTAAAACTTTGAATTGTTTTCCTCCTTTCTGCTGATATAAGCAGGTCGTTTTAGAAGAAGGCAGACAACCAAACCTAAATCTGTAAGTGTTTTAGCGTATGGCTCTGGCCTGGCAGTGGGGCTGGGCCAGTCCCCACCCAGACCTATTCTTGTGTGCTTTTATCTGAGCAGAAGTAGAACTTTTGACTTCTGACTCATCAGTGTGCAGGTTTAGCCAGGTTCAGATGACGGCAGTTTGAACGAATGTCACTGTAACCTGGAGTTTTGTGTTAGAAGCTGTTTCTGCAGTCAGGGTTTGTTCCTTCAGTAAGTCCCGGTTTTAGAAAAGTTCTGTGGAGTTCATCTTTCTGTGACCTAGAGGATTCTAAATGCCTGGCTGTGGAGGCCGACAGTCTGCTTTATTGGAAGTTTAGCTCAGAGTTCACGTGATTAGGGTGAGTAAGTTCGTGTACTGGGTGCTGTGTAGGGCCCCAAGCAGGGCTGGCAGGGAGAGCCCGGCACAAGTACCAGGCGCAGGCCGGAGCCATGAGCGGTGGCAGTGGGTGAGGGCTGGGTGAAGGCATGGAGATGTGGAGTGTGAGGCACAATTTCATCAGCCCCAATATTTACTTACATTCATTTATTCAGCCAATGGTTCTTTTTTTTTTCCTTGTGTTTGGCCACGTGGCTTGGGGGATCTTAGTTCCCAGACTAGGGATTGAACCCAGGCCCTCAGCAGTGAAAGCAGAGTCCTAACCACTGGACAGTCAGGGAATTACCCAACCAATGGTTCTTTTTTCTTTTTTTTTTTTTAATACATTTGTTTATTTATTTTTGGCTGCATTGGGTCTTCATTGCTGTGCGCAGGCTTTCTCTAGTTGCAGCGAGCAGGGGCTACTCTCGGTTGCGGTGCACGGGCTTCTCATTGCAGTGGCTTCTCTTGTTGTGGAGCACAAGCTCTAGGCGCGCGGACTTCAGTAGTTGTGGCAGGCGGGCTCAGTAGTTGTGGCTCGCGGGCCCTAGAGTGCAGGCTCAGTAGTTGTGACACACGGGCTTAGTTGCTCTGTGGCATGTGGGGTCTTCCTGGACCAGGGCTCGAACCTGTGTCCCCTGCACTGGCAGGCAGATTCTTGACCACTGTGCCACCAGGGAAGTCCTCAACCAATGGTTCTTGAAGGCCTACAGTACACCAGGTGCTGTACTGGGCCCTAAGGTTGCCATCACTTTCAGCAGTTTCTTTCCAAGACCCTCAAGAAATCCCAGAACACTCTTTCAGAAAGATTCTTCCTGTTTGTGAACACCATGTACACCTGAGCTATAGTTAAATCAACTAATCCTGTATTGCTCCATGGAGAGTTGAATGTATAAACACAGTTATGTTAACAAGCTTCAATATGAGCAAACTGTTAACTTCAGTTTTCTTATCTTTAAAACAGGTGAACGATAATACCTAACCATACAGTCATTGCCAATATTAAATGGCATGAGGCATGTGAACTGCCTGGCAAGGGTCTGCCTCAGATTACGTTGAGTGCAAAAAGAGCTACCGCTGTAATTAGGCCTCTCTCTGCCTTCACAACCTTGGCTCAGTCCTTCTCTGAAGGCCAGGTACCAAAACACAGTCTAGAAGCCTGTGTGAAAGACAGCTGGGGGCGGGATCTCGCAACAAGTTTCCTTGTTGCCTAACACATGGGGCAACCAGGGAGCATTAAATGGGTACGATGGTCCAAGTAGAGGGGAAAATTGATGTGCGTCCTTGGGTGCTGACAAGTGTCAGCGTGTTGTACTTGTTCTGATACTGGCCCATGCAGCATTAGAGCCAGCCTTTGTGAATCAGGCAGATGCTTATGTTTACTTTGTAACCTTGACCTCCTTGAGAGAACTTTCTGTGAGAAGGGAAGTAGCAACACTGTTGAAGAGTGGACCTTGGATGACACCCAGCCACTTCCTAACCATGTGTTTAACAGTCCCCAGTTGTTCAAATGCTTTGAGCCTTGGTTCTCATAAATAGGCATACTAGGAATGCTTTATATCCATTAGGGATTGTTTTAATCAAGTGAAATAATAGATGTAAAGCCCTTAACACGTGGTTGGTTCTGTAGTAGTGTTGGCATTTGTTTCTAAGAATTTAAATCTTTATGTTGGATTTCTATAGAGAGTTCCCTAAGTTAGGCTTGTGTGGGATTCCTGATTTGAGTACATTGGATACTGTGAACCCCTCTCCTGTTCCTTCACTTTACCACCAAAGCAAAACAAAAACAACAAAAATAATGCCTCTCAAGTAAACATTTCATAGAAATTCCAGTATGGCAAAGCAATTTGGGGTTCATGAAGTTGAATTAGAGTTTGACCTGTGTTTATTTTATTCATGAACTGTTTAGGATTTTCTCATGTCCGGTAGACACACTCTGTCAAAACCAATTAATGATAAAGTTTTGCCAAATGCAGAATACAGTGCCATGAAAAAAGTTTACTTAGAACTCCAGAGAGCTTGAATATTATGACTATATTTATTATTTTTTTTATACACATCAATGTGTACATGTCAATCCCAATCGCCCAATTCATCCCACCACCGCCCCCCACCCCCCTGCCGCTTTCCCCCCTTGGTGTCCATATGTTTGTTCTCTACATCTGTGTATGACTTCATTTTTTTTTTTTTTTGTCTAAATGTTTTTATTGGAAACAGATAGTTGCACCAAGCAAGAGCGTACTTTCCCCACTCCAAATTAAAACAGAGCACAACAGGGGCAAACATTTGGCAGGACAGTTCCAATGTGTGAACATCCTTCTTTCTACGCACTGTGGTTGGGGTAACTTTATTTGTAAGCAGTCATTCTTAGACAAAATATTAACCCCAAAGTACTGATGTCACTCGAAAGGAAGTGGCCTTAATTTCATGTGTGGGGCAGTATGTTCTATAAATGCCAAAAGGTAGGAGAAGCACAAACACAACCCACTCTTTAAAAAAACTAAATAATTCAAAGTAGAATTTTTCCATCCCCCCACCCCTTCTCCTATAATAAAAAGTAGTGCTGGGCTCTGACACCCAGATTTAGTTTTTAACCTGGCCATTTACAAAGTGTTCCCCCATATGACTTGCATCATTAGGGTTATGAATAATAGTTCATTCACTCTGCAGAAAGTATCTACTCCTTTCTCCCTTCTTGCCTTCGTGCTCATGTTCCTTGGGGGGGCTGCTATCTGAGGGTCTTTTAGAGCCACCGTGCTGCTTGGCTTCTTCCAAAAGTTTGTCCAAAGCAAAAGGATCCTCCTCAAACTGAACTGGTCCTTCTCGGCCTCTTTGTCTACTGTCTGAACCAGGAAACTCCTTATCGGGAACAAATCTGTCAGTCTTTATTCTGGCTTCTAGGTCATCACCATACATGTCCTTGTCCAGATTTTTACTGGGCCTGTAAATATTTGGGGCCATATCTTTACCACCTCTCCAGGCTTGATCATAAACATTGTAAATTTCATCTTCTTCACCTGCAAACCCACTGTCCATACCCTTGGATTGGTTGAAGAGCCTTTGGTCATACTGAACTTCATTGGAAGTCCGAGGATTGGGCACACCCAGAGCAATGACTTCACTGATACCTCGATTTTCATTTCTCTGCAGTTTCGACCTCTTATCTGTAGCTGCCCTGGAAAGATTCCGGTCGTGCTGTGTCTCTTTTCGCGTGTCATGCTGGATTTCATCCCTCTCACGTGCCTCCCCATCCTCTTTTTCCACATGGGTTTTGATCCCAGCTCTTCTCTCCCTGGCTTTCTGGGCCATTTCTCTAAGTTTCTCTTCATGTTTCTCCTTTCCTTTTTGAGCCATCTTTCTCTCTACTTGAACATGCATTTCCACAGCTCCACGAGCCTTCCGATCAGCAATGTAGAGGGCTTCGGCCAGTTTTGCAAAATTTTCATTGATGTGAACTGTCTGCAGTCCTCTTCCATCAGCTGCCAGATGTTCATCTAATGGAATTGTATAACCCTTTGCATTTTTCCAGTTTGAAATACAGGGAGGAATCTTCCACTCTTCTTCTTCCTTCACGGTCATCTTTTGGCTAGGAGAGTGCATGACAGGTGCAGGAGGAGAAGGTGGTCCCCGGGGAATCTTCTTATTACTCTTGAACCTTGGAGGCTCCATCGGATCTTTCTGCATTTCTACCATTCGAATAACTCTCTGTTTAGCTCCAGAGTTGAACGCCGCTCCCTGTTGAGATGGTGTGTATCGGATATACTGAGGAGCGGCCAGTTTATCAGCTGCTGCTCGGACTGGCATGGCTGCAGCAACCTTCTGCGATACGGATTTTTCTAAGGCTACCCTTGTCTTTTCTGTTATCTCTCTAATGGCTTCTTCATCAGGTCTTTGCAGGTCTGGGTCATCTGCATTCATGACTTCTTTGGGAACCAGGTCAGTGTACTTGCTATAAATGACCTTGTCTTTTGACTGTCCCTGTCGAGCAGTTGCGTCATACTTAATTTTTCCTTCAGCATGCACCTGAATGGCCAGTGCATTTGACATTTTTCTCTTTCGTCCCATATCCAGGGGATACTGGGCCACGTGGCTCTCTGGAAAAGCACCTCCACCTCCCAAATCCTCTGATAACCGAGGTATCCAGCCTTTCCGGTACCCGTATGAGGGAGGTTCTCTTCGGGAGGAGACCAGGGAGGTCTGTCGTGATCTCTGCGATCTTGCCTTTTGTTCAGCCTCAAGCTGGTCCTGAGATAGCTGAGTAGGTGCAGGCAAAAAGCTGGTGAGCGCCATCTCAGGACTTCATTTTTATGGGGAAAAAGTAGATGAGTCTTATGGATTGCCCGTGCAAATATGCACTTCTAAAGAAGTCTTCTTTTAATATTTTGCCATCATTTGCTTGAGGCATATGCAGTCTAGGGGGAGTGCAGCAGGGCGGAAAGTGTCTGGGCTTGAAGGTAAGCCAGACCTGGGTTCTCACCTGGACAGGTGTCCTAATGACTCAGTCTCTTCGTTTGTAAGGCTGGGGGAATGCTGGCACTGAGAGTTGTGAAGATAAACATGTAACTGAGATAACAAATGAAAAGCACATACTATGGTGTTGGACATACACTAAAAAATAGTTGCTGTTACTATCCTGGATCTAAAAAACAGGAGGAGAATGATAGATTTCTTTATTGCGGCAGCACGTGAGAAGCACATGTTTTACCTTTTCTCATGTCTTCTCTACCTCTGGCCTGGGCATCCCTGCTCTCCTGCTCAGTGCCACCTGCCCAGGGGTCCGAAGTCTCTTGGAGTCGACACTGCACAGGAGGAAGCTGTTTAGCCTGCCAGGTAGATTGCATGTCGTAAGCCTTCTGTCCAGAGATTGTAATGAAGCCGGCTGTGATTCTGGTGCGGTGAGAGGTGCGGTGTGCAGAGTTATTCTTGATGGGACCAAAGTGCCAGCAGCTCCAGTGACCAGGATTCCCCCTGAACCAGTTGGATCCGAAGGGCTCTGGTGTTGTTGCTGCCCAAGTGGTCCTGGTGGAGGGGCATCATGCTAGTACCTTTTGGAATGTTCCTGGGATTTGGAGGTCAGAGTTGGAAGCCATGCACCCGGTTCATTGGGGGTTGATTTAGCAAACCAAAAAGAGTTTTCCAGTATCGTTATTAAACCCTGGAGAGAAACTTGAAACAGAAACTCAGTACAAAGGATAGCCCATGGGAGAGTGAGTTTTGGTAATTGAAGGAAGTGTTTTGTAAGCTTGAATGTCCAGTAATGTGCAGAGTTAAAATATAGGAAACATTTTCATATTGAAAATGGATACAGAACCAGGACCTGGCTTATTAAATAATAATGGTGAAAAGTGATTTAAAATCTTGTGTGTGTGTTTTAACGTTAGATATGCAAAAGCTAGACTAAGTACTTCTTTTGTTTGATTTATCCAGTGTTTGCTTCCTTTGCCTGCCCTGGGTCTATGCAGGAGCGCCTCCTGGCATGATGGAGAACTGTCGAGTTGTGATCTTTCCTCCTGAATTTCTTGTGCACGATTTTATATTTAAACCTTTATAAACAGTTCCACTGATGTTCTTCAGGTGCTGTACAGATTGTTCTTAAATGAATGTGGGTAGGCCCTGGATTCTTAAGTTGACTACAGTACTGTCATTTTCAAAGTATATGTTTATTTTCCAGTTTTTTAGATTTGGAGAGTTTTTAAAAAACAACATTTGCTCTATGTTAGGAATGTATTCATTTTCATTGGCCATTTATCATAGTGTCAGTTTATAAAAATAAAGAAATATTAGTCTTTGAAAGCCCCTTAACATATTTTGAACTGATCAACTGCTTAGTTAATATATCTGTAACATTGTAAGATAGTTAATTTTCAGGGATAGTTCCATGAAGGATAGATGGAGATTATTAAAGATCACTGCCATTTAACCTCTGTGCTCTTAGTCTTAGCATACAAAGGCAGGAAAGCATTTATCTGTTATAAAGTAGCAGAATTAATCTGTGTAACTTAGTAAATCTAGTCTTCGAATCCCTGCTTGTTGCCAGCTACGGGCAATCGACAACGACAATGCATGATTCCAGCCCTCAAGGAGTTTGCAGTTTAGTTCTACACAAATGACACAGCACCCATGAAGCAGTAATGAATGCTTTATGGTAATAGGTAGAAAAATAGCAAGTTGTATTGAATGGACGTTTTGAGAATGACATCAGTGAGGAGTAAAGTACCGGGAAGACTTCCTACAAGAAATGGCTTCAGCTGTGTTTTGAAGCATAGGTAGGATCTAGATAAGCAGATGGAAAGGGTAAGCTTTTTGTGAAGGAACCCCAACCCCCCAAAAGGTAAAAACATGTAAATGAACATTATGTGATGGGGGATGGGAAGAGAGCAGTGTCCAGTGTGCAGGAGGTAGTGGTAGGTGGAGGGTGAAGTATTCTGGGTACATGGGGCAGAGCCAGGTGGCAGAGGTCCCTGTGGAGGACTGCCTTTCCTCTGTTTCTCCTGGAGGGTGGCAGCCACCATCGTTGAAGTGTCAGAGTTCATTCCACTTTTGACGGGGATTGGGGAGAGGAGGGCACATTCTAGAAGGTGGCATGTCTGAGTTGCTTTGGGGGGGGGTGGAGGTGGAGAGGAGAGAATGCCTGTCACCAGCAGCAGGGTAAGGATGGGATCGGAAACTTTGAAATCGGATAACTTTGTGCAGAGGTAAACAGGGCTGCAGAGCATATTTCTGAACAGCCAAGTGACATGAAAATGAGGACGTCATGTTGATTAAACTTACCTTGATGTACAGAATGTTTCCAAAGGGGGTTGATTGGAGTCAGCAATGAGACCATTGCCGTGGACCAGGCTAGGGTAGGGGGATGGAGAAGTGGCAGGATGAAGGGACAGTGCCATAGGGTGGGTATGAGGGATTCCAGAACAGTGGGCTTTAGAAACTGTCTAGAATTGGTAGCTAAAAAAGGTAAATAAAAAATTGGCATTGACATATATACACTACCAAATGTAAAATAGATAGCTAGTGGGAAGCAGCCGCATAGCACAGGGAGATTAGCTCGGTGCTTTGTGTCCACCTAGAGGGGTGGGATAGGGAGGGTGGGAGGGAGACGCAAGAGGGAGGAGATATGGGGATATATGTATACATATAGCTGATTCACTTTGTTATACAGCAGCAACTAACACAATAATGTAAAGCAATTATACTCCAATAAAGATGTTAAAATTAAATAAATAAATAAAATAAAATTTAGTCCTCCACCTCTGATCTCTTCACTTGCCACTTTCTGCCCTACATGCCTGAACTGCTCCCCCATAGCTCAGTTGCTGGAGGCCCTGGGCTTCTCATGCCTCCGAATCTCATGTTCTTCTGCCTGCAGGAAACCTATCCTGCTCTCCCACCCCCAGTTGGTTAGCTTGTGTTTTCCGTTTCTGAACCAATTCCAGTTTCACTTCCTCCTAGTAGCCAATGACAAGATTTTCACCTTTGCCCAAGAGTTTGCTTCTTATTCCTTTGACTGTGTCTTCATGTTCACTGTTCAGATGATGCTTGAGACACAGGGTGATTCTGGACAGGAGAGGCAAGGGGAGGGGTCTGTTACCTGAAAACTGGGTTTGCGTCTTGGTGGGTATTGAGCCAAAAGATACATCCAAACCAAGGATCCGGGAGAAGGAAGGATGAATATTTGCAGCAAGTAAAGAGAACACCCGGGATCTTTCCCAAAGCAGTGTCTCCCCTAACAGCAAAACTGGGGAAGTTTTAAGCTAAGGGTTCATGCACATTCATGAAGGGGCTGCAGCAGAGAATTCAGCATAGATTTGGGGCAAAGGTCGACAGAGCTCGATACATAGGTTTTGTCCGTCTTCCAAGTACCTGGTTGGTCATCAGTCCAGGTGAAGCACATGGGTAGGCGAGGCCCACTGTGTGGTTAGGGGCCCAGCAGCTGTTCTAGAGGGAACAGAGGAGTCAGGAGGAAGAGGTGAGGATGTGGACCTTTGAGGAGCAGTTTCAGTGGGGGGGATGGAAGTCAGATTGCAGTGAATTAGGGAAGTTGGAGAGAGTGAGGAAAATGGAGTGTGGACCCTTTCAGGTGCTTTGACAGTGAAAGGAGGGAAAGAAAGCACAGCAGCAAGAAGAAAAGCAGGGTCAGGTAAAGGCTCTTTCTAAATCAGAACACTGGCAGTGAGTATTTTAAGGTCAAGGGGAGGGGACAGTGGTGTGAGAGCCTGAGGAATCTGAAGGGAGAAGGAGTGTAAGTGGAAAAGAGGCTTCTGCGAGGCAGACTTCTGTTCTTGGAGTTGCTTTTCTTGTCAGGTAACCGGCTTGTGCCAATGACTCAGCCATACAAAGTTTGGGATTAAGGGGTGAGTTTAGAGCACATCATCTAATGGAAATATAAAGCGAGCCACATATTTCTAGTAGCCATATTTTAAAAAGTAAAAAGAAACAGATGAAATGAATTGTAATATATTTTATTTAGCCCAATAAATCCAACATATTATTTAACTTGTCATCCATATAAAATGATGAATATTTTATATTTTTTGTAGTAGCTTTTTTTTTTTTTTTTGCGGTACGCGGGCCTCTCACTGTTGTGGCCTCTCCCGTTGTGGAGCACAGGCTCCGGACGTGCAGGCTCAGCGGCCATGGCTCATGGGCCCAGCCACTCCACGGCATGTGGGATCTTCCCGACCGGGGCACGAACCCGTGTCCGCTGCATCGGCAGGCGGACTCTCAACCACCGCGCCACCAGGGAAGCCCTGTAGTAGCTTTTGAAATTGGGTGTGTTTTACATGTAGAGGACACCTCCCTTCGGGCTAGCCGCATTTCAAATGCCCAATAGTGGTTTGTGGTGAGTGTTGCCATATTAGACAAGCCAGATTTGAAGAGTAGGAGGGGTCCAGTTTACAGCAAGTCATGTACTGAGGCAGGATCAAGGTATCCACTTTGAGGAGCTGAAATTTTATGTTTTAGATCCTTTAGCTACTGATGAGAATTTAATCTCACTATTCTTTTTCTCTACTGTCAACCTGAATACTCTCCAGGCTCTTGGTTTCTGCTTAGATGAGATATGTTGGGCTTGTGTTCCACCTGGCCTTAGGTAGATGGAATTGTGGAACTAGGAAGCCGTATTCAAGGCAGCTCAAGTCACTCTTTGGGCTCAGTTCCCAGTTGCTACCACTTAGTAGCTGTGACTCACTGAGCAAGTTACTTTACTTTTCCATGCCTCAGTTTCCTGATCTCTAAAATGGGGATAGTAATGACCAGTTTTTATTATATGAAATTCTATAGGCACGTCATAGTGTTGTTGCAAAAATTTTAAGTCTGGAGGGTTGATCTATACTCAAGGCTTAACAGTTTTAAAAGGGGATGTTTAGATTACTTTATTTGAGTCAGTCTTAATCATCATTATAGATTTTTTTTTAACTTTTCTGGAGACCAGAACTTTATGAAATGTTACTTGACATTGGAGTTTAAACAAAAAATCTTGTGTTTTTCTTTGGAAAAGTATGAAAGCATAAAGCTTCACATTTACTCAATTAAAATACATGGAGCAATAATCAATATATTATCCTTAGGAGCCACCTGAAGTTGGGTGATATGCTCTTTAAAATCTTCCACAAGTTGCTTTCTTCAATAACAAACTTGAGTTTGGAGTCTCTGGTGTTTCTGAGCAGTGCACTGACATAAGACAGCTTGGTTCTAATTGCATGCATCCCGTGTTGGGAAAACTTTTTCATTATGAATATCTGAATGAGAGCTGTTAGGATGGAGCTGGAGATGAGAGGGAGGGGAACAAGGGAAGTAGAAACCTTGTTAAGAGCCACTGCCCATGTGCCCTTTATCTGTCAGTCAATATCCCGTTTTTCAAATGAGGTTTTGCAATAACCAGATAGCGAGAGCACATCCTTAAGTGAGGACTGCAGGAACCTGCCTGCCTGCTTTGTCCAGCTCACCCTTTCTAACTGAGCTCAAAGTTGACTTTTGCCTATAAAAGTGGAAAATGGGCCTGATAAAAATGTTTAGTCTGCAGGGCCTTGTTTTATTTATCATATCAGAAAAGAACAATGTTTTGTGTTGTGGTCAAAATAGAAGCCGACCTTGCTTGTTCACAAAAGCTCAAATCCTGGAGATAAGGGGGGCAAAATAATAGAATACAATGGAAAGAGTAGAGTGTAATTATTTGTAGCTTGTCAAGTGAAGCCCTTTCAGGCCCCAAGTGATTCAAATCTGGGAACTCTGCACAATTCTGTAAACTAACCACAACCAGCATCAGAGAAATCTCCCCTGGCCCGCAGACAGCACTGAAATTGCATCAGTTTGTCATGCACTGAGCATGCCAGCCTCACACAATATCATTTGGTTGCAAATGGGCCTGCCCCCAAAGCCCTGAAATACATTCTGTGGTATCTGACTCTTGGCCTGCGATTTGTCATGTCCCTGCTGCTATCAGCGTACAGTAATTTTAATAGATTCTGATGGCTTCCCGGTAGAAACGCGGGATGCATCTGGTTTGGGCATAGGACACTGAAGAGATTCTTCTAGCTGTAAACAACAGGATTGCATGCAGAAAAAATTGGAGATGCATTTTATTTCATTAAAAATTGGTTTTAGGTTACAAGCGTGTGTTTTCTGAATTATAAAATAAAAATCCCTGCACAGTTTAATAGCTGTAAAACACATTGCTTGTTTTTATCTTTAAAGTAGTTAACTCTTTAGAAGTGTATTTCTGGCAGCAGTGTCACATTTTAGAAGTCACAGCTGTAAGTATGGAATGAGTCTAGTAAATGTAATAGTTTATTTAGCCCCTTGCTACTCGATATGTTGTCCACGGAGCAGCAGCCCTGGTGGGTGTTTGTTAGAAATGCAGACTCTCAGGACCCACCCCAGACCTACGGGGATCACTCTGCATTCTCACAAGATCCCCAGGAGATGCACCTGCACAGGAAAGTTTGAGAAGCTGAGAAACTCAGGCTTAGAGCACAGGCTTCCGAGTCAGAGAGACAGAGCTGTACTCAGATTCCATCTTCTGACTTAGTGTGTTTGACTTTGGGTGATTTGTGCTAGACTTCGGATTTCTCATCTACAGAGTGGGGCTTATATAACTACGTCATATGGTTATTTTGAGGATGACATTAAGTTATGAATACGTAGAAATATAAATATCTCTACCTATACCTCTATATGGTGCCTGACATGGAGGGAACATACAATAAATGAAAGATGGATAGCGGTGCCTCTGTGGACTTTTGCCTTAAGAGCGTGAAAAATTTGTGTAATTGTGAAATAACTCACCTGCAAATAATTTCCACAGTAGAGGGATTATGAATTTTGTCGACAAACTGTGGCTGAGTGTGGCTGAACTTGGTCTCCCTCCTCTCCTCACGTAATCCCCTGTCGGTTCGCCTTTGTCCTGTAGTGTCATCCTGTCATGATTTAGAGTATATGGCAGAGCCATGGACAGTGCTAGCTACCTGGAAAGGTGTCTAAAATGCACCTGCCGATTCCTGGAGGCTGGACTTAGTACCATCTCAGCATCTGCCAGGTCCTGGTTCTAGAGCCCGCCCCTCGGTGTCTGGCCTCCTGGCCCTGGCCCTGGCCCAGTGTGGAAGAATCTCCTGCCCTCATCTGTAGGCCCTATGTTCTGGTCCCACTGTGGGTGCTCAGGGCTCTCTGTGTTCCCAAACCCTCCTGATTGTCACAGGCGGGGGCGGAGGGCGGCGCCTTTTCCTAGTATGGACCTGTGGGGAAAAAATACAAAGACAAAAAGTAACAGCCCGATATAAAACAACTTTTTTTTTTCCTTGGGAAACACTGTTTTTCCCTCCCTTCATCTCTTTTTCTTTTTTCCCCCTCCCAATCTCTCAATCTTCTGTCTGTAAATGTAAAATTTTCAGCTCACTGGCTTTTAAAATTATGAATAACATAAAACTTTAGTTAAATCACTCAAAAGTATAATTTATTTCCATATCTGGACCAGTTAAGGCAATGGGGATGGGAAGGATGAGGGAGAAATGGGAATGGGTGAGGAATTGGGGCCGGCTGGGCACAGAGACAGGGGGGTGGAGTGTAGGAATGGATGGGGCAGAGCAAAGGACAGGGGAGCAGAGAAGGAGAGATGGAGTACAGAGCAAGGAGTGTCGAGGCAAGAGGGGGAGTCAGCTGGGCTACCAGTGTTTGGTCAGTGTCAGTTAACTGGCTCATCTGTGTTTCAGAAGGTAGGAGGTAACTGTCCCTCAACACAATTTCCTCATCTTGGAACTGCCTGTAAAATCTTGCATGTTATGTGTATGTATGTTTCCAGGGAGGTCTGCAGATTTTCACATCTGTGACCCCAAGAAAGGCTGAGAAATCACTTACTCCAAATCACAATTCCAGACTACCTTCTTGCCAAAGATGAAACAGCTCTTTAAGTTGTATTTCTGTATATTTGATTTCCTTTTTCGTTAAGCAGTCTTATTAATGTAATAGCATCTTGCTGTATTTGTTCATATATAGTTCGTATCTAGCTAAATCTCTTGATGTCTTGAAATGAACAGATGGCGTATCTTCCTGAATATTGTATTTTTTTCTTTTCAAATTTTAAACTAATGTGATTAATTGGTTGCTTTAGAGATGGTTCACTTTTGTCATAACTCTCTGAACTTCTATTAATGTTTGCGCATTACGTTAAAGGGTTAATGCATCCAGTAGGCTTTCAGAACTGTCAGAAATGTATTACCCAAGATTGTCACATCACTGATTCTTATGTTAGAACTTTGCTTGGATAGACTGATAAATATTTTTGTGGTAATCTCATTGGTTGTATAGAGGAAGCAGACAGTGTCAGAGGGTTAATGACACTGTTTGCTTTATTCAGTTGAATATATGTGTCCATTTTAACTTATGAAATTAGAATTTGGAAGTCTCAGACATGAAACACATTTTCTAACTTTTCCTTGGGTTCCTATAGGAATAAGTTGGTCTGATATGAATTATGGATCATCTCTCTACTTATTATTGTTATATTGAATGACCCTCAGTTGTTTCTTTATCTGACAAAACATATGTCAGACAATCCATTTCTCTCAGTAAAGTCTGCACTCAATTATTATAGCCCCAACTGCACTTGACTCATCTTAAACTTTAATAATGCAGAATAAGCAAGAGAGACTGTAAAGTATGTCAGGTGAGGATTAAGAGAAAGGTTCTGACAGAAGAGTCGGCAGGTGAGATTGAACACAGACCCCTCAGCAGAGGTGCTCTCCACTCTTGGTACCCTCATAGCCCTACCCACCCCCCCACTCCTTGATACCTGTTATTCAATCAGACCAGCTTATTAAACAGAGAGAGGGCAGGTCATAGAGGTAATGGGGCCAGAGAGAATATATTTTAAACTTTATCTTGAAATAATTTCAAATGTACAAAAAAGTTGCAAGAATAGTACAAAGAATTCTCATTTCTTTCTAACCAGATTCATCAAATTTTTTTGTTTTGTTTTTGTTTTTCTGTTTTTGCGGTATGCGGGCCTCTCACTGTTGTGGCCTCTCCCGTTGCGGAGCACAGGCTCCAGACACGCAGGCTCAGTGGCCATGGCTCACGGGCCCAGCCGCTCCGCGGCATGTGGGATCTTCCCGGACTGGGGCACGAACCCGTGTCCCCTGCATCGGCAGGCGGACTCTCAACCATTGCACCACCAGGGAAGCCCAGATTCATCAATTTTTAAAGCTTTACCACTTTTGCTTTATCATTCTCTTCCCTACATCCCTCTTTTTATATATGTAATCTTTTTCTGAACCCTTTGAGAGTAGGTTGTGTATATTATACCTCTTTACTCCTCATTATTTCAATCTGTGTGTCCTAAAATAGGGATATTCTCTTAACGTAACCACAGTGAAATTGTCAAATCAGGAAATTTAACATTGACCCAGGATTATTTTGTAGTCTGTATCACAAATTTGTCAGTTGTCTCAATAATATCCTTTAGAGCATTTTTTTTTTCTCCTGGTACAGTATCCAGATAAGCATTACGTTTAGTTGTCATGTCTTTTTAGTCCCCTTTAATCTGGAACTCTCTCTCAGTCTCTCTTTGTCTTCCATGACATTGTCATTTTTATAAAAGACAGGTCAAAATAGACTGTCCTTCAATTTAGCTTTGTCTGATGGCTCCTGCTGGGTAGACTCAGGTCACGGATTTGGAGCTGGAAATCTCCATTAATGTTACTATGTCCTTGTTAGGGTATCCTATCCAGAGGCACATGGTATTTGTTTGCCCCTAATTGGTGATGCTAGTTTTGAGCACTTGGTTAGGTTTTGTTGGTTTTCACTGTTGTATATTTACTATTTTTCCTTTTGTAATTAATAAGTAACATTTGGAGAGACATTTTACAATTATATAAATGTTCTCTTCCTTATCAAATGGTTCCTCCCTGGTTCAGCATCCATTGATGATTCCTGCCTGAATAAGTTTTTACTGTGTTGTTGGCAAAATGGAAATTTTCTAACGCCATCATTCCTTCTCTTATAAGGAAGAGGTTTCCCTTTAGGGTGGCTTTTAAAAGCGTGGACTTAGAGCCCTGTCTGGACCATTAAGTCCCCAATGTTATCCTTTCTTTGACTATAATTGATTATTTTTAAGGAAATGAGCCCTAGATATGCCATAAGTTTAATCATAATCTTTTCTTATACCTATTCAAAAACAATTATAGTTAAAACTTTCATCCCTTCAATAACTTCCTGCAAGAATTTTAAATAAAATTTAAATAATACAGAAGGGTGTGAAATAAAAGCTAAAAGCCTCTTTTCCTCCCTTTCTCTGATCTCTGATCGGTAATAGTTTGGTATATCCCCCTTCAGACAGAAGTGGAATGATAACATACTTATTATTTTGCAAATTGTTTTTCCAAATTGAGGATTTATGTATCAAATCTTTCTTTTTTTTTGCGGTACGCGGGCCTCTCACTGTTGTGGCCTCTCCCGTTGCAGAGCACAGGCTCCGGACGCGCAGGCTCAGTGACCATGGCTCACGGGCCCAGCCGCTCCGCGGCATGTGGGATCTTCCCGGACCGGGGCACGAACCTGTGTCCCCTGCATCGGCAGGCGGACTCTCAACCACTGCGCCAGCAGGGAAGCCCTACAATCTATTTTTTAAAAGTATAAGTTTTGCATTACCTCAGATTTTCATTTGTCTCCTCCCACACTTATTGGTATTTCAGCAATAATGCATCCTCCCCAAAAAGGCCTCTCATTATTTTGGAGAAATATTACTAGATCTTCAAGTCTTATTAAAAATTAAATTGGCTTTGGTCTAATTTATTTACATATAGACTGATTTTTTTTCAAACTCTTGTTATTATATTCAGCTATATTATTCTTTGAATATATTTTAGGGGCTGGCTAGGAAAGTTAATGTTTCTGTGAAGAAATGTGTCATCAGTAGTAGATATTGACTTATGAGCAAACACATAAGAACAAAGTATGTATGTATGTTGGAGACCATCTAGTGACCAAAACGATGCTTCTGTCAGTGAAATAGGAATTGTAAGTTTAAGAATATGAGTGTTGTGAGGTCAAAGGCATATGTCTTTATAACATAGTTAGCACCTACAAACAATGGAGTAGTCCTTGTAGCAAACCTATTTCTTTTTATTTTTTCCCCCAATGTTTAATTTTGAAAAAATATTGATAGCACAGTACAAAGAGTACTTATATTCACTCAGATTCACCAGTTGTTAACGTTTTGCCACCTTTGTGTTGTTCTCTCTCTCTGTCTCACACATACTCACACAGAAACACACACACACATATTTATTTTTTTATTTTGGGTGAATCCTTTGAAAATAATTTGCACACTTACTTTCACCCCTAAATTACAACATTTCACTCCTTTGACCCAGTGGTTAACAGGAATAATGATCTTTGGCCTGGTTAAGCTATTAAATTGATAGTTGCAAAATGATGATTTTTCTAATTCCATCATTTCTTCCACGTTTATTAACTGGCATTCTTCTGTGAAGAGGAGCTTCTCCCCTTCCTTGTTCTCCCCTCATATCTCTATAGACTCATGGATATTTTTTTTAAGTATAAGTTTTTCTAGTGTTGTCATTATTCTTTTTAATGCCCAAATTATCCCAAATTTGTCCCATGGGATCTCATTCAATTTGACTCGTGTCCTTTTGACATGACCACATTTGTCTTTGATCACTGTTTCTTTCTGTCCAACAAGATATGAAGGTTCACTGTGGACTTGCCCAATTTGAGACTTTTCCCATGGATGCCTGCTTCTTTTTAGTGGGGAATAGCATCTAGAAACTAAGATGGATGCTAAGTGTCCTATGGTTTATCATTGCTACCAGACCCTCTCAGTTGCTAGAACTATGAAATATATTACATATATACTTATTATAATAGGCATATATGTGTGTATATATCTGAATATATACTATATATCATACTCATATGAGTATGAGTATATACCCATTTTAAATTATGACTACATTTCATGTACCTTTTTCTTCATGCATAAAAATTCCAGCATTTCAAGCCCCAAATTATTCTAACACGAAGCCTACCAAATAAAATTTAAGACCTTTATGCAATCCTTTTTGTATTAAAATATGTCCCATTATGTTTGTGTAGTTAGAATACTATGTTCAAAATTTACCTGCATCATTTACTCTATATTGTTATGTAAAAAAATTTAATGTACAGTTAGGTTATTTTCTCTGTTTATATTCAATTTGTGGGTTTTTCCGTCTTTTTTGTTTAAATTTATTAATATATAGAACAACTTATTTGGTTCGAAACTATATACAAAGGTATTTTTGGAAAAGTCTCGCTCTCCTTGCCTTCTATGCACATGTCTATAGGTAACCAGTGTTATTAGGTTCTGGTTTATACTTCTTGTGTTTCTTTTCTGTACACACACACACAGACACACACACACACACACACACTCTCAACCTAATATATCTCCATCTCTTATTATATCTTCATTCCTTATTTTCCCTTTCATAACAATTAACATACTATATGTAATCTTTCTTCCTTGATGTTTTTTTTCAGTCAGTATATCCTAGAAAGCGCTCTGTATGAGTTCATAAGAATCCTCCTCGTTTGTAATGGCTACATGGTACTTCATTGTGTGGCTAGTCTCCTATGGATGGGCATTTGGGTTTTCATTATTTTGCTCTTACAAATAATACTTTTGCAGCAATTTTTTAATGAGCAACTGCTATGGACACAGCATTCTTTTAGTTCTGCTTTGTGATATAGTGAAAAATAAGGTTTGTTTTCTGCCTTGAAGTATTATAGTCCAGTGGAGGGATGTTTTTAGAAGTGGGCTAGGAAGAGAAATGGCCCGGTATCTAGTAGTTTAATATAATCTAGATATTCTCAGTAATTTTTAGTTATCTGACTGCACATTCTCATAGAAACAACATGAGACAAATATGTGGGAGCACATATTACGCTGTTGTCTAGCTTCCAAGTAAGAATAAAAGGAAACCTTTTAAGTTAAGATAAATACTCTTCAGTAAATCAACATTAAGTAATTTTATTGAGCTACAAGTGCTAGGTTTCATGAAATCGTTTTAGTTTAGCCACACTTTCTAAAAGTAAAATATAGTTAGGGAAATTTTTCTCTTATTGGTATTATTCAGCCAAAATGGGAACTCTTTTATTTATTTTATCTTTTTTAAAAACCTTATATCTAACTTTCATTCCTGCATAGTAAAAACACATATGGTTGCACAAACCATTCATGGTCTGGGGGGACTTGTTGCCTTGGTTTTCAGAGAATTTGTTTGACTTTAAAATACTGTCTTTAGAATCACGTATTTAATCCAAATTCATGGATCCAAATTCCTTTTTAGTCTCATGCGGTAATTGCATGGTATTACAGAATATTTAATGTACATGTAGACAGGTATTCTGAATATGTTGGCATTGCTACATTCGTTGTAAATTACATGCAGTGAGTTACCCATATGTGATGATTACCATTTTGGTTGTTGGTTTGTGGTTGTACCTGGACTCTACATCTTGGCTCAGGGAACCTAGGAATTGAGCACATGGACATGGTTACAGTTTTCTAGTCGACTATGAGCAGTATTTGGCCTCTCTCTTTCTGAGTTCTCCTTCCTTATTGTGTAGATTTGTCCTACCCTTGTAACTGCCCATTGCCTCTTCCCACCTTGACATTCATTCTGCCATGGTGAAACCCTAAAACCTATAGGAATTAATTTTTAGAGAGAATTTCAAATAAATATTCCCTATATTTAAAGGACAGTTTTGTAAGTTTTGTTGTTTCAGAGATAGTTTCCATTTTATTTTAATTAGGCCAACACCCCCGCTTCCCAAACCTACGAAAAGCTTAGAGATACACAGTTTTTAACAGTTGTGGAAGAAATAGAGATCTTTTGTTTTTAAAATACTTTAAAAGAAAGTAATATATATCAGTAATAGAAAAGTTATAAGACAGAAAATTATAGAGGAGGAAATAAACCTAGGGGTTGGGTCTAGCCATTAACTTGTTCATGATAAAGTTATTCCATTTGTATTAATTTTAGGTAAAACACATCTAATTTTAACATGATATCATCTCTAACTAATGTAATACATGATAGGCTGGTTTAAAGGTCACATAATTTACTGGTGGAGAAGAGAGTTCATTGTTGTTTGGATTTAAGCATCAGCCCCCCTGAGATAATTCACACCCTCTTGCATCCCACATCTTGGGCCAAGGGTGTAGGCACCCTGGTGTCCTCGTGACTTGACACAGAGCCTGGGCTGTGTTCTTTGTGTTAAAGACCCTCAGCTGGTGGATCAGCTGTCACCCCTGTCAGGGGAGACCTCTGCATAGTGTGTTCCATGAGTGCCAGCAGTTTACGCCCTTTCCAGGTCAGTGCTCTGCTTCATCAGTTGTCCCTGCCACCTTCCCCATGTTTTTCCCAGCTAGCCAAAGAAAACCTCCTCCTCTCCTCATTTGAGCCAAGATAGGGCTGTTTTCAAAATAAATTTCACTTGGAAACAAAGGCAAAGACCAAATATACAAGCAAAAAAGTGCAGCAGGATAGAAGTGGATGAAGTTATGAAGCAGAGTTTTTTGAAATCTTAGGATAACGAGGTAGCAGATCTTTGGCACATGCGTTGTAATTTTCCTCCTCCTTTTCCATGGCAGACATTGCTAATTGATCCCAGTGCTCTTTTCTGTTGACTCAGCCTTGGAAACCTTAGCACTACAGTGTAGCCATCCTCAGTGATCTGAGTTGGTATGTGAGATGCATATCCTTTTCTTAAGATACATTCAGTCAACAAGTTGACTTCATAGTCAGAATTTACCAGGCACATATTCGTGGCATTCTGTCTGGTTCTGCCTGACTGATGCTATTTCAGTTGCGGCTGGCAAGGGCTCGTCTGCTCTCATACTTTGGTGGCCTCCATGGCAGCCAGCCACCATTCCTATCATCTTGGAAACCTCCTGTCCTGTACCAACCCTTCCGTTTCTATTTTAAAGTTAGACCACCTGTAGTTTACCAGATTTCTCATGGATGCTCTATTCACTTGCCCATATTTTTCCCACCTGCTTCGTCTAGAGTTTATTTCTCTCCCTATGGCCAGATTCAACATTAGCACATACACAATCGGAAAAAAAAAAAGTCTTATAAGTCTTGCCTTGTTTCTGTGATAGACCACAGCTTATTTATAATAGGACACAGTTTATTTATAATAGCCCACAGCTTGTTTATAAAGCAGCTAAGTCTCCCAACTACTATTTTCTTGGTTTATATAGTTTTTAAAAATTATCACGTTATGTGACTGCCCTCAACCAAACATATTGACTTTATGAGGTCTGAGGTTTAACTCCAGCCACCAAAAATAAATGCTTATGGCTTTTGGAAAATGTGAACGGAACGCTTAAGTCTCCAGAACCCCGTGTGTGTCAGTCTCACAGCACTCAGTAATTTAAAATTGAAAGCCAGAAATGTGGGCTTTCCTCTAGCTTATTTCTAACATTAGATCAATACAGAGTTTTAGAATATCGTACTTAACTGAAGTGTCATTTAACATGAGGGGCATGAACATATGTATTTCAGAGGTCTCTGCTTATGCATCAATTTCAGATCTGGTCTTCTTTGCCTCATCAGTAATGCCAGTAGGTGTCACTGTGTGCATTAAATGGAAATCAAAGCTGTCATTAAATGAATTTCTAAAATTAAGTGTCATTACAGTTTTTTTCAAAAAGAGAGCTCCTAAGGGTAAGCAAGAATATTGTTACCCTTTCCTATTTTTATTAAAAATAAATTACCTTCTTAGGCTATTTTAGAAAACATGATCCCATTGTTTCTTTTCCCATCCTATCTTACTATTTCTGTGAGCTCTTAGATACATATACAAATATGTTTGGGGTGCATTCACAAGAGGCAGAAGACAGTATACAACCTAGCATATTAAATGGAGAAGGTTGGTCATTTTGCACTCTCCTGATGTATGTCACTCTCCTGATATAGAACTTCACTGCTGTTTGTCGGAAGGGGTAGGATTTTGTCACTCCAAATATTTAGTTGTAACAACGTAAGAGTATTTTTTAAAAACCTCCTAACATTGGGGCTTCCCTGGTGGCGCAGTGGTTGAGAGTCCGCCTGCCGATGCAGCGGACACGGGTTCGTGCCCCAGTCCGGGAAGATCCCACATGCCGCGGAGCAGCTGGGCCCGTGAGCCATGGCCGCTGGGCCTGCGCGTCCGGAGCCTGTGCTTCGCAACGGGAGAGGCCGCAACAGTGAGAGGCCCGCATACCGCAAAAAAAAAGAAAAAGAAAAAGAAAAAGAAATCTCCTATCAAGAGGCAGTGAATAAATCTGTGTGGGTACAAGTACATACACATTTGCACCTGAAGATTTTTTTAAACAAGTAGTTTTAGATACTCTCCATATTTATTAGGCTGCTTTTCAGATTTCTAAATTTTTCTGTAACAGGAAAATCTGTTCACTGATCATGTTTCTTATAATATTAGTAGGACTTAATTCTTTAAATATCTGAAACTTTCTGTGGGTTCACTCTTCCGCTGAGCCCTTCAAAAAAAGTGAAAGTATTTGACTTTTTGTCTTCTGTTGCTTTGGGGGGAAAATAAAATGCTCACTTATTCATTTACAAGGCTTTGATGTTAAGATCAGCAGTATCATAGAATCTTCTGTTCAGTTTAGTAATTACATATCGAGACTATACAAATGTTCTGGAAAGCTCTGTGTGTGTGTGTATTGTGATCTGTTGGGTGAAATACTTATGTGATTTTTTTCTGTTCAGAAGAGAGTTGATGTTACCTTCATATACAGTGACTTAGAGAAGGTTCACAGTAGTGTGCCTGTGTGAAACTTTAGGGCATAGATGTGCTCCTACAGAGTCAGTGTTAAATTGCCTTCAACCTTATTTTCCCTTATACACATCGTAAAAATGGAGGTGTATTCTATCTGATGGCAAGGGGAAAATTGGCTGCAAGACATAATACACATGCAATTGAAACGCTGTGGGGCGTACTCAGAATTCCTTTCTATTTATAACTTTCTAAATAATAATCAAAACCCAAGTTCCTACAGGCAGGGTGGTGTAGTGCAGCTAGCCATGTGCCTGGGGTCAGAGGGTCAGGCTCTGGCCAGTCCGTCAGCACTCCCAGTTGTGTATTTATGGGCAGAGCTCAGACCAGGGAAAGAAGGGGGCGGTCGTAGTGTGAAGGTTAACTATGGGTTTAGCTGAATCAATAACATTTTATTTCTTAAAGTGAAATCAAAGTCAATATGGAAAAATGTAAACATCTGTCAAATCTTGATGATCGTGGATGTGTCTGTTTACACTGTTTTCTGCCCAGAAACTTGGGGCTACTTGGTCAGCTTGGAGGCCTGGACATTAATAATTTCAAACCATCCTGCAGATCACTAATTTACAGCCAGGTTTGAGAACCGTTGGTCTACAGGGGTTTTTGTTAACAAGCAGGTGGACCAAATGTGGTGATGATCAGGGCAGTTTCCAAATCAGAGTCCAGGATTGGAGGCAAAGAACCTTGTAAGTGGTTCCCAGCCTTTGTGGATGTGTATGTGTTATTTGGTGGCTAGAGGCTTACTGTGTGTATGCATTATTGGTGGCGGCTGTCCTGGACATTGTTGAGAACTCTTTCTTGATGTGAAAACTTTGCTTTTTGCCACTCCTGTTGGCATAACTTTCACCACCTCCTGCCAACCTCCACCATGAGATCTCTGCTTCATCTGAAAGAGCCTGGTCTTCTCTGCTCTTTCCCTGCTGTAGTCGTCAGCGTCCACCTGGAAGGGGTCATGATGACTTCGGAGCTAGCGTGGTACATCCCTTGCTGTTGGTAGGGTTCCGACATCAGATGCTCCAAGGGGAGGGTTGGTGCTGGCTGTAGTGTCAGTAGCTTCAGTGGACTTATTTCTTCAACTATCGTGAAGTCAATGGAAATTTACTACTGCACCAGGAAAAAAGTCTGAGCATATAGTCTATTAGTTATGCTCTGTTGAATAATATAAAATTCCTTCAACAGTTACTTGAGCTTCACTGTTTGCTGGGTGCTTCCTACCATGATGAAGGAATTCAGTGAGTTCTTAATCTTCAGGA
Organism: Grampus griseus; assembly: GCF_964374135.1. Taxonomy (NCBI): domain Eukaryota; kingdom Metazoa; phylum Chordata; class Mammalia; order Artiodactyla; family Delphinidae; genus Grampus; species Grampus griseus. The sequence goes on from NC_139019.1 coordinate 100,693,096, forward strand.
CAGCATATGCACTTGTGAGGATAATTCTCATAGCAGAGGAAGGGGAAACTTTTTAAAGAATGATTAACTCACAGGTAGAAAAAAAACAAGGGCCTTAGTAGAAGCGGTTTTTAAAATGTGAAATATAAAACCTTTTAAAAATTAGCAGGGAAAATGCAATTCTATGCATTAGAAAGTAATATGTTTAAATTTCGGTTCTATAAGGCCATGTGGAAATGGGTTTCGTGTGGTGTCAGTGTAACTGGAAGAAGATAAAATCTTACCTGTGAAGACCTGAGGAATAATTTTTTTCCTTTACTAATATAAGCATTTTTTTTTCAGTGGGAAAAAGAATCTAGATATTTTAAAAAGACAAAGCATTGCTAGTATTTATTATGAGGAACTATTCCATATGACCTAAGTGTTGGAATTCTTGAAATATAGCTTGTTTTCTTTTCATTTAGCTAGTATTTATTATGTTCCTACTTTATGCCTTGTACTGTGGGCGACAGAAAGGAGAATGTAGAAGATATATAAAATATAAAAGTTTCTTTCCTTTTGGAAATAGCCTATTTGAAGAGATTATAGTTACAACAATGAAAACCAATATATGGTTAAGGACAAAGTACCAAGAGATAATAAGTGGTCTTAAAATTCGGGGAAGATCAGCCTGGTCCAGAGGGGCTGGTATGCAGTAGATATTTGGGCATTCCAGTCTCATTTACTGCCATGTCCTGGGCCTTGTTGCTCCTCTGATGTCTTTGTTCCCTACTGCACTCCAATGGAAGGTTTACCTGGCTTCCAGCTTTTTTGACTTTGTCTCCTGTCATTGCCCCATGGACGCCACAAATTTATCTTTCAGGATCTTGACCCTCCATCCTCTCCCTTAGAGTGTCTTGCGTACTTGTTCCTTTTCTATCTGACCCTGGCCTCTGGAGGTAAACACAGTGCCCTCCTCCGCTGTGGCCTATTTGGAATCACTCTGCCCTGTCTTACTTCTTACTGCGTGTCTACATCTCGATTTCCTGTAGGTACCTGAGTTCAAGATGCCCCAAACTGATTTTATTATCTCCATTCTTTCTCTCTTCCAAAGACAAACAATATTTTTTTGCCCTCTGTACCTTTGAGTCTGGGTACCACCATCGACCCAGGTTTCCAACGTAAAACATAAGGATAATCATTGTCTCTCCCTTGACTGGGCATTCAACGATTTACCAGAAGTATCTATGGCCCTGGGTCCCTGCTCCTGGTCTCCTACACCTCCCCTGTGTTCTCAGTGGTGACAGTGCCACCTCACTCTTCTAGAGGAGGCTCTCCCTCACTGTGTCCTTCCACGCCTCTTTTGAGTTTGCCTTTCTGCTGCCTCTTGGCTCTCTACAGTCCAAAGCTCAGACTTATGGGTATGAAAAGGGGTAAGAAAAGCCCCTTCCTGATCTTGTCCCAATCTGCCTCTTAACCTCCTCTCAGCAGTGCCCTCTCTCCTAACCTCCCCTCCCCCAAGACTCAGCCAAGCTTCACCTCACACCAGTTTATTAATGTCGTGCAGATGTATCATATCAATTCTGGATCTCTGTCTTTGTCCTTGTTGTTCCCTAGTCCTAGGGCCGTGTCTGCCCTGTAGACAGAGAGCCCAGTCAACACCGAGCTCAGACATTTGCTTCTCTGCAGACCATTGCCTAACTGCCCCAGGTAGAGTTGTTTGTACTCTCCTCTTTGCCTGTATACTGTTTATGTCTCTTTTTTTTTTTAACGGAATGCGGGCCTCTCACTGTTGTGGCCTCTCCCGTTGCGGAGCACAGGCTCCGGACGCGCAGGCTCAGCAGCCATGGCTCATGGGCCCAGCCGGTCCACGGCATGTGGGATCTTCCCGCACCGGGGCACGAACCCGTGTCCCCTGCATCGGCAGGCGGACTCTCAACCACTGCGCCACCAGGGAAGCCCCTATGTCTCTTTTATACCAGTTTTTGCACTGTGTTATAATGATCAATGAGCAGGTGTGTCCCCCCCACTGGTCTATGAACTCTGACCTACAGATTATGTTTTATGCATCCACCTATGTCCCATGTACTGGGCACCTACACGGTGTTCAGTTCATCTTTGTTGGATGAAAGAAGGGCCACATTGAATGGATTTTTAAAACCTGAGAAGGTTGTGGCTATATAGTTAATGTTGAGTCTTGTTTCCTAATTATCCTTAAATTTTGGTTTACTGTAGTATATCTGCCCCATGCTCCTGTAATTTAAAGCACAAGTACTTTTTTTTTTATAAATTTATTTATAGTTTTATTTATTTTTGGCTGCATTGGGTCTTCATTGCTGTGCGGGGTTTCTCTAGTTGCAGCGAGCGGGGGCTACTCTTCTTTGTGGTGCATGGGCTTCTCATTGCCGTGGCTTCTCTTGTGGAGCACAGGCTTTAGGCGTGCAGGCTTCAGTAGTTGTGGCACGCGGGCTCAGCAGTTGTGGCTCGCGGGCTCTAGAGCGCAGTATCAGTAGTTGTGGTGCACGGGCTTAGTTGCTCTGCGGCATGTGGGATCTTCCCAGACCAGGGCTTGAACCCGTGTCCCCTGCATTGGCAGGCGGACTCTTAACCACTGCACCACCAGGGAAGCCCTAAAGCACAAGTACTTTGTGAGTCTGTTTGAGAAGGGTATGTTTCTAAATTTTCCTACTTTTGATAACCTGCTTTGTTCCATTTGTGATGTGGTTCCATCTAGTGGACTACTGTTCTTGATTGAAATACTCCATTTACTGTACAGATGCATCTGGTTCTCTTCTTTTCCTAGTTATACAGTATTTTCCAATAACTACATTAAGAGATGTACAAAAATAATGCATATTAAAATAAAAACCATAAATTTATGAGTATTGTGTCTGGTTGTGGCACAGTAGGGACAGGCGACCTCATGTTTGGTTTTTGCAGCCCTTGTAGAGTCTTGAGTTATGTGGGTTTAGTTTAACATAGTTTTAAAACTAGAGCAAGAGAAGCTTGAGAATAATCAGTTCTTGAAGTCACCCAATGGAACGCTTAGTCTTTAAAAAAAATTATAATATCTATTTCTTAATTATTTTAAGATCATTAAATGTCTAAGTGCCTTTTTTACAAATCCAAAATTATATGCTCCTAGGTTTAAAAAAGTGTCTTATAGTTACAGCTTTGTCTATATTTTATAAACTCTTAAATTATTAGTAATTTACATAGTCATCAGTAATTTGGCTTCATGTGTTTAATCCTGTTCAACATGCTGTTTAAAATGAACTTTGTGACCAAGGAAACACAGTTACGAATGCCTAATGTTTCTTTTTTTTTAAGGATCTTTTTTTTTTTTAGATGTTGGGGGTAGGAGTTTATTAATTAATTAATTTATTTTTGCTGTGTTGGGTCTTCGTTTCTGTGCGAGGGCTTTCTCTAGTTGTGGCAACCGGGGGCCACTCCTCATCACGGTGCGCAGGCCTCTCACTATCACGGCCTCTCTTGTCGTGGAGCACAGGCTCCAGACGCGCAGGCCCAGTAGTTGTGACTCACGGGCCCAGCTGCTCCGCGGCATGTGGGATCCTCCCAGACCAGGGCTCGAACCCGTGTCCCCTGCATTAGCAGGCAGGTTCTCAACCACTGCGCCACCAGGGAAGCCCTGCCTAATGTTTCTTGATAATAAATCTGAGATTAGGTTTTCTTTTGATTTTGAGTTAAACTCCATGGAGTTTAACTGGAAAAAAATGCCACTGTGTTAGGCCATGGGCCATGTGGAAGAAGACAGCCTTGGTCTTCGGGCATCTGCCCACCCCTGAGCTGTCTCACCATCAGCTTCTGGGGCCCTGGCGAGGTTCTTAGCTCCAGGAGTTCTTTTAAGTGAAACATAGATATTGCAGTTCAGAAAAGTTCTTCGAAGTCCTTAATTTCCTCAGTGGAAGTATATGTTAAAATATAGTGTATATTTATAACCCACATTCCAGCCGTACAGTTGTGAAACAGGACTCCAGTAGGCATGTTTGATTTCAAGGGTTTTTTTGTGGATAAGTATCCTGATTTCACTCGGAGGTTATCAGCAAGGGGTGAAGGGAGATGGGAGGCAGGAGACTGGGAGGTGGGAAGGGTGTGTGGGAGGGTTAGTTCCTGACAGTTGGGTTCATTCTGCCAGTGCACCTGAGAGATGCCACCACCCATGAGAAGAAGCCTGTGATTCTATGTCTTCACTGTATTGATTAGGGGTGGCCTGTCTCAGCCATTCATTCTAGAGGTTCAGCAAATACAGGTAATACTGGTTAACTGCATCCAGAAATCTTTATCGTAAAGCATTGCAGCTTGCCCCTGAGAACACTTATTTGAAGATCTGCCAACATTTTCCAAGCACTAGTTTGAGGTCCTTCTCACTTTCCAGCTCAGATATTACTCATGTCTGTAAGATAAAGTTTGTAATTTTGGTTTTCATATTCACAGACATTACTTAAGAATTTAAGTTTAAATGAATTTCACCTGACCGTTCACTAGCTTCCTTGGTTAAATTCCATCCCATCAGTTATGTTCTAGTCCATTGAGTTGTGGATGTCTCGGGTTTAATCATTCAACCACAATTAAGTACCTACTATATGTCAAGGTCTCAGGCACTAGACACAGAGTTAGAATAACAGCTAAGAGTCAGGGGGGAAGCTATGTATATTAAAACAAATACATATAGAACAATGAACCTCAAAAACATCGGGTGTATATAAAGAGCTTTAAGACCACAAAATCTGCATGTGGTGAGATGTTCCTCCACATTCTTAGGGTGACCACAGAATTTATCATCCAAGCTAACATACTTTTGAAAGTAAAAGGCCAGTGTCGATCATTGTGCTGCGATACGGGCATTAAACCTGGGCTGTCTGGGGCTGGCAGGGTGCATGCTCGCTCTCTCCACTTACGACCTGCACTGGCTCGCTCTGGGTTCCACCATGCTGCCATGTCTATTTCCTGTCATCAGGCCCCTTACAAGATTATATATAACGGCTGTGGTGTGCCTTATTAATTGTAAGTACAGCAGAGTGAGTCTGATTTGAGTCAATTTTTTGCTTCCATTTAGGAAGCATTTAGTGCATGAAGCAAAAGTATTTGGGAAAAAACATGTGGTCTGTGGTTCACAAGCAGCACTGAGTTACAGATGCCCTAAGGCATACATTTGGTTCAGGTGATTAAAAAAGATTTTATTCTAGTGATCTCAAAATACAAAAAAATGAAGCAGAAACATTTTATATGTTGGGATTTTTGAAAAGCCAAAACTTACAGTATTTCTTGAAATACCTGACGTGTTTGAAATAAAGGCACTTAATACCTTTCTGCTTTTCTGTTACATGTTTTCGTTATGCAAGCCAGTGTTACAAGTAAAAAGTCAGAAGGTATGCCAAAAAAGGCCTTGTTCAGACCTACATAAATCTCCCCCACAAGGCCTGGGTAGTGCTGGCCGTTGCCTTCCGAAGGGAGAGTGATCTGTGTGCGTTCATTTCAGCCACTTCACCCCATGCTTGTAGCTGGCCTGGTGCTCTGCTGGGCCCTGAGGATGCCGGAGTTGCGGCGGAGGGGAAGTTTTGGGGGGAGATGAGGCCTCTGTCTTCAAGGAGCCTCAGATCTGAGAGTGAGGCCCACCATAAAGCAGGCAGCTGAGTCTGAGCAAAGTGTTACTGGAGCCCAGAGGAGAGCAGTGATCTTTGCCAGAAAGAAAGAATCAGAACCTGGGTGAGGTGGGCAAGGAGAGCTTTGCCAGCAAGGAAGCTGCAAAACTGAGTTCGAAAAGCCCCTTCTTTTTCAGATTTCATTTTTTCTTTGTTAATCTATGTACTTCTCGTTCCCCTTTATTCCATTTCTTTCTTTTCTTAAAACTTATTTATTTTATTTTTATTTTTTGGCTGTATTGGGTCTTCATTGCTGTGCGCAGGCTTTCACTAGTTGCGGTGAGCGGGGGCTACTCTTCGTTGCGGTGTGTGGGCTTCTCATTGCGGTGGCTTCTCTTGTTGCGGAGCGCGGGCTTTAGCCATGCGAGCTTCGGTAGTTGTGGCATGAGGGCTCAGTAGTTGCGGCTCGTGGGCTCTAGAGAGCAGGCTCAGTAGTTGTGGCACACGGGCTTAGTTGCTCCATGGCATGTGGGATCTTCCCGGACCAGGGCTCAATCCCATGTCCCCTGCATTGGCAGGCGGACTCTTAACCACCGCGCCACCAGGGAAGTCTCTCCATTTCTTTCTTTTCTTCATGAACCCTCTGCCTTGAGTGTCTTCTGTCCTCCATCCTTTTATTTTTAAACTGAAGTTGTTCACAAGGAGATGGGAAGAAAGGAGTAATAACATTTATTAACCAATATTAACTAATATTCTTAGTATTGTTTACTATGCTATGTAGTTTACACGCATGATCTCTTTTACTCCTCAGAGCAGTTGTCTAAGGTTTATATGTGGTCAGTATCTCCTTTTATAGGTGAGAGGAAAATGAGGCTTGCAGAGGTTAAATAATTTGATGGGGGCCATACAGGAGGTGGGAGGGATGGAATTCGAGCCCAGCCCCTGCTCATTCAGTGTACTGTACCTGTGTTCCCTGGGTTTAGATACAGGCCACCAGTGCTACAAGGCATGATTTCAGTGGTGCCTACACCTTCAGTAATGCTGATAGATAGGGAAGAGAGTCATTCCCGTTCCCTTACCTTTTCATCCTACACCACTGGCCCCACCCCCCGTAAAATTTTTCCAAAACCTTTAACTTGGCTTTACTTTGCTAATCTCTTTTTCTAAGGACTGGAGAGCAGGCTTCAGGCTCAGAAGCTTCAGCAGGAAACATGATTTTAAAACAAGTGTTTCTTTTCATACTCACCTTAAAGTTCTTTTTAACTTTTATTGAAATAAAAAGGCTATTTAAAGAAAAATACTGAGACCAGATAGGATGCCGGTGTGGACAGGTTGTGAGGGTGCTGTGGGAATGCGTAATTTGGGAGAACTTGCCTGCCTCAAGGGAGGAATTAAAGACAGAAGATGAAAGCCAGACAACCCTCAGGGTAAAGTTTTCGCATTTTTTCATCCAGGAGTCAGGGAGGGCTGGTGATTCTGTTCCATATGCTGCCTTTTCTTTCTCTTGTATGTTGGTGGCAAAATGTTTGGAGTCTCCTTGGCTTAATGATCCTTCTTTCAGACGTGTACTATTTATAACTTTATAGTCATCTCTCTGCCTACATTGGCAATGGAAATGGGAAGCTGTTGAAACTGTTATCTTTAAAACCAAAATGAATTTGCATATAAATTTATGCAGAGGGCCTTAATCTGGTGTTTTAGTTCTTAGAAATACCTAAATTTTTCCGTTTATAAGTAAATTTTCAGTGCATCTCAAGTTATCATTTTGTTTTATTTTGCTCTCCTGACAGTGTCATAAGAATCAAAGAAATGCCCATTTAAATTTCTTTACCCAGTGGTATAAAAGTTTTAAACTACATAGTTATGGCTCACTAAGTGGTAATTCTATTTTTCTTTTTTTCAAGGACTGCACAATTAGATTTTAGTAAGATTGAGATTTCAGTGTCTCTTGGTATATTTGTCAGGACAGACTCACAAGCAGTTTGCAAGCATCCATGAACAAATCAGGTTAGCAATACATTTAAACCAGTGCAGATAGATTATCCTCATCACCACGGAGACAAAGCAGTCAGGAGATGAGTTTGGTGCAGTAAGCACAAGTGGCATGATATAATGAAGTTGTATTCCATTAAGCTCTTGTGTACGGGGAGCAAAATGTCATCACCTGAATGTGGCTGCATTTCTGTGATACAACCTCATCTGTTCCGTCAACTAGTTTTGCTCTGATCAATAAGCAGTTTTCTGTGGCCTTTCACTGCTGTCAGATGTCATTGAGTGATGTAAATGCACGTCAGAAACTAGAAACTTGACAGCTCACCCAGAGTGGGAAGGGAGAGAGAAGAGGGAAATCGCTGCAAAAGACATGGTTGACAGCTGACATCTCCTTGGGGTAACTGATTGGATACTGTAGCAGCCAGCACTTTCCCCATATAAACACGAAGGAAAATGATCCCAGAACATGCAAAATACAGAACAGATGTCTTAAAATAACTTAAGGGAAAAAGTATTATTGTGAACTGTAGCATAATGATTGTGTAAATTGTTTAGGTAAAATACATCAAAAAAAATTAGTTGCTGTTCGTTTTTGACTAAGAACAATTTAGCCAAATGAAAATATAAGATTTCTAACCATTTTCTCCATCTCCCACTGCCAAAACTACAGTTAGGAAAGTTTCTGTCAGTGCAGACAGAGATGTAGCCAAAAAGACATTTATTATAATCGTATCCATGTAAGAGAATATTATGTAGTGATAAAAGGGAAAGGACAGTCTTTATATCCTCATATGGGAAGGTGCCAGGGTCCATTGCTAAGTGAAAAAGCAGTGGGTAGAACAGTGTGTGATGTGCTGCCTTTTGTATAGAAGGAAAGGACATAAGGCTGACTCAGTTCAGACGTGAACATAGCAAGCCTGAAAGGACCTGTTCACAGCATCTGGTGCAGGGTGCGGGATGTGGGGTGTGACCTGGTCAAAGAGTGTCAGAGTTTCAAGGGAGGCTTTACTGTATATGTTTTCATATCTTTAAAAAAAAACTAAAAAAAAAACAAAAAAAAACCTTAAAACCATATGGATGTGTTACCTATTCAACTTGTTGAATTAGAAAGAGATGTTTCTTTATTTCACATATGAAATTGTCTTAAATGTGCAAAAAGAAATATAGTAGTTACCATATTTAACGAAGGACACATATTCCAAGAGCAGTCTGGTTAGACTCTTTATTACCAAAGCGAGTAAAAGGCATTCAGATGTATTAAATGAGGGTGATTAAATAGTAGTTCAAATAATTTTAGTAGCATTGACTAAAATTCATGGACACTTAGGTCATGAAAATTAAAAAAACCTGTTATTTGTTGAGTGCTTACTATATGCCAGATGCCATGCAATGCACTTTATAAATGTTAATGTATTTAAATCCTCACAGAGAAGCTATTATTTCTATTTAACAGATGAAAAAGTTGATGCCCAGTGCGCTTAAATAACTGTAGACACACAGCCAGTAAAGCTGGAGTTTGAACCTGGGTTTTTGGTCTCCAAAGGTAAGTCCAGGGTCTGAGTAGCAGAGTGGAGAAAGCTGAAAGCAACATGGGCATGTGTAAATGTGAGGACAGTTGCCTTAGCCTGTCCATGTCGTCAGGAGTAGAGTGCAGTGTTAAGTATTGGGGGTGTCCTCTGTTGCCCAGGTTTCCCTGTTAAGATGCCTTCTGCACCATTTCCATGTCCTTCCAGGTCCTATTTCCGTCATAATCATGTGCTTACAATTAGTTAATCTGTAGCTCTTCTCTGAGTTCCAAGGGGGAGAGACTGTGTCTTTTACACTGCCCTGCTGTAGGCCAGCTCAGAGCCTGATCCATGAAAGTACTTAATAAATGCTGAGGGAATGACTTAAAGAGGAAGGCCCTGTAGTAGTGACTAGATTACATTACATTGGTGTGGTTATCTTGTGCAAACTACCTAATGGAATAATCCTTTCTAGTATATGCTTTTCGCTAATGAGGAATGCAGCTTTGAGGCCAGAGTGGATTGAGGGCTTGTAGGTTCAAGGCAGAAAGATATCAGTTTATTCTATAAATAGTGAACCATCACTTTACTATTAGGAGTAACAACTGTAAAGGGAGAAGATTAGGAAGTTAAAATCACCAGAGATAAAGTTTACTTTGACAACGGGAAATGTAACTAAAAGAATCCAGTAGGGCTTCCCTGGTGGCACGGTGGTTGGGAGTCCGCCTGCCGATGCATGGGACGCGGGTTCGTGCCCTGGTCTGGGAGGATCCCACGTGCCGTGGAGCCATGGCCACTGGGCCTGCGCGTCCGTAGTCTGTGCTCCGCGACAGGAGAGGCCGCAGTGGTGAGAGGCCCGCGTACTGCCAAAAAAAAAAAAAAAAAGAATCCAGTAGAACAAAGTTGCATCAGAACTTCCACCTTACCACTGTGATGTTCAGCATTTGAGGAACTCTTTGCCTCGTGTCTGGGTGTCTTGAGACTTGCCCTCTCCTGAACTCATCCCCTGGGAAACAGCCCAGGCTGCTGCTCTGTTCGTGGCTGCCACATCACCACTTTCTTTTACTTTTGAGGTTTTTTTCCTCTTCATTTCAGGACCAAGATTATAAGAATATGGCAAGGGGTTCAAAATAGGGCCATCCCCACTGCTCCTCCAAGGCCCAGCCTGAGGGAAGACAGGTTTTGATGGGTGAGTGAGGATAGGATAGGGGAAGGGTACTAGGTGGGAAGTGGCCCTGCTGAGCATGGAGGCAGAGTGGGTGGTTCCTGGCCATCTCTCCCTTTGATCAGATCAGGTGGAGAGCAGGGTGGGGGGATGCTGCTAATGAATACATGGAAAACTCTACTTTGGATATTATCAGTCCCTTCCCCACCCATCCCCTTTTTAAGACTGGCTTTGGGTACCTTCCCTGTCCTCAAGTACTTCCCACAGTGCATGAATAGGCTACACATCCATGTGCCGTTGTCCTCTTCTCTCAGTCATGTGCTGGGTAGGAACCAGACCCTTGGTTGGTACTTCTTTCTTATACTTCAGAGTTGTGTCACCAGCCGAATCGTTACATAGTTTTGACGGAACCCAGAGTTGATCATTGTAACATGGAATCCCAGTCACAAATGGAAGCACTGTTTCATGCTGATGAAGAAGAACCTAGAGCTTGTAGATCATAACCCATATTTACCTGGGTCCCTATCATCAGATACTGAGCATGTAGAGTTAATCTGGGGACCTCAAAGTTTTCCCCCTGCAGTATCCTTTGTAGGACAAGTGAAATAGTCCTAATTCTCTTTCAAAATTCTGTTCACTTAGTGGTCATACCCCAATGGTGATTCTGGTATTCCTGTATCCTTTGACTTCTCTTTTCCATTTCACCTAAGCAGCCAACTGACTTCACTCTTTTTTTTTTTTTTTTAAAAAACATCCTTATTGGAGTATCATTGCTTTACATTATTGTGTTAGTTGCTGCTGTATAACAAAGTGAATCAGCTATACATATACATATATCCCCATATCTCCTCCCTCTTGCGTCTCCCTCCCACCCTCCCTATCCCACCCCTCTAGGTGGTCACAAAGCACCAAGCTGATCTCCCTGTGCTATGCAGCTGCTTCCCACTAGCTAGCTATTTTACATTTGGTAGATTATATAAGTCCATGGCCACTCTCTCACCTTGTCCCAGCTTACACTTCCCCCTCCCGTGTCCTCAAGTCCATTCTCGATGTCTGCGTCTTTATTCCTGTCCTGCCCCTAGGTTCTTCAGAACCATTGGGTTTTTTTTAGATTCCATATATATATGTGTTAGCATACAGTATTTGTTTTTCTCTTTCTGACTTACTTCACTCTGTATGACAGACTCTAGGTCCATCCACCTCACTACAAATAACTGAATTTCGTTTCTTTTTACGGCTGAGTAATATTCCATTGTATATATATGTAACACATCTTCTTTATCCATTCATCTGTCGATGAACACTTAAGTTGCTTCCATGTCCTGGCTATTGTAAATAGAGCTGCAATGAACATTGTGGTACATGACTCTTTTTGAATTATGGTTTTCTCAGCGTATATGCCCAGTAGTGGGATTCCTGGGTCGTAGGGTAGTTCTATTTTTAGTTTTTTAAGGAACCTCCATACTGTTCTCCATAGTGGCTGTATCAATTTACATTCCCACCAACAGTGCAAGAGGGTTCCCTTTTCTCCACACCCTCTCCAGCATTTATTGTTTGTAGATTTTTTTGATGATGGCCGTTCTTACTGGTGTAAGGTGATACCTCATTGTACTTTTGATCTGCATTTCTCTAATGATTAGTGATCCTGAGCATCCTTTCATGTGTTTGCTGGCCATCTGTATATCTTCTTTGGAGAAATGTCTATGTAGGTCTTCTGCCCATTTGTGGATTGGGTTGTTTGTTTTTTTGATATTGAGCTGAATGAGCTGCTTGTAAATTTTGGAAATTAATCCTTTGTCAGTTGCTTCATTTGCAAATATTTTCTCACATTCTGAGGGTTGTCTTTTCATCTTATTTATGGTTTCCTTTGCTGTGCAAAAGCTTTTAAGTTTCATTAGGTCCCATTTGTTTATTTTTGTTTTTATTACCATTTCTCTAGGAGGTGGGTCAAAAAGGATCTTGCCGTGATTTATGTCATAGAGTGTTCTGCCTATGCTTTCCTCTAAGAGTTTGATAGTGTCTGGTCTTATGTTTAGGTCTTTAATCCATTTTGAGTTTATTTTTGTGTATGGTGTTAAGGAGTGTTCTAATTTCATTCTTTTACATGTAGCTGTCCAGGTTTCCCAGCACCACTTATTGAAGAGGCTGTCTTTTCTCCATTGTATATTCTTGCCTCCTTTATCAAAAATAAGGTGACCATATGTGCATGGGTTTATCTCTGGTCTTTCTATCCTGTTCCATTAATCTATATTTCTGTTTTTGTGCCACTACCATACTGTCTTGATTAAAGTAGCTTTGTAGTGTAGTCTGAAGTCTGGGAGCCTGATTCCTCCAGCTCCGTTTTACTTTCTCCAGATTGCTTTGGCTATTCGGGGTCTTTTGTGTTTCCATACAAATTGTGAAATTTTTTGTTCTAGTTCTGTGAAAAATGCCATTGGTAGTTTGATAGGGATTATATTGAATATGTAGGTTGCTTTGGGTAGTATAGTCATTTTCATAATGTTGATTCTTCCAATCCAAGAACATGGGATATCTCTCCATCTGTTTGTATCATCTTTAATTTCTTTCATCAGTGTTTTATAGTTTTCTGCATATAGGTCTTTTGCCTGCTTAGGTAGGTTTATTCCTAGATATTTTATTCATTTTGTTGCAGTGGTAAATGGGAGTAGTTCCTTAATTTCTCTTTCAGATTTTTCATCATTAGTGTATAGGAATGCAAGACATTTCTGTGCATTAGTTTTGTATCCTGCTACTTTACCAAATTCATTGATTAGCTCTAGTAGTTTTCTGGTATCATCTTTAGGATTCTCTATGTATAGGATCATGTCATCTGCAAACAGTGACAGCTTTACTTCTTCTTTTCCAATTTGGATTCCTTTTATTTCCTTTTCTTCTCTGATTGCTGTGGCTAAAACTTCCAAAACTATGTTGAATAAGAGTGGTGAGAGTGGGCAACCTTGTCTTGTTCCTGATCTTAGTGGAAATGCTTTCAGTTTTTCACCATTGAGGACAATGTTGGCTGTGGGTTTGTCATATATGGCCTTTATTATGTTGAGGAAAGTTCCCTCTATGCCTACTTTCTAGAGGATTTTCATCATAAATGCGTGTTGAATTGTGTCGAAAGCTTTTCCTGCATCTATTGATGTGAGCTTACAGTTTTCCTCCTTCAGTTTGTTAATATGGTTTATCACATTGATTGATTTGCATACATTGAAGAATACTTGCATTCCTGGGATAAACCCCTCTTGATCATGGTGTATGATCCTTTAAATGTGCTGTTGGATTCTGTTTGCTAGTATTTTGTGGAGGATTTTTGTATCTATGTTCATCCATGATATTGGCCTGTAGTTTTCCTACTTTCTGACATCTTGTGTGGTTTTGGTATCAGGGTGATGGTGGCCTCATAGAATGAGTTTTGGAGTGTTCCTCCCTCTTCTATATTTTGGAAGAGTTTGAGAAGGATAGCTCTTCTCTAAATGTTTGGCAGAATTTGCCTGTGAAGCCATCTGGTCCTGGGCTTTTGTTTGTTGGAAGATTTTTAATCACAGTCTCAATTTCAGTTCTTGTGATTGGTCTGTTTATATTTTCTGTTTCTTTCTTGTTCAGTCTTGGAAGGTTGTACTTTTCTAAGAATTTGTCCATTTCTTCCAGGTTGTACATTTTATTGGCATAGAGTTGCTTGTAGTAGTAATCTCTCATGATCCTTTGTATTTCTGCAGTGTCAGTTGTTACTTCTCCTTTGTCATTTCCAGTTTTATTGACTTTAGTCTTCTCCCTTTTTTTCTTGATGAGTCTGGCTAATGGTTTATCAATTTTGTTTATCTTCTCAAAAACTCAGCTTTTAGTTTTGTTGATCTTTGCTATTGTTTCCTTCATTTCTTTTTCATTTATTTCTGATTTGATCTTTATGATTTCTTTCCTTCTGCTAACTTTGGCGGGTTTTTTTCCTTCTGTCTCTAATGGCTTTAGGTGTAAGGTTAGGTTGGTTATTTGAGATGTTTCTTGTTTTTTGAGATAGGATTGTATTGCTATAAACTTCCCTCTTAGAACTGCTTTTGCTGCATCCCACAGATTTTGGGTCGTTGTGTCTCCATTGTCATTTGTTTCTAGGTATTTTTTTATTTCCCCTTTGATTTCTTCAGTGATCTCTTGGTTATTAAGTAGTGTATTGTTTAGCCTCCAAGTGTTTGTATTTTTTACAAATTTTTTCCTGTAATTGATATCTAGTCTCATAGTGTTGTGTTCGGAAAAGATACTTGATATGATTTTAATTATCTTAAATTTACCAAGGTTTGGTTTGCGACCCAAGATATGATCTATCTTGGAAGATGTTCCATGAGCGCTTGAGAAGAAAGTGTATTCTGCTGTTTTTGGATGGAAAGTCCTATAAATATCAATTAAGTCCATCTTGTTTAATGTATCATTTAAAGCTTGTGTTTCCTTATTTATTTTCATTTTGGATGATCTGTCCATTGGTGACAGTGGGGTGTTAAAATCCCCTACTATGATTGTGTTACTGTCGATTTCCCCTTTTTTGGCTGTTAACATTTGCCTTATGTATTGAGGTGCTCCTATGTTGGGTGCATAAATATTTACAATTGTTATATCTTCTTCTTGGATCGATCCCTTGATCATTATGTAGTGTCCTTCTTTGTCTCTTGTAATAGTCTTGATTTTGAAGTCTATTTTGTCTGATATGAGAATTGCTACTCCAGCTTTCTTTTGATTTCCATTTGCATGGAATATCTTTTTCCATCCCCTCCCTTTCAGTCTGTATGTGTCCCTAAGTCTTAAGTGGGTCTCTTGTAGACAGCATATATACGGGTCTTGTTTTTGTATCCATTCAGCCAGTCTGTGTCTTTTGGTTGGAGCATTTAATCCATTTACATTTAAGGTAGTTATCGATATGTTTGTTCCTGTTACCATTTTCTTAATTGATTTGGGTTTGTTATTGTAGGCCTTTTCCATCTCTTGTGTTTCCTGCCTAGAGAAATTCCTTTAGTATTTGTTATAAAGCTGGTGGCGGTGCTGAATTAGCTTTTGCTTGTCTGTAAGGGTTTTAATTTCTCTGTCAAATCTGAATGAGATCCTTGCTGGGTAGAGTAATCTTGGTTGTAGGTTTTTCCCTTTCATCACTTTAAATATGTCATGCCACTCCCTTCTGGTCTGCAGAGTTTCTGCTGAAAGATCAGCTGTTAACCTTATGGAGATTCCCTTGTATGTTATTTGTTGTTTTTCCCTTGCTGCTTTTAATATTTTTTTCTTTGTATTTAATTTTTATTAGTTTGATTAATATGTGTCTTGGCATGTTTCTCCTTGGATTTATCCTGCATGGGACTCTCTGTGCTTCCTGGACTTGACTATTTCCTTTCCCATATTAGAGAAGTTTTCAACTACAGTCTCTTCAAATATTTTCTCAGCCCCTTTCTTTTTCTCTTCTTCTGGGACCCCTATAATTCAAATGCTGGTGCATTTAATGTTGTCCCAGAGGTCTCTGAGACTGTCTTCAATTATTCTTTTTTCTTTATTCTGTTCTGTGGTAGTTTTTTCCACTATTTTATCTTCCAGGTCACTTATCCGTTCTTCTGCCTCAGTTATTCTGCTATTGATTCCTTCTAGAGAATTTTAAATTCCATTTATTGTGTTTTCATCATTGTGTATTTGCTCCTTAGTTCTTCTAGGTCCTTGTTAAACGTTTCTTGTATTTTCTCCATTCTATTTCCAAGATTTTGGATCATCTTTACTATCATTACTCTGCTTCTTTTTCATGTAGACTACCTATTTTCTCTTCATTTGTTTGGTCTGGTGGGTTTTTACCTTGCTCCTTCATCTGCTGTGTGTTTCTCTGTCTTCTCATTTTGCTTAACTTACTATTTTTGGGGGTTCCTTTTTGCAGGCTACAGGTTCGTAGTTCCCATTGTTTTTGGTGTCTGCCCCCCGTGGCTAAGGTTGGTTCAGTGGGTTGTGTAGGCTTGCTGGTGGAGGAGACTGGTGCCTGTGTTCTGGTGGATGAGGCTGGATCTTGTCTTTCAGATGGGCAGGACCACATCCGGTGGTGTGTTTTGGGGTATCTATGACCTTATTATGATGTTAGGCAGCCTCTGTGCTAATGGGTGGGCTTGTGTTCCTTTCTTGCTAGTTGTTTGGCATAGTGTGTCCAGCACTGTAGCTTGCTGGTCGTTGAGTGGAGCTGGGTCTTAGTGTTGAGATGGAGATCTCTGGGAGAGCTTTTGCCAGTTGATATTACGTGGTCCGGTAGGTCTCTGGTGGACCAATGTCCTGAACTCGGTTCTCCCATCTCAGAGGCACAGGCCTGACACCTGGTCAGAGCACCAAGCTCCTGTCAGCCACTCGGCCAGGTACGTGGGGAGTTTCTTGCCTTTTGGGATGTCTGATGTCTTCTCAGCATTCAGTAGGTGTTCTCTAGGCGTTGTTCCACATGTAGATGTATTTCTGATGTATTTGTGGTGAGGAAGGTGATCTCTACTTCTTACTCCTCCACCATCTTGCAGGTCTCTGACTTCACTTTTTTTTTTTTTTAATTTTATTAATTTTATTTTTTGGCTGCATTCAGTCTTTGTTGCCGTAGGCAGGTTTTCTCTAGTTGTGGTGAGTGGGGGCTACTCTTCGTTGCCATGTGCAGACTTCTCATTGCAGTGGCTTCTCTTGTTGCGGATCACGGGCTCTAAGCACACGGGCTTCAGTAGTTGCGGCACGTGGGCTCGGTAGTTACCACGCACGGGCTTAGTTCCTCTGCGGCATGTGAGATCTTCCTGGGCCAGGGCTTGGACCCGTGTCCCCTGCATTGGCAGGCGGATTCTTAACTGCTGCACCACCAGCGAAGCCCCGACTTCACTTTTGATCCAGCATTGATAGAGCCCTGAGGATGCCTTCTGCTTTTGCATTCTCCTTCAGCCAGCCTTTGTAGTGTTCCCATCCCCCCCCCACCTCTCCCCTCACTGCGCCCACACTCCCACCCCTACTTTTTCTTGATTGGTTTTGTTTCTTCTGGGACCACCTGCAAACTGCCTTCATTACTCAGGAGGGGGCTCCACACATTCCAGGTGAGGTGGAGGACGACCAGCCCTCTCTTTCCCTCCTTAGACGGGTGCCCACACACCTACAGTGGTTTTCTCTGTTGTCTTAACCAGCAGAGCAGCCTTCTCTTGGTCTTGCATGGATGAGGAAGGGAGAACAGCCTTTGATGAGAGGGCTCTTAAAAGATCCTAGTGACTTCACTTTTAAAAGGCCAACTATCCAACTTTTAAAGGCTGAGTTTTGTAATTTTTATGATTAAGTTCATTTTTAAATTGATATATTGTAATTATAAAATGCTTAAATGAAAACGTAAGGAACAGAAAATTTTCAGTGTGAAACAGAACTTTGGAGAAGACTTAATAACTTCCTACTCAGTCTTCCCCATCCACTCCAAACTCTTTGGAATCCATAGTTTTGCAGTCAGCAGGATTCTTCTGCACATCTGATCAAGTCAGCTCCTGCTTCAATCACTGAGCAGCTCCTCATTGCTCATCTGGTAAAGGCCAGTCGATCTCTAGTGTTGCTTAAAGGACCCGGTGTGGTCTGGCCCCTCTCTACCTAAGGACTATTCTTTTTTTTTTTTTTTTGCGGTACGCGGGCCTCTCACTGTTGTGGCCTCTCCCGTTGCGGAGCACAGGCTCCGGACACGCAGGCTCAGCGGCCATGGCTCACGGGCCTAGCCACTCCGCGGCATGTGGGATCTTCCCTGACCGGGGCACGAACCCGTGTCCCCTGCATCGGCAGGCGGACTCTCAACCACTGCGCCACCAGGGAAGCCCCTAAGGACTATTCTTGATACTCCTTCCCCCCAGCCCCCCACTCCTCGAGCTCCAGTCTCACAGTCTGGCTGCTCAAGTGAATCTGCTTTAGTTAAGTAACCTTCCGCCTTGGCCCTGTCCACCTCCACTCTCACCTGTTTCTGAGGTGTCAGGTCTCAGTTTCTGCACCACTTTCTCAGGGACTTAGCCCTGACTGGGATGTCCTATTTCAGGCTCTCAGTAGTCTGTCCTTTCCCACAGAGCATTTATAAGACTATGCATTGTGCTGTTAGTTCACTGTATGCCCAGTGTCTAGCACATGTATACATGTAGAAGTGATCAGTACATTTTCACTAAATAAATAAATAAAGTAACTAAAGCCGAAGTGAGAGTAAGTGACCTGTCCAGGAGAGCATGGCTACCTAGTATCAGAATTAAGACAAAACCCACAGCAGTTTTCACTGTGTCTGGTTTTTGTTTCTTTATTAGGAGTCTGTGTCCACACATGTGACTTGTCCATTCTGATTGCGTGAGGAAAATGTGCTGCTGACTCTGTTTCCAGGTATCTCTGCTTTTTGTTTCCGGCTCCTCTGTGTAATTGGATCCTTCTGGTACATTTTCTGTGGCCCCTCTTAAGGTTCATCACTGGAGCCCTGCTTTGTTCTCTTGGTGTTTTAAAGCTAGAAGTTGGATGTGTACCCACTTTTCTTAATTCTTTCAAGTGACTATTTCAGGTTTAGTGTTTATAATTATTTGTGCTTTTGTGTTTTAGAAGCTTTTACTCTGAGTCTCGATCTTGGTGCTTCTTTGTAAAATGTTTTTCTTTGCGCAGTAGATCTGGGGTCTTTAACATTCTGCATCTCAGATTTTATGTTAGCTACTTCTCTGGCTTAATGACACCCCTGCCCTTATTGACTCACTTGAAAGACAGGGGCTGTTTGCTTAACAGTGGCATGTAGTCTGTTTTCCCAAAATACAATCACTGACCAGAAAGTGGGTTGAATAGTAATCCTTCTTCACATAAGGTGCCTGGAAACTGTCAGTTCAGCCTTATCTGGTGGGTGATTTGAGATGTGGGCTCGTCATGCTTGCATGGCAAACTCTTAAGTCATGATCCTTTTCCTCAGCTTTAGACTATACAGAAAATTTACTAGCTGGCCTTAATTTTGTTATTGAGATTGACAAAACTTCATTGTGATCCCTTTACTCATTTGCTCTGCAAATACTTAAAGACTGCATTTGCTCCCCCTGGGTAAACATCTTTCCTTGCTCCTCAAATGCCATAGGGAAAGACCTCTGGTCCTGCCTTGGCTTCTCCATGGAAAAGACTATCTCATGTGACAGTGATGTTCTTAAAATGTAGCATCCAGAGTGAAGGGTGATTCAGTATGGACGTAGTATACAGGTTTTCAACTTAGAATTAAAAGAATAAGTGTGTCGTTTGTTTGCCTGATGATTTCTGTTCTTCATTTTTTCCCTTGACTTCAAATTTGGTTCTTAGACCTTCATGAAGGAGGCTTTGAAGAAACCACTGCAGTGTGGTTTTGAGTTTGCAGATGTTCCTTCAGATAATGGTGGTAGCGATGTTACTGAATATAAATTTTAAGGCCTTGGTGTAAGGACCCTGTCCAGAATCCATTAGCACAGATTTCTAGAAGCCATGAAGGTAAGTTCTTCACATACCAACTAAATTCATATAAGGTAGAATTAGAGCTGTTGCTGTAGCTTTCTGGTAAATTGCAGGCACCATTTTGAATGGTGCTGACAAACCAAGGGACATCATTAAGAGAAATGAAGATTTTTCTGGGGAGTGAAAAAGTCACAGGGACAGGGCTCCTATGGCCTATTCACTAATTAATTTTGTGGAAAGGTTGCCCATGATCATATTCTGGAAAACAGACTGCTGATTAGCTATGAGACTTGAAAAGTCATTTACTTTTCTCATTTGCAGTCTTCTCGTGTGTAAAACAGTGATAGTAACCTGCTCCTTCTGCCTCTCGTGAGTTAATAAATAATATCACCGTACTGAGATAAGTATGCTCAGTGATCGCTACATGACTACTAAATGTTTCAGAGGCGCTTTGGTTTGGGGACAGTGACTCCATTCAGAGTTTGTTGTTTGCCCAAGGCCAGTGTTAAGTGACCGAATAATGAATGTTCCACTGTTTGCCTATAGATAGAAAGCCAGATTATATAGTTTGGATGACTGTCAAAGAAGCTGTATCCTCCATTCACATGTGAAGCTTATTCCTTAGGACACTTTGGAAAATTAATTTGGTGTATATCACTGGAATAACACTTTTACATATTGCTTTATATTATTAATATTAATTATATTGTCCTTCTTTACTAAATTTAAAGCTTTGGAAGCTCTGTGTGTGTGTAATACTGAGTCTAGCAGAGATGAAGAATTTAATAAACAGTTCTTAGAACTTTAGAGCTGAGAGAGCCCTTAGTAGCCGTCTAGTTTAACATTCTCACATATTTACAGATGGTGGAACAAAGGAGATCCAGGGGAGTTAAGTGGTTTACCAAAGTCACAGAGTCCTGGAGAAAGATCAGAATGTAGTCTTTCTGAAATGTCCTTTCCTACTCTTTCCAGCATAGATCATTGCCTTTGAATAAAATTTCAATGCAGGTTAAAACTTGTGTTTTAAGAGAGCATGCTTTATATACTGTTTTAAATATGTCTCTCCATATACAGATTCAAGGGTGTGTATATATCTAATCCATAGAAAAATTTTATTTTATACTCTTAGTGCAATTACAGCTTTTTGCCACTTATTAAGACTTCAGAAGTACAAACCGGTAGCTCAGTAATTGCTTTCTTGAATCTGCCTTTAATAATTGCATTTAGTAAAGCTGTACCGAAAATTAGAAAGGCAGAGACTAATGGAAAACTAGATTTTTCACTGAATTAGAAAGCAAGACAATCCATATATTGACAACACTTCAAGTTGAAACAGATCAGGAAAACTATTTTGGACTGTTTGTGCAAAGAGGCAAACCTGGGCCTGATGCGCAGTGGCACCCACATTTTATGGAAGCAGAGAAACTCTAAGAGATTTCATGTAAATTGGATGTTGAGAGGAGAGAGTCCAGGTCTGATTTTGATGTAAGTCATTTGAATCTTTTAAAGCCAGGAATTTCTCCTTGGTACTAACAAAGAAGTAAAAAATGAAGAATTGTGTTAATGAAGTAGGAATATCTTTGAATTAAAAAAAGCACAGAACTCAGTTGGAGGCCATATCTTGCACACAGAAGAAAACCTGAACAGGAAAGTAGTGGAGGGCTTGTTTTGACTTGCTTCTGTGGGGTTTGGTGTAGTGTTTTGACTTTGTGGCCAGAAAAATTAGTCATTTTAGTTATATTTATTTCAGAAAGCATATTAAAGAGATCCCAACAGTAGATTAACTCAGGTGGTTCAGATATTAGGAAAATAATTAAAATGAGATATAATGATGTTAACTAAAAAAGCAAAACAAAACTGGTACCTCTTCTTCACCTGTCAAATGGACAGTGTGCTTTTTGCACAGTAGCAGGAGAGGGGCCAGCCGAGTAGCCGGCTGATGGACTAGCTCCCCACTGGCACCAGACTGGCTACAAACTTCACACACATTGGGACCCAATGAACCTTCTCATACTGTGGAGGCCCAAGGTTATAACAACTTTAGAAAAATGCCTTCAGAAGGACCTGATTTTATGTGTCACTTTATCATGGATATCCTAGCTGAATCTTTTTAACAGCGAACTATTGGCCTCGTCCGTCCCTTCCTGAGAGTGAGTGCAAGTGTTTGCTCACAACCTCTGACAGTGGGATGTTGTATGTTCCCCTCCAAGGCAAGGGGAAACATCTAGAAACTAGAGAGCTCAGGTAAATAGTTCTACACAGGTTCTGCTGCACTCAGTTGCAGGCTGAGGAAGAAAGAGGGGTGAGCATTTTGTAAAAGAAAAAGAAGAGGTGGGATGAGAAGACATGAGAAGTGAGCAGAGGGCATGTAGTCCAGTCTTTTTGAAAGACACTGTCCGCCCCAGATGAACCTGGGGCTTACATTTAATAAAGCCCTCTGATTTCACAGCCAGAAATTACACACAGGGACTTCTCTGGTGGTGCAGTGGATTAAGAATCCGCCTGCCAATGTAGGGGACTCCCACGGGTTTGAACCCTGGTCTGGGAAAATCCCGCATGCCACAGAGCAACTAAGCCCGTGCGCCACAACTACTGAGCCTGCACTCTAGAGCCCGTGAGCCACAACTACAGAGCTCTCATGCCACAACTACTAAAGCCCGCGCGTCTAGAGCCCACGCTCTTAAACAAGAGAAGCCACCACAATGAGAAGCCCGTGCACCACAACGAAGACCCAAAGCAACAAATAAATAAATAAATAAAATAATTAATTAATTAATTTAAAAAAGGAAATTACACACAGGGTAGAAGAGTAGGGGAGAGTGGGTAGAGTAAAGAGCAGAGTTGTCTGCCTTGAGAACTGAATTTGCTATTTGGTAAGAGAGAGAGAGTGTAAGACAACTAACTAAATAGAATCTGACTCTGAAGGTAGTGATTTTTTAACAGTAGGGGTTAGCATGCACCGTTAGTTGTGAATGAGTTAACATTTGTTTGCCCTGATCAGTGTGTAAAACAAAGCGCAAGAATATGTGCATATGGCACAGTCTCTGCCTTAGAGTGGATGTGGAGAGAAATATATGTGACAAAGCAATCCGCAATTGTACAATATACATAAGTAAAATAGTGAGATGTTAGAAAGCATCTGGTCAACCCCCGCATGTTATAGATGATGAACAGGCATAATGCTGAGAAGTGATTTTTCTGTCTGTATGGCTAAGTGTCAAAGAGGGACCTGGAACCCAGGATATCTGATTCACAGCTTATTTTTCTCATTAGAGAATATTTTCACTCAAAACTTCAGAAAACGGTTTGAGGTATAAATCTTCAGTGCAGAAAAAAATTGGAGAAAAAAATCTTGACAAGTGAAAAGAAGAAAAAACATTCTCCATCCCTTCAAAACATTTTGGTGTGTTTTTTTTTCTTCCAGCTTTTTTGGTACATACACATATACGTACACTCTTATGATAATATATTTCCTTAAACATGAAAATGTACTCTCTATAGCCTGCTCTTATTTTTAAAAATTTTAACAAGATTAACCATCTCATTTCATGTTAATACATCTTCTGGGACATTATGTGCTATGATTTATTAATCATTTTTCTACTAAATATTAGGTCATTTACATTTTTATTATTATGAAAATACTTTTTCACTTTTAGAAGTCATATTTCAATTTCAGTTTGGTGCCACTGTGTTGAACAAATAATTCATATCCATTTATGTGCACATATTAGTTGAGAAATAATTATACATTTTTTGTTCTATGTCTATTCTTCATATGTATCTTTGCAGATTAATTTACTTTTGCAGTATATCCCATGAAACGTTGCATAATGAAATGAATATAACTCTTCTACTCTCAACTGTGTTTAAATTGGATATACTATTTATCTTTGAGGGCCAAGCAGCTCTTCTGTCTGGAAATGCTTTCATGTGTCCATATTACACTGATCTTGTACATTTTAGTTTGTAAAATTTAGGATGGACTTGGCAAAGCCATGGTGAGGAGTAGAGTGCTCAAACACTCACAGAGCAAATGTTTGGAAAAGGAATGAACCAGTGGTGGCTGGAGGTGTTAGTTCCCTATCTTGCGAACCATTTTTTTTTGGTCTGGGAAAGGACTTCAGTAGAGTTCCCTTCAAATCGGTGTGTTGTGCCCTGAAGGGGAATGCCTGGCACGAGGTTCACGGTTGCACTGGCTCTGCTTGTGCAGAAACACTGTGGAGAGAAAGAAGAAAATGATCATGTCCAGTTGATGGAGGTAATTTAATTGTGAGTGTCCAGCACATTAAATCTAGAGATAAGGCTTAGAGAAGAAGCTTTATCCTTCCTGCCCTCAGGAGCAGTTTTAGAGTTTTCACATTTTGGCTGCTTTAGATTTAGCTCAGGCTCTTGGGAATGACGGGAATTAGCCTTAATGCATTTTCCGATTCTCTGTAGAGGCCACCTATATCACTAAGGGAAAGTGACCCATACAAACAACAGAATCTTGCAAAATGATTATGTTTTTACAAGTCAACACCTTTTCTTGAATCCATTGTTCTTTCTTTAAAGGAGTCAGGCAAATTAAGTGATTATGACATATCTTGTTACTAGGAGAATCTCTTTGTTTGGGAAAAAAGAAATCAATACAAGAAACTCTTGGAATGTCCTTTTTTTTTTTTTTCCTCTTCAGCAGTTCCTAATATATGGGCTAGAAATGCTGATTCTACTTGAAGAATGACAGTGATACATGCTGAGGCCTGGCCTCTTTAGATTCCAGACTTCGCTCTGAGAGTCTTTGGCACTGGTGTGTGTTATATAGATTTAGAAAAGTTGGTACTTGGTTAAACACAGAAATTTAGTTGTAAATTTTTCATTAGGTAAACTTAGGTTTTAAACAATCATGTATCTGCATTTTTAAAAGTAGGTTAACGTAAATGTTTTTTTAATTTAAGTATAGTTGATTTACAATGTTTTGTTAGTTTCAGGTATCAGCACAGTGATTCAGTTATGTATATATATATTCTTTTTAGATTCTTTTCCATTATAGGTTAGTACAAGACACTGCATATAGTTCCTTGTGCTGTACAGTAGGTCCTTGTTGATTATTTTATATACAGTAGTGTATATATATTAATCCCAACCCCCTAATTTATTCCTCTACCCCCTTTCCCCTTTGATAACCATAAGTTTGTTTTCTATGTCTGTGAGCCTTTTTCTGTTTTGTAGATAAGTTCATTTGTATCTTTCTTTTTTTTTTTTTGATTCCACATATAAGTGATAACATATTTGTCTCTCTTTGGCTGACTTCACTTCACTTGGTATGATAATCTCTAAGTCCATCCATGTTGCTACAAATGGCATTATTTCATTCTTTTTTTTATGGTTGAGTAATAGGTTAATTTAAATTTAGGATGATAAATAAAAGCTCTTACTAAGTTAAGTTCTGTGATGCAACTTTATCATCTGCATATGCCATCTTCTCAGTGCTGCCCACTCTGACCATTCTATTTAAAATTACAACTTTCCCCCCAGCACTCCCAGTTCCTTTTACTTGGCTCTGTTTTTCCCCTCATACCAGGTAATCACTTTCTAAAACATACCGTATAATTTACTTATTTTTATTTTATTTTATTTATTTTATTTTATTTTTGCAGTACACGGGCCTCTCACTGTTGTGGCCTCTCCCGTTGCGGGGCACGGGCTCCGGACGCGCAGGCTCAGCGGCCATGGCTCACGGGCCCAGCCACTCCGCAGCACGTGGGATCCTCCCGGACCGGGGCACGAACTCGCGTCCCCTGCATTGGCAGGCGGACTGTCAGCCACTGCGCCACCAGGGAAGCCCCTACTTATTTTTTAAATATATCTATTGTTATCTGTCTCCCCCGCTAGAATGTAAATTTCATGAGGGCAATGCTCTTTGACACTTTACTTCACTGATAGATATCAGACACCTTGAATGGGAATTAGCACATAGCACATAGGAATTAGCACTTACTATGTGCTAGTAAAGAAATGTCATCATCATCATCTTTTTTTACAGTGTAACAGTTTTAAACCAAACATATATTGGGAGAGTAAAATACTTGATAAATGCTATTTTTTTTTTTAGGAAGAATTAAAATATGGAGTTTTGAAAGAAGGTTGAGAACTCTACAATCTTTAAGAGCTTCCTTTCTTTGCGTAGGTGGGCATTTTAAAACTGTGGATGTGTGCCCTCTAACAGCTGTTTGTAGAATAGAACCGCTTCTTTCTCCTCAGCGGGAACAACAGGGTGCCTCTTCAGGATCCTTGATTGTAGAGCCTATAAAATGGTCTGCATTTTTTTAGGGCACAGAGTTTGATCCTCTCCACCTGCTCTCTGCCCATGTTTCAGGGCTGAGCAGCAGAGCTCTGAAACTGGCAGGCATATTGCAAACTGCCTGTGCCCAAGTAACCTTGCTCTGTGGGGTCCAGTGAGTACCATAAGTTCAATATTGAGAGAACACAGGAGGATCTTGAATCTCATTTCCTTGATGCCTATAGAAAGGAGCCTGACTCGTCATGGATGACCAGTAATTCTCCACCACCCAAGCTTACCTTTGCACCTTTTTGGGTCAAAAAAGTAATTATCTACCTATTTCTGTTTATCTATCTGCATATATATATTTATGTGTATATGTATGTATATCTGTATAGAGGGAATACTTTAACTTTTGAATTACATGATTTTTTTGGTGAGAATATGTTTTTTAAGAAATAAGCGTAGCGCATCATAGGACTTCATGGTGTGTTAGAGAAATGAAGGCTATTAATAGCCTCAAATTCCATTTAGATTTGGGAGAAACCCAGTAATATTCGGGAAGAGACTAGAATGTGTTGAGCACCAGTCATGTGCCAGGCTGGGTGCTAAGTGCTTTATATACCTTGTCTTATTTATTTACTCTATCACCAGTCCTAAGAAATAGGTATTTTCATCCCCACTTTCCATATGAGGAAATGAAGGCTCCAAGTGGATAAGCGCTATCTGTGAGGAATCACAGCTAGCAAGTGCCGGATCTGGGTGTCGGGGGTGTCTGACTCTAGATTGGCATTCTTTCCACCATATCGTGTAGCTTCTCCCAAATGGTACTAATTATTAAGACTGATAGTTTCTTTTTAATAAAAGGGCTGTATTTCAAAGCTATTTTCATAGCTCTCAGGCCCTCATGAACAGTATTCTTTTGATCAGCTGCAACAAACTTTCTACAAGAAGCCGTCTTATTCAGCACTGTCTGCCTCTGTCATGTCTAACTTACTGATCGTTCTAAGAAAAATAACTCATCTTACCCTTCACACTATCAGACTGCTGAGCTGGACTGAGGTGTAGACATGTTCTTCCCAGTGTGTTGTCCTGCGCTTTATTACTCGCTCACTTCCCTTCCTCATTTATTTCCTGTATTCAGCCTGCTTTGTTGCCAGGTGCTCTTTAAGGCAGTGGGGCTATGACAGTGAACAAAACAGATGAGGTTCCTGTCCTTATGGAGCTTTTAACTTAGTGGGGGAACAGACAGTAAACCAACAGGCTGACCAGCCAGCCAATTTGTGTGTGTGTGTGTGTGTGTGTGTGTGTGTGTGTGTGTGTGTGTGTGTGAGAATGCCAGACCATGGTAAATGCAAAGAAGAAAAATAAAGCCAGGTCTGAGGGTAGAGAAGGGTGGGGGGCTAGAGGCACTGTTTTAGATGGAGTGCCTAGATAATACCTCTCTGAGAAGGTGACCTGGAACAGCAGTTGAACAAAATGAGGGGAAAGCTTTCTAGGTAGAAAAAAAAGCACTGCAAAACTTAGAGTTGGCCTTCCCAGAACAATGTTTTAAAATATAATAAAATCACATTAAACTATTTTTAACTACGACAAAAACAAAAACGAAAACCAAGAAAACGTAGAGTTGGGCAAGTGCTTGATACATTTGATGGTCAGTAAGGAGGCTGGTGCGGATAGACCAGGGTAAGTAAGAGGGGTGTGTTCAGAGCTGAAGAAAAGAAGGGGGCTCTGAAGCTGGCTGGTATAGGGCCTTGTGGGCTGGAGCAGGGACTGGAATTTTGTTCCAGGAGTGATGGAAATCCATCAGAAGGAGTTCAGCGGGGGAGTCACATGACCTGATGCCTGAAAAGGGCCGCTGTGGCTGCTGTGAAACGCAGATTGTTACAGGACAGGAGTGGAGCAGGGAGACCAGCTGGGAGGTTGTAGAGAGAACTCTTGGGCCTGGATGAAAGAAGGACTGCAGATTCGCAGATAACACAAGTTTTGGCAAAAACACTGGCTCCTGATTTCGATGACAGCATCAATTTTCAGAAAAGTTACAACATCCTTGTATGATGGGTTGAAATGGACATGATCCTATTTAACAGGTCATTTGTTAGCCTGACCTCAGTTCTCACAGTCACTTGTTCCAGAACTCTTGGGAAAGACCTGGGGTTTTATTTGACCTCCAGGGCCCTGTGATCCAACAGTGAGATATGGCTTCCAAAAACCGTCAGAAGAATACAGGTCGAAGATACGGAATCTTAAACTAAGATGGAGGGAAGACAGGGTTCCTCTAAGTCTTAGTGGTCAGGCCTCATCAGGAATGCAGGGTTCTGAGTAGGCGCTGACAAAGGTGAGTGCAGAGGCTACCACGTGTGTGCATTGCAGGCTCAACTAGCTCTGGGATGGGGAGAAAAGTACCTTCTCCCTTGTAGAGATGGATGGGTGTGGTGAGTAGGTCACACTCCTGAGGAATCATCTCTTTCCCTCTCTGTCCACCAAGTCTCCCTCCCCCATGCTGATAAAGAAACAGTTGTAACAATGACTAGATGTTAATAACGATATTAATAGATAACATTCTTGTTTGAATTCTTGCTAAATGCCAGACAATGTGGTAAATTATTGACACTGATAATCACATTTAATCCTGACAACAAACCTATTGGAAAGGTACCATTGTAAACTTCATGTTATAGCTGGGGAAACAGGTTTGTAAAGCTTAAATAACTTGCCCCAAATCATGGAGTGTTAGCCGAGCCCAGAGGAGAGCAATAGAAGACACAGGATTCAAACCCGGGCAGTTTGATTCAAGAGCCAGAACTCTTAGCCACTGTGTTATACTGCAAAGCTGCTGGGTGAAATAAAAATATAATTATTGTAATTTATGCATATTAGGGGCTAAACAGGGTTTTTTATGAGTTGAAATCTATCTTTTATACTGATTCTATGAGAAAATCTGTGCTGAGTTTTAAACTACCTCAACTGTGGATTTGGGAGATACAATCCATTCACTAATTGGGAAATGGCTATATATTCCCTCAAGTCCTGGCTTCTACAGTTTAGGGGGATCAGTGACGAACTATGTTTTAACTGGAAGGTGGTCAGTAGTGCAAGACCTGAAGACCAGGTCTTCTGAAGGACAGCTGGAGGAGCTAGAGAAGTTTAATTTGGAAGGGGGAGACTTTTAAAAAGTAGCAAAGGTTTCTCATGCTAGAATGGAAAACCATAAGCCCTAATAGGATCTCAAGACCTCAAAATAAACTTCTCTTCCTAGGTGATCAGATCCAGTCTTCTGATTTTAGATCACATTCACACTTTGATGATTCCCAAATTTATATCTCTGGCCAAGACCTCTCCCTGAGCCCCAGACGTGTTAATTCGGTCTTACTGAACATCTCCGCTTAATGTCTATCTAACACTCATCTCAGCCTTAACGCGGCCAGTGCAGGGCTCCTGTTTGCCCCCAAAGACTGTCTTCCCAGCTCAGTTACTGGCATCACCATCCTTCTGGTTGCTCAGGCCCCAAACCTCACCATTATATTTGATTCCTCCTTTTTTTTCTTTTTTAAAGAAACTCCACATCCAGTTATCAGCCTGTCCTGTTGTTTCTACTTACACTCACCTCTCCCCACCACTGCTCAGACCTTCCCTCTAACTCTTCTCCCTCCTCATCACTCTAGGCATATAAACATATTAAGCATTTAATCTTCCACGTGCCCGGACCACCCTGCTCCCACAACCAGATATTCTCACTTCCTTCAGGTCTGTGGTAAAGGGAAGGATGGGCCTCCCAAAATGTTTACACCCTAATGCCCAGAACCTGTGAATATGTTTCCTTACATGCAAAAGGGACTTAATGGATGTGATGAAGGTTAAGGACCCTGAGATCACAGAGACAATTTAGATTATCTGGGTGGGGCCAATATAGTCCCATGAGTCTTCCACTTAAAAGTGGAAGAGGGGGCTTCCCTGGTGGCGCAGTGGTTGGGGGTCCGCCTGCCGATGCAGGGGACGCGGGTTCGTGCCCCGGTCCGGGAGGATCCCATGTGCCGCGGAGCGGCTGGGCCCGTGAGCCATGGCCGCTGAGCCTGCGCGTCCGGAGCCTGTGCTCCGCGGCGGGAGAGGCCACAGCGGTGAGAGGCCCGCGTACCGCAAAAAAAAAAAAAAAAAGTGGAAGAGGAAGCAGAAAAGTAGATCACAGAAATGTGACATGAGAAAGTCTTGATCTTCTGTTGCTGGCTTTGAAGATTGAGAAAGGAGACCATGAGCTGAGGAATACAGGTGCTTTCTAGAAGCTGGAAATTTTGCTCTTAGCTGATAGCCAGCAAGAAAATGGGGACCACAGTCCTACAACCACAAGGAGACAGAAACTGGTTTTCTCCCAGTGAACCACCAAAAGGAACCCAGCCATGCCAATACCTTGATATTAGCCCAGTGAGACTTGAAGTGGAGAAACCAGTCAAGTGCACTGGACTTCTCACCTATGGGACTGTGAGATAATGAATGGGTGTTGTGTTTGTTACAGCAGTAATAGAAAACTAATACACGGTCTCTCCTCAAATACACCTTTATCAGTAAGAACTTCCCTGACCAGCCCATATACTAGTCATACACACGCTCATCCAGCCCCTCTCTGTCCTTATTAACTCTGATTTATTTTTCTCCGTAGCACTTATCATCAGCTAGTGTGCATTTATTTGTGTGATTGTCTTTGTCATCCTTCTGTTAAAATATAAGTACGCTTTGTTAGGGATCTCTGTTGGTATTGTTCACTGTTTTATCTGCAGTGACTAGAACTGAGCCTGGCACGTCCTAGAATTAATCCTTGTTGAGCAGTTGATGAAGCTAGCCTTTTGTTTCCTCTCCAGCCTCTTGCAGAGATGCTCTTCTTACAAGCTGGCTGTACTGCGCTCAGCTTCTTCCATCCTCTTACCTTCTGCTTCAGGACATTTGCACATGTGCTGCCTATAATGCTTGCCCCTCCTTTTTGCCTACTTTTACTGTAGATCTATTCAGAAACAGCTGAGAGAAAGCTCTCCTGATCCCTGAGAGCAAATCCTGTCCTCTCTTATGCACTCATCTGTTTTTAAAGTAAGCGTTTCATATTGAGTATAGCTCAGATACCTTTTTATACTTTTCCTTTATAATAATATAAAGGCTAGGACTATGAGTCTGCTTACCGTTGTTTCTAGTGATAGAATTCTAGGGCTTAAGATTGTGGAGTTTGGAACCAGACTATCTGGGTTTATGAATCAGCTCCTAGCTCTGTGCCTTGAAGTTACGTAACTCACTCTTACTTGGCTTCCTCACATATGGAGTGGGGATAATAACAGTACCTACATTATAGGATCTTGTGTGGACTAAATCAGTTAATAAATGAAGTGCTTTGAGCACTGCATAGTCCATAGTAAGCACTCAAAAATGGTAGCTGCTGCTGCTGTTGTATAGAGCATAGCAGAGTGCTTGGCACATAGCAGATGCTCAATGAATATATATGGAAATACAAAAATGAATTTCATAAGAACTTGATAGTTGTATTAAAAACGAGTAATTATCATGTATTAGATTTACTCCAGTGCAACTTTAGAAGGCAGAAATTTGATTAAACTTTCTCCTAATTACAAGAATGATATATGCTCTGGTGAAAACTGTAGATTATAGAGAAAATTATAATAATTTGTAATTCTACCACTCAGACATCGTTTTGACCTATTTCCTTTGTTATCTTTTATGTGTATTTTATATAGGCAACAGCATAGTATGCATAAAGTATTTTATACTGCTCTTTCAATTAGTATTATATTACAGATGCTTTCTGAAAACATCTTGTATGTTCTCTTGATGATTATTGTCCCCTAAAAAAATTCCATTGGCGCACATAATACATATTTATATGACATAGTCAAGAGGAATACATTTGTTCAAAATTAGAGAGTGTGACTGTATTTTAAATAATACGATTGTGCCACTTAGATGATCTGTTTAAGGGGAAGGTATGGAAAACAGTGATGCCTGACGTTCCAGAAGGCTCTGGGATGCAGGTAGAATTTCACTTGACTGCTGAAGGGAGGATAGGAGGACTCCTTGGCAGAGGGAGGCTCCTGCGTGAACAGAAGCCCCCAGTGCCTAGAGTGGGGAAAACATAGGAAGGACTTGGCTGATTGACTCCTGCAGGAGAGCTGTGGGAAATAAGATTGAATTGATGTGTTGGGGCTGGTTCTGGAGGATTTGGGAGGGAGGTGAGGCGTTGCTCCTCTTTGCAGAAGCCAAGAGCTTGTGATAAGGAGATGCAGTCTATAACTAAGTAGTTTGAGAGAAGAATGAAGGATTTTTTTGCTCCTCCGTATGAAAGCTATTTCAACCACAAATCCATTCCTTAAGCAGCCTGTCAGGAAGGCTGTCCTCAAATGCCCATGGAAGCCCTTCTGTTCTTCCTGCTGGCATCTTTGTCAACCACTTCATAGTTATCAATTCTTCATTCCATGTCAGAGCATCTTACAAAGCACCAAGACATTTATTATCTGACAAACTAATACAGTAGACATCATTTTATCATTCTTATTTTATTAATGAAGATACTGTGGCTCAAAGATACTTAGAGATTTGCCCAAGTTAGTAAGTAGTACAGATAAAACTTATCTATTTTCCTTCTTTCAAAGCAGGTCATAAAATAGAATAATAAAGCTCATAGAGCATCTGTCTTCCAGAATGCTTGTTTAACATAGTATGTGATTTATTGCCATAACAATTCAGGTAAGCAAAGAACTAGCAGCATTCACACTATATAGAAAATCTAAGTCAAAGATTTTGACTAACAATGGTATTGAAACTAATGAAAAACTATGGTAACAAATCAACATGTATGACCTGATGTATTTGAGTGCATTGTTTCCCTCACCCTGAATTGATTGATTGGTTTTGTGTCATAGATATAGCTGAAGAGGAAAAGAAAAATGAAGACTTTTCATAATCAAGTAATCAGTTGGGGAGCTAAAATTAGTCAGTAGTAGGGTTTAGACTGAAAACTTGTAATTCTATAAATATCAATAAACTCAACAAAATATTTCCTTTATAACCAGAGAGATTTTGAAACAAAAATTTTTAGCAGAGGTTATGTCATTTTTAGGCTATTTAAAAGTACTTCATATACATGGAAAAAATTTCAGCATAAACATGTAAAAGGAAAAATTAAATGTCTAGTACCTTCCAGAACCAGAAGTTAGTTGAAAAGTTGCTTATTTGTTTTAAGCACTGTTACTCTAAGTAATATATCTGAATCTCTATTTCTTGGTGTCTTAGAAAATCTCTTATGTCCCTCCAGTTAGAAATATGAATTGAATTCGCTCCACTCCTGTATTTCACTCCCCTCCACTCCATTTTCACTATGTATATGATTTTAATTTCATCATTAAAATTATAACTTTATATTTGTTACTCTGTAATTTGAACCACTTTCTTCATCCACCAATTTTTAAGCAGTGTCCTTTGACTGCCAATTATGTAAGATGAAAAGATTTGGACCCCATTTACTTCCTTTACACCCAGTTCCTCCCCCATTCATCTCCTATTTTCTGCCGTTATGCCATTATTTTTTATACTGACAAAAAAAATTTACAGTCTGTTCTGTAAAAATAATTGTCTTCTGTGTTGTATAGATTGATTTTAAAAGCTGAGTTCAATAATTAATGTTCCCAAATGTTCCCAGTATTATAATTATATATGTGTGTGTACAGATATTTATATTTTCACTGTGTAATCAAGTTTTTGGAACTGTAAGGAAGGAAATGTAGCCGTATAAATTACTAAACCTGTACTGCTCAGTGGAGAATGTTTCAAGCGTTACTTCAAATGGACACTCTTATCCTCTAAACTGTACCAGGTCATGTTACATTTATTTTGCTTTATATTTGGAACTGTACCTTGTATACAGTTTTGTTTAGTTGGTTTTCTTGGAATTCTTAAGCACTTTTTTTTTTTTTCTTGGCAGAGAAAGGTGAATGCTTTGATTCTGTCACTAAAACCTTTTTAATGATATTAGGTGTTAATCATACCCATTTTCTTCTTGAAAGCATTCTTCTTGGAACCCTTTGGCTTCTTACTCTAATTTGAATACTGTTTAGGCTGCATAGCTGGCATTTTAGTATACCCCCCACACCCCCATATTGTCTGTAGATTAGGTCCACGGTTTCTTGGCTTCTTTTTTGAATTCCATTTTTTAAAAATCTTCAAAGAGAATTTCCTGAATGTGTACATAGTACATAAAATACTCTCCCTCTTGCATGTTTGAAACGAGCACTTTCCTGGCTTCCTGGTAGAAAATTTGCCTGGATATGGAATTCTAGGTTAAAGATCATTCACCATCAACCTTTGAAGGCATATGAAGCCAAAATTTGGAACCAGGTTTCCGATGGATTTCTGTGGATTCTTTTGTTACTCTGTGAACCAGGCTACTTCGACTACAAGCCTTTCAGTTGTAGAGGAGAGCCTCAGGGCAGCCTGTGAGGAGGCCAGCTCCAAATGGCCATGAAACCACTGTGTGCTTTCTGCTGGAGTTGTCCTCAGCTTCTTAGAGTAGCAGCCACTTTATAACGTTGTCTTTCTTTGTACTCATTTACTCCTTCCCTGGATCAGAGTCTTTGATGATAACAAAAACAATGGCTGGCCTTTTATATTACTGTATTTTGAGTGCTTAATTTTGATTAATCTTTCCATTGGCAGTGCTATGAAAGGCTGTGTGGGTTATTTGTTTTCTGAGTTTGCCCACAACTGAGATTGACTTTCTGTTGCCTTCACATGTGAATAATAATTTGCACGATTATAAAATAATATTCTCATAAAATTCTACAGACATTGCTCTACTTTTCGAGGAGCGGGGAGGCATTTAGTGAAGCATAGAAAAAGTTTGGTCATCCTGATCTCTGTTCCTACTTTATTCCATCAGTATATTGGCAGCACTTTTTTTTCATTATTGTAATTTTAAAAGATCTAGAGTATTAGGTACATTATTTTTCCTGGGAGATGGTAAACCCTTTTGATCTTTCCAGCTTAGGAAACAGGTTTCTTTTGTCTTTGATGTTTGTTCTTGCTCTAATTTTGTTTTTGTTATTTTTGTTCTTTTATCAGTGATTTTAATCATTTTGGGTCGTTTTTGGTATCATGAATTTTCTTTGCAAAGAAGAATCATATTAAAAAATGTATATGTACGCACAAATTTAATCAGGCCCAACTCTTACACAGCTATTCTCTAGTGGCAATTATCTAGAGAATTATTCTTCTTCTTTAAGCAGTGGTTTATTTGAAGCAATATGTTTTTCTCTTAAAAACATTAAAAAATTTCTGAAATTTAGATGTTTTCAAAGATATGGAAAAAAAAGTTGTCAGCTTCTCCACAACCGAAAATAGTATAATTAAATTAATAATATCTCACGGTTTGGCATCTTAGAACAGAGGAAGTTTGATTTAAGGCTGAGTAGGAGCAAATTAAAATTTTACACTAGTTTTATTGAATTTTAAATTTATTTAGTCATCAAATATCATAAAATTTTATGATTAGAGGGTCTCATCATCTTTCCCTTATTTAAAAAAAAAAACAAAAAACTTTGTGTGATGTGAATTAATACCTTTGAGAGCTTGGCCCTCAGTAGACACACAGTAGATCACTCTTCTAGAGATACAACTTTTTATAGTATCTAAATAACAGCCTTTTAAATTTTGTCTTTCTTGCTTATTCCGACTCAAGAAGGAGAATATGTTGATTTCAAGCCCAGAGTTAATATTTGGTACATCTTGCACTAACTGAACAAATACTAAACAAACAAACAAGCAAACAAAAAATATATATATATGAAAGGTCACTAAAACTTTATTTTTATATAGAATCCCCATGTGTATTTGGAAGTTATTTATTAGACATTTTTATTTAGGAAAAACTTTTTTTTTTTTTTTTTGCTTTTGTTGAAAGTAAATAACTTTGTAAGGTATGCGCTTCTGAAGACAGATATCATTCAACCTGGAATATGGGTTAAGTCCACCTTTAGTTTAAGTTTATTTTGTTTTTTAGATACATTCCTGAAAAAAGTAGGTGTAAACCAAATTATAAAATATTTTATCATTGATTTACAGTTTATTTTCAGAAATGTTACTGAAAAGGAAAAAAAAATTGGCTCTAACATGTAATCAAAACCACACTTACAAATTGAAATCTTCTCTTTAAAGTCGTATTTATTTTACTTTTCAGTTTGAATCCTAAGGATTTAATGTTCTTAGGACTGTGGCTAGAATTTAGTCACAGGAACAATATAATTTCTGTTTTTTTAAACAAATCTAAATGAAAACCTTAATACGTTTATTTAGTTACACGAAGCTTCCTTAGCTTTATACTGGGGAATTTCTGGAAAAATCTGAGGGCAAGGATGTCTACAAGAGCAGAGGCCTAGACAGGTACATCAGGTCTCTGTGATTTTATGTGAGATAGTTGGAATGGACACCTATGCCGCTATAAACACTGGTCAAAATATACCCAATTAGTTCTCACTTCCTAATCATATTGTCAAAGTGACAAATAGCCAGTGTTGATCAGGATGGGCCAGGCGTTCCATATCCTATTGGTGGCAGGGGGACTTAGTACATTTGAGGGGATAAATTTGGCAAAATTTTTGGTAATTTATCTTATATATATATGTGTGTAAGTACATGTACAGGAAAAAGGATGAGATATATCTCTCTATATATAGATACATTAATCATTAATATATGTAAATAAAATGTAAGTATATATAGAGACATATAAACATGTTTTATATATATTGATATATAAGTAAACATATATAAACATATTAAAAAGTATACAGTGCAAAATACTACAGTAACTTAATATCCATCTTAGGGTCCGAATTAAACAAAGTATGGTAACAATCGTACATGGTAGTACTATGTAGCCAGTAAAGAATGAGGTATGTCAAAATGTGCTGATTAATGAAGATGTCTGATATGTATTAAATAAAGTAAAAAATAAAAGTAGTAGAAAAAATAAAGCAGTAGAACTATATACTATAGCTCTAGTTGTGTAAGAAAATAAAATAACTTCTATTACATGTACACATACAGAGCTTATATGAGTATAGACAATTTCTGAAAGGATATTTAAGATACCTCTTAAGTTAGCAAGGACCTATACAAGTCTCTTATGGAAGAAACATACTTTTCAGTTTATATCCTTTGGACTTTTTGAAAATTCTTTTGCATAAGCACATATTATTATTATTTTTTAATAGATCTTTATTGGAGTATAATTGCTTCACAATACCATGTTAGTTTCTGTTGCACAACAAAGCGAATCAGCCATATTCATAAACGTCCCCATATCCCCTCCCTCTTGAGCCTCCCTCCCATCCTCGCTATCCCACCCCTCTAGGTCATCTCAAAGTACTGAGCCGATCTCTCTGTGCTATGCTGCTACTTCCCACCAGCCAAGTTTTACGTTCGGTAGTGTATATATCTCAATGCTATTCCCACTTCACCCCAGCTTCACCCTCCCACCCCCTGTCCTCAAGTGCATTCTCTATGCCTGCTTCTTTATTCCTGCCCTGCAACTAGGTTCATCAGTACCGTTTCTTTTTTTTTTTAGATTCCATATATATGCGTTAGCATACGGTATTTGTTTTTCTCTTTCTGACTTACTTCACTCTGTATGACAGACTCTAGGTCCATCCACCTCACTATAAATAATTCAATTTTGTTTTTTTATGGCTGAGTAATATTCCATTGTATATATGTGCCACATCTCCTTTATCCATTCATCTGTCGATGGACATTTAGGTTGCTTCCATGTCCTGGCTATTGTAAATAGTGCTGCAATGAACATTGTGGTGCATGTCTCTTTTTGAATTATGGTTTTCTCCGGTTATATGCCCAGTAGTGGGATTTCTGGGTCATATGGTAGTTCTATTTTTAGTTTTTTAAGGAACCTCCATACTGTTCTCCATAGTGGCTGTATCAGTTTACATTCCAGTGCAAGAGGGTTCCCTTTTCACCACACCCTTTCCACCATTTATTGTTTCTAGCGTTTTTGATGATGGCTATTCTGACCAGCATGAGGTGATACCTCATTGTGGTTTTGATTTGCATTTTGCTAATAATTGGTAATGTTGAGCATCTTTTCATGTGCCTCTTGGCCATATGTATGTCTTCCTTGGTGAAATGTCTATTTAGGTCTTATGCCCATTTTTTAATTGGATTGGTTTTTTGATATTGAGCTCCATGAGCTGTTTGTATATTTTTGAGGCTAATCCTTTGTCTCTTGTTTCATTTGCAAATATTTTCTCCCATTCTGAGGGTTGTCTTTTTGTCTTGTTTATGGTTTCCTTTGCGGTGCAAAAACTTTTAAGTTTAATTAGCAAAAGCCATACAAGCTGAGATTTGGAACCACAGTGTAAGGAGACTGAGGGGGTGGTATGGGTACAGGTCCTGACAAGAAAAGGTAATATAAAAAGTATTTTTCTACTCTATAGAATTGTATGCTTTTTATATAGATCAGTGTTTGCTTGAGAGGAGCACGGGCTCCAAATAGTTAGGGGTAAGGAACTCATGCCAAGACCGCCACCACCCCTGTGCCCAGGGTGCTCTGTTCCTGCAAAGCCCCTCCAGAGGACAGAACCTTGAGAGGAGACTGGATGGAAGGCATTGTCCTCACTCCAGAACGTTCCTCCCACTTGCACGTGTTTCGTTTCACCCAGTGAACAGGACTATGTAAGGGATTCTGTTCATTGGGAATCAGTATTGTGCAGTGATTAAGAAGCAGATTCAGGAACCAAATTGCTGAGTTCAAAATGTATCAGTAGCTACCATGGGCAAGATACTTAATCCATGCCTCAGTTTCCTCACCTGTAAAATGGAGATAATAGTACCTATCCCATGTGGGGTTGTTGTGACAATTAAATGAGTGATTTTCATGGTAAAGGAGCTTGGAGCAGTGCCTTTATATAAGTGTTATAAAAGTCTTTGTTGTTATTGTTGTTGTTGTTATTACTGGTGTTACCATTTGGGAAAAATTACCTAAATACTTTTAAAATAATAATTAAAAATTTAACTGAGGCTTCCCTGGTGGCACGGTGGTTGAGAGTCCGCCTGCCGATGCAGGGGACACGGGTTCGTGCCCCAGTTGGGAAGATCCCACATGCCGCGGAGCGGCTGGGACCGTGAGCCATGGCCGCTGAGCCTGCGCATCCGGGGCCTGTGCTCTGCAACGGGAGAGGCCACAGCAGTGACAGGCCCGCGTACAGCAAAAAAAAAAAAAAAAAAAAAAAAAAATTAGCTGACATTAAATTGTACATTGATTTTGTACATGCTACTTTACATAGAACATATTTACATAACTGAAGTATATATGCATTGACTCACTCTTATAGGGTTGGTTATCTATAGAAATATTTGAAAAGTTTGCTCTCAAACTTATTTTTCTTCCTTTTCTATGTATTGTCTCTGTTTTCTGGCCGCTTTCTCAGATTTTTCTCTTTCTGAATGGTTTTAAACAATCTGATTCTGATTTGCCTTGGATTTTTGCTTTTTATTTTATGTTTCTTGAGCTTGGGTCCGTTGGTCTTCTTGGATCTGTGGGTTTATAGTTTCTATCAAATCGAGAACATTTTGGTCAAGATTTCTTCAAATATATTTGTCTTTCTCCCCAGCCCCTCTCCCCCATCTCACCTCTACTGTGAGGACTCCAATTATACATGCATTTTGATGTTTAAAGTCATCCCATAGTTCACAGATGCTCTGTTGATTTACCTTTTAGTTTTTTCCTCCTCTATTTTGTTTTGTACAGTTTCTCTTGCCAGGTCTTTAAGTTTACTTACCTTTTCTTCTGTGGTGTCTCACCCACTATTAATCCCATCCAGTGTTTGTTTTTTTTTAATCACAGACATTTTTTATCTCCTCAATAGGACCCAGACCTGTTGTCTAAGTCTTTTTTATAGCTTCCATATCTCCAGTTAACATAGTCAACCTTTCTTCTAGATTCTTTTTTTTAAATTTATTTATTTATTTATTTTTGGCTGTGTCGGGTCTTAGTTGCTGCACACGGGCTTTCTCTAGTTGCTGCGAGTGGGGGCTCCTCTTTGTTGCCGTGCGCAGGCTTCTCATTGCGGTGGCTTCTCTTGTTACAGAGCACAGGCTCTAGGCATATGGGCTTCAGTAGTTGCAGCATGTGGGCTCAGTAGTTGTGACTTGAGCACAGGCTCAGTAGTTGTAGCGAACGGGGCTTAGTTGTTCTGCAGCATGTGGGATCCTCCCGGACCAGGGATTGAACCCATGTCCCCTGCACTGGCAGGCGGACTCTCAACCACTGTGCCACCAGTGAGGCCCTCTTCTAGGTTCTTGAACATAAATTTTCTTATAACAAGTTTAATGCTTTTGTCTACTAATTTCATCATCTGTGTCATTTCTGGATTAGTTTCTATGGATTGTTTTTTCTTTTCATTATGAGTTGAATTTTCTTGCTTCTTTTTGCTTAGATGCTAGACTTTGTACATTTTATCTTGTTGGGTGCTGAATATTTTTATATTCCTAAAAATATTCTTGAGCTTTGCTCTGGCATGTGGTTACATTACTCAGAAATAATTTGCTCTCTTCAGGTCTTGCTTTTAAGCTTTGTTGCTCTGGACTAAAAGAGCTTTTAGTCTACGTTACTTTAGCTCCACTCCTGAGACAAGACCCTTCTGAATTCTCTAAGGAACACTTCATGACTTAAGAGGTTTTCTACCCTGGCTTTTGGGAACAGGCACTGTGCCCAGGTGTCTAAGCTCTGAGCGCTGTTCTCTCTAATCTCTTCTTGTCCTTGGGTAGTTTCCCCAGTCTTATGTGCTGCTGAGGATTCAGCTGAATGCTGGAGGGAGACCTCTGACAGGTCTCAGGAGTTCCGTTTGTGTGCAACTCACTCTTCTCCAAAACTCTCCCCCGGGAACTTGAATCGCTATGGCTTTCCCTCACTCTCCCCTCCCTGTCCTTGACTCAGGGGGCCTCATGGCTCTGCCTGGGGTAACCTTAGGGCTCACTCTGCTTGTCTCCCATCTCTCACTGTCATTCATTTCCTCATGTCCAATGTCTTAAGAGTCACTTTCCCCACATACTTGTCCAATTTTTTAGTTGTTTCAAGTGGGAGGGTTACTGCTCCCTGTTACTCTGTCTTGGCCAGAAGTGGTATCACCCTGCTCTAGGCTCTACCTTAAATTAAAAAAAAAAATTAAAAAGAAGAATAAAAACAAATAGCCCTTGTCCACCCACTCCCGGTCTGAAATTCCAGAGGCAGCCACATTCAACTCTCGTTACACGTTCTCCTGGTGTCCCTCTAGATTTTGTACCTCTCACTGCCCCTCTGTTCAGAGAGGCCTCCTCTTACCACAGTCTAAAACAGCACCCTTGTCTAGCTCTGTCTCATCACTCTGCTGTATTCTTCACTGCACTTTTTGTGTTTTGACTTTACCATGTTTGTTTATATGTTTATGATTGGCCTTCCTCACTAGAAAGGATGTGTGCTCCATGAAGACACGAAGACTGGGCTCTTCTCTGTTTTCTTCTCTGCTGAATCCTCAGAGCCTAGAACAACTCCTGGGCACATTGTAGTCCCTTAGTAAATATCTGTTAAATAATTAAATGAATGAATGCCAGATACTGTGCTACGTGTTTTCCAAACATCATCCTTTGCTGCCCCCACCCTAGCGGTAGATAACAAGTACTAGGAGCTTGCCAGGAAAGCCAAGAAAGAAGAGAGTTTTCCTGGCAGCCGGAAAAGCACGTATCAGAAACTATTAAAAAAAAAGTCTGGTATGGAATTTAGGAACGTAAGATTTATTAAACTGACTCCATTTCTTGCTTCATTCATATTGTCATGGAAATTCTGATTAAGCAACTTCCTTTCCAAGGTGTTTTCCCAGAATTTAAAAGAAAAAAGTCTTAACAGTATTAGGTATATTGTGCATTTTTAAAATGGCAACATAATAAAAATATTAGAATTAAAATTTATCACATACGTTTCCCTATGTGTGCACGTGTGCGTATTTATAATACTTCCCCCCACCCCCACACCCAAAGTGAATTTAGCGATTGTGAAAAGTAACTGTGGACCTTGGTAATGGAGCCGTCTGGTCGATAGAAGGGATGACATTCCATGAGACAGCTGCTGTGTAATGTGTCTTATCCGTGGCTTTCAGGAGGGGGCACCTGAGGGGCAGCCTAGTAGGTTGAACCTTACTGAGTCTTCAACTTTCTCCTCCTTCTGTGGATTCTTCAGCAGACGTGCCAATTAAAGTGATGGTTTTTGTGATGAAGCCTCAAGTAACTGGACTCAAAACGTAACTTCATTTTATTTCACATAGCTCAGCAGTTGGAAACTACTTTCATTGCTCCCACATTGTCCTGATTTAAATCTGGGACCTGACACTAAAAAGAGGGCTCTGTATGCTATTAAACAAGCCCCCAAGTTGAAGCTGTGTTTCTTTTGTTGGTGTTTCTCAGGGTGCTTTCCTCATTGTATTCCTGGCTTTGAATGGTCTTTGCAGAAGAATAATTTTCTTTAGTGAACTAGTAAACAAAATTTTTTTCTAAAAAATAATGTATGTATATCTGAGAGTTTGAAGCATATGCATATGTTTTTAGAAGAAAATATTTTCACTAATTCACCAAAGTATTTTTTAGGGGGATTTCTTGGGGGGAAAAAACAGTTGATTAAATTGATAGAAATTTACCACTTTAATAAAAGCAGGTTTCTTAAACTGAGTCATGGAACAGAAGATTTTGTTTCTAATTGGAAGGAGTGCAAAAATATGAACACATTTTATGTTTGATGATATAGTTTCTGGCTTTCCAAAAAAGTCACATTTACATATAAGGCAGAAATATAGAGCCATAGAGATCTATTTTCATAATGAAGGTGTGTGACCTCATATCTCATATTCTAACTTTAAGTAGCTCTTTTTAGGGCTAAAGTAAGCCTGCTTTTAACACTCTTCAGTGTCACATGACCTCAACTTTAGTTTCGTTTTCTTCAGAAGGGCAATTGAAATGGGAACCCAGGCTTACTAAGTCATGGAACAATTCCGCTTCATCTTGGTGATGACAAACTCTTGCTCAGCAAAGCAGGAGTCAAAGACAAACTCTAGGAAATAACAGAGCACCTTCTCTTCAGCTCCTGTCAAGCAGCCTTCCCCCACCCACTTTAACATCGTGTTCTCATGAGCATTTCATAATATTCCTCATCCCTTGTTCCCCGTCTTGACCCACTGACCTAAGAATCAAGAAAGTGTCATGTTAGTGCCTACTAATTAGTGCACCCAGAGAGCCTTTTCATCTGGCCTTTCAACCTCCTGGAGGTGGGAGCACAAGCTGTCACTCGTATCACGCAGGGAAAATGAACCTTTACTACATTTTCCCTGTTTTGCAAACAGCAGAATTAGCCAGCTGAGGCGAGATGAATATGCAGGTTAGGAAGAAATTAACCTAAAAGGCACTACTGTTTGCATTATTGTCTTAGAGATGACACAGCACTGCCCGCATTGAAATACCCATAACGCAATGCTGTGGGCCTGCGATTTTTGCCAGACTGTCGCTGTGGCATCGCACTTGTATTTCAATGCCATCATATGCATTTGGTGAAGTAATTTTAGGAGAGAAGTGTTCTCTGATTAAAAAGTTAAGGAGCATTTTAAGGCATTTAAGTTGCCACTGTTTTTAGACACGTTTGTGGGGATACTGCCGTTTGTTAGTGAGCATTTGGCTCCGGGGCTCATTAATCAGTGCTGTTGGGCCAGGGTCTCCTGAGCCTTCTGGGTTTTGGGAGATCAGCTACTGTAATTAAAGGGATGAAATATATCATGGTCACAAACTTACCACATCAGACAATTGAGGGTTTGGAACTGGTGGAATTAATCTTTTTTATTTTTTTCTTAGGTGTTTAAGATAGAAGTGCTAATGAATGGAAGAAAACATTTTGTTGAAAAAAGGTACAGCGAATTTCATGCCCTGCACAAAAAGGTAACTTCGCTCCCCCCCACCTTTTCTCTCTAAGGCAGATGGTGTAGCACTAAGCCTGCTTTCTGTGGTTCCTAAGAGCTTTAATAGTTCTTGGAACAGGTTGACTTCTTTTATCACGAAGTAAATTTCCATTTAAAATAAATTGTTCCGTCCTTTCAAGGTGTGCTTTCTGAGTAGGTGGGTTTTCTGTTAAGATCTTTTGCATAAATAGATGTGTGACAGCAAGCTGTTTATATTATACTGTGCT
This sequence comes from Grampus griseus, assembly GCF_964374135.1. Lineage (NCBI taxonomy): Eukaryota > Metazoa > Chordata > Mammalia > Artiodactyla > Delphinidae > Grampus > Grampus griseus. The sequence goes on from NC_139019.1 coordinate 100,737,263, forward strand.
GGGTATTGTAGGCTCAGAAAGAATAAGACCCAGACCCTATTTTATCCATAAAATACACTTAATGTGTTTTACACAAAGGAAAAAAAAAAAAGAACATTTTACAGGAAGAAATTTATTAAAATCAACTTATACTTACATATACATGGAAAAAAATATACATGTCACATGTATTCAAGGACTGTTTGGGGATCATGTAAAGGGGGATCATAGCTTCTTTTGAATTATAAAGGCCGCTCTACAAGCCTGGTGTTTCAGTTCTCAGATCCCTTTCATTAAAAGCCTTTGATAAAAGAAACAAGAAGGCAAAAGGAATAGCTGAGTTTTGGGAGACATGGTCAGTAAAGAATAGAAGAGGGAATAATTTTTATTTTCTAGCAAAATTTAATGTTTTGAAGGTTATAAATTAGTATTGAGGTGATGAAATTACCTTAATAACTAGAAATACCTCATGAAATTGCCTAGAAAATCACCACATATGAGTTAATGCAGTTTTACCATTTTTTCTTTTGTATACATATATATTCATATCTGTGTGTGTGTGTGTATATATATATATATACTTCCTATATATGAATATATATATTTATACACACACATATATAAAATGTATGGCACGGTTCAGTTTCTTCACTTTTGTTACTTTGTTAGGTAAGAAGTTAGTGGAAAGATACTGAGTAAGTATGTTCAGAAAGAATCTATTCTTTTAACTTCCTTAAGGACCGCTTAAATTTTCTGGAAAATGTCAGTGCATAAATGATGTGATAGTGTGCTTATTACTCTGTATTAAAAGCTCTGTAGCTAAAATTAAAATTTCTTACTTTTTGGTAGTCAGGAGAATAGAGTATTGAGTAAAAACTTTCACAGGTTATATTGAGAAGTGAGTGAGCCTCTATCCCTCTGTTTTCTTTTGAAGAGGAGCTGTCAGTTATCTGTACACTTTTCCATTAGGATGGCAAGGAATAATTTACCTTGAATTTTTCAGTTAACATTGTGTTACATCCAGGTTTACTTCCAAAAGAAGCAACACAGGTGAAATACAGATTTAGGCTGGGTGTTGCCAGCTGACTTTACAAAAGCCCTACCCCTCAACCCGGGGCTTCAAAGAGAAACAAACATGGGGGCTGGCTCTCACGTCCTTCTCAAGAATTTCTGGCTTTGTTCACTTGTTTATCGAGGAAACAGATTCTAGAGAGATTTCTGCTGGGTACCTCATGAAATAAGTCTGTACAATGGGATTAAAACCAGAACTCCTCCCCTCCCCAGCCTCTGAGGCCAGAGTCTGGACCAGGCAGCCTGTCACATGCAAGCCTCCTTCCTAACCTGCCAGGTCTCCATTACCCCGACACAGCCCAGCTGTCCCCACCAGATACTTGGGGACCAACTCCACACGAGGCACAGCTGGGTGACTGCCAATTAGGCCCGCCCTGAGCAAGAGGCTGCCCATGCTTCTTACGAGTGGAGGGTGACTACTCTGCTCTCTTTTCTAGTACGATTTATTTTCTTCTGCAGAAGAGGACCCTTTCCCCAGTGATTACAGGCAGTTCTTAGATTCTCACAGTCAAAAAAGATTTCTAGATTTTCTAGGACTCTTCTCTCAACTTCTGCAATTCTGTTAATAATTTTAGCTATTCTTAAAATTATATCATCAAGTCTATTAGAATTAAGAGTAGAAATTCTCAGACCTCTCAATTTTGCATGTTTTTGGCAGCCTCATTAAAACATCCTTACAGGGACTTAGAGAAAAAAATAACATTGTGGGGCAGAGTTTTAGTTGGCAGACACTAAATCTTGTGTGTTATAGAGCAGAAAGGGGCTGCTAGAAGTCCCCTTTATTTGTCCCATTTGATAATTGTATTAGATTTGATGAAAAGGTAACTTATTATAAAAGACAATTAAGTACAAATAATGGCAGGGTGTAAAAATAAACATAAATCTGTAATCTTGACTGTAAAGTTGTGTGTTAAGGAGGATTGAAATGGGCAAAAAAATTAATCAGAATATACAAGCTTTAGTGATTACTGCTGCCACCTTGTACAACTTTATCCTTTTATTACAATTTTGGTACCCTAGTTTCCGTATTTGAATTTTGTGATGTGCTTTGAATGTTCTGTTTTTACATGAAATACCTTCCCTTTTAATTCAAGTTAAATCTATTCCTGTTTAATTTTTTTGAATATTCAGTTATTTCTGCAGTGGATGCCATTTGCTCTGTTGTCAGTGTCCTGTTTTCCCTTACACTTTACATTACACTTGTTAAAGTTTTTAGTCACTGTCCCCAAGTTAATTCTAAAATCATATAGGAACTATTAATAAGTGCTTTGTACCTTTAGAATAGTAGTTGCATGGCTCATCTCCATATACCACAAACACACAAAAATGCCTCCTGGCTTGTCAGGCTCATTTTGAGGCAGAAACTAAAACCATTACCCATTTGGCAGTTCATCTGGTTGTTTGAAGTTCTTAATGATTACTACTTCTCCCAGACTTTTATAATTTTTGATATTAAAGTATGAAAACAATATTCTCATCCTCTACACTTTTCTTAGGATTCCTTTCTAATTTTTGGAAAAATTCAAGAGTTTTTTTTTCCCCTATATGCTTTATTTTCATCCCCTCAAGTAAGCTTAGTTTTTTAGATTATAAAGCTAAATCTTGCAGAAAGTTTGGGGACAGGAGAAATAACTCCTTGTTACCAACATATATTTCTGCTATGCTAATACAATTGCTGTTTTCCTTCTTTTCTTGCTTTTTTTTTTTTTTTTGCGTTACGTGGGCCTCTCACTGTTGTGGCCTCTCCCGTTGCGGAGCACAGGCTCCGGACGCGCAGGCTCAGCGGCCATGGCTCACGGGCCCAGCCGCTCCGCGGCATGTGGGATCCTCCCGGACCGGGACACAAACCCGCGTCCCCTGCATCGGCAGGCGGACTCTCAACCACTGCGCCGCCAGGGAAGCCCACTTGCATCTTTTAATGGAACAAATGCCGCTGTGCTAGTGGGGTTCCTTCATGGTGATAATTATGGTGTAGAAGTTAAGTGTGGAAGCTCTGGCAGCAGAATGTTCCTGAGCCTGCCTTTACCTCTTAAGTCCGTGGAGCAAGTTGAGTGATCTTTCTGTGCCTCCGGTTCCCCCGTTTTAATATGGGAACAGTGAATGTGCTAACTTCACAAGACTGTTTTCCAGACTAAACGAAATCGTGTGCATTGCATGGCCAACTTCTAATGATTGATAGCCTTCATTACATATAACTTTTTTTTCCATTTTCAAGACTGTTTCCTTTAAGCTAGATTACAAAAGAAGCATTCTCTGTTAAAGAGTATAGATATTTTTACAGCTCCAGTTATATATTACCAAATTACTTTTTTCCAAAATGGTTGTAGCAGATTTGTAATGCAACCAGCAAGCATGAAAGTATCTCACCAGCTTTGCATATTACCCCCCCCAATGATATGTATTTAGCAGGCGATATATGTGGCCTTTTTGCTGTTTTCATTGGTATTTCTTAAGCTTATGATTGTAGCCCCTCTATTTGGAATTCTCTTTATGTGCTGTCCCATTTTTCTGCTAGGGTCTCTGTTTTTGATCATTAGTTTGCATGGCCTATTAATAAAATACTAGCTGCTTGATGAAGCTGTTTTTCACCATGGACTTTTTAAATTTTGGCTATGATATTTATTTTAATTTGCAAAAGTTTTACCTTTTTATGGTCTCTAATATGTCAGTTTCACCCTTTCAGACTATGTGTAAGATTAGTTTTTCTTCCAGAGCTCTGGAAGTATTCGATTTCACTTTCTTTTAGTTTTTCTAGATTGGTACTTTTTGAAGTGTGAACTTTGGGTGACCTGAAGCCGAACAGTATTTATTAAATTGCAGATTCCTGGGCACCACCAGGCATGCTGAATCAGAATCTTTGTGATAGAGCCCAGTAATCTGCCTGTTAAATCAGCATCCCAGGTGATCTTAATGCCTGTTGAAGTTTGAGAATTCCTATTTGTGTCGTTATATTTTTAAAGGCATCTCTTAGACACAACCCTCCCTACCTCCCCCTGTATCACACACTGAAGCCACAAAGTGTGAGACCTTGGAAGTCTTTCCTACCTTTCTCTTATCTTTCACTTCCAGGGTGTCAGCAAGTCCTGTTGATTCATTCTTCCAAACTTCTGTAATAAGCACCATTTAATTTTTCATTTTGTACTCCTACCATCTCAATCTAGAGTCTTGCTACTTTATGTAAGTATTTCTTTAACTGTTTCTCATCCTTGTCTTCTTATTCATCCTCCGCTGCAGGCAATTTTCCTAGAGCACTATTTTCATCTTCATTTTATTGGTCAAAAACCTTGAAATGTGTCTGTATTATCTACCAAATCATGGACATTGACTTTTGAGACCAATAGTCTTAAACTGTGCATTAGTTTTCTGTTACTGTTGTAACAAATCATCACAGACTTAGTGGCTTAAGACAACACACATTTGTAATCTTACTCTAAACGTGTCGGCAGGACTATGTTCCTTCTGGGGGGCTTTAGGAGAGAATCAGTTTCCTTGCCTTTTCCAGCTTCTAGAGGCTGCCACCTTTCTTGGCTCATCACCTTCTTTTGTCTTCAGAGCCAGCAACCACATCACTCCAACTTCTATTTCCATCGTCACATCTCCTGTCATCACATCTCTTCTCTCTGACTTGGTCACCTCTGCCTCCGCCTTGAGATTACATTGGGCCTACCTGGATAATCCAGGATAATCTTCCCATTTCAAGATACTTGATTTAATCACACCTGTAAGGCAGTGCGTTCACAGGTTCCAAGGCTGACGATGTTGACATCTTTGGGAGGACCATGATTTTGTCTACCACAAACCCCTTTACTGGCCATCCTTAGTTTCTCACTGCTTCTCCCAAGAAAAAGTTAGTGTCAGCCAAGCCAGTCTTCCCTGTCACCCCCGTATATGAAAATCACTGCCTCTCTGTCTTTGCCATGCTGAATGTCCTTCCCTCTGTGTTCTCATCTATTCAAACAAAACTAAAACGTTTCAGGTTCTTCTTTCAAGTGATTTTCTTTTATTCCTTCATCTCTTTGTTCTTGGAACTCCTTTTCCATTTAGGAGGTTTCTACTTAAATTTAAAACGTCTGAGATAATTAAAACTCAGTTATCCCTAAGCTTTGTCTAACTAGAAGATATATTTTAAAAAACTAGGGACGATGTCCTTAACTAGACTTATCCTGGTGATCATTTTGTATTGTATAGAAATATCAAGTCACTGCCAGGAACTAACATAGTGTTGTAGGTCAATTACACTTCAAAAACAAACAGACTCATAGAAAAAGAGATCAAATGTGTGGTTACCAGAGTCCGGGGGGGGTAGAGGGAGGTGGAATTGAATAAAGGCAGTTAAAAGACACAAACTTACAGTTATAAGATAAATAAGTACTAGGGATATAATGTACAACATGATAAATATAATCAACACTGCCGTACATTATATATGAAAGTTAAGAGAGTAAATCCTAAGAGTTCTCATCACAAGGAAAAAGATTTTTTTCTTTTTCTTTAATTTTGTATCTATAGACGAGACAATGGATATTCATTAAACTTACTGTGGCAATCGTTTCATGATGTATGTAAGTAAAATCGTTATGCTGCACACCTTAAACTTATGCAGTGCTGTATGTCACTTATATCTCCATAAAACTAGAAGGAAATAAATAAAGTAGGGACCATGTCTTATTTTTTGTACCTTCCTCACTGTTAGTGTTGGGCACTTATTAGGCGTTAAATAAGTATTTGGCAAATGGGATATTTGGAGAATATTATGCATTTTTATGAATTGCTGGAGGAATGCTTTGGTCAGCAAGAACAGTTTCTACTGTGGGAGTTTAGTTCACTGTGAGTCTAACCCCAGGTTACACTTGCCCCTGTTTCGTAGCTCTGCCAGTACAGGGTGGGAAAACACCACCACCATACTGAAACCAGAACAGACCCCCACCCTGTTCTTCTCTGGTCACTCTCAGCAGCGTATTTTCAAAAAAAAAATAAAGTTATAGGGTGCTCTCCTCACGGCTCAGGCCCAGGCTGTGACAGGGTAGGAGCTTTCTCTGTGACCCCCTGCCCTGCACCACAGGCTGCGCCCCGCTACAGCCAGGTAACTTGCACCGTCAATGGGGGTCCTGGAAAGCAGCGTCCGTCCCGAGGCCCCAGTCCCCGGTGTGGAGAGGAAAGCCTTCCCTGCATGGCAGACTGCTGAGCCCAGTCTGCGTTGCCTTCCCAGCTGTCAGTTCCAGCCCAGCCTTTTGTTCACAAAAGTTTCAGGGAAATATGGTGCTGGTTCATTCCTAAATGAATGAGTTCTCGTGACTGCCTACTTTTGGCCTGAGTAGACTGTTGCATTCTCATATTTAATTTAACGAAGTCCACATTTCAGAAAAACCAAAAAACTGCTGTATGGGGCTAAACCAGGGGTACAGCACCTCGTGAAGTGTCTCTAAAGGGAACCCTGAGGAGGTAGGGTGACAACATGGAATAAAAGATTGAATGCTCCCCCAAGTGTCCCCCACGTCTTTCCTTAAACCTTTTTTCCCTTTTTCATCTTTTTATTCGCGTGCTTGGGAAAAGTATTTCTGTTCCTTTCCGTGGAAAATGGTTGCTATCACCAACGTATATGCAGCAGGTCTTTACGGAGTAAGTTCTGTGTCAGCTCCTCTAACAGTATGAGAAGGGAAGGGAGTGGTCATGCCAGGCAGAGGGGATTGTGTTTGTGGTGTCGTGGAATCTGGTCACTATCTGTGGGGATCAGAAAGGCCGTTTGGCTGGACGCAGCCTGGACGCAGTTAATCATCGGATGGAGTGGCAGAGGGGTATTTATCTTGTAAGCAGCTGAGCCCTCCTGGACACATACTGTCTTGGGTCTGTCTCTCCTCATCTAGAGCCCTTCATCACTCACCTACAAACGCTGTCACCGAGCCCAGCAGCTATGATGATCGGCTTCCTCAGTACTCCTGACATAAATAAAAAGGAAAAATCTTTTCAGTACTATATCTTCAAGAATTTTTATAAGAAGGAGAGAAGGACAGATAATGGAGTTGATTTTCTATTCTGAAATGTAAGAAATGTTGTGGTTCAGTAGTGTTAAAGAAGTGTCTTTTTGTTTAAAGTGAAACTTAATAAGCCTTTTACCTCCAAGTAATTAGCATTTTCTGGCTTTGTTCTTGTTTGAGAAATACCTCAAATAGTGTGGAGATGAGATATGTATTTATTCCCTTACAGATAATCATAAATTACTCCTCTCTCTCCCCTCCCCCAATACTAAATCAGTCTCATCAATAAATTAATATATTATAGTATTTCCCATTGAACGAAATAGAACTCACCTTTGACCCCATGCTTCCCTCCCATGTTCACCCCCTTGCTCTCCTCTCTCAGTATAATTCCTGGGAAGAGGAGCCTCTGCCTTCCCGCTTCCCGCTCTTCTTTACCCAGTGTCTTTGACTTTGCAGGATCGCTCTGCACAGTCTGATCATGCCCCTTCTAGAAACACTTCCCTGACTCAACTTACCATTTCACCGCCTCCTCACTGTTTGCCCTGCCTCTCTTCCCTGCCCCTCAGAGTTGGATGTCTCAGGCCGTGGACTTTGTATTAGTTTTCTCCTGCAGGGTAACAGATTGCCACAAATATAGCAGCTTTAACCACACAAATGTGTTACTTCAGTGTCCCCGTGGGTCAGGAGTCAGGGCACAGGTTAGATGGCTTCTCTGCTCAGAGTCTCATCGGGCTGAAGTCAGGTGTTGCCAAGACTGTGATCTCATCTGAGGCTCGGGGTCCTCTTCACGTTGTCATGTCCTCATTTGGGTAGAATTCAGTTCCTTGCAGTCATAGGACTGAGGTCCACTGTTTTCTTGGTGACGGTTAGCCAGAGGTGGTTCTCCCCTCCTCGAGGCCACCCTCAGGTCCTAGCCATGTGGCTTTGTCATAACACACAACTCACTTCTTCAAAGCCAGCAGTCCGCTGGGACTGGGTTTCATAAAGTGGGATCTGATCAAGGGATTGCCTGTCTCGTTGTGTAATGCAACCCAATCAAAGGAGTGACTATCTCACCACATTCACAGGTCCTATCCAGACCCAAGGGAAGGAATTTTATAGGCATGTGCACCACGAGGCAGCATCTTGAGAGCTTCTCAGGATTATGCCCCTCACAGACCTTTTCCTCCATCCGTACCGAACTCCCAATGTCGTGGCCTCTAGTTCCGTGGCTCTCAATACCACTTAGATATTCTCACTCCCAGTTTACAGACTCATATACAACTGCCTGCAAATTATCTCCACTTGGTTGCCTGTTGGTCATCTCTGACTTGAAATCACCAAAACGGAACAATTGATTCCTCTGTGTCAGGATTATCTTTGGTTGGATATAATAGAAACTTGACTAGGTCCCTTAAACAAGTGAGAGATTAATAATTCTCACATTGCGGCTTCCCTGGTGGCACAGTGGTTGAGAGTCCGCCTGCTGATGCAGGGGACACGGGTTCGTGCCCCGGTCCGGGAAGATCCCACATGCCGTGGAGTGGCTGGGCACGTGAGCCATGGCCGCTGAGCCTGTGCGTCCGGAGCCTGTGTTCCACAACAGGAGAGGCCACAACAAGTGAGAGGCCCGCGTACCGCAAAAAATAAAACTAATTCTCACATTTACAAGTAAACTAAAAGCAGGCAGTCCAAGTTGATGTATCGATTCTGTAATATCTATGTTCCAGGCTCCTTTTATCTTTCCACTTCACCATCTTTATTTTAGGATGTGACTTTCACCCTCTGGTTACAACATAGCTGCTGTCCCTCCAGGCATTGTTTCCACATTTCTGGCAGAAAGAAGAGCCAGTTTCTCTTTTTCAGGAAAACAGGAGCCCAACCCAGTGGACTTAAACTGCATTTCATTAACAACTCTGTCATATTATAAAGGAACCTGGGAAATCAAGATTTTTTGCTTAGCATTTTGGCCCTCTGAATGACACTGGTGTTTTTTTGCTTGTTTTGTTTTGTTTTATTTTACAAGAAGAAGAAGGGAGTGAATATTGGATAGGCAGCTTGCAGTATCAGCCATATCCCCACTGTGGTATTCGATTTTGCTGCAGGTGACGCTAGAACTAAAATAATGGTGACCTTAACAGTGAGATACACGTTTATTTCTCTCTCACATAAATATCTAAGGCCGGTGTGGCAGTTTCATGGGCCTCAGGGACCCAGGCTTTCCTCTTGTGGTTTCCCTCTTCTCAACACAAGGCTTCCATCTCATGGTGGAAGGTGACTGCTCCAGGTCTAGCCGTTACATGGGCAAGTCAGCCGGCAGGAAGGAGGAAAGGAAAGAAGGAACAGTCCTTCCCTTTAAGAACACTTCCTGAAAGTTGCACAGACATGTCTGTTTACTTGCCTTTGTCCAGAATTCAGTCATACAGCCACACATAGCTTCCAGGGAGATTGGGAGATGTGTTCTTTATTCTGGGCAATCATGTACTTAGCTCAAAATTAGGAGTTCTGTTCTACAGAAGAGAGGGACGGTGGATTTGGGGAGATAACTAATGTTCTCTGCCACCTAGTCTAAACCTGGCATTCTACCACCTTTCATAAACAGGGCGCTGCCAGCTGAGGTCAAAGACCTGAAACAGTCAAAGTCTTGGGGTCATTCTATCACCTCCACTTTTCACCTACTCTGCAGCCTTCTGCTTCTCCCCGCCTCCACTGCCACGACCATAGTCCACGTCACCGTCGTCTTTTGCCTGGACTCCTACAGGAGCTGCTGACTGGTCTCCCTGCTTTGATTCCACCCCCTTACAGTCCATCTTGTTCATAGAATCTAGCACGAGCTCTTTGAAGTAAAAATTTTATCAGATCATTCCCTTGCTTAAGACATTCAGTTTGCTTCCCATGTAAAATGATAAGCAAATTCCCTCTGCGGCCTGCAAGGCCCTGCAGTGTCTGATGCTGCACCTCTCTGAACCGTCTCCTCCTTGCTGAGTTTGGAACACCAGGCTCGGCCCTCCCTTTCCATTGCTGCCTCTGCTGCAGTGGCCCTTCTCCAGCTCCTAACCGTGGCTCCCTCCCAGCATGATTCAGGTGGTTCCTGAGACATTCTCACCTCACACAGTCATTTCCCCAGCTGCCCCCCAGCTCACACCCCCGTCTGTTACTCTCTGCCCTCACCCTGTTTTATTAACATGTTTACTGTTTTTTTTGTCCATTTCCCGGTATGCCAGCCCCATGAAGGCAGGAGTGTCCCTAACACATAGGAGGAGCTTGGTGTCTTCTGTTCCATGACCTTCCTCAGGGGCGCTTTGTTTACCCTAGAGCTTATTTTTTCTGACAGACAAAAGAATAATGTACTTTAACGAATCCTAAATTTATCCATCTTCTCCATACTCTCTGCTACATGGAATCTACCTTCTTCCTGGAGGTTTTTGTTTTAACCTAGACTGATAGTTCTCTAGGCCTGCTGTGTTCAGCTGCCCTTGGGTTTCCCTTCCCCATGCTGATGGGGAAGAGCTATGAGTCCTGATCCTATTTTTCCTCTTTGTTGGTTTAATTTCTCAGTTTTCCGGAATTACATGCTCAAATTTGGGTAAAAGAAGGCACAGGAGGTAAACTTTCTCTCACACTTAATTGATGAGATTCTGGTTATAAAAATCCATGTCAAATTGGATCTTTGGAGCATTGATCTTCTAGCATCCATTGTTGCTGGTGACAAGTCAGTTGCCAATACAGTTCTGCTTCCTTTGTTTGCCAACTAATGTTTTTCCCTCTGTCTTCTCTCTGTCCTCAATATTCTGAAATCTCAACTGATAAATGTCAGTAAATGTGGATCCTTTTTTATACATTATGCTGGTACTCAATAGGTCCTTAATCTGAAGACATATATTAGGTCCTATAAAAATTGCTTTTCTTTGAAAATGTCTTCTATTCTTTATGAAAGGCTTATTACTTTCATATTAAATCTCCTAGATTAATCCGATATGTGTTTTATCTCTTCACCTACCCTTTCTCTCATTTTGTTTATTCTACACTTTGAGAGACTTCCATCATTTTATATTCTACCTCTTTTAACTTATTTCTCTGTCATGTTTTTTTAATTTCTGTCATCTCTTTCTTCTTCTCTGATGGTTTCTTTTTCATAGCAACCTGTTCTTGGGTTTTTTAAAAACCTGTTCTTGTTTTATAGAAGCAATATCTTCTCAAATCTCCCTGCGGATATTAAAGATCTCTTCTGTTATTTGATTTCTCTGTTTCCTTTGGGATTAGTTGTTCCATTTGTTTTTCTTGTCCTTTCTCTTTCATAGTGCTGGCTTACCTATGAAAGTGATCTTTGACTGCCCATCCAGTTATTCTGGGTATTTGTCACTGGTCCCTCTGCTTTGGGTACATAAGTCTAGTACCTCTGTAGGGTGTGTCAACTTAAGGGCTTCATTATAGGGAATGAGGGTAGAGAGGCAGATATTAGGCTGGGGACCCCATGAAAACCAGAATGACTAGAATGGCAAATACCCTTCTTCAACCCAAACACTTCCTTCAGTTTCTTTAGGAACACTGACCCTTTTTTACTGGGGGAGGGTGTGCATGCTTAGGGATGACACTGGGCTGCTAGTCATCTCTGTGGTCTTTGGCACAGGCTGGGGCACAGACTGATCCCTCTTCCCTTTCCCTCCTCCTCTTATGCCAGTCCTGAGCACAGAGCCTCTCAGGCTGCTGAGAAGATTGATGTCCAGACCCTCTGTAGTCCCTTCCTGAGGAGGTCTGGGCTGGGGCTTTCTCCGCTCCAGTGTTTTCTTTAGATCATGCTTCTGCTTTCCGTCTTTTTAGAAAGCTGTTAATCTCTTGCTTGGTGATTGCCCCTTCCTCCCTGCCCTGTTCTCTGTGTTGTTCTGAGGCCTATTCCCTTAGGCCTTTTTCTTTTTCTAATATCTACCAGGACTGAATTCAGGTATATGAAACAGGAAGTCCAAATACCAGTAACCTTAAAAAAAGAGGAAGGGGGCTATTTTTTTCCCCTTAAAAAGCAAGTCTGGAGGCGGGCAGTCTGGGGTGTTGTGGCAGCTCCAGGCAGTGTGCAGGCACCAAGTCCTTTTTTCTGCTTGCTCATCTGGACACCTGTCTTCCATCCTAAGAGTTTCCTCATGGTGGCAAATGGTCACAGCCGCTCCAGCCATCATAGTCGCATTCTAGGCAGGAAGGGGTGAAAGGGGAGTAGTATAGAAGGTGCCAGCTAGCTGAGTCTGTTCCACTTTAAAAGAGATTTTATGGAACGCTTTTCTCAGTGATTTCTGATTACCTTTGACCTCCGCTCTCTGCAAGGGGGTGTGGGAAATTTAGCTTTTTAAGCTGAATTTAGCTGAATGCAGTATTGTTTCCAATAATTGAGGCGTTTGGTGAGGAAGACAAGGAGGATAGATTTGGGCTTGCAGCTAATACTTTCACAGTGTTCTGTTAGTGGCGCTTCAGGTATGGAGGGAGAAGGCAAGCATGGGCTTAGCCTAATGTCTTGAGACAAGTGCTCATCTTTGAAATGCACAAAGACCCCTTTTGCATAGTGTACAACAAATTTCAGCTTACATGGTTAATGAAGATATGCTTATGTATGAGAACTTTTTTTATTACAGTTTTAGGTGCTGGGGTTTAGCTGTGTGCATTTTCTTAGAGGTCATTATGCCATTTCTTTGCATGTGTAGTAAAGGAGCAGTCTCAGTTGAGTTTTCCAACTTTTTACTCAAAGCATTAAAAGTCTTTCCATCTTAGAGGCAGTGTGTTAGCTTCGTCTGTGTTGCCACTGTAACAAGTTAGCATAAACTTAGTGGCTTAAAACAACAGAAGTTTATTATCTTATACCTCTCAAGGTCAGAAATCCAAATTGAGTTTCACTGGGCTAAAGTTAAGGTATCAATGGGCTAGAGGAGACAATCCATTCCTTTCCCTTTTCTGGCTTCCATAGGTCAGCGGGGCTCATGACCCTTCCTCCATCACCTAAGCCAGTCATGTAGCATCTTCCAGTCTCTCGCTGACCCTGGTCCTCGTGCCTCCCTCCCGATAAATCAGGATCCTTACCATTACATTGAGCCCACCTGGATATCTATGGTAATCTCTCCTTGTAAGACACTTAATTTAATCAGATATATAAAGTACTTGGCCCTGTAAGGTAATATTCACAGATTTAGGATGCGGATGTGATAGGATGCACCTGTGACAGGCAGCTCTAACTCAACGTCCGATAGAATTTTCCTTTATCTATATAGTCCCTTAAGACTGCTGCCCAGGAAGGCTTAGCTGAGAACCGTCACTCAGTTTTCATGAACAAAATTTAGACCTAATGCTTAGGAATTTTGGAAGGATCAGTCTTTTCTTTTTAGAACTTTTTTTTAATAGAACTTTTAAGAAACTCTCCATACGATGTGGTCTAGTTCATATGGCATTTCCAGGGATGATGGTTATAAACAATTGCATTCTGTTTTCCTTTTTTATGTGAAAAATATGTAGAAAGACTTTTCATCAGAAAAGTACTTCTTCGGGCTTCCCTGGTGGCGCAGTGGTTGAGGATCCACCTGCCAGTGCAGGGGACGTGGGTTTGAGCCCTGGTCCGGGAAGATCCCACATGCCCAACTAAGCCCATGTGACAAAACTACTGAGCCTGCACTCTACAGCCTGCGTGCCACAACTACTGAAGCCTGCACACCTAGAGCCTGTGCTCTGCAACAAGGGAAGCCACTGCAATGGGAAGCCCAGGCACCACAACAGAGAGTAGCCCCCACTCGCTGCAACAAGAGAAAGCCCAAGCCCAGCAACAAAAGACCCAAAGTAGCCAAAAATAAGTAAATAAATAAATTTATAAAAAATAGAAAAGTACTTCTTCCAACTAAAATTTTGTTGTATTAATTGTTTTTGGAAATTATAAACTTCTATACTTCCTTTATAGTTCATTTACTGAACTCTTAATTCTTCAGGAAAAATAATTCCCATCTGAAATGCCAGATGATGTATAACAATAACAACTACCAAAACACAGAACTCTTGTCCTGAAACCTGAACATTTAGGACAGCTAAAGAAAGAATTTTTGATGAAATTTCAGCGTATATATATTTTCCTCTATATTTTTATTGGAGATAGCAGTGGTTCACTTCCTTTTATTGGCTTTTCCCTCAAATAATGTCGTTATAATTAAAACACATTTTCTATGTTTTTTTCTGTCTTTATAGCTTAAGAAATGTATTAAAACTCCAGAAATCCCTTCCAAACATGTTCGGAACTGGGTCCCAAAAGTCTTGGAACAACGACGACAAGGTTTGGAAACGTATTTACAGGTAAGATGTGTTTAGATCCTCAATTAATGTAGCTTAAAGAGTCATATATCTCAATATTTTTTTCTCAGAACTTATGGGTAAGATACAGAATATATCAAGCAACCAAACATTCTGAGTGATAAGAAAGTTTAAAATTATAAATATGTTGTTGGTTGGTTCTTTTAGCTTTAGTTAAGTTCTATTTAAAATTGGTTATATGGATTCGGAAAGTGAAAAATTAGTATAAAAGTAAAAACCGATGCAGAGGGATCTGTTGGTTTTTTTGTTCAGCCCTACAAATTATTCTGTTTTTTGTTTTCCCCTCCAAGATTTGCTGCTTCTTCATAGCATTCCCAGCCTTTAGGTGTTGGGTGTTGGGGAGATAATGAGAGAAACTGCATTTTCAGTGGGCCTGGCTAGTACACCTATGGAATCAAATTGAGAATGAGTATATAAAACTTACTTCTGTTGAAGTACCAACTTCTTTGAAAATTAAAATGTATGTTTTTAAAAGAATGCAGAGGATGCTCTTTTCTGTAGCTAAGAGGAGCAAACAGAACTACCTAAAAGTAAGATAAGACAAAGCAGTCTGTCTGCCAAGTGACAGAAAAAGCAAAAGGAAAGCGTGAGGTGGTGTCAGCTTCTCTGAGTTTTAAACAAAAAGGGCTAGTGGCCTCAGGTGAATATTCAGTGTAGTCATCATTAATCCAAAGAGTACTGCGTGAGGCAAGTGCTGAGAGAAGGGTTGGGGGGCTGTGGGAGCCTTGTGTTCACCAGGACACATGAGTCCACTTGAGGGGCTGACGCATGAGACTGACTGAGGTGAGCATGGCCAGGAGGGAAGGGGTGGGGAATCTTGGCTCTCAAAGAATGAAGAGCTGGACATCACCTCGGAGTTCTGAGTTTACCGCGATGATCTATCTAAGACATGTTGCATCAGAGAAGTCGGCAGCCATGACTGTGTTCATCCATTGCTATCTTCATCACCCCCTTAAGGATTAACCCTTGGTGGATTTTATTTGGGCGGGCAACTGTGGACTGTGTGAAGCCATATGCTGTGTCCTCTACAGAGCTTTTCTGGTTGGTCTTGCCTGAATGACTAGTAACTAGAAGCTGAGGAGAAGGTGTCACCACAGGCTTGTACTTAGCGATCAGTTCACAGGACTCTGTCCCAGTAGAAAGATGCCAAGAGTCCATCCCTGGTCTCCTGCAGTTTTCTTGGTCTTTACAGTATTCAAATAGGAAAGCTGACACGTGGAGGCTCTCTGAACCACAGAGGAGGGCTCTCTTCACTGCCTTTGTTCTTCTGCTTTGGGACGTGGTGGATGGATCCTTCACTGCCTCTCCCTGGCAGTGAGAGATTAAAGGAAGTGGAGGCCACAAAAGACAGGAAACTGTGTGGCCATGTGCCTTGAGACTCTGTATATGGAGCTATGAGACTTCCAGAGCCTCGGGCTGCACTGCACAGCAAAACCAAACCAAAAAACGAGACATTAGATGTTGTATGCAAAGGGTAAAAATGCACGTTCTCTATAATTAAATGGAATAGGTAAACAATGCGTTCTAATTTGTAAGCCAGATTTTCCACAGATATTGTATATCTTCAAGCTTTAGTTCTGAAGAAAGCTTTGCTCTTTTTCCTACCATTGTATTTGACACATGACTCCCATTACTACTCAGTGTAAACATTTTAAGTTGTTTGTACTTTGGATATAAATATGTGGTTAAAATCATCTGGCATAGAGAGGAGTTTACAGTGACACTCAGATTGAGCTTAGAATTTTCTATTCTCAGAAACAGAGCTTGAACGATGTGGTTGAAGGACTGAGAGGGCTTGTTTGCTCTTGTGCGTTTAATATTCAGTTTGTTGTCAGTTAAGTCCTGAAGGAGTTCAGGGGCACTTTTTCTCTTCTCCCTCTTCTCCCTCTTCCCCCTCTTCCCCCTGATTCTATTTGCATGCCCTGGGAGCCAAATGGAAGTTACAAAGATGAGTGTGGATGCTTGATCGACCGCCAGTGAAATGAAAACCCTGGCTTAGGTGTCATTTCTTGATAGCGTTTGGTGTTTAAGTCTCTTTGGAAGTAAGACAGTTATCACTGTTCCTTCTACTCACCTTTGTAACTCCAGTTAGAATCCCACTCACCCTCAGCACCAGTCTGAACCCCTGAGTTTAAGTGCCACTAGCACTTCTCAGCAGGCACTATCGTGCAGCGAATGCATCTCAGCTTGAGGTACATAGGATGGCCCTGTTCAGGCCCGTAAACCTAAGAAAGTATTAATACCCTCAAGCCATAGCATCTTAAGCTCACAGGGAACTTAGACCTTATCTAGTCCAGCTTGTCTCCTGCCCTTCAATTAAGTTCATGATCATCCCTCTGGTCTCAGTTTACCACCCATAAAACAGGCAGATTAGCTCTCGGAAGGGCCAGAGAAAACTCTTCCTTTTGTTCAAGAAGCAACTAGTACACGCTAGACCATGGATGGATTCAACACACATTTCCTAAGTTAGCCCACACCGCTCTTTTATTTTAGAGTTGGAGAAACAAGTCCGGTGGAATTAAGAAATTTGCCTCACTTCCTAAGTACATTAGTTAAAGAGATGGGACTGGAATTTTAGTTTCTTAACTCCCAGTATAGGCTCTTTTTGTTATGCATTGTAGATTTTTTAAATCAGGAGAAAACTTTCAGCCTTGAGGTAGAGTTTTTCTTAAGGATATAATAATAAAAGTAAAGGAAAATATAATCATAAACCATCACAATTTAATTGGCTATCCCCAACTTCCTTGATCAATAGATTTTTTTTAAATCTTTGATTTGAATATTTAGAATCCTTTGAAAATTGTGAGTATACATCTGTTTTCTGTGTTAAGTCATCTGCATAGAAACAAAAATCTTAAGAATAAATTAATTTGGTTTTCCCAAACTGATTTGACCATCAGACATGGTTTATATAATAGTTTTATCTCCTGGTTTGAAGTGACTTTCCACCTTTCCTGAGACCCCACTGAAACAAAAGTATAAAAACTTAAAAAGGAGGGACTTCCCTGGTGGTGCAGTGATTAAGAATCCACCTGCCAATGCAGGAGACACGGGTTCGAGCCCTGGTCCGGGAGGATCCCACATGCTGCGGAGCAACTAAGCCCGTGAGTCACAACTACTGAAGCCTGCACTCTAGAGCCCAGGAGCCACAACTACTGAGCCCACGTGCCTAGAGCCCATGCTCCACAACAAGAGAAGCCACCGTAATGAGGAGCCCGTGTGCCTCAACGAAGAGTAGCCCCCGCTCACCACAACTAGAGAAAGCTCGTGCACAGCAACAAAGACCCGACACAGCCGAAAGTAAATAAATAAAATAAATAAATTTATTAAAAAAAAGAAGTCATTTTAAAAAAGAAACACTTAAAAAGGAATAAACCCCAACAGTTAGGTGGTGGATGGGCAAGGAAAAGAGGGCCTCGTCAAAGGAAGAAAACATTTTAACAGTTTCCTGGAAGATGGAATGTTCTGGGAGCATGTGAATAGGTGCAACAAAGCAAAAAGCAGGGCCCAAGCTCAGCCATGAGAGCTGCGGTGGGTGCGGGAGATGGCCCGCCCACAGCTGTGCTGGAGACGCAGCTTCTGGACCTAGAGCTGGCAGGTGAGGCCGAGGTGAGCAGTGAAACTGAACACACGTGGGTCATTCAAGGTGTACACATGGGACGGGTGCTCAGGCCACTTATTCTGTACAGAATACATACTGATGTTTATGACCACACCAAAAATTTGTAAGACTATTTTCTTGAAAATAAAACAATACAACATAACACTGAACAGAATGGCCAAGGAAAGCTAAAGCTTCTGATGTGGATATTAGGGCCCCCAAGTTGGCAACCCCGTCCCCATCCCCTTACCTCAAGGAAAAGCCCACCACGTCTTTCCCACACTCAGAAGGAAGCCTGTGACGAGCGCTCCTACTGGCCTACTAGCAGAGGAAGCCCACCGAAGCTGCTTTCTGCAGTGAGATCTGATAACCAGGGATCACCAGGCATTGAAGAAAAAGACCAAGATGAATGAAAGCACTGACTCTTCAGGAAGGAGATAATTCAGAACACAACATATATCTTACAAATTGATGTAATATATCTAGAGAACTTCTCAAAGGTATTACCTCCAAAAGATGACACTAGGATACTATGAAAAAGGAACAATCGGAGAGCACATGAGAATTCTTAGAATTAATTGTTTTCTCCAATTGAAAACATCTGGGAGTTGCTCCCTCTAGTTGGGAAACTGTTCCGTAGAGTACAGAGACAAAAGTTGCAACAGAAGACAAGAGACACAGAAGACCAATTCAAGTCTAATGTCCTCTTTCATTCTGGAGGCCCAGAGAGAAAGAAGAGGGGAAAATACAAAAGTAGGGAAGAGAATAATCAAAAGAAAAATCACTTGAAAATTTCCCCAAACTGGAGGATATGGGACTTTACACAGACAAGATTCCACAAGGACAGAGCACAACGAGTGAAGAAACCCTCTGATGCCAGACATAACCTGAACATTTCAGTACATCAGAGATGAAGCCCACAATCTTACAGAAAGAAAAAACAAATGGTCAGCAAGGTTGAGGTTTAGCTGTGGCTTCATTTATTTATTTGAGGCTGGTTTAATGGTCAGGTCCCTTGCCATTCTTCAGTAGTAGCTTTAAATGGCAAGCTCTTATAATTTTTAGACAAAGATTCTTCACGGAAATTTTGTGTACATCACTTGTGCTGTTTGTTGAAATAATGTGAAATTTATCTTTCTGAGAAAGGGAACCACATCTTATGTCACTAACTTAGGAAAAACAGTTATGTTTTCATCCTTTTCATAAGGAGTGAAAAATAATTAAATGTACAGTGAGTTTTGGGAGCTGAACAGAAGTAGCTCATAGCAACTCATGACTAAAGATAATTGAAGCTAATATTAATCCCTAAAAAAAGGTTCATTCAAAGAAAACATTGCCACAGCTGGAGTTAAGCTGTTTTGTTAGACAGTAGATGCAGAGTGCTGTCTTCAGAAGACCCTATTGACCTGACTAGCCTGCCCCTCATTCGTTATTTAAATTATACTATGCAGTATAATGTTCCGTTTGGTCAGAAGTCTGCACTGGATTTAACAGTATTGTATTTTTAACTTCTCCAGTAGTGCATGAAGCATCTGTTAAAATTGAACATGTGTGCTTGCAATATGTGTATTCTTGAATTCTTGAGTACAATGAACTGTATAAAATCAGATGAAGTTTTTAAAGCAAATCTCTTACATCATAACTTGGCTGCTTAATCTATAAGAAGAAAGGTATATTAAAAATTGCCACATGTTTTTATGATAACTGATATAGTTGGGCTTAGTTCAAACATCCATGTTTTGGTTTTGTTTTTAATAGATCTTTATTGGAGTATAATTGCTTCACAATACTGTGTTAGTTTCTGTTGTACAACAAAGTGAATCAGCCACATGCATACATACATCCCCACATTCCCTCCCTCTTGAGCCTCCCTCCCACCCTCCCTATCTGTTTTACATTTGGTAGTGAATATATGTCCATGCCACTCTCTCACTTCATCCCAGCTTACCCTTCCCCCTCCCTGTGTCCTCAAGTCCATTCTCTATATCTATGTCTTTATTCCTGCCCTGCCACTAGGTTCATCAGTACCATTTTTTTTTTTTTTTAGATTCCATATATATGCATTAGCATACGGTATTTGTTTTTCTCTTTCTGACTTACTTCATTCTGTATGACAGTCTCTAGGTCCATCCACCTCATTACAAATAACTCAATTTCGTTTATTTTTATGGCTGGGTAATATTCCATTGTATATACGTGCCACATCTTCTTTATCCATTTATCTGTCGATGGACATTTAGGTTGCCTCCATGTCCTGGCTATTGTAAATAGTGCTGCAATTAACATTGTGGTGCATGTGTCTTTTTGAATTGTGGTTTTCTCAAGGTATATGCCCAGTAGTGGGATTGCTGGGTCATATGGTAGTTCTATTTTTAGTTTTTAAGGAACCTCCATACTGTTATCCACAGTGGTTGTATCAATTTACATTCCCACCAACAGTGCAGGAGGGTTCCCTTTTCACCACACCCTTTCCACCATTTATTGTTTCTAGATTTTTTGATGATGGCCATTCTGACCAATGTGAGGTAATAATACCTCATTGTAGTTTTGACATGCAGTTCTCTAATAATCAGTGATGCTGAGCATCTTTTCATGTGCCTCTTGGCCATCTGTATGTCTTCTTTGGTGAAATGTCCATTTAGGTCTTCCGCCCATTTTTTAATTGGGTTGTTTGTTTTTTTTATATTGAGCTCCATGAGCTGTTTATATATTTTGGAGATTAATCCTTTGTCCGTTGTTTCATTTGCAAATATTTTTGCCCATGCTGAGGGTTGTCTTTTCATCTTGCTTATGGTTTCCTTTGCTGTGCAAAAGCTTTTAAGTTTCATTAGGTCCCATTTGTTTATTTTTGTTTTTATTTTCATTACTCTTAAGAGGTGGGTCAAAAAAGATCTTGCTGTGGTTTATGTCAAAGAGTATTTTCCTATCTGTTCCTCTAAGCATTTTATAGTGTCTGGTCTTACATTTAGGTCTTTAATCCACTTGGAGTTTATTTTTACGTATGCTGTTAGGTAGTGTACTAATTTCATTCTTTTACTTGCAGCTGTCCAGTTTTCCCAGCACCACTTATTGAAGAGGCTGTGTTTTCTCCATCATATGTTCTTGCCTCCTTTGTCATAAATTAGGTGACCATATGTGCATGCGTTTATGTCTGGGCTTTCTATCCTGTACCATTGATCTATATTTCTGTTTTCCTGCCAGTACCATACTGTCTTGATTACTGTAGCTTTGTAGTATAGTTTGAAGTCAGGGAGCCTGATTCTTCCAGCTCCATTTTTCTTTCTCAAGAATTGCTTTGGCTCTTCGGGGTCTTTTGTGTTTCCATATGAATTGTAAAATTTTTTGTTCTAATTCTGTGAAGAATGCCATTGGTAGTTTGATAAGGATTGCATTGAATCTGTAGATTGCTTTGGGTAGTATAATCAGTTTCACAACATTGATTCTTCCAATCCAAGAACATGGTATATTTCTCCATCTATTTATGTCATCTTTGATTTCTTTCATCAGTGTTTTATAGTTTTCTGAGTACAAGTCTTTCACCTCCTTAGGTAGGTTTATTCCTAGTATTTTATTCTTTTTGTTGCAATGGTAAATGGGATTGGTTCCTTAATTTCTCTTTCTGATTTTTCGTTGTTAGTGTATAGGAATGCCACAGATTTCTATGCATTAATTTTGTATCCTGCAAACCTTACCAAATTCATTGATTAGTTCTAGTAGTTTCATGGTAGCATCTTTAGGATTTTCTGTGTATAGTATCATGTCATCTGCAAACAGTGACAGTTTTACTTCTTCTTTTCCAATTTGTATTCCTTTTATTTCTTTTTCATCTCTGATTGCCATGGCTAGGACTTCCAAAACTATGTTGAAAAGGACTGATGAGAGTGTCTTGTCTTGTTCCTGATCTTAGTGGAAATGCTTTCAGTTTTTCACCATTGAGTATGATGTTTGCTGTGGATTTGTCATATATGGCCTTTATTATGTTGAGGTAGGTTCCCTCTATGCCCATTTTCTGGAGAGAGTTTATCATAAATGGGTGTTGAATTTTGTCTAAAGCTTTTTCTGTATCTATTGAGATGATCATATGGTTTTTATTCCTTAATTTGTTAATATTGTGTGTCACATTGATTTGTGTATATTGGAGAATCTTTGCATCCCTGGGATTAATCCCACTTGATCATGGTGTATGATCCTTTTAATGTGTTTCTGGAATCTGTTTGCTAGTATTTTGTTGAGGGTTTTTGCATCTATGTTCATCCGAGATATTGGTCTATAATTTTCTTTTTTTGTGATACCTTTTTCTGGTTTTGGTTTCAGGGTGATGGTGCCTTCGTGGAATGAATTTGGGAGTCTTCCTCCCTCTGCTGTTTTTTGGAAGAGCTTGAGAAGGATAGGTGTTAGTTTTTCTCTAAATATTTGATAGAATTCACCTGTGAAGCCATCTGGTCCTGGACTTTTGTTTGTTGGAAGATATTTAATTATGGTTTCAGTTTCATTACTTGGGATAGGTCTGTTTATATTTTCTAATTCTTCTTGGTTCAGTCTTAGAAAACTGTACCTTTCCAAGAATTTGTCCCTTTCTTCATGGTTGTCCATTTTATTGGCATATAGTTGTTTTTAATAGTTTCTTATAATTCTTTGTATTTCTGTGGTGTCAGTTGTGATTTCTCCTTTTTCATTTCTAATTTTATTTATTTGTGTCCTCTCCCTTTTTTCTAAGGGTTTATCAATTTTGTTTATGTTCTCAAAGAACCAGCTTTCAGGTTGTTTTGTTTTGTTTTGTTTTTTCACGGTACGCGGGCCTCTCACTGTTGTGGCCTTTCCCGTTGCGGAGCACAGGCTCCGGACGCGCAGGCTCAGCGGCCATGGCTCACGGGCCCAGCCGCTCTGCGGCATGTGGGATCCTCCCAGACCGGGACACGAACTCGTGTCCCCTGAATCGGCAGGTGGACTCTCAACCACTGCGCCACCAGGGAAGCCCAGCTTTCAGTTTTATTGACCTTAGCTATTGTTTTTTCATTTCTATTTCATTTATTTCTGCTTGGATCTTTATTATTTCTTTCCTTCTACTGACTTTGGGTTTTCTTTGTTCTTCTTTCTCTAGTTGCTTTAGGTGTAGGGTTAGATTGTTTATTTGAGGTTTTTCTTGTTTCTTGAGGTGAGACTGAATTGCTGTAAACTTCCCTCTTAGAACTGCTTTTGCTGTGTCCCATAGGTTTTGGGTCATCCTGTTTTCATTGTCATTTGTTTCTATGTATTTTTTTATTTCTTCTTTGTTTTTTTCAGTGATCTCTTGCTTATTTTTTAGTGCACTGTTTAGCCTCCATGTGTTTGTGTTTTTTACAGTTTTTTTCCTGTAATTGATTTCCAGTCTCACAGTGTTGTGGTCAGAAAAGGTGATTGATACAATTTCAATTTTCTTAAATTTTCCGAGGCTTGATTTGTGACCCAAGATGTGATCTGTCCTGGAGAATGTTCCATGTGCACTTGAGAAGAAAGTGTATTCTGCCACTTTTGAGTGGAATGTTCTATAAATATCAATTAAATCCCTCTGGTCTATTGTGTCATTTAAAGTTTGTGTTTCTTTATTTATTTTCTGTTTGGATGATCTGTCCATTGGTGTAAGTGGGGTGTTAAAGTCCCCTGCTATTATTGTGTTACTGTCGATTTCCCCTTTCATGGTTGTTAGCATTTGCCTCATGTATTGAGGTGCTCCTCTGTTGGGTGCATAAACATTTATAACAGTCTTTATTTTAAAGTCTATTTTATCTGATACAAGTATTGCTACTCCAGCTTTCTTTTGATTTCCATTTGCATGGAATATCTTTTTCCATCCCCTCACTTTCAGTCTGTATGTGTCCCTAGGTCTGAAATGGGTCTCTTGTAGACAGCATATATATGAGTCTTGTGTTTATATCCATTCAGCCAGTCTGTGTCTTTTGGTTGGGGCATTTAATCCATTTACATTCAAGGTTCTTATTGATATATATGTTCCTATTACCATTTTCTTAATTGTTTTGGGTTTGTTTTTGTGCGTCTTTTTTTTCTCTTGTGTTTCCTGCCTAGAGAAGTTTCTTTAGCATTTGTTGTAAAACTGGTTCAGTGGTGCTGAATTCTCTTACCTTTTGCTTGTCTGAAAAGCCTTTGATTTCTCTGTCGAATCTGAATGAGATCCTTGCTGGGTAGAGTAATCTTGGTTGTAGGTTTTTCCCTTTCATCACTTTAAGTATATCCTGCCACTCCCTTCTGGCCTGCAGAGTTTCTGCTGAAAAATCGTCTGATAACCTTATGGGGATTCCTTTGTATGTTATTTTTGGTTTTTCCCTTGCTGCTTTTAATAGTTTTTTCTTTGAATTTAATTTTTATTAGTTTGATTAATATGTGTCTGGTGTGTTTTTCCTAGGGTTTATCTTATATGGACTCGGTGCTTCCTGGACTTGGGTGACTATTTCCTTTCCCATGTTAGGGAAGTTTTCAACTATAATCTATTTAAATATTTTTTCAGACCCTTTCTTTTTCTCTTCTTCTTCTGGGACCCCTATAATTCGAATGTTGCTACATTTACTGTTGTCCCAGATATCTCTGAGATTGTCTTCAATTCTTTTCATTCTTTTTTCTTTATTCTACTCCTTGGCAAGTATTTCCACCATTTTGTTTTCCAGCTCACTTATTCGTTCTTCTGCCTCAGTTATCCTGTTATTGATTCCTTCTAGTGTATTTTTCATTTCAGTTATTGTGTTGTTCATCTCTGTTTGTTTGTTTTTTAGTTCTTCTAGATCTTTGTTAAACATTTATTGTATTTTCTCAGTCCATGCCTCCATTCTATTTCTGAGATTCTGGATCATCTTTACTATCATTACTCTGAATTCTTTTTCAAGTAGATTGCCTGTTTCCTCTTCATTTATTTGGTCTTGTAGGTTTTTACCTTGCTCCTTTATCTGTGATGTATTTTTTTGCCGTATCTTTTTTTTTTTTTTGATGAGTGGGATTGTGTTCCTGTCTTACTGGTTGTCTAGCCTGAGGCTTCCAACACTGGAGTTTGTAGGCTGTTGGGTAGAGCTGGCTCTTGGTGCTGAGATGAGGACCTCCAGGAGCCCTCACTCTGATAGATATTCCCTGGGGTCTGAGGTTCTCTGTTAGTCCAGTGGTTCGGACTCAGAGCTCCCACCTGAGGAGCTTTGACCCAACTCCCAGCTCGTGACCAAGTTCCCACAAGCCACACGGGGCCTAAGCAGGGGCAGGGTTTGGGTGGGCGTGCAGAGCCTATGCTTAGGACCCACAGGGCTGGAAAAGGCCCTGGGGGGTGTGGGGGTGGGGCTTAGGCTCAAAGGAACAGAAGGGGCCCAGGTATGCCTCCCGCCTCTGGTCTCAGAGGGTGGGAGACCCCACCTGGGAGCCCAGCAGGCTTCCTGGGCTCAAGTGGGCAGGTCAAACACCCTCCACTCCTCTCCTGCTCCTCAGTCCTGGAGGGCCCCTCCCGCCTGCCTATCTGCTTTTACCCCAGCCTCCTTCCTATGCCCCCAGGACCAACATGGCCCAGAGGGGGCCTCTGAGAGCATAGGACCCAGCCCAAGAGCCAGGCAGACTTCCCTGGCCGATTGGGCAGGGGATACGCTGGGTGTGCTTCCCCTTGATCCAAGCCCCCAAGGGTCCCTCCAGGCATGGGAACCCCTTCTGCCTCTCAGCCACCCCTCAGGGGCGCTGGTCCTGGCCTCCACTTCTCCTCCTGCCTCAGTCCCCCCACATCCTACTGTTTCACTTGGGGTTTCCTTCTGTCTCCTTGGGCATTAAGGTCCCCCCCCAGCGTCCTGCAGGCGCCCTAGTTGTGGGGAGACATGAACTCTGAGTCTTTGCACACTGCCATCTTGACTCCTTCCTCTCCATGCTTTTTTATTAGTCCCTTTTTTTCTGAATTGTTTCTTTCCTTGCCTGCTTTTGGATTGGTGGCAGATTTTTTTTCCCCTTTTTCTCTTTCCATTTTCCCCCTTGTTAGTATGTATCTGTTCTTTTCATGGTTACTAAAGATAATAATCTTTAGTTTCCTCCTGAACATTACGAGGACCTTAGAATGTTTTAAGTCTGATCACCCTGGATGTAAGATTCTGGGTTGACAGTTCAGTTTTTTTTCAGCACTTGGAAAATATTGTGACACTTCATTTTGGCTCCTGTGGTTTCTGATAAAAAATCTACTGTCGTATTAATTGTTTTTCCTCTATATGTAAGATGTTGTTTTAAACTGGCTGTTTTCATAGTCTGTGCCTACCTCAACCTCTGGCATGGTGAAGGCAAGGTATTTTGTTTATTTTGTTTACTGAAACAGTATTATTGTTCAAATACTGTCCATGCATTTAAACAGCTCTGGGCACAGAATAGTTACTCCATAAATGTTAGTTAAAGGAAGGAAGAAATATGGAAAGATTTTGTGCTTGAAAAATAAAAATAAAATTCCAGTTTTCAAGATTTTATCTTTGTTATTGGTTTTCAGAAGTTTAATTATGATGTGTCTTGGTTTGAGTTTCTTTTAAGTTTTTCCTGTTTGGAGTTCTCCCAACTTCTTGAATCAGTAGGTTTATCTCTTTTGCTACATTTGGAAGTTTTTAGCCATTATTTCTTTGGGTATTTTTTTCAGCCCCTTCCTCTTTCTCCTTTCCTTCCAGTACTCCAATAATGGAAATGTTAGATTTTTTATTATAGTTTCACAAGGGCCTAAGCCCTTTTTAATTTATTTTTACTGTTTCTCTCCATTGGTCAGATTAGATAATTTCTGTTGTTCTATCTTCCAGTTCACTGATTCTCCTCTGTTCCTTCCATTCTGGCACTGAATGCTTTTACTGAGCCTTTTCTTTATGGTACTGTATTTTTCAGTTCTGAAATCCTCATTTGATTCTTTGTAGCTTTTATTTTTTGCTGAGACTTTATATTTCTTTTCTTTTCTTTTTTTTTGGCCACACCACACAGCTTGTGGGCTCTCAGTTCCCTGACCAGGAATTGAACCCAAGCCATGGCAGTGAAAGTGACAAATCCTAACCACTAGACCACCAGGGAACTGAGACTTTTTATTTCTTTGTTGAATTTTTCTATTTTTTCCTTTTGTTTCAAATATGTTTGTGATTACTCTTGAAACATTTTTATCATGGCTGCCTTAAAACCATTATCAGATAATTTTAACATATCTCTGTCATCTCAATATTGGCATGATTGACTTTTTCATTCAGTTTGAGATCTTCCAGATTTTTGATACGATGAATGATTTTGATTGAATTCTAGACATTTTTGTATTATGTTATGAGACTCTGGATCTTATTTAAACCTTCTGTTTTAGCTGGCTTTCTCTGAAACTGCTCAGTCAAGGCAGGGGATTCCACCTTGTTTCAACCATGTGAAGATGGAAGACCAGGTTCCCTACCTAACATCACTGACAGCTGGGTTGGGAGGGGTGCTACTCATTACTGCTGTAAGGATGGGAGTTCCAGCTCCCCACATGGTCTCCACTGACCCTGTAGGTGGGGGCACATTACTGGCAGGTGGGGATGAAAGTTCTGGCTGCTTTCTTGGCTTTCTCTGACACCACACCAGTGCTGGGTTCTTCATTACCAGCCTCAGAAGGGTTGAAGTCTAGGCTTCCCACAGGACTTTGCTGGCATGAGTAGAGGTGGGCCACAGTTTCTCCTGTGGTGTTTGGCTGGAATAGAGTGGTTTAGGGTTGGAGCGTCTTCTTTCTTGCTAGGCTATCTCTTTTATGGTCCTTTTGCTAAAGGAAACATGATTTTATTGGGGCCTTATTTGTCTGCATCTGTTGGTATTTCCTGGTTGTTAGCTTTTGCTTCTCCAAGTCAAGATACATGAGGCAAAATGAAAACCCAGGAAAGATAAAGCTCACCACTGTGTCATTCCTCAGTCCTGGAAGGTCTCCTTTCTTCCTTCAACCTTTCATAATCTTTTTATGTTTGTTTTATATACAATGTCCAGTGGTTTAATTATATTGGGTTGGCCAAAAAGATGTCACAGAAAAACCCGAACGAACTTTTTGGCCAACCCAATACTTAGCAGGAAGAATGGGGAAAAGTATATCCACTCCACCTTATTGGAAGTAGAAGTCCATCCATTGATTTTTTTTTTTTTTTTTTTTTTTTTTGCGTTACGCGGGCCTCTCACTGTTGTGGGCTCTCCCGTTGCGGAGCACAGGCTCCGGACGCGCAGGCTCAGCGGCCATGGCTCACGGGCCCAGCCGCTCCGCGGCATGTGGGATCTTCCCGGACCGGGTCACGAACCCATGTCCCCTGCATCGGCAGGCAGACTCTCAACCACTGCGCCACCAGGGAAGCCCCATCCATTGATTTTTGAATTTAATATTATGGTTTTGGGTTTTTTTGGGTTTTTTTTAATATTATGGTTTTTTGTTTCTGTGAGTTCTGTTTGCTTTATTTTTTTCCTAATCTGACTGGGTTTTAGGGTTTTTTCTTTTAATAGTCCTTCTATTTTTGCTCATATTTTCAAACCTCTATTTTATCTCTTTAGACACATTAACTCTCATTTTCTCAGGAAAAATGGTCATCACCACCTATCATCTGAATTCAATGGACCATATTTAGTTTTATCTGATTATAAGATATTTTATGAATAGTTTACAGCAATTCATATTAAAAGAAAGACAACTTCATTAGAATTTTTATCAGAATTTCAACATAGCAAATCCAAATTCTTAGCCCATATTTTCCTGATTTTTAAAGGGCAGCATCCTTTGACACTACACCTAACTGCTCATCAGCTTCTATGCATGAACATGAAACATAAACCATCTTGTAGATACTGATTCCAGATTTTAGATTCATCTCTAATAGGTTCTAGTGTATCATTGTTTCTGGTTCTTTTCTTTGGACATGCATTGTTAAAGTCCAAAACCTGAATGGTTAATAGTTTTGTTGAGGAGACAGTGGCTAATATCTTTGCTACATAATTGCAAAATATTTTCATTTTTAGATTTACAAATACCAACTAGAATGACTAAATCAATAAAATTATAAAGAATTTCTGTATTATCTGTTTCCTTCTAGTCATTTTTGTATACCCTTTTGTCAAGTAAAGTAAAGCATTTGTCAAATAAATCTTGGTACAGAAACATCAGGATAAGTGAAAGAATACTGTTCACGTTGTTTTAGTGAAATGAGGTCGTCCAGGTTCTTTATGCAAAGTATTGTATGGTAAAACAATTCTTATTCATAGTTAGAACTACCTCTCTGCCTTTTGAAAGTAATCTGTCACTTTTCTCTGATTCATTTAGAATCTTCTTTTTATCTTTGGTGTTATTTCATTTCACTGTAGAACTTTATTACTATAGTTATTCTGTATCTAGGTGTATTTTTTGTAGATATTTTTAATTAATATTTTTGAGGATTTTTTTGAGTCTGATAATGTAATAACTGATATCTTCATAGGTCTAAGTTCACTGCTGTTTCTGCTGGTTCTTGCTCATTGTGCTTTGTTTCTTCATAGTATATGTGTGTAGTTTTTAAATTTTTTGTGGGGTTTTTTGGTTTGTTTTTTTGGTTTTTGTATTTTTGGCTGAGTATCTTTATCTTTGGGGTTTTTTTTTTTTTCTTTTTTACTGACCAGGACTTAACTGAATTTACACATAGAGTTTTGTGGAGATTTTTTTGGGTCTTTTGTTTGTTTGTGTGTTTGTTTTTTGCTTTGCTGGTTACCTAGGAGCATTGTCTACTGAGACTTCATAGCTGAGGGGTTTTTTTTGACCGCCAGAAGGCATTAATTTAGATGCAAACTTGTGAAGGGGCCAAACTGTGGTTATAAGTTCTCAAAGGACATTTCTTCTCCTCCCCTTTACTCCACAGGACCATTCTTCACAGTGGATTTGTTTCTCATTCTCCCCTTCCCTGGGGAGAAAGCAGCTTTACATCTTTTAGATCCTCCACACCCACCTACCTTGAGCAAACCTTAGGCTTTATCTTCATTTCCTTTGTCCATATACTCCCAAACCAGATGCTCAAAGTTACAGAGTTCACAGCATGTCCACAGGACAGAGATATGTGATTTTAGGATGTTAATGATTCCTTTCCAGGATAATCTGAGCCTTAGTAAGTATTAAATGCTAAATTACTCTTCACAGTTAGCCAGGATCTACATTGGAGACTACATACTTTCCTATAACACATTCTTCAAACATACACAGAGAGGTTTGGAAAACAAGTTTAATTATTTTGACTATAAGATTTTATTTGACAGTGTTTGCTTCCCAAATCAAAATGGATTTTATATTCTGTTCATTTAGGGGTGAGATTGTGGTTATGCAGGAACCTCTGGTAGGGTCCACCTGTGGTGGAGAGTGACTAGTGGTACAGATAGTGCATTTCAACTCAAGCCAAGCTGGAACATGCACCTTTATAAAATGCAGCTGTTACACTTGTACACACGCGGTGTAGAATAGACCTTCAGTGTTCCCACAAGATAATCCCCAAAGAGGTTGCATCATGACCTAAACTTTTATTTTTTTAATTATATAGCCTGTATGTAGGCTTAATGTTATGGAGTTCACAGAATAATAGTCTCTTCAGTTTGCCTTTGACCCTTTTTAACCACCCCCCAGTGCCTCAGAAGACATTTTCTTGCACAGTAGGCTGCCTTCCGACTTCCACTGGGCATGTTTTCCAGCCCGTTATCTTTCATTTCCACGAGCTTCTTTACCGAAGACAAGATTCTGTGGTAACTTGGTCCTCTTCCCTATTATGCAGCAGAAACTGCTTCTAAAATGCTGGAATAGTGTTTTCCTTTGAAAAAAGTTGGGTTAATAGCTGCTTTGCTGTCTCATCACCTGTTGCTACATGCCAGTGCTTGACAAGGCCTCAGTTACCTCCAGAATCAGGTGGTCATGAAGCCTCAGGCCAGCGTGTCCAATACCACTGTGGTGTCTTCTCAGAAGTGCTCTCTTTCACTTGATGAGCAGTTTCTGTACTAGTTGCCTTTAAACATTTTGTGAACCGTATTTTCTTACTTCCACACTAGAGTATATTTGTGAACTTAATTTTCACAACTGTAAAC
This sequence comes from Grampus griseus, assembly GCF_964374135.1. Taxonomy (NCBI): domain Eukaryota; kingdom Metazoa; phylum Chordata; class Mammalia; order Artiodactyla; family Delphinidae; genus Grampus; species Grampus griseus. The sequence continues at coordinate 100,768,250 of NC_139019.1, forward strand.
CACTTATGAATTTGACATTTTACTCTTAAATTACTAAAAGGATCTGTTTTATGGCCAAAAGCCATTTTATGGCTTTATATATTTTCACCTTTTCTTCACTTCTTTAAAAAGTACCAGCAGTTAGTATTCTTTTGGGGGGCCTTTTATTCTTTTGGGGAGTCCTATATAGACCCCCAAAGTTTTTTGGTTTTTGTTTTGGAATCACTCCATGAGAATTGTAGGGTAGGCATAATTGAGCTGAGAACAACAGACTAAATTATACTGAACTGAGATTCTGTTTTTAATGTTTTCATTTTCCACTTACCAGAGAAGGAGCTTCCTCTTGTTCATGTCAGCAAAATTGCAAACCACCACTTATCAAACTGCTGGGATTGTGAGCAGTCAGGACTGCAAAGATTAAGTTTAGAACAGGTTTCTAATCAAGATGTCAGATTTATAATAATCTCTAAGTTAGTTTTACTTCTTAAAGGAGTTTTCTCATTATTATTATTCATGTAATCATAGATACCTATAAAGGTAAAAAAAAATCTGTTATGTAAAATAATTCTTTCTTTTTCTCCACTTTTTATTTTTGTGGTTTTTAAGTCATACATCTGCATATCTGTTCCTAGCCATTCAACTCGGGCTGAGGACTAATTGAACATTTCTCTTTTAATCCAATGTTGGCACGGTAAAGGCCTTAAGGAAGCTGAGTAAACTCGGAGTACAGCAGAGAAGCCCTGTGCCAACTGATGGCCACCCTATCCCTTATAGCCCAGGTCCTTAGAATTTTGAGTTTAATTCACAGATTAAGAAATGATGTAATGGCAGCTTCGCTTCTTATAAATGACTCTCTTAAACTGCAACTGAAGAACAGGACCTTACGTATTTTTTAAAAATAAATAATGAGCTTTTATTATCCTCAACAACTGAAGAAAATCAAGCCTGAAATCTATGGCCTTAAGTAGCCCCACTATGGATGGTGGAAGACCTTATGTATTTTTTTGAAGGACGTACAGTTTGAATTTCATAAAACCCCTGTAGAAGCCTATAGAAGTAAGAGTATCTGTGAAAGTCCTGCTCGTAACATGAGACGAACTGTTCTTTGTTCTCGTTGAAGATTGTGAACAGTGTGTTAAATAATATTAATGGCTGGGACTGTCAGTACTTAACAGTACTTTCCTTGTACAAGTGATTTTATTGATTGATACAGACTCAGTGTAACGGGAGCAGATTATTTTTACTGATTTTATCGAAACCTTAACCAAGTTTGTTAGTGCACCACTTATCTTTAAATAGATCTAGATGATGATGTAGATTAAGAAAAGCAGACCACCATCCATCTCTTTTTGATCTGTTAATAACTTAAATCCATCATTGCTAGCAAGTGTTTTCAGATTCTGTTGTGCATACATGTTTCTCTTGTCCTCGGTTAGAAATCCTATAACTTTGTTTCAGTGGTTGGTTTTTCATGCAGGAAAACCCTAACCGCTTATCCAGAATTTGGCAGACAAGTTTGTCGTCATAATTGGTGAAGTAATTGACAAAATGTGAAGGAAAAAAAGAACTTTAGAAGTCTCTGTTATTAAATTTCATTTTTGTAGGCAGTAAGCTAGAGAGTTTTAGGTTTTATGGTAGTTATGTGAGAGTTTTTTGTGCTAAGTTGAAAACACTCTATGAAGCCTAACTACACTCTAATAACTTAGGACAATGTATGATATTTCTTCTCATTGTACTATATTTTAAAGGTTTTGCATTTTAATTATAGAGAATTGTGCTGCTTAATTTCAAATGCCTTTTTTCCCCAGTGATTTGCCTGCTTCCCATTGATCTCAAAATAATACTTTGTTTAAAATAATTTTTAGTGCAGAAAAATGTAAGTTTCTGAAGCCATACATGTTACTTCTTTAAAGATCACAGTACACTTTCCTTTCAAAAAAATAAACCAATATTTAAAATTTTCTGGTGATGCATTCTTGCTCACCTTCCGTGGATAAGCCGGGTGGAAGCCTGTCCTACATAACTGTGGATAATGAGCCTTCACAGGTCAGATGGGTCAGCGGAGGTGAGATCAGTAATGGCAAATTGAGAAGTTTTAGGAGCCTCAGAAACGTTTATGATTTCATGGAGAGGAACCTGTGTGAAAGAAGGAGATGGAAAGAAAATATGTGTTCCAGTGCTCCGTGGCCCCAAAGCTTTGATCAGGCTTAAAACTTACAACTTTGGGAGTTATAAATCTATGAATTATCAGGTGTTGACCACCTGGTTTGGCAGTCTGTACTGATATAAAAAATACTCTCAGTACTCATTAACTAAGGTTCAATGCCCTAAACTAGAGCGCCGGGTTAATAAGATGAGTGTTTTGGGTTGAGTCTTCCTCTCGAGCCTGCTGTTCTTTGGCAGGGCTCAGGGCTGATGCTGTTTCTAGAAAAAGAATGGGTGAGAACACACAGACCTTTCCTCATTTCTGGGAGTCCAGCTCAAAGCCCCTTCTAGAAACAGGTATCCAATAGTTGGTGATGCCATTTCATGCATGTGGAGAGAAAGACAGACAACCTATTACTTTTTCTTCACATTCACACTTCTCTTAAAAAGTAGATGGTTTTATCTGACAAAAACTTAACACCTTGAGCTAGCATTATATTTCTGTGACTATCAGTTTCTTTAAGGTAGCTACAGTGGTCTTGAGTCTCTCTTTACTACTGCAGTTTTCTATTCAGAGAAGATTTTAGGAAGCCTGACATTCTTGAGATATTTTTGTATTTTATCAGATTTGTATATGATGGATTCATGAATTTTTAAAAGAACTGGCTTTTGTAGTGAGGTTCACTTTTAGTTTGATGACTGTAGTTTAATCAAAGGAAGATCATAATGTATCTATTCTATGGCCATTTATTTTCTGATCTTAGTCTATTTCTTCACAGACATCAAGAGTTCTCTCCTTGCAGGTTAATATATTTTTAATATTACAGTATTTTTTGTTATTGTTCTGATTTACACGTATGTTCATAGTCAACAACTTTGAAAAACACAAAAGAATAAAAATAATTATCTGTAATTCTTCCATGTAGACCACTGGTTCTGAACCAGGGGCAATTTTACCTCACAGTGGACATCTGGTGATGCACAGAGACATTTTTGGTTACCACAGCTGAGGATGCGGGTGCTGCTAGCATCTAGCGAGTAGTTCAGGGAAGCTAACCATCCTACAGTGCACAGGACAGCCCCAAGCAAACAGGCATTTGGCCCACAATGTCAACATTGGCAAGGATGAGAAGCCCTGATTTAGACATCTCAAAATTATAGTGTGCTTCCTTTGTCTTCTTCCTATGCATATTTTGAATCTTATATTTTAAAATACTTGTTACATCATCTATAATGCTTTATAAACTCTTTTAAAAATATATCACAAACATTTTTGATGTGTTAAATATTCCTCTAAGAGAAGGTTTTTTTTTTTAATGTTTTAACTTTTATTATGGAAATTTTCAGCATGTAAAAACCAGACAGAATAACGTAACAAACTCTCAAATACTCATCACCCAGCATCATGGTTGATAATCAACCATTATCAGCTCAGGGGCAGTCTCATCTATATGTTATCCTACTCTCCCATGTTATTTTTTTTTTTTTTTTTTTTTTTTTTTTGCGGTACACGGGCCTCTCACTGCCGTGGCCTCTCCCGTCGCAGAGCACAGGCTCCGGACACGCAGGCTCAGCAGCCACGGCTCACGGGCCCAGCCGCTCCGCGGCACGTGGGATCCTCCCGGACCGGGGCACAGAACCCGCGTCTCCTGCATCGGCAGGCGAACTCTCAACCGCTGCGCCACCAGGGAAGCCCTCTCCCATGTTATTTTGAAAAAACTCCAAGATATCATATTTTCATCTATAAATATTTCAGTAGGTATCTCTAATAGATAAAGATTCTTTTAAAAAACAATTTTAATAAAGGCTTCATAATATTTTACCCTATCCTGTGGATACATTATAATTTATTTAACCAAGAGTCTACTGTTGAGTTTTGGGATTATTTCTAGTTTCCCCCTAAAAAAAAATTTTTTAATCTTCATATGACATATTTTCCTTGTTCTACAGGTGAAGTAGAAAGTGTGCAAACTAAGCAAGGCAAGAATGAGCACAAGACCCTTAATTTCATTAAGCACTGTGTAACTGGTAAAGATTAATGTACATATCTCTTGCTAATTCTTTCCAATTACTTAGTTCATATAAATTCCCAAGCCTGGTTAATTATGCTGAAGTCAGGTAGTAATTTTGAGCAGCGTTCCAACGACAAGGGAATTTTCCTGGTAAAACCTTGCCCTCTCACACAGACTCTCAGCAGATTAGGCCCTCAGCCTGCAGTCCATTCATTTTCTGCTCAGGCCTAATTGCTGCCGACTGGCTGCCACAGGTACCGGGATAGCCTGTGTTTAAGGAGGCAGGGACTTCTGAGAACAAATCAGGAAAGATTAATTGTTTGTTTTGTTCCCTCCCAAGAGAAATGTGGTGCTTAATCAAGAAAAATAATTTCTTCTGTTGATTTAGCTTATTTGGAGAAAAGATAATCGTGTAAAGCTAGGTGCAAAATGATGCCTTTTATAAGAGGTATTGCCACTTACCTACACAAGAGACAAGGATACAGGGAAATAAACGTGAGACACTGATGAAATGGATGAGGATGGCTCACATTTCTCACAGTAAGTAATCTGGCTGTTGGGCTTTTATTTGTACCAGTAGTGCTAGCTAGTATTGTCATTTGTTTTGTCTGGGTCTTCGGAAATCTAATCAAGGAGACAATAGTGTAAAAAAAAAAATCAACAACACTTTTCCAAATTGTTCTTAATTGCTGGAGTATAAAGTGAGCTAAATGCTGTGATGTTTCCAATTAAGGGACCTATTTTAAGCAAGCAGTATTAAATCTATCTTTCCCGATCTGATAAATAAGCAGTCAAAGAGCGGAGTAGATTAATTGAGAGCCCTTAGTTCCAGATTCCTTATAACAGGTAGTGTGAGCCAACATTTATTCACGATTTGGGGCAATTTTTGGCATGGTAACTGTATCTTGTATCACTTGTATCTTCTGGTCAGTCGAAAAAGGAAATTGATTAAATGTTATATCATATTGCTTATGATTTTTTTGTACCCCAAACCACTTGCTTTCCAAAATCTCAAGTTATATGAAAAGGATTTTTGATATGTTCTAAATCAAAGTTTACCTTTGACTCTGGAAGGTGAAAGGGAGTGAATTACACGAGGAATGTGTATTGTCCCTCTGACAGGAAGGGATAGAGCTATAAACACAAGAGTGTCTACACTAGGCGAGAGTCGGCACAATTTTTTCTGTAAAACAACAGCTAGTAACTATTTTAGACAATACACACTGTACGGGCTGTCACACCCTTCACCTCTGCCACTGTAGTGTGAAAGCTGCCGTAGATGATGTATAAAACAAGGAGAGGGGCTGTGTTCCAATAAAACTTTATTTGTAAAAGCAGGCAGCAGGCCAGATTTGGCCCTCGGGCTATAGTTGACCCCTGGACTTAGAGGCTGGTAGCAGATTGGGGTGGATGGGTAACAGCAGAGGGCTGGAATGAAGAGCGTGGCCTGGCATCAGGTGGATGTGGGTTCAGAGTCCTGAATCTCTACTTGCTGCTGTGTAAGCTAGGGTAGTTAATTAAATTCTCTGAGCACTAGTCACCTTTTCTGTAAAGAGGGATGAAAAGATATACCTCATAGAGTTGTTAATGAGGATTACATGAGCTAATATACATGAGGCATTATCCAGTTCCTGAAATAGAATAGCATACAATAAAAAAATACCTATCATTTTTTTCCCTCAGATCCAGGTTATATGTGACACATTTGTTTGTCTTCATTTTTCTGAAATCCCAGAATATTCCTGGGACTCCAAGGAGCCACAGGGATTAATGCCTAATCTTAATTATTTAGCCATGAAAATTAAATTAGAAAATATTCTTTCAGGAACCTATCTAACCAATTCAGCTAAAACCGTGACTAATTAAAAATGCTTTTGGAGGCCATACAAGGCAGAAATTTTGAAAATGATACAGAATGTTGTCACTAGGAAGTGTTGGTAAAATCTTTTATCCATTCACTCCCTTATTCATTACAGTAATTCATAAAATAAACACTTTTTCAAGACCTATTCAGGATCAGATACTCTGCATCATACTTTACATTTATTACTTCACAGTCCTCACCACCGTCCTTGCTCAGTAGCATCGTCTGGTATTTGAAGTCAGTCTGCTTAAATACGGACCGTTTTGTATAGGATGACATGTGTAAGCCTATTTGTAAAGTACCCCCGTTTTCCTCAGGAGACAAAATAGTAGCAACCAGCAGGCAATTTGGCTTGAACTTTTTAAAGAATCTGCTGGTCAAGGGAGAGATCTGAGGAGGGCTGGGGCGGGAGTCTTGTCCCTAGAGGAGCAATACATGTGGCATTCTCGGTAGCAGGTCTCCAAGGTGGAGTGTACCTGATGACCCACTGGGGTGCAGGAAGCAGTCATGCAACTTGCAATTATATTGATTTTTAAAAATCTGATAAAGAAGTAAGTTTAAGCTTTATTAATATTGCTGTACAGGGAATTACCTGGTGGTCCAGTGGTTAGGACTCAGCGCTTTCACTGCCTGGGCCCAGGTTCAATCCCTAGTTAGGGAACTAAGATCCTACGAGCCATGCAGCGCAGCCAAGAGGACAAAAAAAAGTGCTGTACAGACCGATACTGGCCCTCTTGTGAGTCCAAACATCAGTCAGCCTGGGGTCCACAACCAGACGCCTGACTCTGGTGCCCTCGCTTGCTTGAACATTCTAGTCTGTTGCAGTTTGCAGTGCCCGATTAGGTGGATTTATGGGGTATATTACCTACTTTCAGCTAAATCTCACAGAAGGCTCAAGTAGCTTAATAAGAGCCCTAGAAAGAAACCACAGATGGAAGACAAAGCTAGAAGATGCTAGCCCAGGTGCATGGCGAACAGCAGGAAAATGGCAGCACTGGCGCCAGTGCTGCTTCTGTTCCTGCAAGCTCTGCAGCCCTCCCTTAACCTGGCCCTTCAGACAGAAGGCCCTTGGAACACCAGGTGGGAAGGAAGGTGGCTTGTGAAAGAACACAAGCCTGGGAGGGAACATAATAAAATTGGATGTTTGAAAACTTTTCTATCATTGTGGGATTTTGTTGCCAGAATTAATATGTATAACCTGAAATTCTCTCTAGCTCCCTTAAAACTTGGAAAGGGCATTTTCTAACCTGTTCAACATCTTTCACAAGAAGAGTTTCAGTGGGTCTTGGACCCAGATTTTTTCTAAACGCAACATTTTCCAGTTGTTCTGTAAGAACAACTGTGTGACACCAGGAAAGATTTCCTGGCCACATTTCATTGAAAAGTCTTAGTGTTATTGGAGAATGGAATTGGAAAAATTAGTATTAGGATTCAGTAAGTACAGCTGTTGGATCTATTTGTCTTTCTGAGATACTGTTTTCTACAATAGCAGTCATTAAAACCAAATATTATGAAATAGAATTTTCAGCCACTCTTGAACACAACGGAGAAAAATCACTGTGTTCCAACCTAAGAGAGCATAGTCAATCACGTTACTCTCATGTTGAAATACCATTATCTGGAATTTTTAATAAGAACAGAAATGTTCTTTGTATCATTAATAAATACAACAAAGGAAAATTTGTTTTAAATATTAGTTCATCTTTATATTACTTTAAAATTTCCCTTGTGTATGTTTTAAATAGTACATAATCAATACAGTAGTACCTTTACATCAGGTACAATTAAATAAGTATTTTTTAGGGTGAGACCTCAGCCCTTTATCATTTGAGACGTGTACGATAAAAAATGTTCGGGAGGCATTGCCCTAAGGCACTGCTCCATGTCACTGGAAGCCCCTGTTCCATTCATGCCAATGTGTTTTAAGTAAGTAAAATGTGCTTAGAACTTTTTTTTTTAATATTCTTCCTGTGGTACTTCCTTGTAGTGTATTAGATAAAGTGCTCTATTTCTAAAATTATTTATTTTAAAAGGCCGTTCTCAATGCAGCATTTGGCAAACTCCCATTTTGCTTGTGGGGTGTAGATGGTGGGTGGATTTCAGGCTGGATGAAGAGGCTCACCTCCACACACCGGAAGCCGAGGGAATTGTGGTTCTGATGGTTGGAATTAAGGTCTAAAGAAAGTCTGAAGCTTTTTAAAACATTCTGTGGCTTTGCCTTCTCTACTTTATCTTGTTCTGATTTACAGAATGAGTTTTTCCACAGGGGATGCCCTCTTCCTCGGTGGGTAATTGTGGCTTTTATCCCATTTCCTGTGTTCCCCACCCCTCGTAGTGATTCGAGAAGGCTAGTCGTTGCCTCTTGTCCCAGAGTGCCTTTTAGGCAGCAGGCACACCAATAAATTGAATTCTCCCCGTTGTCTCCCTCATCCACCTGGGTAGGAGGATAGGGTCACAACATCTGAACAGAGGATAGGATGTTGGAGCTCTGATCATCTGTCTCTGCTACGATTTCAAACCATTCGTGATAGGAGACTCCCCTCCTTCCTTACATTCCACGCGCACAACCCAATTCAGCAGCGTCATACCCAGGATGCCCTTGAGCTTATTTCAGGTGTCACTGTTCTTTGCCTTGTCATCCCGCTGTTGGAGGCTTTCTCCACAGAGCCTCTCATACTGTTTTGGAAAAATTTGGGCCATTCTTAGGTTCCTTTATGAAATCACCCTTTCACTAAAAACAGACCCAGGACTGTGTCCTGGAAGCTATTCGTGATCAGTCAGAGGAGTACTTTGCTTGTCATCCCCACTGCCATTTTCACTGTTTGTGCTTTGCTCCTTTTCTCCAAGATCGTCACATAGTTTCCTCAGGAGCTCTGGCTACTCTGCGTAGTTTCTGGGTAAATATTCCTTCTCAGCTTCGTCTCTGATCATGATACCCACCTACCAAGAAATTATTTCATGGCTCCTTGTCAGCTACTAAATTGTGATGTTCTTACGCCAGGTGTTCAGAATGGCAGCCTTACTCTGCATGGAGCTTACGTGACAGCCACACTAGCCTACTAACTGCCCCTTGTCTTGGATCTTGTGTTTACTGTACCCTGCACCTGGTACACCCCCTTTTCTCATCTCTGTTTACCAACACATCCCACAAAGCTCATTTCCAGTACCTCCTCTTTATGGGTCCTTTCTCAGTTCTCCACACCCAGATGTAATATTCTCAAACCCTAATGCACTTTAGTTGACCATTATCCCATCCCATTTTACTTTCTGTTACAGCTTTTAGGGTACTAACTTTATTTCTCCACACCTGGTTACCAGTCCTGCATGCCACCCGTCTGGCCTCCCCTAGCATCTCCTAACTGTAGCTCAGCCCACCCTGAATGCTACTTCAGGACTGCCAGATAGATAGTTTGGTTTTAATGGTATTTGATGTTATTCTAATTCTTCCTTTTGTTATTTTTGTCCCTCTCTGATAGTTTGGGATAGAATATTAGATTCAAATATAAGGAATACTGACTTTGATTATGCAGTATTTCATTGCATATACTCTCTGAGTTGATAGTGGTATTTTTGTATTATTTGTTATGTGCAACATTTAAAATTTGGCTACATGAAATTTAAAAATTCTCTTCAGCAAAAAGTCACCACAAATTCAAATCATAAGACAAACAGACTAAAAAACTGTACAATATATACGACAAAGGTCTAATTCCCACCATATGCGAAGTGCTTTTATAAGTCACTAGGGGGAAAACAATCAAATAGGAAAATGGGCAGAATTCATTCATTAAAAAATAATTACAAATGGTCAGTAAAAAGAGAAAAATACTTTATTCTTAATCAGAGAATCGTATATTAAATGAGATAACATATTTACTTATAGATCTGCAAAGAAGATCTACAAACATTTAAAACAAACATTTATACTGTTAAAACAAACACTTATACTCATTGTTGGTAAGGAGTAAACATTCTCACATACCTTTAAGGCATCTGTCAATTGTGGCAACATTTTGGAAAAACAACTTGGCAATTTCGTTTCTGAATTTATCCAACAATTATTCTTGCATAATTGGGCTATGCTGTATGTAAGGCATTTATTTCATTTCAATATAATTATAAAAGTTTCCCAATAAGAGTAGAATTGGTTAAAAGTATTAGAATATCCATACAGTGGAAGGCTATACAAAATACTCAATAGCAGTTCAAAAGAATACTGTAATTCTATATATACAGATAGGAAAAGATGTCCAGGACCTATGGACTGATACAGAAAGAAAGAAAGAGAGAAAGGGAGAAAGAGGGAGGGAGGGAGGAAGGGAAGAAGGGAGAAAGGAAGGAAGAGGGGAAGGGAGAAAGGAAGGAAGAGGGGAAGTTCTCCAGAGACAAAAAAATTTTCAAGTAATGCTTTGTCTTATGATCGGTAACATTCACAATTTAGAGCTCTGTGAAGACCAGAATACCGGTAAATCTTGTAATCAGAGTTATAGAAAACAAGCAGATAAAAGACCTTATCTTTTTATGGTTGAAGTTTTTAAAAGCCTTTTTAAAGTATAAGAAATCTGTGTTATTTATTCTCATAACCACAATTTTTTATTGTTATTCTTCTTTTTGGCAAGACAAATCCCATGAGTTTAGTAATCCTGCAGTATTATCACCAGCCAAATAAGAAAATTTGCTGTAGAAGTGTAAGGATGACAGTCGCTTTTCCAGATTGATGCTATTTATTTTTCATTGGCACAGGAAAGGTTGCTGAGCATCTCCTGGTCAGTTTCTGCCAGCCCTTTACGCCGGTAATTGCATTGTTCCGTGTCTTTATCGAGGAATCCCTTGCCAGTAAATTTTTGGGAGGGACAAGTGTCAAGGATGAGAAGCCACAATGAAGTACCCGGGACTGAGCAAAGATTACACTACTCAGGTCGTTCTACAAAACTTGTCAGTTTGCTGCCCAAATAAATGCCTCGAGTGCGTAAAAAACGGAGCATAGTGACCCCAGGAAGAAAAATCAATTGCAATTCATATTTCATATGTCTGTAATTGCTTGTGAAAGCATGGCAGCGGTTTGTTTGCAGGGCAGCTCTTCCTCTCCTGTTGTTTCCTTTCTTTTCTCAGTTCTAATGGTCACGTCTTTCATGTGCTCAGATTTACAGTGAAGCAAAATTTGGGGCTTTTTTTTTTTTTTTTCCACATCACCATTCTTATTACTGGTGCCCTGTACTGGATTTGATCCGTGCATTGAACTGTAGACAGGCTAAGACCATGCACTAGAAATGGCTAGTTTGCTCTGTGATTCTTGAAGGTTTGGGTGTTTTCTTATTTGTTCATCCGTTTTGCTTTGAGGTGAGAAGGGGGGTTGTGGAAGGAATCATCTTTCATCAGGACAGTTATTCATTTATTAGGATTATAAACAACAAAAGTGAATTTTGTGTGTGTGTGGAGGTGATCTTAAATGCTTTTTATTTTTTTAATCAAAAGAGAGGATTCATAATACCTGCTAATTTTGAAAATCACCCAATCCGTCAACCCTATCAACCCTCTTTTGCTCCAATATCCCCACCGCAGTTCTTTCTCATGTGAAGCTACTTTTGGATTCGTAAACCTTCTGCGGCCTGAGATGTCATAGGGATGGAGAAAATGCTGCTCACTTTATGGATTACTGTTAAGTCAACAAAACTTTGGCAGCATTGATTAACTTGACAGTGAGTACAGCAGTACATTTATCACTTATGGCTGTGCTGTAGAAAATCTAATAAGAGGCAAACAATTCCCTTTAGAGCAGTAACAGGTTCACTGTGGCTAACGGTGCATGCACTGGAAATTTCTGCCTTTAAATTATACCCTTGCCGCTGGTTGGGTCATTGACTCAAAGCTACTGCACTTCTGTAGTCATGCTGTTGTTATTAATTTTATCACAGTTATTTGATTTAAATACATATTTAAATTTTTATGTATATGTCGTGTTTTAAAAAAAGCTGAGTAGATGAATTAAATGCAGTTCTAGAATGATGATCTTAAATAGCTAGAAATAGAGAGTTCTATTGTATGAAGCTATAAATATCACAAGGAAATTACTTCCCACAGTCAATGCTGTGTAATTTAGCTTGTTTCATAAAGGAGAACTTTGAGAAAATTTTAGTCTCAGCTAAATACTTTGTAAAGAAAAGTACTTATGATAGTGTTTGATGTGAAATTACTACAAACATGTACTGATAGAAATTTGGTAGGATTTTTCTTTTTTTTTCTTCATACTAAAGATATCCCATTAAGACTTTAAATTTTATTTTCTTTCCTTCTGTGTATTAAATAGCATTACTCATTTCCCCCATATATCATTAAGATCTTTAATGGTGCACTTAGGTAAATGTGAGAAAATAGGACAAAATATGTTTATTAGATACCACTAATTATATCTAATGACCGGAGAGGTATGTATAAGTGTGATGAATTTAGTAGATCAGGGTAAGGAGCAAAAAGGTTAGGTTTTTAAACTTGTAATAGTATCTAGAAAACTAAAACTATTTGATTAATAGGTAACTGTTGTCACTTTTATAGTAATCTGAAAATATGCTCAAAAAAACCACCTTGTCGGGGAACTTCTTATTTCACAGGGCAAGGTTTTTCTTTCTATTAAACTGTATTTTAGACTTTCTAGAAAGGTACCTAATTTATCTTTAAAAAAAATTCTTGTGTTGTGCTTAAATTCACAATTCAGCTGAAGAGAGCTGGTCAGAATGGAAAAAAATCCATTTTTTTAGTGCTTTGTATTTTGCTAGGAAACAGTCTTGAATTGAGGGCTTTTTTACACAGTAGCATCTGTGAGATGATATAGTTTTCTTTGTTGGGAGAAAAGTATTCTGCCTGAATCAATTGTCAAGAGGTTTACTATAATAAGGCAGCTTGTGGTATGACTAAAAGAAACACTGTGCACAAGAAATTCCCACAGCAGTTTGTTTTTAGAAGAAAAACTGAGTTCACCTGAAACATGAATACATTGAAAACCAGGACTTAATAAGACAGAGCTTAGAAAGGGTTGCTGTCCAAAGGTCCATGTCAGGGATCTCATCCAATATCTGTCTGTGAGATTCTAAAAGGCATATAAACCAAAATTACTTTTTCTTGAGCTTTGAGAAGTACTGGCCTGAATCAGTAACATTCAAGCCTGTTGATGTTAGTGTTTGGATTTAATTCAGTGAGAATGTGTTCTCCTTTTTAACCTGCAGGGTAAACGTAAGGTACCCCCCTTCTAAAATCAGTCTTTTCTGCCACGTCGGCCACTCTGGATTTCACAGGTTACAACAGGAGTGCGCTCACACTTGCCCTGGGGAACAGAGGCCGGGTATTGATTAACTATCATGCTGGCATCAGAACTACTCTTAGGATTCCATTTTTTTGTTGTTTTGCATATTTTATTGATCAAAGTGGTAAATGAGCATCAAGCGTGCAAGAAGACGATGAATTGTTTACTTGCATAAAATAACCTTTCAATAAGGGAAGATGCATGGCTTACACTTTGGTTCTGTTCTGCGGCCCGAAGCAGATGGCATTCAGCTGCTATTGATTTGCTTCCATAGTTAAGGAGCAGCCTGCAGCCCTGCATGCCCACTGCATTGTGAGAAGGGGTGTAGGTTTGGGGACCAGAATGGCAGCCAAGAAGGACTGACTAACCTTCGCTAAAATCCTAAGGAAAAAAAATCTTATTTGGAAACCATGAATATCTACTAAAATGGAAACTTGAATTAATGTAATCAGATGTGTGCTGATGCTTTTAAAGAAAGAACATTTGTGGTCATCACTTATGCAGATGTCTCCAATGAATAGCAAATAGAGTAATAATCACAGAATACTAATTTTAAACATATTATATTTAAAGAAAGCTAGATAAAAATTTTCCTCCTACCTTTGGGGTAGAATTATATAATCTTCAGATGTACATGTAATGTCCACTGCTAGCCTTCTGGCCTTAACATAAATGTACACAAAAGTTGTGCTGACAGCCTCCTTATTTACAGGTTGTGTGATCTCCATTTATACAACAGTCCACCCATATCCTTTGTCAGCAATCACATTTGGTTTTAAAATGTCTTTCCATAATAGGTGGTTACAGATGTTGAATTTATAAATATTTTCCTTGAAGCTGTGTCCAACAATGATTTTACATCTCAAAAACGAAGGATAGGCTGACCTACCAATTGTGGCTTTTTTTTTTTCCCTTCCAGACTCATGAAATACTGAAAACCACTTGTCAAAAACAATATGAACAAATAGTAGATATATTTACATGACAAAACATGCATTTATTATTCAGTAATACACATATTAGTCAAGCTTAGCTAAATAACTTAATATTTTCTTGCAATTTATAATTTTAAATACGAGTAAAATATTCTTAACAAAAATTTATAATGAATCTGCTTGCCCGTAATAGCAGAACTTTGCAGACGTACTTTACTGGGTTCTTTCTCGTAAATAAACTGTTATTACAAATGATTGTTCTGAAAGCATTTTCATATGCTTTTCAATAACTGTTATTCTTTATAATGGAAACGTTTTATTATAAGCTATGTTCCTTCTTTGTGGGGGAGAGGGGCAAGTTCACTTCTATTGGTCCTGAGTAAATGTTAGCTCTGTCTCTTCCCTCCTTCTACTCCTACCCTCGTGATAAAGGTTTGGGAGGTAAATTTAACAAAAAGCAGTTGCCTTTACATTTCTTTTTCTTCTCTTCTTCTAATACCAGAAAACCCAACTAATTTCTCAAACCTTTCACACAAGAGACAAGCTTGGAGGGCAGAGGGCTTTAAGGTGAAAGAAGCCATGCTGGAAATGCTGGCGTGTTGAGTGGCTTTTGTGCCCTTATCGGTCACCACCACGTTTTACGTTCTCTGTGCCGCTTCCGATGTCTGGTGTGATGCAGAGAATATCTACTCCGTGCTTCTTCTGTGAAATACGAGATCTCATTTCCAAGGTAGGGAGAGAAGACTAGTTGGCATCAGGGTTGTCAAACTCAAAAGAAAGTTGAAAAGAGAGAAGCCCTTCTCTTCCCTGCCCACTGTGTGGCAGGGAGCAGGGCATGTCTGGGAAAGAAGAGCCAAGCCAGGGCCTCTGATTTTGGCAGTGCTCACGCCTTGTCTCAAACAAACGAGAGCTGTGTTCGTGAAGCCAAAAGGTAATCAGCAAGCTGAAGGTGTAGATGATGCCATAGGAGAGATACTAGAATGCTTCAAAACCAAGTTACCAGCACAACATTTGCGTGGCAATGTGTCCATGGTGAAAAAAACTTAAGCAAGATGATTAGGATCATCTTACTTAAATCCTAATCCAAGGTTAGGATTGATGGGTTCAGTTAGTTAGGTGTAGTCACTGAAATCAACTTAAAATTCCTCATTTTGAACTTGTCCTGATTCAGGCAAGGCATGTAATCTGGGCCAATTTAATATGTTTTTAGCAGGTAATTACTATTCCTACCTGACATAAAATTGTGTATACAAAAAGTGGTATGTTTAATTAGTTTTTCATCAGAAAAAAAAATCCCCCTATTCCATTCTCTTGGCAACATCTAACACCGAGTATCAGCCATATTTAACAATCTTTTTGCTGACCCAGGAAAAACTTCGTCAGCATCTTACAGTATTTATTTAGCCAAATTAACTGACAGACTCTTGAAGGTCAACTACAGGAGAGTGAGAAGACAGAAGAGGTATGCTTTTTAATAGCTTTACTGAGGTATAAACTACATACCATGAAATACCATAAGTGTACAATCATTTTTATTAAATTTATAGAGTTACAATAGCACAATCCAGTTTTGGAACATTTCTATCACCCCCAAAGTTTCCCTCACGCCCACAGAATCTACTTTTTCGCCTACACATTTTGAGCAACTCTTATCATAAACTTGAGAAAGCAAATACATGTTAACAATTGGTGGTACCTCCCTTTTCTTATTCATTAGCCTTTGAATCTCATTAGTGTGCTTCAGGTTTGGAAGGTGACTCATCCTTGCAATGTAGATCATCCTGAAAGGTGATAACTCTTTCTTTTTTTTTTAACATCTTTATTGGAGTATAATTGCTTTACAATGGTGTGTTAGTTTCTGCTTTATAACAAAGTGAATCAGCTATATGTATACATATATCCCCATATCCCCTCCCTTTTGCATCTCCCTCCCTCCCACCCTCCCTGTCCCACCCCTCTATATGGTCACAAAGCACCGAGATGATCTCCCTGTGCTATGCGGCTGCTTCCCACTAGCTATCTATTTTACATTTGGTAGTGTATATATATCAATGCCACTCTCTCACTTTGTCCCAGCTTACCCTTCCCCCTCCCCGTGTCCTCAGGTCCACTCTCTACGTCTGCATCTTTATTCCTGTTCTGCTCCTAGGTTCTTCAGAACCTTTTTTTTTTTTTTTTTAGATTCCATATATATGTGTTAATATATGGTATTTGTTTTTCTCTTTCCGACTGACTTCACTCTGTATGACAGACTCTAGGTCCATCCACCTCACTACAAGTAACTCAATTTCGTTTCTTTTTATGGCTGAGTACTATTCCATTGTATATATGTTCCACATCTTCTTTATCCATTCATCTGTTGATGGACACTTAGGTTGCTTCCAGATAACTGTATCTTAAAATGTGGCTTTTGGACCCCCAGACAGTCAAAAGAACAAAAATAGAAGGTAGGAAGTGGGGAAAAGGAAAGGCAGGAAGGCAGTAATTTAACTCATTCTCTTTGGTGCACACATTTGTTTTCCAGGGAAGAATGGCTGGTAGATAATAGAAACCTCTTCTGTACTAACTTCATCCCTGACTCCCCGATAGGAGCGAATGCTACTGGAAAGAGAGGGGGAACTTACACTGTCAAGCACCTGCTGCATTTCAAGCCCCTCCAGTGCTCCTACGTGTGATAGAATTGAACTGAAGGAGGTGTTGTGTAGATCCCACTGCTACTTATTCTCCTGCTGAAGACTGCAGTCTCCTTTCTTTTGAACAGTTCTTTTAGCACGTTTGATCGTATTCCATTTAGCATGTAAGAAGTAGTATTTTGCAGCAAATTAAACCGCTTTATGTATTACAAAACTTTACATTTATAGGCAACTTAATTATTTTGCTACTGGAAAAAAAGACCTATGGGTCATCTAAAATGATAACTGATAACAAAAGCATTTCTCATGGAATGGATTTTGTAGTTATCAGAATGCATAGCGTACTGTCAATAGCTGAGAAAAAGATGTCAATGTTCAATAGATATTTATTGAGCATCTACTGTGCGAGCTGCCTAGCACAGAGCAAATTATTTGCACCTAACCCTTGCCTTTGAGGAATTTGGTTTGGCCATTCAGTATCTAAACAAATAACTACAAAGTAGTATTTGTGTTTAGAAGAAATGTATACAAAATACACAAATACTAAAGGGATCAATTTGTTTTGTTATGTGGATAGTTCAGAGAAGTTACTTAACTTTCAACAAGCATTTTAGAATAAAAGCTGGCATTAAATTTGAAAGTAAGAATAACAAAATTTAAATTTTTCCACAGGGGAGTTTCCTGTATTATCTACAATGGACAATACGTTAAGTATATACCTATTCATTAGGTATATCCATTTTGAAAACTATTAACTCTTTTTTTAAAGCACATATAGTAATAGTAGTAGTAGTGCTAATAATGATACAGGATATCACTAGTTATTGATAAAATAAAATAAAATTTTGAATATTTACTTCCAAATCTTGCCTGTCAGCTTTACTAAGAAATTGAGGAAATCAGAATAAAAGAAGGTTCTATTTTCAGTAATATTTTCTTCTCAGTGCTTAAAAGAATAACTATTCAATTAGTCCCAGAGGTGGAAGTAAATGAAATTCATGTCTACTCTTTTATTTATTTATTTATTTTATTTTGGCTGTGTTGGGTCTTCGTTGCTGCCCACGGGCTTTCCTTAGTTGCGGTGAGTGGGGGCTACCCTTCATTGCGGTGCGCGGGCTTCTCATCGTGGTGGCTTCTCTTGTTGCGGAGCATGGGGTCTAGGCGCGGGCTTCAGAAGTTGTGGCACACGGGCTTAGTTGCTCCGCGGCATGTCGGATCTTTCCAGGACCAGGACCCGTGTTCCCTGCATTGGCAGGTGGATTCTTAACCACCGTGCCACCAGGGAAGCCCACATGTCTACTCTTAATAAGGGATTCAAGTGAACTTTCCTGACGTTGTTTGCAAGTGCAGTAATTAGGTTGTATTTTGATTGTTCTTTAAATTCCATTCCTTTATTTTTTTTCTCTTAAATATTACTTAAATTTTGCATGTCTTATTGACTTCTATGTAACTAAAGGGCATCTTATAGTTTTTCTTCTCTTTTGTTCTTTGCCTGCCTTAAGGCAATTAGAACCTGTGATTTTTAAGCACTGTTGAATGTTTGACTCTACCCTATACCATATACATAAAATATAAATAATTTTCCTTAGATTCTGTTCATCTCAAAGTCAAATTCATTTGAGTCATTGATCAGAACAGACTTTCAGGCCAAGATCAGGAGTTAGCTTACAGCATTAGCATGACTGGTCACTCAGACTTCATCATGATCCTTCAAATACAAGCAGCAAAGTAATGCTCAGTTATTTTAAAACTATGATTGTATTGCTTCTATTTTTATTTATAGTGAAGTAGGTATACTTGAAAAGGTATACTTTGGGGTTTGCTAAAATTTCTTATTAATTGTGGTAGTCATTCATCAAATTAATAACGGAAGGCCACTGAAAAATCATTGAGATCCATTGGTTTGGTATAGCATCAGCATCAGTGTTTTTTCCAGAGTATCCCTCTTTGCATTAATTAGTGAAGAAATGCCTATTCTATCAAAACTGGGTTTACTGGTAGGAAGTTCAAACACAGATACAGATCCATCACCCTTCTCTCTGCAGCCTGTTCCCGCCTTACACGTATATGATCACGGCAGCAATCTGTTGAAAGTCTCAACTAGAAAGGGAATATTTCCCCAATTAGTTTTTAAGCACTTAAACATTTCAGAGTGTATTCTAAGATCAGCTACGTACCGCAAAAAAATTGCATGTTTTTTCATTTTTCCCCCCCAATTTATCAGATTGATCCTTCTTTTATCTCTGCACAAATGACACCGCTAGTGGAGCTGGGGATATCTAAGCTTAAAGAAGCTCCTAAAAGATGAGAACATTAACCTCAAGTGCACTGACTTCTCGGAATGTCTTGCATTCTCCTGCTCAGTCTTGAAGTGAGCACCTGCTGTTTAAAGTAATTAGTTTCAAAGGGAATGTCAGATCAGTCCTCAGGAGTTTACTCTGACCCAAAAACCCTCGTAAGAAAATATCAGTGAGACAAAACAAGAAAAGTTATCACAGTTGGGACGCTCCCTCTCACTGTGTTATTCGTTATTCAGGGGCATGTTTTAAGAGTCCTGTTTGCTGTCTCGCTCAGTTATTTTCTGGTTGCAAAATTGTGCTCAAGGCAGAATTGCTCTAGCAGGTAGCTGTTTTCCTCTTCTCAAAATGAAGACGTGGTGGGCTGAGTACAAAAAAAATTAGAAAACATTTGAAATTTTAACAGTAGTTTTTAGTATTTGTTATGATAATAAGATTTAAAAATTAAAGACAAATTAAGCTTGTTAATTTTCAACTTACATTTTCCCATTAAAAAGTGTACTGAACAAGGCTATTTCCAGTTTCTCTTTTTATCCTTACTGATGTTCAGCATTATGAGCTGTAATAAAGAGGTTGAAAAGGGTCTCATTTGAGTAGCAGGATAAGTCTGACAACAAACGGCAACATCACGATTCCGTCTGGTTTATTCTCCCTAAGACTTAGGTGAGCAATTGCTTAATTTGTTGGTGATTTGTAAGCCACTAGTCTCATGACCCTCTATGTTTATTTCCCTCTGTCATCCACCTTGGTTGAGTCTTGCTGTTACATTCAGCCACACCCTGGCTGAGCTCCAGAGCTTAAGGGAGGGGCTGTGGGCCCCCTTCTTGCCAGAGGGTGAGAGGGGAGCAGCTGACCCTTGAAGGACCAGAAGGTTATTAAAGAAGGAACTGCAGTACCCTTTAGGGAGACAGTGCAACTGGGAACCAGTACAAGGCCTGGATGCTCAACTCACCTACCTCAAGGGGCACACTCTCCACCTTAGAGGATCTGGGCTTGGTGTTATTAACAGCTAGTCATTTAACATCACAGAATTAGTTTTCCCATAAAATGCTCTTGATCTTGTCTACCTCAAAGGTGGTGATGAGAATTAGATGACCCAGTATATGTGGGGCCATTTGGCAATCCATAAAATATTATGCTGATACCAGATATTACTGTGTTTTTTTAATTAATTAATTTTTATTTTTGGCTGCATTGGGTCTTCGTTGCTGCGCACGGGCTTCTCATTGCAGTGGCTTCTCTTGTTGCAGGGCACAGGCTCTAGGTGCACGGGCTTCAGTAGTTGTGGCTCATGGGCTTAGTTGCTCTGTGGCATGTGGGATCTTCCCGGACCAGGGCTCGAACCCATGTCCCCTGCATTGGCAGGCGGATTCTTAACCACTGCACCACCAGGGAAGCCCCAATATTACTGTTTTTCTTAGCAAATACCTTGCTTAATTTCCTGACTGTCTATAAATTCTTGCTACAACATTCTGTAGCAGCTGGGCCTCAACTACTTTTGGTAAAGTATTTGCTGGGGTGGTACTTGTTATCTCCCAAAGTATAACCTTCCATCAGAGACTTCAGTTACAAAGTTTCTCTTTATATTAAGCCAAAATTTGCCTCCTCAGTATTTGCCTGTGTTGGGTTCTGCCTCTGGAGTAACCCTCATGCATGCAAAACACTGTTTTGGATGCGGAGTTGAAGGGTGAATAAAGCAGGCTCAGTCCTGCCATCTTGGAGCTGGAGTTGAAGGGACAAAAACCAAGTAAACTTATAAATAAAATAATTGCAAGTGCTATAAGGGAAACAAAAAATAAGGGAGCAAGAAAAAGATCTGGGAATGAGAGCAAGTGCTTGAGTTTGAGTGATCAGGGAAGGCACCTCTGAGGCAACATTTAGACCAAGACCTAAGACTGAGGAAAGTTAACCATGTCGAATATGAGAAGAAGGCTAAGGGAACAGCAGATGTAGAGGCTGTGGGAAGGAGCATAGGCCCACCGGTGGCTCTGAAGACCGCTCCGTCTGTAGCTTTATGAGCGAGTGGGAGAGGAGCTCCAGGTGACGCTGATGATAGGCTGAATGTGGAAGGTGAAGGGAAGGAAGCTTTCAGCTTTGGAAGCTGGGTGGGTGGTGCTCTCATTTGCTGAGGTGAAGAAGGTGGTGAAGGGGATGGCAGGTTTTTTTTTTTTTTTAAGGAAACAGCAGTTTCTGCTTTGCACATTTTGAATTGAAGATATCTTTAAGAAGCTCAAGTGGAGATGTTAAATAGGTATTTAGTTCTATGAGTCTGGAACCCAGAAGAAAGTTCCAGCCTGGAGATATGAATATGCATCTCATCAGCATAAAGGTTTTAAAATCCATGGCGGTTGGTACATTCAGATAAGACTGGGGAGAAAAGAGGGACTGGCTAAGCCTTGAAAAATTCCAACATTTTGAGGTCAGGTGGAAAAGGAAGAGGTAACAAAGGAGAGTGAAAACAAGATAGGAGGAAACCGGAGGGTTGCAAAAGCAAAGAAAGGAGTATTTCAGGAAGTGGGAGAGGGGTTGTTTGGCTGAATGCTGGCTACTCAGAAGTTGAGTATGTTAAGGACAAAAGTGGCCATTGAATTTAGCAACACAGAAGAGATCTGTGACCTTGACAGGCTGAAAATGGTGGAAACCAAAGCCATTTTTGTAGAGGGTTGAGTAATGGATGAACTGGAGATAAGAAAAGGAAACAGCATCTGTAGAACAGTCATGAGAACGTATGCCATGAAAAGAAGCAGAGAAGTAAGCTGTGTTCTCTGATTTTTTTGATTTGTTTATTTTGTTCTGTGAGTTACTAGAGCATATTTGTAAGCTGATAGGAATGATTCAGCAGAGATGATAGAAAGATGGATGGATGGATGGATGGAAGGAAGGAAGGAAGGACAGAAGGAATTAGATAGTGAATAGGCAGAGGAGATAAGGGTTATAACTAAAGAAATAATTGAGAAAGTCAAGAGGTGGGCTGAGAGCCAGAGTATAACTAGAGGAATTGGCCTCTGAGAGAAGGAGTGGCACTTCCTCCACTATAGCAGAAGGAAGAGAGGATGATGGAAGGGTAATGTAGATAGAGAGGGGTGAAGATGAGGGACATCAAGTCTGGTGGCTTCTGTATTCTCACGGAAGTGTGAAGACTGTTTCTCAGCTTAGGGGGAGGGTGGAGGAAGGGGTAAGGGAGATTCAAAGAGAAGAGGAGGAGGTATGAAATGGATGATGGTGGTTCCTCCAGAGCAGTGGTTCTCAAAGAGTGGTTCCTGGACCAGTAGCATCAGCATCACCTGGGAACCTGGGAATTTTTCAGAAATGCAATTTCTAAGGTCCCATACCAGACCTACTGGATCAGAAACTTGGGAGGTGGAACCCAGCAATCTGTGTTTTAACAAGCCCTCTAGGTAATTCTGCTGCTGGCTAAAGTTGGAGAACCACTGTTCTAGAGAAGAGTAGCAAGACAATATTTTGTAGATAAGACCTTGAATTTAACGTGAAACCAGTTTCTTTGTACTGTGTGGTTTTCTTGTGGTGGTTAACAGCTGGGGTTGAGGCATGGATAAGAGATGCCAGGATTCAGCCAGAACTGAGGGATTCTGAGCACACAGAGAGGGGGGCCTGATGGGGTTGGAGGCATTTCAGGGAACTGATTATGATGGTCAATCATGGAATCTGAAGCTGGACAAGGAGGACTGACAAGTCAAAGGGGGCTGATGGAAGTGAGAAATCTCCAGATCAATTGTTTGGACGTTTCACTGATAGGGGCGCAGCACCATTGCAAAGAAGGGCTCTGTATAGCACAGCTAGGTCATGTCTAACCTCATTGGTCCACAGAGATAGTGCTTTAAAGATCTGACTAAAGGAGTTCTGTGTAAAAATTCCATAAAACAGATATTTTGGCCTGTGTGCATGCATTAGTGTATACATTAAGAGGCCAGGAAGTTACGAGATAGTTGGATCTTATGCAAAGCACAAGCTTTTTTTAAAAAATTAACAATGACACAAGTAAAACCATATAGGAAAATGTTTACTTTCTTTAAATCAACTTTTTAAATTATTCAGCTTCTGTGATAGATTATTTTTGTTCATCTTAAATTACTGCTACTACTAAGAATCATAATAATAAATAATATTTATTAGGTACTTACAGTACAGTAGGCACTGTAGCAGTTTCTTTATAGGCATGAGTCTTATTTCATCACGACTACAACCTCTGAGGTAGATAATATTATTGACCTTGTTGAAGCACGGAGGACCTAAGAAACTTACCTATGATTAATTTTAAGCAATTTAAGTGAATAAGTGTCCAAAAGTGCATAAAATTCTTATAAACAGAAACAACCTATTTACCATTTCTCCGTAACTATAAGATAATAAGGTGTAGTGTTCACTTGATCAGTGGCCAGCCCCAGGTGATGACACCCAGCTGAGCCTTGGGGAAACATACACGAAAAAGATTTGCTGGCAGAAAATAGGAGCTTGCCTGTCGGGTGCTCCCTGGTGCCTCCCTGGATCCCTCCCTGGGGCATAGCTGGGCCAGGCTGGGGGTAAGCATGGTTGAGTAGACCACTACCTGGGATGGTTGGTCTGGTAGACTAGTATGGTTAGTGTGTAGGCCTGACAAGGTGTCCAGGTTGTGCATTGGTCCCTCTGTTGTATTTGTACCCTTGTGTTTCTCCAGTATCTCTGCCTAACCCCAGTGATGTCTGGCTTCTCAGCAGGCTGTGTACCAGGGACAGCCATGGGCAGGGAGCAGAAGTGAATCCAAAAATGTTATCTTCAGAAGAGGCGCATCTTCCAGCTTTTTCTTCTTCTTCTTTTTTAATAAATTAGTGTTTTACCCTCAAACTGCTAAGATCTTCAAAATATAAAACTTCTGCTTGAAAATGTATATAGTCATTTTAACTTGCTAGAGTATCAGCGTAAATCTTTGCTGTCTCCCTTTAATTGCTCTTAACAGGAAGCTGTTAAAAGATCATAAAATTTGTGATTAAAAAGTTAAAGTAGAATTGTATTTTCTTCCACCCGCCAATGCCAAATTATTCCCTCTGGGTCACTTTACAGTGATTTGGACAATCCTTTGTAAAATAAGTTTAATGAAACACTTTCCATTTCTGTAGGGATACTGTCTGTGATTTGGTAGGATATTTTTCTGGATAATCAGCTTACATTTTTATTTATTTAGTCTCATTACCTATATGCTTAATTTCTTTACTATTTGGTAATGTGTGTTCTTGGCACCTGCTGTGTTAGGTTAGGCAGACAAGTTTTTCACGTATTTGTCCTTTTCTTGCTTGTTATAGACACTGCAATGTATGTGTGAATCTAATGGCTTTTCGATTTTTCGTAGACTATTCTTTATGTTGTGGACTTTTTTAAAGTAGTAAGTTAAAAATAAAAATATCAGGGTTGGTTCTTTCCTCCCTTCCTTCCCCCCTTCTCTCTCCCCTTCCTTCCCCCCTTCCCTCTCCCCTTCCTTTCCCCCTTCCTTCCCTCCTTCCTTCCTTCCTCCCTCCCTCCCTTCCTCCCTTCCTCCCTTCATTCCTTCTTAAAGTATTCTACCCAGTACTAAAATAGTGAATTAAAAGTAAATAGCAGAGTTGGGTTTTTCCTTTTCTTCTCTCTATTTGTTAAAATATTCTACCCAGTACTCTGCTCTTTGGGCCAAAAATTGGACTTTATGATCTGTGAAGGCAAGAAGTCTGTATCGGCAGGGGTTTGTGTTCTACCACAGGTAACAGTCCAAATAAAAGGACTTAACGAAAAGTGGGGTTTCTCTTTCTCAGGCATATTATTTCCTCAAGCGTTACCGGTGGTGGGCAATTGTGGGGTTTGTTTCCGTAGCTCAAGATCGTCAGGGATTGGATCTCTTTGATTCTTTTGGCCTTTCCCTTATGATCACAAGGTAACATATGAACTCAGAAACTACACTCATGTTCCAGGAAAGAGGGGAGGGGAAAGGGGTGAATAGATGAGGAAAAAGATGAGGGCCAGCAGAGCCTGACTGTTCACTTCTAGGGAACTTTTTGGGTCTTTCCCATCCGGTGACCTCCACTGACATCTTAGTGGCCAGGTCTGCAACACGTGGCAGGGGAATCTGGGAAATGTGGGAGGGGTGTTATTGTCATTGTTTTTTGTTATTCCCGTTTGCTTTTTTTTTAGCTTGGCAATTTGCCAGAACCACCACCACCACCACCACCAAAACTTGGTGCTCCATTAATAAGGAAGAAGAGGAGCATGGATTTTGGGTAGGCAACCAACAGTCTGTGCCACAGCCTCCAGTGGCAGCAGGCAGGCAGAGAATTCAAGCTTAAGTGTAGAGTAGCTTTCCCTGCAGTCATTCTCTGCCTACTTCCTGGGAAACCTGGGAGCCTATCAGAAGAAGGCTGGTATAATCTGGAATCCCCCAGAAAAGGGTCCATGTTCACTGTTGAGTGTAAATCCCTAAATAGACATCAATAATTTAACTCCAAGTTATGGGAGGACTTATCTCAGCATCAGATTTGGGGGAAGGACCAGAGTAGGTGTGTTCTTTCCATGGACTGAGAGCACAGGCTCCTGCTTGGACGTGATGCGGTGACTAGCAGCCAGGTGCATATAGACCCACTCTCTCTTCTTTCATGCTGTCGTATTCCATCTCCCTTGGTGTAGTCCTTTTGGGCTACTGTTAACCCACCTGTGTATTTTATGTGAACAATTTCATTAACTGCATTTTTTGTTGCAGCCAAGAGGTCAAGGACCTCTTCCCCACTTCCTTTATTATTTCCTGTATAGACTTGTTTTTAACATTAGACCTATGAACCATCTCCACAAGGGCCGCTTTTCATTTTTGGTACATTTCTCTGAGGACTTGCTGCTGCATCTCAGAATAAGTCTCTGTCTCACTCTCTAGCTGCTTCCCACTAAGCGTTCCCACTGAGTACCATGCACTATGAACTTTCAAGTTCAGCCTCATTCAAGGTTCTTAAATTCATGTAAAACATTAGTTGCATAACTTTAGCATATAAACAGGAGACTCAATGCAGTGCTTATACCTGGACAAATATAAAATACTGTTGGTGGTCTGCATTCAAAATTTTAAAAAGATATTTGCCCGGTACACTATGTCTTACTATAGTGCAGTGAGAATGTGTATACCTCGGAAGGCCTAATTGATCTAAACTACACCTCTTGAAACTCAGCTGTGCTGGAGCTGTGTCAAAGTGCACAGTACGTGAAGAAAGAGAATGCTAAATAAATCAGAGGAATAAAGTAGATAGTTGGGAGCATGTTTAAGGAACTTGAGAGAGCAAATTGTTTTCAAGCACTTTAAACACTTCAAAAACATCAATTCCTCAACACACATAGGCTATGCTAATTGTAAATCTTTCATTAAAAACCAATCTCCAGAGGCTCTCTCCAGGCAACATCTTACAAGCCTAGTTCTGATTTCTATTTCTTCTTTAAAGTAAAAAGATAGCACTTCCATAAGCATATTCTATAATTTGTATTTCAATCGGTGTCTTGCCATATTGTTTGAATAACTAAATCAGTTTTGGTTTGCTTTGTAATACATGATTTGATTCAAATGTATTAGTCCCCTGATTTTAGTTTTGACTTATAGGTAAGTAGCTAGTTTATTATTGCTTTGAGAATTTTTTTTCTCTATTTGAAGATCAAGAAAATGCCTCATAAATCTGGTGTTATCTATAATGTGTAATTGAGCCACACTGTTCTTCAACATATAGTTAAGTAATTTAAATGGATCAAAAGTATGTAAAATATGGCTTTAAAGCATTTTACCCAGTCAAAGAAGAATTGAACAGGTCAGAAGTTGCCAAATAGGTTTTGAAATGTTGTGAGGCCAGATAATTTTGGTCTTTGCTTTTGCTTTATCCTCAATTTTTTTTTTTTAATGTAGGACAGAAATTAATGGAATTTATTGTTCTTCTTCTTGGAGTCTTTATATACTTATAAGAATTAGTTGCGATGTTAAGCAAAAATTTAAATCCAAAGAAAATTAGAAATGTATTTTAAGGGAGCTAAATTTCAGTAGTTCCATTAAATTTATCTATGGGTTCCATTAAATTTATAAATACAGTAGAAAAATATATATCGGAAAAGATAAAGGATTCCAATAAAATTTACTAAGAAAAGAATTAAACTATGTAGCCCAGTGCTGTTGTGCATGCATAAACATCAGTAAATATTTATGGAATGAATGAATGACTCAGTGAATAGGTACATCTGTAGATTAGTAGTTTTAGAGCTAGGGAGACCTAGGTTCCAGTCCTGCCTGACCCTTTACCCTTTAAGAAACCTTGTACAGATGATTTAGACTTTCTGAGCCCCAAATTCTTCATAGGTAGAATGTGAATAATGAAAGTATGTCATTGTTTTGTGAAAATTAAATAAGATAAAGAGCCCAGCACAGACCAGGTGTTAAATAAATATTGTTGTTATAAACTATATGAAAACTGCCTTATGTGGTAGGTTAAAATTGTTGAAAGTTAATATGACTCAGTCCAGTATTAATCATCACATCACATAAAATGATTCTTTTATTTCACACATAAAAAATGATAACTTAGCCCAACCTGAGGGTCTCAGGAATGTTTTCTAAGGGAGGTAACACTTGAGCTGAAACTTGAAGGAGAAGTAGGAGTTGGCCTGTTGAGAAGAGGTGGGAAGGGCATTTCTAATAATAGAGCTATACCCTAGTAAAAGGATAACCAAGGCTAAGGTAGACTATTTCAGTAGTGTTGTTTCGATAGATTGGGCCTTACTGGCTCTTATAAACTCTTTATGCACTGTAGTCAGAGTAATAGTCTATTGACCTAGGACTGTATATCCTTATCAAAAAATAGTTGAGCATAATACTTCAATATATGCATATTTAATAATGTTTTATACATGTACTGCTATAAATCCATTAAAAATTAGAAAAGATAGTTTTTTTATTTTTTTGTTATTTTTTATTTTAAATCTTTTTCTTATATATTTTCAATCTTTTTTAACATTTGTTTTTCTGAATCACAATTAATTATCTTATTTAACTCTCCATATCTCTGTAACCCACTTTGGAGACCATTGGCCTATGAAAATCCATTGAATATGGACAAAAGTTTTCCTAACAAAGTTTCTCAACCATGTTTCATGAGAGTTTAGGGTTTATAGTTTCTGTATCTGCATGATCTCATGCCTCCAATCTAGAAAATTAATATATCATTTCACAAAGCTGACTACATCTCATTCAGGGCTGTACTTCCTCAGAGCAGAAGCAAAACCACTTGTGGGGGTGGGGAGGGGCATTCCCTGAACCTGGCCTAGCCTTTCCCACAGATAAAGCCCTGCAGAAGATGAGCTCATGAACCTAAACTACAAAACAGAAGAAAATGAACAGCTATGAGTGAGAGACACAAAAACAGGATTAAATCCCAAGAAGTTCAAGTAAAAGGACAATTGAATGGAAATCCCAAATTAAAATGTCTAAAATAATTGAAAGCATAAGAAAAGATCATGAACCTAAGAAAAGCAGAACAGGCAGATTTGAAAAGGAACCAAATATGAAATGAAAATCTAATGGTTAAAATTAACTCAGTAGATTAAGAGGCTGTTTAGAGACAGCCAAAGAGAGGCTATAATGCAGTCACTGGATCCGAGGAACACCACTGCTGTTCCAGTTGTAGTCAAAATACAAGTCATCCTTCACATGACGCAGAAGTCCTGCCCCACCTCTCCAGCTCAGGCTCTCCTACTTTATTGCTCAGCTTCATTGTTTCCTCAGGCACAGCCTCACTGGCCTTTCAGTTTTCCTAATGCCACGCTTCCACCTTCCACAAGTCTTTGAACACATTGTGTTTTGAACAGTGTGCTGTGCTTTGCATCTGAAATACCCCACTCCCTTTATCCTATTAGCTCATTCAACTCCCAGCCCAAGGGTCACTTTCCCAGGGAAGCTTTGTTAGTACTTCACAGGTTAATAGGGTGCTTTTTTTACTGTTGCTTAAAGAAGGGATTTACTTCCCTTTAAGGTACTTATATCAGTTTGTAATCTCACATTCATCACTGTGATTATTTGAAAACCATCCATCTCCCCCACTAGATTGTAAGTCCTGGGAGGACAAGACCATGTTTGTTTGGTTCCCCATTGTGCCAGTGGTTGTACTTAGTACCTGGTAAACAAATGTCTTTTTTATGAATAGATATTCCAGAAACACAGAGGACATAAATTTTGGTATTAAAATACTTCAAAAGATGGTTGGTTTTCCAGTTGCTATTGTTCCATGGTTAGTTTTATCTTTTTAGCCATATTATCAGAAATTAGATTTCTTCTGTCAAATCTTTCTGAAGCCAAATGAGTTTGTTTCTTTGCACAGATTCTTTACCATTTTAAATGGGCCCTTGTCAGCAGCCTTCAGCTTTTAGTGCAAGTCCTCAGATTTCTTGCAAGATAGTCTGTAAAGCCCTGTGAAATGATAGCAGATATCTATTTGAATCTATGAATGGTGCAGTTTTCACCAGACACCGAGGAGACGTGTCTTGGGAAGGGTGGCACACACAAAGAAGGATGCGTGGTACACTGGGTTCTTCAGAGCACATCTGATTTTTATTTTTTAGGTGGTCATGAGCCTTCGTTAGATCCATTTACCAGCTGACTTTTTAAAAAAGTGTTCCTTTGGTAACCTTACTGTGGTTCATTTTGTGAAATTGTGAGCAAGTGCTGGGGAAGGGTAAGTGGAGGACTGAGGACAGCAAAGCCTCTGTGAGCTGGTAGGCTTTGTTCCCAGAGGACAGGGACACGGCAGCCCACTTACTGCCGTGAGGAGGTATTGATTTTTCTCCCTCCCTGTTCTTAGCTGCACCTCTGAAGCAGGTGTGGTGTGAAGCATCTTTCCTGGTGAAGAGAGGAAAAACTGTCATGAACTTTGTCACCTCAACCATCAGGCATTTCAAACCAAACAAGGTGGAATAGGAAAAGAGCTTTCAGGACTCTTGGAAACCTCCCGACTTAGTTCAATACCCTGGCTTTTGTGACTGAGCGGTTCCTTGCAGTTGTTAAAAAACCTTGATAGACAATGGGAAGAAATGTGGTGGGGTTTTTTTTTTAATGTTTTGAAAAGAGAATAAAAGGATCAAATCAGTGAAAACAGCGCAGCTTTGTGCAGTGATCTTGGAAGGTTAGCAAAGTGGTCTTGTCCAAGTTTTCAGCAAGATGTTCCGTTCCTGTTATAATTGGCTGCTGGGTAGGTTTGGACCTAACTAGAATGCCAGCGTTCGATTTCACCGTGTCCTCGGTGGAGATATGTCACCGTTTATGCTCGCCTTAGTGACAATTTTCTAAAATGGAAACTCATGGGAAATCATTACAGTGTTTATATGTCTCCCTTTCCGGACGGCGTTATCCTGTGATATTTTACCAGTGTTTTCCACTGCATGATGGCATCTAGCGAAGGTTAAGGCAGAACAGGTCCCTCTGTAATTTTGTGACTACATTTTACTTACTGAAGAAGAAAAGATAACTGACAATTAAGTATTTGGGATGTCACAGAAAGAACATGTGCAACTAATCAATGGTATCCTTTGGGAACATGATTTTATAAAGCTGATAATGTAGAAAAATCGGGATTTTGTGATTTCTGTTACATGATGATAATTGCACCTTTTCAATAAAAGAGACATTTCTCCTGGAGTAAACATTGAGCTGGAGAAGGATGCTGCTATCAATGCTATTGTTTCTCTGCTCCCTTTAGGCAATTTTTTGGTAAATATTTTCATAGAGAATTTTTTTCCATTCTTTTTTTAGAGTGATATTTCTGGTCTATAATAAGGAAAGTTATTTATTCTTCTGTAACTGAGTAACATGGTTGTAAAGAATAATAATTATTTTTTTCTTCTTACAAGGTATACTCAATTGCCCATTTTAATATTTATCAGAGTTGGATATAGTCTTAGCAAAGTCTATTACATAATGTATCACACGCTTGTTACAGTTCTTTGATTTAGCCCCATTTCCTTTGTGCATCTTGATAACAACCTGATTTTCAGCCTGTGTACTTCCTAAGTGGTAAATTGGCTGGAAATGACTGTGGTTTTCTGTTAATTCTGTAGCATCTCCAGTCTGCATGTGTATGAAAGAGCAACTAAAAGATGTTCAGAACCCAGATATTTAGAAGCTCTTATGATTCCTACTCTTCCCATGCATGTGCCACTTTTCCTAGTTTTATGGCACAGGCTTCAGCTAGAGATAGATTCCTTCTCTGCTGGTTTGGACAGTAGTTTCTTCTTGTTCCAGCAGCTTTGGAAACTGCCACCCTCCTTAACAGAATGGTTAGTTAACTTAAAGACCACATTATCACCTTGGTCCTCCA
Organism: Grampus griseus; assembly: GCF_964374135.1. Lineage (NCBI taxonomy): Eukaryota > Metazoa > Chordata > Mammalia > Artiodactyla > Delphinidae > Grampus > Grampus griseus. Next base: position 100,799,756 of record NC_139019.1, read on the forward strand.
CCACCTCATTCCATGCTTGGTACCCACTGTTGAGTGACTTCTTCATATGGACACTATTTTAATCTTTTAGCCATTTTCATTGCTTGCCTCTAGCTCTTCCTGAGTTTATTCTCATTTCCCTTTACTTGGGGATTAAATAATATTGCTTTCAGTGGAGTGAGAGGACTGCTCAGCTCATTTTACACCTTTGTGGAAGCAGGACTTTCTTGCTGACCTACCACTTGTGACCAACAGCACTTGTGACCTACTCTCCAACTTGCATCTGGAGATTAATTAATTCTGCCTCTTACAGTATTTGGCTCAGTACTTTAACCTGTAAGATTTAATGGGATTATTTCCAATTTTTTCTTCAACTTGTTATGCTCATTTTGAATTCTGACGTTTTACTGTGTAAATTAGCTACCCAGCCATGCATTCCAACTTGCATGCAGTGTCAGGACTCTACCATCAGAGTAATTAGTTAATCAGTTAGAAAGCACCAGGCCTGGGACCTATCACTGCCCAGTGGTTCAAAAATGCCCATCTCATAACAGGTGTGGCATACTAGTGCTTCATCAGCTGTACTCTGTAGAAATAGAGTTTAAATCTTACTTTCCCTCCTTTTTTGCTAACTTTGGGAACCTTCAACACCACAGCTTATTGAATTCTAGAGTTATATTTAGAAGACGTAGAAGCCATAAATATGAACTGCTTTCTAAATCCGGTACAGCAGTAGATTTTGGACTTTAAGAAAAAAATCCTTCACCAGACACGGCCAGACAAATATTTTCAACCACAGCCTAAAGCTGAAAGCACTCATGAATTCTAATAGCAAGGCAGCACACACTCCAGCGGGGTTCTAATTGACAAAGAGGTAGAAAACTGAAACAAGAAGGCTAGCGTGTCCTTTGGGGAGCTGGCATCCAGCATGGGCCCAGCAGTGCTTCAGGCTCCAGGCCAAATGAAAAGTGTGCCCAGCAGCGTTGCTGCCACATCAGAGCTACAAGCAGGCATCTTTGGCTGGGCTGTCAGGGGCCTATTGGACCCCCTACCACTGGCAGCACAATTATATATGTGTGTGTATTTTTCAGCAAGCAAGATTCTCAGCTTTCATCATTTTCAAAGGGATCCACGAATTGTAGAGGACTAAGAAGCTCTGTTTGTTAGATAGACAATAATCCAAGCCTCCAAAACCAATAAAATAGATGGTTGAGAATTAATACAACAAAAAAATTCAAAGGAAACAGAATTAACATTTATCGAATGCTAATTGCATGCCAGAGACTCTTGGAGACATCACCTGATCCTCACAATGACCTTTAAGGTAGACAGAGGAGATACTCAAACCCAGGTCTTGCTCTAAAACTACATATTTCCACTACACCACTTGCCTCTGCAAAGAATGAAAATGACCATTCAATTTACCATTGAAGATAAATCAAAAATAAAGATAAGCAAGCTAAAACAACAGGGAAATATTATTTGATATTTAAAATGTTGTTTGTATATATATATTTATTATTATTATTATTTTTTTTTAATCAAAAGCTTATCTAGTGAATAGGTCCGGTGATTTAGACCAGACCGGGGTCCCAAGCATGTGGGATGGCCCAGGGTGCAGCGTCAAGGAGTGGTTCTTCTTGAGTGGAAGCTTTTCAAGAAACTGAAGAGGATTTAAATGAAACAGTTGTGAGGCCCCACTTCACTGATGGGTCACTCATGGAACGTGGTCATGTGTTTCTGAACCAAAAGATTTGGTTGACCTAATACATTTTCTCTGTTGCATCTCTGTACTAACTAATGACAGTCATTTCACTTATACATATGTATTAAATTAGGTAAATTCTACTCTATTATACTCTGTCTCTGGGCTTAAGTATTAATTATTTTCTTACAAGCCTTCTTAGCACAGTTTAGGAGATATTCCCTCCGCATAACCGAAAGCTTGACTAACACCCTCGCCCTGCCAGTGCTGCTTTCTTACAACTGTAAATCCTGAAATCCACATTGGTCATTGTTTTATAGGAAATATTATTTGCGAATAACAATTTAACAAAAATGCTCACAAATTTTTGAAGTTTTCGATATTCTTTTTTTCTAGTATATCTGACCTAAAACAACATGATCATCTATTTGGAGTACTCTGGGGAGGTTGAGCAGGATTAATTCCTGTCCCGGTGTTGCAGTGTAAACAGCTTTTTGCCTGTCTTTTGTCATTAATGATCACGCTGTAGATGTAGTCAGTGCGTTGTAAGCCAATCTGTCAAGGCAAATAAACAATTCACCTTGTTAAAATTCCCTAAATCTTGCATTAATAAAACGAAAGTAACCCCCCCCACCACCACCGAACACTCAAGAGATGTCTTCCTCCATGCTGCAGTGATGGATGACACGTCTAAAGATCCTGGAAATTAAGTAGTTCAGGTCATTAAAAGTGTCCCACACTTGTTATTGATTTAATTTATTTTAAAAGATGGGGGTGGAGATAATGGTTACCCCCTCCGCTGTTTTTTTTAATCTGAAAGCTACCACTTGTTCACATAATTAAAACTATTGCCAGGGTGAACAGCTCTGTATTTGTTACAACAATTAAGCTTTATTATTCAAATAGGTATTATCCTCTTGAATAGATATCTACAAGTACAAGCTGATAATCACTGCAACTTGTATTATGGCAAAAACAATTCCTTCGAACTTCATATGTATCATGATTCCTAGAACTTTTGATTTTGGACACTGAAATAATGACCTTCTGGGCACCCCAAAAATATTCTCGGATAGATAAAAATTTAGATGAAAGCCAAATGGATTGAAGGAAAGAAACAGAAATAGTAATGGAAGAATGCCCCTGGATAGGGGAGGGGGTTTTTTTCCTCTCCATTTTATGAATTTTTCATTTTTCTACTTTATAATCAAGAAAAAAGTAAACATTTTAGAAAGATGGAGGGATGGATGGGAAGGCATTTAGAGAGTGCAGATTCTGTGTCACTGTATTCTAAGGCAAGTTTAACTTATGTGTGAGTTTACTTGTTTATCACTGATTTTCTCCACCAGCCCACATTCTACTGACCTGTAGTATTCACTGCCATATCCCAGTGCCTAACATAATAGGTGCTCCGTAAATATTTGTTTAACGAATAAAGTATTACCCCAGATATCTTTATTTTCCTCTTTTTTATTTCTTAAACTTCAGTGGGTACAATGGCCATGTAAGGAATAGTAAGAGCCCCAGACAAGGCTGGATCTCCAGATTACCCCTCTCTAGGAACTGAACAGCAGGATGGTTGAGCACTAGTATAGTACAGAGGTCAGTGTGCTAGCACTGGTGATCTCTGTAGTAGCTTATTCCATTTATATGTCCTGAACTGAGTAACAGAATTCCAAAGCATGGTGAGAAATGGGCAGCTCCAGATGTAAATTATGGCTAAAAACAATACATTATATAGAATTATGTGTATACAAGAAACACACAATTTGACCTTTTTCACGTGTTGTGTATCTTTTGCATCACCTTGCATAGCTGTTCCTGATCAGCTGAGTGAATGACATTTCAGCATCAATTCTCATTGTTTTTTTTTTGTTTTTTTTAAATATTTTTATTGGAGTATAATTGCTTTACAATGGTGTGTTAGTTTCTGCTTTATAACAAAGTGAATCAGTTATACATACACATATATCCCCATATCTCTTCCCTCTTGCGTCTCCCTCCCTCCCACCCTCCCTATCCCACCCCTCTAGGTGGTCACAAAGCACCGGGCTGATCTCCCTGTGCTATGCGGCTGCTTCCCACTAGCTATCTATTTTACATTTGGTAGTGTATATATGTCCATCAATTCTCATTGTTTTTTAAATAATATGTACTTACTGGGGGGAAAAAAGCCATGGTAAATTATAAAAATGACCCTTAAGAATAGTTACATTAATTTTAGAGATTATTGCACAACGTCTGATGCTTTTCCCGTGGTCTTTGTAAAAAAAAGGGCGGGGGGAGCAAATGTACAGTCATTGCTCTGGCAGACTCTTTCAAAACTAAATATATAAGAGAATGCACTCTTACCGTTCTCTATTAGATCTCTCCTTGAAATTGCATAATTTGGGTATCTGAGAACTGACATGGTTATGCCATTATGGCAGCCATTTAGCAGAGCTCCCTAAATGGAAGAACTCTATAGATTTTTTTTTTCAGCATATACACTGATTTACACTTAGTGGTGAAACTGTTACTGACCCTTTAAGTGGAGCTGTCCAAATAGCAATAAATGTCAGTTGATCCTATTGCTGAAACAGGTGTTAGCTGAAGGATCTTGACTAAATCTTCCAGTTAAAAAAGCCGTGTATAGTATTTCCTGAACAGTAGTGGTTTCTTGTAGATAGACACACACACACACACACACACAATTTCAGATCACTTTATCACTAAATAAGGAAAACCTGATGTAACTCTCTTAGCAGTATTATTGATGTTCCCAGGTTTTTTAAATACTCATTCTGGATTAGTACCTCCATGAAGGCAGGAACTGTGTCTCCCTGGCGCCTGGCTGTCTTGCCGCCCGTCAGCATCTGAAGTATATATAGTAGATGCTCTATAATGGCTGCTTGGGTGAAAGAATAGATAAAATGGAGCATTTGCTGACACTGAATAACGTGTGTGTTGGCCTCAAATCTTGGTGGGTGAAATGGGTAATTTTGATTTTGGGTAATAATGCTGGTAAGAACTTTGATGGATGGTTATGACTTTTCAAAATAGTTTATTTGATTGATCGCCTAGCAAACTTCACTTTCTAATTGTTTTCTGCTTTCACAGGCTGTCATTTTAGAAAACGAAGAACTTCCCAAACTGTTCCTTGATTTCCTAAATGTGCGACATTTGCCCTCTCTACCAAAGGCAGAGAGCTGTGGGTAAGAGTTGTTTACCTATTGGACATGTATCTTAAGTTACTTTTCAATCACTTATTGGCCTAACAGATAACACAGGTGGTGCGGAGGGCCAACCTGGCCACACCCATTCTTTTGGCTTGGGACAGCACTCGCTCGCCCCCTGCTTGTAGTCAAAGGAATTGCTTCTGAGTCTTGTGGCCAGGTGACCAACACTCATTAATTCAGGTTTAAACTTGAAGAATTGACTTTTTAAATTATACTTTTATATGGAATGGTGTTACATGATGGGAATTATAAATCTAGATAGCTTATTTAGAGACTAATGTTTATTTGTGAATACTTGTGCAAAGTCTGTATCCCCTTGGCACATTCATTCATATCATTTTTAAAGCTGTCAATGATCTTAGAAGTGATTTTATCCAACTCGCTTCATTTTAGAGTTGAGCAAACTGAGACACAGGAGTAAAGTGCCTTTCCTAAGGTCGCTTACCTTGGAGCTGGCAGAGCCCAGGCCTCTGGCGTAAGCTCTTTCCCCACTGTCCTGCTGCCTCTCCCTCAGGAACTTCTAAATGGGGGGGGGGGGCGGCAGATCCTAACCCCTCTCTACCAAGAAACCAGACATCTGATACCAGCAGCAACTGGGAAAAGTTCTCCTAAAGCATTAACTCTGAAACGAGCCACTCGCCCAGCTCTGGGCACCTGTGTTGATCTGGCCTCCGAAGGCAGTCGGCAACATCTCTTACATGTTAAATCTATTTACAAAGAACCACGTCATCACAAACTCTCTGCAGATCCAAGGTGGGGAGAGGGTTCTATCCATTTTCTTGCTGCCTCCAGACCTGCCTGAATGACTCACACTAACTACAAGATGTTCAAGCTAACCACACCCAAAGTTGTGTTAAAACCCAGCCATCCACTGGATGAGAGGCTAACACCTGTCACAGCTCCCTCACCAGCAGTGTTTACTCGGGGCCACTTTTCAGTCACCTCAGAACAAGAATCGTACACCGCACTCACCAAGTCATGTGTATGGTCAGTGCTTCCTGTTCCAGCTTGGTGCATTTGCTGGGAGGTTGGGCTTCATATGTAGTTGTGTATTTTTTAAGAAGAGATAGTGGGAATGAAATGAGTGAAATCTTTTCTCCATTATATAAGTCCAAAAGCAAAACCATAGGATTTCTGAGTCATCTCCAGGAAAACTGAAATTCAAGAATATTGCAGCCTTGGGGTTCCTTAGAATGAGGCATCAGCCATGCTGTGACTGGGAAAATACCTAAGTCTCTTTTCAAAATGTCTCCCAATTCAGAGCTCTAAGAATACTGGCTATTTCTTCCTTTGTTGACATAAATACTGACCCAACTTTTATGGTCTTCTTTTCTTTTTTAAAAAAAATTTAGATCTTTTGACGAGACAGAATCTGAAGAGTCAAGGTAAGAACAAATACCATTCAGTCAGGAGTTATACAAACCAAGAATAAGACTAAGGTTTTGTTAAACATTTACTTACCATCATCTAATTGTTTCAAGTCAAGGTTTTCTTGAAAACCTTTGCTAGAAAGTTGATTTTAAGATGATAAATATTTGATGGGAAGTTACAGAAGTAACCATTCTATTTAAGGCTAGAGGAATAAAGTCCTACATGATTTCATACAAGTAATAAGAATACATTTCATCAATAATCGTACTACAAGATTTAAAAAAAAAAATCACTTTGCAGCAGTGATTTATGGTATAGATTGTATATCTGCTTCAAATTCCACAAAGACATGTTTAGAAGATGAACACACTGCTGGTTTGTTCCTCCAGCTCTGCTTGCTATTATTCACCCGTACCGTTAGATACATAAACCTTGAGGTGTCCCTGCACAGCAGTTTGATCCCCTCAAAGCTAGTTTGTAGTGTTTTCTGTTTACCATCGTCCCCTGATGCTGACATGCCTGTTCTTGACCTTTCCAGCAAACTGTCCCACCAGCCGGTGCTGCTGTTCCTCAGGGATCCATACGTCTTGCCTGCAGCCAGCGGTAATCAAACCTGTCATCTGCTAACAGCTCTTTACTGATCTGACCCTACACCACATAAACCACGTTTTTAATACAGGTCTAACAGAGTGACATTGGCCAGGGCTTAATAATCTGCCAATAAACCAGTGCTCTTGGTGTAAGAGACATTCAGAATTTTAATTGGGGCAGGCCTTTCAGGAGGAAATGTAATTTTTCTTTCTCTCTTGCCAGACTGTTTCGAATTAGAGTAATAAGAGGGAAAGGGATTTATTGTCCTTAATTTTGGGGGTGGTGTTATTTTGGCTTCTGCTGGTTTTTATCTAGGGTTTGAATCCAAGGTTCCGGTCCTTTTTTAAAATGCTTCTTTCCAAAAGCTATGTATATACGTTGCATGTGTATCTCCATTTCCATTTAGATTACAGCATCTTTGACAGTCAGATACACATTTTTAAAGTTGTATCTTTAAGTATAATGAATTAATTTAAGCGTAAATGTAATTTGGTATTTTAGCCTGAGTCCTTTCTTTGTGCCTAGAAATTTAAATGATTCAGAGTCCCTCTCAAAGTGTTCTGATATGCAGCTCTTCATGAGTACATTCTCAGACATTAGCTCATTTAATTTCCTTAACAACCTCATGAAATAGGCAGGGCAGGTATCATCATTCGCTCCTGAGCAAACTGGGGCTCAGGGAGGTCCCTGATTTGCCCAGTCTCACAGGTCTGGTGGGTGGATCCCTTTTTGCCTAATCTCTCCTTCTGTGCTCTTTGCATATAGTGAATTTTCAGCCTTTGTTTCTGAGAGTAACTAAATAGCATAGCAGCTAAATAGCAATAGATAAATTATCTATGGACACCATTCCTACATTCTGACAATAAAACCTTATCACCAGCAAGAGAGAGGGGACTGTTCTCTGTGGCAGGGATGCTTGTGTGCTCAGATCACCCACTTAGCTATCAGTTTAAAGAAGGCCGACTAGGACACAGCCCCGCTCTGTTGAGGGACGTTCTAGAAGAAAGCTGCCTTTGCTATACAACCACACATGAATATGGTCTCGTAGTATTTTCTCTATAAAATCCCTTCAGTGAGGAATAATCCCCTTTCTTTAACATTTGCTTCCCATGTGTAAGAAATATACCTGGTGTGTTAGTTGATATTATGTTAACAAGATGTTGCATTTAACAAATATTCATGATGTAACCTAGTCTAGATTAAGTGGGCAGTGGTCTTTTTATCTCAACCAAATGAACTTCCTTTTTTTTTTTTTTTAATACAGCAGGTTCTTATTAGTCATCAATTTTATACACATCAGTGTATACATGTCAATCCCAATCTCCCAGTTCATCACACCACCACCTCCACCCACCGCCGCTTTCCCCCCTTGTTGTCCATACGTTTGTTCTCTACATCTGTGTCTCAATTTCTGCTCTGCAAGCCGGTTCATCTGTACCATTTTTCTAGGTTCCACATATATGCGTTAATATACGATACTTGTTTTTCTCTTTCTGACTTACTTCACTCTGTATGGGACAGTGTTTTATGAAGTAGTCTTACTAGCTTTTAAAAATGGTTCCACAAGTACTTTCTCCAGGTATTGTTTCTGCTCAGATATTTTAAGCATTTGACTGAAATTCCTATAAAAGTGTAGAGAGTAGAACGATCACTGTGGACTGGAGTAGCCACGATGCTTCCTGGAAGAGGGAAGATATTTTATGATCCTTAAATCCAATTCATCCAGCTTCTTAAGCAGCATGTGCTGTGCACTTGGCTTGACCATGAAGAACGGGAGGAACTTTCTGGGAAAGAGCCTCAGGGGCGAATGTCTGGAGTTAGAAAGAATAAGAGGTATGGATCATTGGTAGAATATTGATGTAGTTGAGCAACTTGCACAGAAAGGGGATTCCTCCTTGAGAGTAAATGTCAATCATGAATTTGATGTAAAGGACGGAACGAAGTATGAGAGAGCCAGCCACTACATCTCCTTTTGTGGAACTTTGGCTGAGCCCATGTCATAAATCAGATTCCTATTGTCTTAGAAGTATTATACTAGTGATACATTATTGCAACGCTTCAGCATTTAATTTAAAGATAAATTTTACTTGCATCACATGTTCGTGTTCTAAGGCCTCTTAACTGTTCCAGGTACAGAATCTGGAAGTACCTTCACAGATACATTGACACCCATAAAAATCAGAGGAGTGTCTGTCTTTAAAATTCTGAGTTAAACACTTTCTTCATATAAAATGCTAAAAATAAAACATTCTTCTCTTAGCATATGCTTTTTGGCCTTCGTTTTGAGTTTTCTGGGGAATTCAAAATAACTTTGGCTCAGGTTCCCAGCAACTGCAGTGTGGCTAAACTCCGTGGACTTTTCTCAGTCCTCCTCCTTGACCTCTCATTAACTTTAGCCACTGGTGACCACGTTCCCCTCCTTCAGACACTATCTCCCCTTGGCTTTCCCACCTTCCTGCTTTTCTTCCAGGCTCTGGCAGCTCTCCTGAAGGCAGTCCTAGACCCTCTGCTCTTCTCGTTTTACTTTCTTTGGAACAATCCCCTTGCTGTGGCCTTGATGGCCTTGAGTATACAGCTGCGTCACAATACTGTTTTTCCATCCCAACCCTCTCTGTGAGCCCCAGACTCTCACCGTGGTTGACAAGGCCCGCCCTGGGCTGGCTCTGGCCCACGTGTCTGCCGGGACCCCCTCACACACTCTGGTCCAGCCACATTGCAGTTCTTTCTGGGCCTCAGATGCGCTGAACTCATTCCCCGCAGGGCACTTGCTGCTTCCTCCTCCTGGAACCCTCTTGTCCTCACACATTGTTGGCCCTCTCCTCTTTCAGGTGCATCTTCAGGGAGCCTTTGCTGGCTCTCCTTTCAAGTAGCCTCCAAGAGCCCCTCCACCCCCTTACTTTTTTTTTTAAGCTTCACAATAGATGTCTATAAAAATAAATGAAAACCAGCAAAACCTTTCCCAAATCACATTCCTTCTCATCACCTCTCAAAGGGAAGCAAAGGCAAGGGCAGTTTTCTGAGTAATTTAAGCAGTGATGGACATTGTATCAAATGATACATGGAATGAAGCCAAAATCCAGTTTAGAGTGGAGTAAACTGTAACAGATGAGAAAAAAAAAAAAGACCTCTGATTATCTCATCAGTTACTCGTTGGTGGACTCATTATAAAATATCTCTATTCCATTCACTTTTATCAGAGCGCCCTATTTGCTTCCTTTAGAACAATGATCACAAATTGTGTTGCCTTCTCTCTCTCTCTCCTTCTGTCACCTTCACCCTCTAAATCTCCAGCATCTGGCATATGCTTAGCACTTGCTGGACGGTGAGCACAGGGCCTGGGCATGCTCTGTTCCCTCTGTGGGATTGCTCTTCATCCAGACACCCTCACAGCTGGCTGCTCCACCACTTCACTCAAATGGCATCTTTGCACAAAGGTCCTTCTTCACCTTCCCGTCCCCTATCACTCTCTGGCCCCGTGCCCTGCTTTACTTTTTCTCCTTGCCTTTAAACCACTGCTTGACCTATTAGAGTGCTGTAGAATTACCCAAAGTATTTCATGTTGTTTTCCTTTTTGTCCTTTTTGCTGAACTTACTGATTTGGATCAAAATGTTTACACTAAATAAGCTTATGATATCACTAACCTTAAGCAGACTCTTATATTTTGAGTGGTAAAGGATAAATGCATATATGCTGATGCGTGTAATATGTCTAATTTGGGCATTTTATTGAAAATTAATCAACAGCTTCATTTATGGCTATTGGTATCAATACACGTCTGCGTGTGAGAAATGTGTTTGGAATTAAAATTAACTTAGCTGAGTCATTGCTTTTGATTGGTATCTAAGTATGTAGGTGTAAGTCCACTGCAAACTTTTAAAGATATGTTTTATTAAAAATTATGTGACTTCATGTTGGGTAAAAGCAAACATTAAGAAATCAAGTGAGTGTGATCAACCAAAAGTAATTGAGTACTTGCGTATTGGAGATATTTTAAAAACACATTTTATTTGTTTATTCACTTGACTCCCTGACTAGCATGTAAGTTCCGTGGCAGGCACTGTTACTTAAATTCCCAGTAATTAGGCAGTGCTTGGCATGTGATAATAGCTGGTACTTACGATGTACTAAGTTCAGGTCCAAGCACTTTGTTTCATTCATCAATTTTTACAACAGCCTGTTAAGTAGGTACTGTTATGAAATCCCTCACTACTACCATCCAATCCATCACCACTCTGAAATTGCTCCAGTCGCTCTTTGAATGGCAGCCACAGTCATCTTTTCGAAACAACTCATTGCTGTCTCACTCTGCTTGAAATCCCTCAGTAGCTTCTCACTGCTTTTCGGATAAAGCCAGAATTCCTGTCCATTCTTACCAGGCTTGAATTGCCCCCCTGCCCTTACAGCCACTCCACTTGCTACACTAGCCTCAGGCTCCTGCCTGCCACAGACTTTCCACCTGGTCAGCGCCCTCTCCTGAGCCCTCTCCTCCAAGAGCCTGATGAGGTCCAATCCCCTTGTAAGTGGTTTTATGTAGTAGGTACTCTGTAGAGGTTGAATTAATCAGTGAACATATTACTTGGAAGCTCAAAGTATTGGGCCACTTAATTTCCATATATAATCACTATATTTATTTAAATCCTAGATATAATTATGTGCAGACTGAAGTTTATAAATGAAAATTCTGAACCGTGTGATAGATCGGTTCTCCTGTTCAACTTATCTGTTCATAGTTTACCTGCTGTGATGACTAAACTGAGATACAACATAACATACACCTCTGAATTTCCTTTGCATTTCCTATAAAAATGTAGCTGATTTTTCAAGTTTGACAAGTGTGGCTTTTGTCAGGAATCTGCCCTTTTACGTTAGGAAGGCAGGCCCCTGTCCTCCTGCTCTCTAGAAGCTAGTATAATAGAACAAGCATACTCAAGACCACTTGGACTAAACGCCACTGTAAACCACAGCGGAAAAACTGCAGCAAAGTATTCCCAGTAGAAATCTTGGAATTCCTTCAAGTATATTGAGATTTTGTTAGAAATTGAATTGCCAGTGTAATCCATCTTCCTTGGGAGAAAACATTCAGATAAAGAGCTGGGGCCTAGCAGCATTAACCATTAGAACATCCCTTAAATCAATAAGCTACAAATCTGGCCGTGTATTCCTGCAGCGCCTGGTGGTACACTCACGTGGCTCGAGGCCGAAGCAGCATGACTGATGGCACGTCCGAAACAAGGGCAAACTGTATGGTGATGCAGATCCCCGAGTTATGCCTAGGCCTTACCTTGTTTCGTTCTAGGAGATGCACGTGTGTTTTATTGATGTCCATAAGAAAAGCAGTTTTACTTTTGTTTTTCAGATTTTCCAAATGTGGTTATTGAAGGAGTTCTCCATGGGATATTTTACCCTCATCTACAGCCCAGGTAGAAATCCTCCATGGCTAGAAGAAGCTGAAGCAAGTTTCGAAGTCGTAGTCAAGGAAATCGATACCTACCAAATTAACCTAAACTCTATGACATGATGGCTCTCGCTAGTGGTAAAATTCACAGCGGCAGCTTAATTCAGAGCAGGGACATTTCCATTAGAATGGTGCTTTTAAAAATAGAAACCGAACCAGGGCGGTGCTGAGGTTAAGGCCAAGTGTTTAAGAAGTAGAATGTAGCTGCCAATTTAGAAACCCAGGAAAAGAAAGCTAAAGATCCTTGGGAGCTCCGAGCGTAGCAAAACAGTTACTCTCTGCTTCAGTCACACCGTTTGCTAATTGGAAATCTTATCCCGAATCATGGTGAGACTGATCAACTTTGGTAGCTGTTTTGTTCAGATTTTATGACACACTAATCTTTTCATCATGAGATTTTTCTCAGCCAGTGATGGGTAACATTCTGAAGTGCTGGCACCAGGAGAGCATCACAGAAACACACTGTGCCAAATGTGAGGAAGGAACTAAACTGGGAATGAAATTATACTGACAATATTAGGGCATTTTTAAAATCATGGCATTTTAATTTACATTACAGTGAGGCTGCGTCATATCCGGGGGTTAGCTTCTAATGTCGGCACGTAAGATAAAATGGGGTCCCAAGATTATCCTTGAAAGCCCTTTAGAATGGTACCATATTGGAAGTCTCCATCCACGGCAGCCAGTTTTTCCTCCAGTGTTGGAAGAGGTAACTGTTTCTTCCATTGAAGACCAATTGAAGTTGTTGGTGTTTAGGGGCTATTTTGTAGGAAAAAACACATAACTTTAAACACTAGAATGATACTTAGCCTTGCAAGATGCTTGCCCTCTAAGAGACAGATATGAACTTACAGTGACTGAGGGAACACCAGACTGACAACACTCATCTTGGTTTACTTGAGGGCATCCATTCATTGAATAGGTGGTATATAATTGCCAGATTGATTGTTATTTTCCTTATTCCTTATCGTTTCCTTTTCACTGATCTCATGTACTGAATTAAATGTGTTTATGATATAACTCCACTGTACATCTTACAGGCATTCACATTTTGAGTAGTAAAGGATAAAAGCATATATGCAGCCTGTATATATGTGCCACATTTGGACATGTCCTTGAAAACCAGTTAATAGCTAGCCTATTTATGGTTATTAGTTAATAAGCTTCTGTGTGGGAGAAAAATATTTAGATATAAAACTAATAATTAAATCATGGTTTTTGATTAGGATCTAAATATACAGGTTTAAAGCTTGCTGCAGACTCTTAGAGATTTATTTATGATAGATGTGTTACTACATGCTGGAAATAAGCAAGAACTAAATAATCAAGTGTCATCAACCAAAAATGACTGAATAGTCAAGTGTTGGAGATATTTTTTAAATGTTTTTGTTATTAGCTATTTTGAGTTAAATAAAAATGAAGAACAAGAAGTGTTTGGATATGTCTTGTACTGCCAGGATTTTATTGGAAACATAAATTGTGTCTTGTCTCTTTACACACACACACACACACACACACACACACACACACACACACCTTCTCACATATTCATATAGACATTTACTTCTAATCTGACAAGGTAACTGTTAAATTACCTCATCTATTAAGCCAATAGGTACTCATTAAGTAGTTGATTTACCAAGATAGTGAGGGTTTTTTAAAAAAATAAAGCCCAAGCATCTTTGGTAGCACACTATCAAGAACTTTGGTGGCACTACTACTCTTTTTTGAGAATTGAATTTTTTTTTTTAGTGATGACTTTCTAATTTTTATTTAAATGTTTAATATTCCATTTCAATTCCATTGCAGGAAATAGAAACCACAGTAGGTATTTTAAGCAGAATGGAATAATAAGAAGCAGTGCTTACAGAATCTTTTGGAAGGATGAGGGGAATGAACTCCTGGTGGGTCTCTAGGCATGACTTCCAGAATGCTCCAGCAATTTCCAATACCCGCCTGCCAGGGGAGCTACAGCCTCTGTCTTTAGCAGGAATTCAGGGAGCTGGGAGGCTGCTACTGAAGGTATTGAAGTCAAAAACAGCACATGTAGCTTCGATCCAGGGATCAGCACGTAGGATCAGGAGGTAACTTACTACCATAACTACCTCATGGCAGCACCCAGGCAGCTGGTGACTGGGCACTAGAACAAAGTGTTCAGCTGTCACCACCTATACCACAGTTGCCTCTCAACGCCCATGACTTTGCTTGTCAGCAACCGCAGCCTAAAGCAGCAGGCAGATGGCATTCACCCACTTCCATCTTTTACAGCTCATGAAAGCACATGCAATTGGCAGAACCTTATTCTTGATCCCCAGCTTCAAGGGAGTCTGGGAAGGAGTTGGAACTTTCTGGTGTCAGCACCTCAGAAATGCACATTGGAAAGAGGATGGAATATATTTCCACAATCAAAATTTTAATAAAAACATATGAAAGGATATATAAAAAGAAAAGTCTTCTCCCATCCTGTCTCCTAGATTCCCAGTTCCCCTCCCAGAGACAACCACTGTTCTTGGTTTACATGTATACTTCCAGAGAGATTTCATCCACATGCAAGCAAATAATGTATATTTACTGTACATATATTCCGTTTCCCCTTTTTTTATGAAACATGGATATTTCAAAGCATGGATTCATAGCCAATAAAGAAGTAGAGTAGAGGGACGAAAACAGAATAAAGAAGAGGAAAAGAAATCCTCTTAACCACTTAAGCCAGGATATGGGGACAGCCCTCACACTCCCTTATCCCCCGGTTCTTGGATTTGATGGTTTGCCTGGGGCTGATATCAGAATGTTCCCCAATTGCTGTTGTATGCAGAGTCTTTCTCAGGCCTAACCTCCATCACCTGGCAAATTTGCATATGGCAGCCCCGGTGTCCATTCTCCTGGTATCCTCCTCCTCTCCCCAATTTCAAACAGTGGACCATGTATACAGATGGCACCAATAACACTGTGACTATCCCCACATGGTAAATTCTTCAGTCATTTCACTTTGAAAAGTATAGAAATCTCACAATCACAGTTTAGAAATAACAAATGGCTTTCATCTCATTTGTCAACTCTGGTCAATTGATAATGGCTCATAAAGCACTCAGGTAAGGATTCTGACACACCGATTTGAGTGGATACTATCCAAAGAAAGCAGAAAATCACAAGTGTTGACAAGGATGTGAAGACCTTGAAACCTTTATACATTGCTTTTTGGAAGTAAAATAGTGCAGCCTCTGTGGAAAATGGTATGGCAGTTCTTAAAAAAATTAAACATAAAATTACCACATGATTTAGCAATTCCACTTCTGGATATATACCCAAAAGAAGTGAAAGCAGGGACTCGAGCAGTTATTTTTACACCCAAGTTTTTGCCAGCATTATTCACCACCAAAAGGTGGAAGCAACCCAAGTGTCCACTGATGGATAAATGGCTAAAATGTGGTCTATACATACAGTGGATTATTCAGCCTTAAAAAGGAAGGAAACTCTGACACCTGCTACAACATGGATAAATCTTGAAGACATTATGCCAAGTGAAATAAGCCAGTCACAAAAGGATGACTACTGTATGATTCCACTTATTTGAGGTACCTGAAATAGTCAAACTCATGGAAACAGAAAATAGAGTGGTGGTTGCCGGGGGCTTGGGGGAGGGGAAAATGGGGAATTAGCGTTCAGTGGGTTTCAGCTGGGGAAGATGAGAAAGTTCTGAAGATGGATGGTGATGGTTGCACAACAGTGTGAGTGTACTTAATGCCTCTGAACTAGACACGTAAAAAATGGTAAATTTTATGTCGTGTAATTTTACTACAATTTTTTTAAAAAGCTTTTTTAAGAAAAGGATTTTGAGTGAATACAGGCTCAGTGAGTAAGAGTATAGCAACCAATTAGTGATATTTGTCTAGGGTGCAGGAGGAGTTTGGGCAGACATACCAGGTGCTATTCTTGTATCCCTGACAACCTCTGAGATTCTAAACCAATAGTTCTAAACCAGAGATGTGCATCAGAATCACCTAAAACTCTGAATCAATAAATCTGGGCTGGGGTCTGTCCTTGGGTACTAAGAGAAACTTCTCAGTTGATTCTGATACACACATAGGTTAGGAACCACTGTTTGAGGGATGTGAGAGATGGTTTATGAACTCCCCTTCTTTGGTGGTTATTGGCTTTCCTACCTCCTGCAGAATCTACTATGAAAAGAACAGCAGCTCAACTCTCAGAGTATTGCATGTGGCCATGGGGAGGAGGGACTTGTCTTAGTCCATTCTGGCTGCTGTAACAAAAATACCATAGACTGGGTGGCTTACAAACAACAAACATTTATTCCTCACAGTTCTGGAGTCTGGGAATTGCAAGATCAGGGCACTGGCACATTTGGTGTCTGGTAAGGGGCTCTCTTTTTCACTGTGTCCTCACATGGCGGGAAAGGCACCAGGGATCTCTATGGGGCCTCTGTCATAAGGGCACTAATCCCTAATCACCTCCCAAAGGCTCCACCCCCAAACATCATCACATAGGAGATTAGTTTTCACCATATGAATTAGGAGGGGGTGGGGGGAGCAGACACAAACAGTCTATAGCAGGACTCTTTGAAGAAGCAGCAAGGATGACAGACAATTTTGGGTAGTGGTTTCAATAGACACCCTATGTGAATATGTATTCATTTACTCATCCACTCATTCAGTGAAATGCATTTGAGATTTCTTGCTGCACTAAGGCATGGTGTTAGTTATCTAAAAATAGAGGGCTTCCCTGGTGGTGCAGTGGTTAAGAATCCGCCTGCCAATGCAGGGGACACGGGTTCGAGCCCTGGTCTGGGAAGATCCCACATGCCGCAGAGCAACTAAGCCCGTGCGCCGCAACTACTGAGCCTGTGCTCTAGAGCCCGCGAGCCACAACTACTGAAGCCCGCATGCCACTACTACTGAAGCCTGTGCACCTAGAGCCCATGCTCTGCAACAGGAGAAGCCACAGCAATGAGAAGCCCTCACTGCAACAAAGAGTAGCCCCCACTTGCCGCAACTAGAGAAAGCCCATGCGCAGCAACGAAGACCCATGCAGCCAAAAATAATTAATAAATTTATTTTTTTAAATAAATAAAGAATATAGACAAAATCCTTGTTTTCTGGAATTTTTGGCCATTTACTAGGGAATGTCTTTCCATTTAACTGAATTGGATGTAGAGTTCAGTGATTAGGACTATCTTCTCCAGTCTCTACTCAGCTTCAAAGCAATCACTTTCATCTTGGCTTTGTTTTGGTTTTCATCCTTGATGATAATTATAGATTTTGAATTCAGCAGCAGAACCCAGGGAAGTAGCAGACACTAACTCAAAACAGAAAATACTGCAACATTTATGTTTTCTGTCCATACAGATGCAGAGTGACGGTCTGGATTGGTGATGAGGGTGAAGAGGTATTTATTTTTGTGTGAGGGGGAGGAGGGTACATTGAAATGTTAAGCCTTTGAAGTACATGTAATTGACTGTAGAAAATTTTGTTTTATATTCTCAGAGTATAGTTGTAAATCTGACCCATACAATGTGAAACACTTTCTGCCTTCTTCTACTCTAACATCAGCCATGGCGCCATCAACAGTGTCTCCAGCCCTGATATTCTCTTCACTTAGATGCTGTTACGTAGTGAGCTCCTCTGGGCGCCACATGTGGTGAGACTAAGGCCATTATAACTGGACAAAGCTTTTACAAACCTTTATAGAAGAAGAAAGCAAAGATCGGGAGTGACTAATAAGTAGCTAACATGATAAAGCACTAATTTGGGCTAAGTTCTATCCACAGATTATCCCATTGAAGCCTCACAACATCTTTCTGAGGTATGTATTCTTATTTTTTCCCCTCTACAGTGAAAAAAATGAAAGTAGAAAGGCAAGATAGCTTGACTAAGGCCACCAGTTAGTAAAGGGGATCAGGATTTGCACTGTTGATCCACACAGTTCAGGCTAAGCTAATCCGCCCCACCCCCGCCCCCGTCAGCCTCACGTTAGAACTGTTTGTATTTATGTGCATTTTTGAACAACACGTGAATACTCAGGTCGGAAAGAACTAGTATTGGGACAATTGCTCATCTTTCTACACTACATTATAAATCAGAGTGCTGTCCCATCTCCCTTGATTAAACCAAGCTCTGTGCTCTCAGCTGCAGCCTCCTCCCAGGTCTCTCTGCTTCCACTTGTACTCTAGTCCATCCTCCACATGAGAGCCAGAGCCATCTTTTTAACATGTCCGTCAAATCATGTCACTGTTGCTCAAAATTATCCAGTGGCTTCCATCCCCACTTAAAATCTAAACTCCTGCCACCCTCTCCCAAGTTCCTCGCCCTCCTCTTCCTGGTATTTATCTCACTGGCGACATTGGTCTTTCTCTTCCCAGGACTTGCCAAATTTGGTTCTCACTTAAGCCCTTTGAACCTGCTGGTCTCTGCCTGAAATACCCTTCTCACCTCTCATCAGAAGACTGGCCCACTCTCACATCAACTTAGATGTCCCCTCGTCCAAGAGCCCCTCCATGTCACCCAATCTTATGTGGCACCCCAACTCTCGCTCTGCCCCATTATTCTATCATAGCACAATTGTATTCTGTCATAGCAGTTACCACCGTCTGTAGTATTCTGTTGATTTGTTTAAGGTCTTTCTCCCCCTCCAAAGAGCATGAGCTCCCTGAGGGCAGGGGCAGCTAACGACTTGTTTACCCTGTTTCTCAGTGGGGGTGGGGAGGTGCGGGAGTAGATCCCAGAATCGCTGCTGAAGGAGTGGGTGGCCTGCAGCCTGTGTTCCCATCAGCCAGCTCAGAGCTGGCTACACACTTCACAGCAGGGCCTTCAGAAACGTTTGCGGAGTGAACGACCTTGCAATCAGGGTTTACTAACATCTTCCCAGATTTGCGTAATGATTCGTTACCTCCTGATTGTTCTAAAACAGTGGTTTTCTAAAGTTTGCTCACCAGTTTGATACACAGAATGGTGATGGTTTGAATGATTTCTTAAACGTCTATCCTTTACAAATGAGTTACTAAGCTAATTCAGTGGTTTAAAAAACATGGTTTTGTGACATCTCAGGGCAGTGGTTTTCAAAGTTGGAACCTTGGACCAAGGTGATGGTTCAGCATCACCCAAGAACTTGTTAGAAGTACACATTCTCAGGCTCTGCCCCAGACACTCGGAGAATGGGACCCAGAAATCTAACAAGCCTTCCAGGTGATTCTGATGCACAATAAAGTTTGAGAACCGCAACCCTTCATGTTGCACATTTTAAAAATATTTTAACTTTTTTAATTAAAAAACACCCTCACTACTTCTAGGAGGAGCGGGCACAAAATCAAACAATGCCAGATGGTTACTGCAGAAGGCTGATAATACCTTTAAGACACCAGCCCATCAGAAGCTCAACAAAACCAATAAGGTACTTTAAATGAAGTAAAAGATAAGAGGTATCTTACCCATAGAAATTATCTTCTTTTGCATAAGCTTTTATATCTGGTATCATGGTAATTTTTTTTCATCACAGAAGGCATCATGGTGTCATTCTAAATCATTGCTATCTTTAAATGTGAATCTGAGTAAACTAGAATCCTTGACTTCATGGAAGTTACAGAATAATGTGATATTAGATGGGTAAATATGCCCCCAAGTGTCATTATAAAATGTGTTACATGCTATAAAGGAAAAATAAGGAGGTTTACTTATGTGCAGGGAAGATACGTAACTTAGGTTTGGGCAGGTCAAGAACCTTCTGAGGTAGTGACACTGAAGTAGAGACAAAGGATGTTGGAGGAATTAACTGGCAAGAATGGGGGAAGGGAGAGGGTGTCACAGAGACATCAGAAGGTTCCAAAGCCCAACCAAGGAGAGAGCTTCAGTCAGGGTCCCCAAGGAAACGGGTGAGTGTAGAGGATAGTGGAGGGCTGGGGCTGGATCCCACAGGGCCCTCCTTGGGACATGGCATTCAAGGCTTATAGCCTATGTGCAATGGGAAACAATTCACTGGTTTTACACAGGAGGGATTTGATCTATTATTATTTTATTTTATTTAGCTTTATTGAGATATAATTGACAAATAATGATTTATTTTATTTGTTTATACCCATTTATGTTTCTTTACCAGGCATGAAATTTATATTTCGTTACCAGGCATGAAATTTTTAAAAACATGAATTAAAAAAAAATCCTCCAAAGAGCTCCCAGTGCCTGCAGCTGCATAGAAGCAGACTAGGTGCAACACTGACTGACCAGCAGAAGGAAGCTAAGCTAGATTTTTCTCATTGTGGTGATAGATTTATGTTGCTGAACTATTTCTAACTTCGTGCCTTGCTCACGAGAGTCAGGAATACGCTCCGTAGCCAGGAACAAAGCCAAGCACAGAGAGCAAACCTGTGACTTTGACCACAAAGGGCATCATGTTATTACCTAACTGGGTTTACACGTGGTGGAGCCATGTGACTGTGCAGTTTTCTCACTGAACCACATAAATTGCCCAACAAATGAGGATTCAAGTGTAAAGGTTTCCAAGGTGGATACCATGACTTCCGCAGTACTTAAGACTCGAGAGACAGTGGTTTCTCATCACTTCTCAGGTCAAATCCACACTGCTCAGCTCAGGGCTGGGCCTCACCGACTGCCAGCAGCTTGGCACGCTCATGACCAAGGTGTGTCACCCAAGCCAGCTGCCACTCACCACGGACACTGCCACTGAAGGCTCACCACCACTTGGGGCTTTTCTTCTACTGTTTGACACCCACATCATTTTTGCCAGTCTACTTCTATCATGCCCTTCTAACCTCAACTCAGAAAATAAAGAGGAAAAGTTTATTTTTTTTGAAAAAGGTAACAGTCTTTGAAAAAGGGTAGAAAGAGTCAAAAGACAAATGCCAATGTTTAACAATATTTCTAGTCCTGAGAGAGTTTAAATACCTCATAGTATAATTGTAGGTGGGTTATTTTTGGTTACCGATTCTGAACATACTTATTGAGCATCAGTTATGTGTGAAACACTGTCTCAGGGGGAGATGAGTATGATCTAATCCTTGGCCGAGAGCAAATTCCAGTCCAAGGAGGAGACAGGAGACACCCAGGAAGCAAGCAGTTAGAACACGGTGTGAGGAAGTTTCCAGTGAAGGCTCGTCGAGGGAGGGATCCCAGGTACTGAGTCCTGAAGAATGGCAGGGAACAGATAGGGTGGCGGGGGCTCAGTAGGCAGAGAGAGCAGCTTGTACAGGCTTGGAGGCAATTCAGAAGTCCTTAGGTCTTTATAAGAGAGGTGTACTTCCAGGACAGCAGGGATAAATCAAGTCTTGACTTTCTCTGCTCCAGGCTGACCAGTTCTTACTCCTCTCCTCAAGACAGTCTGTCCCAGTGTAGGTCTTGGTGTCCAGAAGAGGCACAGGCAGGAGACCTGTGTTTTGTGTCCAGGTTGGAAGAAAAAGGTTCAGGTTTTCAAACTGAGATATCTATCCAAATGACAGGACATAATATTTACCACCTAGGACAGATGGTGACCGTAGTTTTAATAGCACTTTAAAGGCCCAGTGTGCTTCAGGAAGAAAGTCCTTCACAGCCTCTGAAAAAGTAATGGATGTGGAAACTTACATGACTCCTAATAAAACTTTAGAAGTAGGCAATAGAAGATATATTGGCATGTTGAGTCCCTTCCAAATCCTCCAAATTTGTGACTCCCAAGCATTGTAATGAAACTAGTGATGGGCTTACAATTCCATTTATGGATTTTGTAATGCATTTTGTTTTGACTCTTACTATGTGTCAGATGGACTTCTTTTTCCCCCCAGATGGGACTTCTGTGACTAGTCACTCTAATTCTGCATCAGTGCCAGTTGTTTTTCCATCACTCTAGAATATCAGTAACACTAGCAAATCTCCAAGCAGGTGATGTTGTATCACACCTAACACTTAGACTTGGCCAAAATCAAGTCCATGAGATGAACTGCAGACAAGTAAAAGCCGTTATGTACTTAACAGCACCAAAATTTTCCATTACAAATACTGTTTTTACTTTTTCTTAAAAAAAAAAAGTGCTTTGAGGGGCTTTGAATTTCTAAGCCTTCAAGATCAAAGATTTCTTCAGCTGCCTGAATTATAGGAATTTTGAAAAACAAAAACAAATCCTTTTCCTGCTATAAAATCCTTGACATATTTTTGTCTTTATGTAATTCAAAACAGCTGAACTAAAAAATGAGGTTGATGAGTTCTAAAAACTCATCGGAAATGGAGCAGTCAATCATTTTGCAAGTGTCATTCTAATTAATCTGACCCAAGAATAAATTTTACTAAATTCTTATCTGATATTCCAGAAAATTGCTAAATAGCACTTGGAATTAAACAACTTGTGGCTAAGGATACCAAAATGTTTAAATTGTTTATTAAAGTGATTCAAGACTGAATTATAATAATGTGGGCATGGCGGTGGTAGCAGCCAGTGTAATTTTCCTGTGATTCCACACACACCCTTGGCTACGTTTGTGTCCTTTTAGCAACATGATTGGCTAAATAGCGAGCTGTTTATTTCAAAAGCCTTTGCAGAAAACATAGACCTTGTTATAAAGCAATAGTTTATATGTAGTTATCAGTTTGCTGATGTTTTTAGTATACAGCCTGACCCTCAGGATAAACTGCTTTTAGCAGGGGGGGGTGACGTTAGCTCATAGATCATCTGGGATAACAGACACCCTGACAGTTTGCTACCTGTGCACTAGTGGTCTCAGAATTTCAGCACTTCCAAAATGAACCAATTTTTGCTTTATCACAAGAGAGATCTCATTATGTTCATACTCATGAAAAAGCTAGATGGCAAATATGGTAGAAAGTACATGTTCTTATGCATGGGGGCGTAGCAGTGGCTTATGTGCTTTCTGACATTTGAGACTTAAGGCACTTTATATGTACGAGGACATTTGTTTCCAATTTCCTTCTGTGTTACCTTTAAAAAAAATTTTAATAAGTTTTTCCCCAGGTATTGTATTATAAAGAAATACACTCTAGAGAAAAATTCGAAGACAAAAAGTAAAGAAAATATAAACATGAGTTTTAAAAATCCCACCATTTGCATTTGTTTTTATGTCAATCTACATTTTGTTGATTTTGCTTTATGAGAATGTATTTACATAATTGAGATCGTGCTGCATACAGAATTTCTACTTTTTTCTTTATAACACGGTACTCTAACTTTTGTAGCATCAGTCTTAATGAATGCATACTACTCCTTTATAACCATTTTGGGACATTCAAGTTGCTTCCAGTATTTTGCAATCATAAACAATTCTGCAGTTCACATCTTTATACGTAAAACTTTTCCAATATTGCTGTATTAGACAAAGACTTTAGGCTGTAAGTCACAAGAAATCAATTCACCCTGGCTTAAGCAAAAGAGAAACTGTATTAGCTTGGGTAATTAAAAAGCTAGGGGTAGAGATTGGCTTCAGGCATGGCTAGACTTAGGGGCTCAGCAGTGTCTTCAGGAATCCATCTTCCATCTCCTGGTCCAGCTTCCCTTTGTGCTGATTTCATTCTCACGCCTGCTCCTTTACCTCTTCCCATAAGAAACAGCAGCTCTGTCCTAGCATTTCTCCCAGCAGAACTCCCACAGTTGAAGCTCACTAATATGACTGGGGTCAAACATGTAACTCTGAGCCTGTCACTGGGGCCAGGACAAGGGAATGTTCCGACTGGCCTATAGGACCCCCTGCTCCCTTTCCCACCTCTCCCATCTGACTCCTCCACTGCCCTCACTCTGCACACCTGGACCCTTTGCTGTTTCTTGAGCCCACCAGTCTGCCCTTCATCCAGGGCCACTACTCTTGTCCCCTCTGCCTTGCTCACTCTTCCCCCAGTGTCCCCATGGTTTGCTGCCCTCTCACTTCCTTCAGGCCCTACTCAGGGACTGCCCTGATCCCCTCTTCACTCTCTAGTCTCTCTCCCTGTTTCTCTTTGTGGACTTATGACTACCTGATGTTCTGTTATATATTCACGTGGTATATGTGCGAATTATTTGTCTTCTTCCATGGGAACCACGAGGGCTGGCAGTTTCGTTTGCAGCTCTCTCCAGCATCTAGTATTTATCAGGTGAGTTAATGAATGAGTTTGCCAGGCCAGGCATGTACCCATCTGTAGGGTCAGCCCACCCTAAGGATAAGAGGTGTCTGAAAGGATGGTGATTCCTCAAAGAAAACAGGTGGCCATCTCCGGACCAAGGGGGACGGGTTGCCAGACCGTCCACAGCATTGTCACGCTTTCAAGTTCAGATCACCGTCTACAGCAAAGTCCCAGGAGTGGGATTCCAAAGGATACGAATGTTTTGAGTTTCCTGGTATGTACTTCAACCCCCTATAAAACTCCTCCTCGTAGTAGACAAAATAGTCTTAAATGCAGATCATATCATGCCCCCCGCCCACAACTTAAACCTGATAGCTCCCCACTGTACTGGGAATAAAAGAAGAGCTCTGCCCTGGCACCCCAGGCCCCAAATGCTCCATTATCAGCCTTACTCTCTGACCTCTCAGGCTGCAGCACACTGGCTTTCTCTTCTGCCCTGGAATCCACACATTCCACCTCAGGACCCTCGTGTTATCTCTCCCCTCTCTGTCTGGAAGGCCTGGATCACAGATCTGGCCTGACAGCCACCTCTTCTCTCTCCTCAGAACTCAGCTCAAATGTCCCCCCATGAGACCACCCAAACAGCGCCCCTCTCCCTCACCCGCACCTGAGCCTTTCCAGCAAACCTGGTGTGTTTTCTTTACAGTGTCAACACCCTTTTATTTGTTACCTCATTTATTCTGTCTTCATCACTAGAATGTAAGTTCCATGATGCCTTTTTCTCGCTGTCCACTGCTGTATTCCCCAAACTCAAAAACTGGTACCTGGCATATCAAAGGCCTTTAATGAAGTTTTTTGGGAAAAAATAACAAAATGCTCTTCAAGAGGACCGTAGCAATTAACACCCCTATCAGCAGTAAGAATGCTCATTTCACCTCATCTCTCATTGAAGCGGTTTTCTTAGAATACAGCTCAAGAGATGTAATTTTGGGGAGAAGCAATGGGGCCGTTTAACAACTACCACTCCCATTTGAACAGAGATCAGGCACATTCTGGTACAGCCAGGTATGTTACAACAAGGCCCCACCAATAAGATTTTACTTTCCATTTAGTTTAAGTACAGCCCGAATCTTCATCCCCACTATGTAAGTGAAGAAAGACTCCTTTTTGTTGCAACTGGACTCAAGGGAAATTGCTAAACATGTTACACCGAGTAAGAATTAGTGAATAATCAGCTCAAGTATTTGGGATATGGGTGGGCATCCTTTCTGTGCATTCCCGTCCCAAATGATCCAGCTGTGCTAATATTTTGACTTATAGAACCTTCGCTAATCTTTCATTATTAACATTAAAATGCATATATTTTGTATATTTTGTTTTAAAGCACTTCAGGTTAAAAGAAAGTCTTGCAAAAATAATTGATCTACATAAAAAGTATTTAATATAGAGAATACCAAAGCACCTTTCATTAGGTAAAAGTCCCTGTGACATGTATCAGATAATACTAATCAAATCTCCCTTTACCTGAAAAGAATTTCTGTTTGAATACAAAGTAATAAACTTCTTGTTCCCATCATTTTTCAGATAAATCTTCAGCATCACTGAATCTGGGGGTCACAATTAATCCAGCAAAGAAATGATTGTGTTCTTCAAAAGAAAATAGCCAATACAAAGTTTTCTAATTTAAAAACAGCACCATTGGAGGAAAGGGATATGTCTTTTTTTTTTTTTTTTTTTTTTGGTGGTACCCGGGCCTCTCACTGTTGTGGCCTCTCCTGTTGCGGAGCACAGGCTCCGGACGTGCAGGCTCAGCGGCCATGGCTCACGGGCCCAGCCGCTCCGCGGCATGTGGGATCCTCCCGGACCAAGGCACGAACCCGTGTCCCCTGCATCGGCAGGCGGACTCTCAACCACTGCGCCACCAGGGAAGCCAGGGATATGTCTTTTAAGTGCAAAGTCCCTCAGCAAGTGATTTACCAAAATTCATGCTAACTAAACTTTGAGTGGTTGCTTTCTATAACCTTCCTGTGATCTGGGGTAGAAAACAGAATAAAGTTAAAAAACAAAGCAAAACAATAACTTTTAAGAATCAACACACAGACACACACACACACACACACCCCTGGCAGAGTGTGTTCTTCTTTGTTTTCTGCCAACTGTATCACCAGTCAGCGACCTCTACCACGAAGGGCGTTTTCACATCTATCTTGCCACTGTTGATGATGGAGCAGTTGGTGAGTGGACGGTCATGCCCATCAGTTGCCTGCAGTTCTATGGAGTGGACCACTGTCTGGTGAGAGAAAAGTAGACCCATGGATCACTTCTGACCAGCAACTGTGGTGATCAAGAGGTAAAATCAATGTGAAGTCTGAAAGCCGTAGTGGGAAATAAGTTGCTTTTGCTTTTTCTATAATTACAAAAACCATGCAAGATAACTATGGAAAAGTTAGTCAGGAAATTTATATATAACAGAATAAAATTTACCCACTAGCTTGCTAATCAGAGAGCATATTTGTGTATTTCCTCTCTTCTTTTTATTAGCATTTTATATTCTAAAAAAATTAGATATTTTTGCAAACATCTAGTGCTAATAAAAAGTATTTCTATTCACTTGTTACAACCCAACTTAAGAGTTAACGTGGAGTTTGAGACAATTTCAGCTCCACTCTACAAGAGGTCTAGGCATAAGAAAGTGAGCCAGGAAGCAGATTTAGTAGTGGAGCTAGTTTTGGGTTTGTCCATTTTAAAGCCGACCCCAGCCAGTAATCTACAGGTTGAGTCTGATACTAATGTAACCCCAACCCCACAGTCGTGTAAAAGGCCCCTTTCTCTACTCCGGAAGGCTTCACAAGCTCATGGACTAATTTATGTCACATACTGGGCCAGGACTAGGCAAGTGGACTTCTGATGAGTTTCCCAAACAGCGTTGAGACAAAAATAGCAACAAAGTCTCTGAGCGCTTTGGACATGGTGTCAGCTAATCCAGTCTCTGGCTGACTTAGGTTAATTTAAGATAAACGACCAGCATTCTTCTAATAATATCAATAATACATATTTCTAAATAGATTGTGTGTGTGGGTTCCTATGTGCACACGTGTACCTAAAGCAGCAGCTACACATCCGAATTACCTGTGGCACTTTAAAAACTGCTTATTTAATGGTTAAAATGGAAATTTCTATGTTGTGTACATGTTACCACAATTTTTTAACACGCTTATTCGCGGGCCCACCTCTGGAGGCTCAGGGGTTTTAAAAATAAACCACATGGGGCTCAGGGCTTTTAAAAATATTTTATTTTGAATTGTGGTAAGAAACACATAACATAAAATTTGCCGTCTTATCCACTTCTAAGTGTACAGTTCATTAGTTTAAGCATATTCACACTATTGTGCAACTAAACTTCAGAACTTTTTCATCTTATAAAACTGAAGATCTATAGAGATACCCACTGAAACTAGCTCCCGATTTCCTCATCCCCCCAGCCCCTGGCAACCACCATCCTGCTTTATGTTCCCATGTATTTGACTACTCTAGATACCTCATTTGAATGGAATCATACAGCCTTTTTGTGACTGGCTTGTTTTCTTTAACATTCCAAAGGTTTATTCATGTTGTAGCATGTGACAGGATCTCCTTCCTTTTTAAGGCTGAATAATATTTCATTGTATGTACATATGGGATTTTATCTGGTTACTTTAAAAAGAGTTTCCACTTATTTCAAGTGTGAGATGAATTAAGTACTCAACTTCTCCCTGTCAAGTCCCCAGCTTCTGCCCCAATGCTCCTAACAATTAAAAATACCACACCATATATAATTTATTCACCTTTGAAGAGGCCAGTCAGCATATAATTATGGCTCTCTAACAAGCACGTTTGGAGATTAAATCACTAAGAGTACTCTCATTATAAATCTTTGAATGAGAAAAAATAATACATCAAGTTACCATTCCATCAATGACTTTTCCAAATACCACATGTTTGCCATCCAACCAGGTGGGCTTGGTCAAGGTGATAAAGAACTGAGAGCCATTGGTGTCAGGCCCAGCATTGGCCATACTGACCCACCCAATGCCATAATGCTTCAGTTTGAAGTTCTCATCTGGAAATGTCTCACCATAAATGCTTATACCTGAGTGAGACAAAACAAAAAGGGGAGAGACAACAGATGTTCTATGAAAGTAAATTCTTCAAAGGGGAATATAAGGTTTGAGTAGATTGGTTAATAGAACCCTGTAGGAGGTGGGGATGGGGAAAAGATGGTCAAATATAAGGAGAAATAAAGCAGAGGATAAAATTAACGGGGACTTCCCTGGAGGTCCAGTAGTTAAGATCCCATGCTTCCACTGCAGGGGGCATGGGTTAGATCCCTGGCTGGGGAACTAGGATCCTGCATGCCGCGCAGCACGGCCAAAAAAATTAGCTCCTTAAGGAAACAGGGCATCAGGGACCAAAACAAATAAACAAAAGCCTTAAGTATGACACAAGATGGAAGGATGCACTCTGGCCTCAAACCAAGACCCAAACCCTGAACAAGCAAGTCAGTGATTTCACTCTGAAACGAGAAGGAACTGAAGGGCAGGATGACACTGTGAAGCCCAGTGGAAAGGTGGATAAGCCAACCTAGTGGCTCCACCTCTGTCCTGAGGTTCAGGTCACTTGCCCTGGATCACTCCTACCTCTGCAGCCAACCAGAGTACAATACGCACTTAATATACACCCTTAGTAAATTCTCACAGCAATCCTGTAGAATAGGTTTTCTCATTCCCATTTTGAATGGGAAACAGAGGTTATCAAACTTGAAAACAGCAGAGTAGAACTTGAACTTCTGGCTCTAACTCTGGTTCCCTAAGCATGAAGAGCCTCAGCACTGAGAACAACAGCGCAAGCCTGGAAGTCATTAGGCTTGAAGACTTCAGGGCTCATCAGGATACAGAGGATCACAGCAACTGAGAGCACCCAGGGAGCCAACCTTGGACGGAAGAACCAAAGGCAGGCATGGGGGCTGGAGATCAAGCACAGCAGCAGGGAGAGCAGAACACATTTTTCCTATAAAACAACAGTACAGACCATGAAAAGTATCTGCTCCATCCTCTAACACCCTGAGTGACTGTCACACCCACCTCCTCCACTGCAGGGCTCCTTATCCATTGGTGGCCAGCCTTAAAGTCCTGGCTCAGTTAGCTCTTGTGTCATCTCCTTTCTTACTATGCAGTACTTGTGAAGGACCAGGCAAAAATTCTACTTCCTTAAGACTTGGGTCTCACATAAGGCGTTTTTCTTCATTTATATACAACCAAAACTTCTTCATAGCTAATGTAGTTAACTTTTAAAACACAATATCTACAAAGTGTTGCAGTAGAGGAATTACTAAGGACATTCTGTGAATCCTAATTATTTTCCTTCTTAAGGTTTACATCTTGCAATATATGGCTTTTGAATGAATAACTAGATATTTTAACAACTTCACTCCTTTGTAATTGTCTTATTTTATACTTATCTGAGTAATTAATACAATATTTAATAATTTAAGGAAACCTGACTTTTTTTTTTTTTTTGTAGACTAGATCAAATATAATTCATCTTACCCAGAAAAAAAAAAATCCTGGCTCAGTTAGAAGGACCAGAAGTGGATACCAAAGGCAAGCCATTTATAGCTGGTTGGTAAGTGACATATGAGGTGGGCTGGTAGCAAAGTTTTGCCTACAGAGAGGTCTAGGCTAAATTTAAATGATCCAAAAGGTCCTATCTACAAATCTCACGTGAACCCGTACACACACACAGAGCAGGGAAAGCAGAGAGAGAGAGGGACACAGAAAAGAGGACACAGTAGAGCTCCATCACCATTCTTGCTGGGCCCCAGGCAGGGCGGTGGGGTGCCAGTCCTGAGGGGACCCGTACTGGAGCTGCAGGCTTTTCCACTGAGACCCAACTCTGCAGCAGCTGGGGTTGCTACCCTGAGCATCCTCACCAACCCCATGAAACCAAGTAACCTGAACATGTTCCTGTGCTCCATTCTACATTCCCATACCCGGCAGCATTTCTGCAGGGACTAAAAGTAATCCTCCTGAAGTGTCTGGCAAATCCAAACATTTAATGGCAGCCATTTTGTTATTTAAAAAATTGCAATAAACATAAAATTAACAATAGTGCTTGAAAATGGCTTGTTTCTTGAAAAAGTTAGCAATTTAATATCCATCAAAACCAGTATTTGCTGAATTAGAAATCTTAAACCTGAAGTAAATTTAAATTCTGTGTGGTTATATACTGTGTGTGTGTTCAGGAATTCACTACATTTCTGGGGAAAAATAGTCCAGGGAGCTGGGTAGCTGGAATCCTCAATGAGAAACAATAAGCTCAGAGATACTTAAACTCTATAAATTGAATTATTTGTACTTTATAGAATTCTAACTTTGTTGATAAAAATTAATGTATACTGTAATTTTGACAAGTTGTCTATTACTTAATTTTTTTATTGTTGAAAAAGCTGACAATTAAAATGAAAGAATTTTGAAAGAAGGAGGTACATTCACCTATAATCCTGCCACCTAAATACCAGCCTCGTCATTCTGGCGTGATGTCCCCAGACCCCCTCCACCAACGTGCACGTCTGCAGCTGGCTGCCACCCCAGGGTACAGTTTTTCAGTCTACGTTTCCTTGCTATGACAGACATCTTTCTGTATTGCTACATACCAGAAGTCTAGGATTTTAAGCACTGCAAAACAGCCTACTAAATGAATATACCTCCACTATGGAAAGATAATGAACACCAAAGCAATACTGTTACAAATTA
This sequence comes from Grampus griseus, assembly GCF_964374135.1. Classification (NCBI taxonomy): domain Eukaryota; kingdom Metazoa; phylum Chordata; class Mammalia; order Artiodactyla; family Delphinidae; genus Grampus; species Grampus griseus. The sequence goes on from NC_139019.1 coordinate 100,830,911, forward strand.
GGAGGCCTCACTCATTCACACCTACCAAGATTTTGTTAGATACGGCACCCCCACCCCAACTCAATCCTTCTTGAAAAATTAGTCTGGCTGTCTTTATGACTTTGTTCCTTAAATCTGGGAATTCAATATGCTGGGTAAATACATCATCTTAATCTTAGGTTTCACCTGGGTAAGCAGGAAAGGAAAAATGTTAGACAACATTACCGCCAGTGCCATCTCCACTGGTGAAGTCTCCTCCTTGAATCATGAAATCTTTGATGACGCGATGAAATTTGCTTCCTCTATATCCATATCCTTTCTAAAGAGATTATGTCAATTGAATACACAAGTAGATATAACCCATACTGTAAGATAAACCCCAGTGTTTATCTGGAAATGACAAAATGAGAAAATTACACAAAATATCTACAGAACTAGATTAGGTGTCTGCAATAATTTACTGATAGAAATTTATCATTAGCTGACTGAAAAGTAAACACATAAACTATAGAGGTAAAGTATTAACCTGCACAAGTAAAAAGAGAGAAGTCTGCATTTTCACTTGATGACTGTTTCCTGTCAGTTTCTAGAACCCTGAGGAAACTGAGGGCTTGAAGAATAGCGATTTTCTAGGAAAATAAAATATTGTTAGATGTCTCAAGTTCATCTCATCTACTAATTTAATACTTATTTTCCCAGAATACATCTTTACGTTTGGCTTAAAAGAAGGAAGATCTACTTCTGCCCAGTTAAAGGGAATAAAACTGAGACATACCTCTCCTGTTGCCAGAGCGATAAAATTTTCCACAGTCTTGGGCACAACTTTTCCAAAGAGGCCAATCACAATTCTGCCAACATCTTTATCTCCAATCCTCACATCAAAGAAGACCTGCGTGTGGTTGAAAGGCAGAGCAGAAGGTTATAATGTGAAAAAGCCACAATACAAGGTAAGGGAACATGATAATCTGAGAACGGATCCCCATGCAAGGGCCCTGCCCACCAGTATTTTATAAAGGAGCACGAAGGAGCTATTTTATGAAGGAGCATGATATAAATTAAAGGAGCTCTGAAACCATCTTGTGGGTGCATTTCACTCACAAATATTCATTCACCAAACAGTTACGGAGCACCACCTCTAGGCCAGGCACTGTACTAGAAACTGGGTTTAAAGTTGGACTCAATACTGTCAGAGTCAGCCAGTAATGTCTTCAAGAATTCCTCTCCCCTCCACAACCCAGACCAGCACTGCTCTGGCCTCCCATTTCCTAGCTCTGCGGACACGGGTTAGAGTGGAGACTGTTGGTCTCCTGAGAGGTAATGCTCTCCAGTCTTGGCAGGAGGGAAAAAAATGGTGAGGAGAGAAACAGTCTAACCATCCAGATTTATTTTTTCGTAACTTCGAGCAGTGCTAAATTCCCAATGAGTTCTCAGTAGACATCTGCTGTCAAGGGGACCGTGAAAGATTATCACAACACACAACACTCCTCCAGAAGGCCTGCCACTCACGTCCAGACACACTAAGGCACCAGGGCCACAGCTGCACCCAAAATACAACAAACATTACACTCAGGTCCTGACAGAACCATTTACCCTGTAAACTCAGACACCAGATTCAGTCATCATGTCCCCAAAGCTGCACATGTACAATGTGTCCTTACTCTGTCACAACAGTTTAGAACAGAAAAGAGCAAGCACACATCCAGAAATGAGTCACTTTTTTTTTTGCAGATAAACTTTAAAAGCTCTCTTGGACTTTTTTTTAACTGTTTCATCTGAAATGAAATTACATACATCTTGCTTCACAAATCACTGTGTTGAGATGATTCTGAGATAGAATGCTTGAAAAGGCCATGGAGTCAAAGGGCATTCTATTAGCGAGTTTAGATTATACGAACCAATGTACTGTTTGAATGGGTAAAAAAGACATTCAAGAGATGGCTTTAAAAAATATAAGAAGGGTTGTCAAAGACAAAAGATGTCGTACAGTTTAGAAAAATCACGAAGTAAAGACTGTCAAGCTTTAGTTCAAGACAAGAGCTTCTGTCAATACGTCAGGACGTCTGTCACAGGATGATGTGGTATTTTGCAATTTTACATGGCCAAAGCAGCAAAGACTGTATTATTATTTATATGGTAAAACTTCATAGAATGCACAGAAGACGGTGCCCTTGAGAATGGGCAGTGCAGTGGAGTAGGACAATTCAGGAAGCTGCATTAACACCCACAGGAGCCCAGCATGCAGAGCTGGGGTCAAAGAGAAGCAGGTTCTCCAAAGGGATTTCTGAACCAAGGAGTAAATTCAATAACAGGCAATAACGAAGCAGCACTGGGACAAGAATTGGGTATGTAATCGTAAAGAAGCACCCTATAAGACACTAGAAAAGCCTATCAGACTTTTAAAATAAAGAAGAGGAAATAAAGCCTGTGAACACTTCAACAGCAAAGAGAAGCAAATATGGGAGGGCAGCATAAGAAGATGAAGCAAAAGTGTCTGTCACCCAGCATAACTCTTCAGTAAAAACCTTATTTTCTTACACGCAGCCTAGCACACATATTAATATGATTTTTTTTCCAAACCACAGCATCCTTCAACTTCATGCGTGATGGCAAGAAAATATAGCAGAGTTTCCCTAACTCTAATGGAAATGATGAAATCAAATCTTATTGTCAACAAGTACTTTTGTCAAAGATCCATGCAGAAGGCAGCGTGAGGGTACAAGCTACTGGAGGGAGTCCCTGTCCTAAGGGAGCTTATGTAAACAGGCCAAGTAAACGAACAACCATAGCACAAGGCCCCGGGTTACAAATGCCCCAAGAACACTGTACACCCCCTGTTCTGGAGGAATGTTAAGGCTGAAGGAAGGCATCCTGGCAAAGGTGTGATGGGAGGCAGGCCTGGAAGGAGGGGAGCAGCCTCCAGGGACAAGGATGGGCAGTTCTTTCTGGGACCAAAGCACTGAGTCAGGAAAAGTGATCCATGTGCAGAGAAGCAACACAGCCCTTCTGACCGCAACCGGCTGGGAAGGGAGACTCTCACCAGTTCCAGAGGCAAAGGAAGGATGCCAGCTAAGAGATCCAGCTTTTGTTAGGCAACACTAGGAGCATGAAAGACAAAATTTCAATTTGAGGCTGCGTTCACTTGGACTGCGATTTATGATGAATATGGCTCTGTCTAGGCAGGGAACCCTTCAGGGGTAGAAACGGTGTTTTTAGATTCCCAGTGCTCTGCAGTGTCAGCTCACGCAGGTACTCAAAAAATCCTAAATAGTTCAATGCCAGTTGATACTAAATGAGGACCAGGGCACACACACACCTAGACAGAGGGTGAAGGTGGGCCCAGGGTGGCTGCCAGGCAAACCCTCTCACCCTGATATTGTCTGTGACTTTGCTGCGTGTCCTTGGGAACAGGCCCCGTGCTAGACAAGGGGTGGGGCTGCAAAGTCCCTACCCTCCTGGAGCTTACTGTCCCACAGAAGAGAAAGCATATAGATACTCGCTATAATATAATGGGAAGTCAGGTTTCACGAGAAGATATGTACAGATAAAATGTCACGGTTAGAGTGATGATTATCTGTGGAAATCTGGGCAGGCTTCCTGGAAAAGGTGGCACTTGAATTCCATGTTGCACTTCAGGAGCTGGCCCCTCAGTCACTCCTTTTTTCCCTTGAGGCTGCCCTTGAAAGTCATTTGAAAATTACGGGGGGACTTCCCTGGTGGTGCAGTGGTTAAGAATCCTCCAACACAGGGGACACGGGTTCGAGCCCTGGTCCGGGAAGATCCCACATGCCACAGAGCAACTAAGTCCGTGCGTCACTGAGCCTGTGCTCTAGAGCCCGCAAGCCACGACTACTGAGCCCATGTGCCACAACTATGGAAGCCCATGTGCCCAGAGTCTGTGCTCCACAACAAGAGAAGCCACTGCAATGAGAAGCCCGCACACTGTAATGAAGAGTAGCCCCTGCTCGCTGCAACTAGAGAAAGCCCACGCGCAGCGACGAAGACCCAACGCAGCCAAAAATAAATAAGTAAATAAATTTATTTTTTAAAAAAATTACAGGTCACTGGAGGTGGGGAGAGACGGGAAGAGGCAAGAGGCACTCACATAGCCTGGCCCAAACCCTGTAGGGTTAATCCTGCTTCCATTTCCAAAGTAACTGGGGAAGACACCAAGGACACGAGCTGTGAGGTCCAGGAAACTGTTCTCAAACCAGCTCCAGCACTAACTGGCCATGGGACCTTGGGCAGCTCTGAGCTCCTGTTCGTCATCTGTACCCAGATGATGATTCCTCTCAGGGCTGCACTGCCACAGGAGGATTAATAACATAACACAAATAACACTAACAATTGACCTCTTTAATCAGGAACTTCAATCAGGGCTAAGCATTTTACGTGCTTTATCACATCTAATATGCAAAACCCTGCAGGTAGGTATTATTTCTCTTTCCACTTACAGAGGAAATAGAAATGGAACAGAGGAGGAGCCTCAGACATTAGGTAACTTGTTGTTACCCCAGCTGAAGCCTCTTGGCAACTCCAAGAGCTGCGGGAAGTGCCAGCAAAGTGTGACGTGAGTGCAGCTGGAAAGATGGCAGCAGTATTTTCTGCAGTCTCGGTGTCTGACCCTGCACAGAGCCCATGGCATCTGCTGGAAAGTGCAGGGCTGCAAACACTAATTCGGTGGATTTTGAGACTAGTGAGCTGGAGCCCAAACCCGAGGCTCCACGGATGGGCAGGAGGCTGAGGTGTCCAGCTGGCAGCAGGATTCGTGGACAAGGTGAGTGCCATTAAAGGGCCCTGGGGGGAATAGCACTTCACACCTCTCATTTACAGATTCCTGTTTTTAAACAAAATCAGAGGAAAAGGTAAAGGCTGCTGGGGAAAACAATAAACTAGAGTGATGGCCAACTAATCTACTTTTCCACACTCAGAGAAATCATTTTTTAATGTTTCTACTTTCCAATAGATTAGTTGTTTTAAAATGTCCACTGAAAAAGTAATTCAACAGAGTTGAAACTGTGGAAGGACATGCCTACACAGTTTTTAGAACGTAATGACAAATGGGGTGGGAAAAAAGGAGATAGATTGAGTGACTGTTCCAAAAGTAGAGTCCTGAAAACTCCCTCAGTGACAGCACCCTGGACTTGGGGCTAAGATGCCCCAACTCTTCCCCTCTTGCAGCCACCAGCTTCCTCCCCTCTCCTCGAGGTTCCCAACCGCAGCTCCACACTCCCAGAGACTGTGATTACTGATTACTTGCTCTGGGGTAGTCTCTGCACTGGTAGGTCTAAAAGCTTCCCAGGTAAGCCTGTTCCCAAATACTATAGGTGACGTTCTCACAGTAACAAATTATTCGTTGCATATCTGAAATTCACATCTCACTGGGCATCCTGTATTTCATCTGACAGTCCTACTCCCTTTCTCCCACCCTTATGTAAACAGTCAGCAAGTCCTGTTAGTTACACTTCAAAAGTCGATTTCTAGTCCCTCCCTGGCTCCCCATTTCCACCATTACCCCCCCTAATCCAAGCCACCACCATCCAGATTCTGACCTGGAGCCCTGAAGACCTCCCAGTTCACTCTCCACTGAACAACCACAGTAATTGTTTAAAAGCATATATGAGGTCATGTCAATCCCATGCTTAAAACCATTCAGCAGCTATAACTGCACTTAGAATAAGACCTCAAATTATGAGAATAATTGCCTTAAAACCCATACTCCGAACTGTGGCCCGGAAGGCACTACCTGATCTTGCTGCTGCTCACCCAGAACCTCATCTCAAGCCACTCCCCCTCTCATCCCTGGGCTGAAGCCACACCATCCCTTCTCCATCCTCTGAACATACTTTTCTGTCTGGAGGCCTTGCATATGCAGTTCCCTTTGCCTCCTAAGTCTTTGCCAGGCTTTTTTTTTTTTCTTACCCTTCAGGTATTTTTAAATGTCACCCAATCTATTTCCGGGTTTATTTCCTTCATCATTTCAACTTCATGAATTTTATGTTTAAGGCTTATCCCATGAGACCCAAATAGTATCTGCAGATTGGAAGAACAGCCCCCCACTTCCCCCCCTTCAGCTATGTGGCTTTGTATAAGCCGTTTCCCAAAGCTAGATAAGCCCCAAAGATCAAGGGGCTGGGAGGAGAATCAGTGCTCAAAGCCAGCAAGCTCAGTTTATCACCGCACATACTCCGCAGCACGGCCTTTCTGTTCACTCTTAGCCTACGTCAGATGTTGGGCGGAACCTCCCCCGCCCCTTGTCCTCCCCCCTCCTCGGGTGGGGTGTGTGGTAGAGGATTTAAGCATCCAACAGTATCATTTCTACTGGCAGACACCGGACCGATTGTTAAGACCACCTGCAGCTGCCCCTCCTTCCAGATTCCAAGACACCCCTGCCACTGGGTTTTCTAGAAGTGGTCATCAAGGGCCCCAAATCATCCCCTCCCTCCCTCCCTCTATCTCTCCCTGCACCCTCCCATTATCCGTTAACCTTGGCTAAATATGGTGGGGAAGGACCTGAAGCTGTAAAGACACAGTCTATGGCAGATGTCCCCCCACCCCACCCCCCAATCGTGATCAAAAGGCTGGCCTCAGTTATACTGGAGCCGCCTGTGCCTTGCTAGCACCGTCCCCAAGCCCTGGGGTCCACCCACCAGCCGCCAGAGTCTGAAAAGCGCACCTCTCCCTCCCCGGGGAGGACGGTCGTTCCTAAATACTGGAAAAGGAGGATAGCCCTTGGTTTCAGCAAGGCCACGTAATGCCTGCCCCGACCCCACCGCGACAGGGGCTGGACCTGGGATCTGCCAGGTCAGGTGACACCCGCGGCGGGCGGCCCAGCTGCAACCCCTCCGCTCGCAACGCGTCTCCTCCGCCAGTCCCCGTCCCTCCCGCATTCTTCCTGCTTCTATTCCCTAGTCCCCGCCAAGGCGAAGGAAGTACTCGGCGGTCTCCTTCCTGAAGAAAGGGCCCGCCGGTTCCGGAAGCTTCTCCCAACTCCCAGGCAAAGTTCAGACAGCCGGCGGCGGGGGCCCAGCGCCCCCACAGTCTCCCGGGAGAGCGCGGGCCCCCGCGCGCGGGCAGCCTCCTGCCACCTAGCCCCCCGGCCGCCTCCCGTCCTCTGCGCCCGGGAAGCCCCCTCCTCGCCGCCCCTGACCCTGAGGTTCCAGTCCCCAAAGCTCTCCCATCCCCTCGGCCAGCACGAGGGGAAACTGCTGCCCGCCGCCCAGTCACCTTGGCCGTCACCGAGGGGCCTCGCTTGCGGACGCCTGACGCTCCCGCAGGAGGTACGAGAGCGCTGAGCCCCACGCAAAGCACCAGAGGTAGCAGCAGCCGGGGACCCGGGCCCATCGTGAGGGGTGGCAGCGGGGGCAGCGCCTCGGGCGCAACCGCAGGCTCCGGTACCGCTGGTGGCACTCTCGGCCGGCTGCGCCTGCGCGCTCCCGGTTCGGGGCGGGGGGGGCGGGCGGGGGTGATGGGGATGGGGCAGTCTGGGCAGGCCCGGAACCGAGGGCGCCTCCTCCCAAGTTCAGCCCAGCGACCCGAGCTAAGGACTCGGGAGTGGCGCGCCACGGAGGGCGCAGCCGAATCCAGCCACCCAGAGGCTGCTCTGGGCTCCGGGATCCGGAGCGAGCCAGCGCTGCTCGGGTGCTGCGGGCTCGGCCCGGGCCCGGGAGCTGAGGGGTGTGCGCTGGGGTATCGCCAGGAACTTACAGCGTAGACGCGTATTAAACCTGATGGAAAGTCGAGGACTCTCCGGGCTCCGGGTCCTCCTGGCAACTTACGCGCCTTAGGGCTGGGGACTCTGCGGACGGGTCCCGGTCTGTGACCGCAGCTGCCCTTGGAGCAGCCTCCGCCGCGCCTGCCAGTTTCCAATGTTCCATCAGAGGCTTTAGCTAAGTTTTGGACGCCTCTCAGAACTCTGGGACCCCGGATGTTTCGACTCGATTACACATGATGAATGACCTCTCATTGAGATGTTTCAAGTTGGGGATATAATTTTTACAAACTTAAGAATTATGTTTAGGAAAGTTATTTAATGACATGGGGAAATGCTCATATTTTTAAATGGAAAGCTCAGTTTGCAAAATCACGTAGAAATTCGGATGTCAACTGTGAAAATAAATGTATAAAGGCATTTTAAAAATGGAAAGAAATGTACCAAAACATTTACAGTAGCTATGGTGATAGAAAAATGGATTTTTGTTTTCTTTGTAATTTTCTAATATCCCAGATGTTCTACATTGAGCATGTATTTTATAATCAGGACAATGTTGTTTTAAAACTCAATGCTTTTTGCATTAGAACTTCAAAGAACTTTTTTTATTTTAGTGTAATAGCGCCAAAATTAACTGCAAATTAATAATAGTATTCTCTTGGTTTTCTTAGGGGCTAGTGCCATGACTTTCGAGACAAGATTTTACTTAGGTAAGCAGATAGGATTCCTATATATAACTAAGTGTAGATCTCAAATTACCCTGGAACCTTCCAGTGTATACAAAGAGTAACCACCACTTTTGAGGGCTGGACAGAACACTTCTGAACTATTTTGATGTTTCAGCCCAGTGAAGGATCTAATGCCTTTCCTTATCACCTTCACCCCACATAAAGAGGGAGTCCCCCTTTCGTAGCAAGCTAAGGGTATCACAGGGCTTATGCCTATATTTATTCCTTTTGATTCAGATCTAGTACAATGTCTGGTGTATAGTGATTTCTCAATAAATATTTGTTCAGTGAGTGAATGTGTCTACTTTTTAAAAATTTTATTGGGAAGATTAATACAAATAAAGAAAAGTGCACAAAATGTAAATGTACAAATCAATGAATTATCACAAAGCAAATGCAGCTAGAACCCCACCCATCTAAAGAAATGAAATATTCACCAGCTCTCTAGAAACTCCTCTTGTACCCACTCGCAACTACTAACACTATTTTCTCCCTAAATTAACCACAATCCTGACTTCTTCCAATATGATTTAGTTTTGTTTTAACTTTGTGTGAATGGAATCTTATGTATTCTTTTGCTCAAATTTGTTTGTGAAATTCATCCACGTTTTTGGGTGTAGCTATTTTGGTTCACAGCACAAGCTAGGGGTCGAATTTCTTTTTCCATATGAATTCCACTTGTCTCAGCATAATTTATTGAAAAGTGTTTTCTTTACTTACTGCTCTGTAATGCTACTTCTGTCATGGAACAAGTGTCCCTACATGCATGGGTCTGTTTGTGGGCCCTCTTTTCTGTCCCATTGGCATGTTTGTCTATCTTTGTGCCAATACCACATTGTCTTAATGAAAATAGCCTTATTGTAAGTCTTCAATTTTACTAGTACAAGTCTCAGCACTTTGTACAACAGATTTTTGGCTATTCTTGATGCTTTCTGTGTTCATATAAACTTGAGTTCGTATCAGCTTGTCAGTTTCCAAATCCCACTGGGATTTTGATTGGAATTGCATTGCATGTATACATCATTTTGGAAAGACTTGGCATATTTGTAACATTGAGTCTTCCAGTTCATGAATGTGTCATATTCCTGTATTTATTTAGATCTTCTTTAATTTCTCTCAGTAAGATTTCATAATGTCTTACTCATGTTAGATTGATTTCAAGGTGTTTGGTTTTTGGTTTTGTTTTGTTTTTTTGCTATTATAAATTATATCTTTTTAAACACTTATTTTTGTTTTTTGGTATTACATCATAGTAAAATAAATTTTGTTTATTAATCTTGAATAGACCAGTTTGTTAAACTTATTAATTCTAATATTTTATCTGTGAATTATTTAGGATTTTCTACAGAGACAACTATATTATTCATGAATAATGACAGTTTTACTTCTTCCTTTCTAATCTTTATACCTTTTATTTCTTTTTCTTGCCTTATTGCACGGCCAGGACCTTCAGTACAAAAAGAAATGACAATAGGGTGAGTCCTTGTTTTTTGGATTAAATTTTGCCCCCAAAAGTGTACGTTGAAGTCCTAAACCCCAGTATATGTGAATGTGATCCTATTTCCAAATAGGGTTTTTTGCAGATGTAATCAAGTTAAGATGAGATTGTACTGGAGTAGGTTGGCCCTACTGCAATACGACTGGTGTCCTTGTAAAAAGAGGAGTGACAAAGACACACACAGAGGAAGACACCATGTGAAGACCCTAGGAAACTAATAATAAACTTGTCCGTCCTAATGCCAGAAGGAAAGCTTTCAATATTTTATCATTAAGTCTGATATTTGCTGAATGTTCTTTTGGGTGGGGATACTCTTTTTTGACTTAAGAAAATTCCTTTCTTAGTCCTAGTTTGTTAAGAGGTTTTATCATGAATTAAATCAACATCATGTATTGAAATCAACCAAAATAATCAGGTGATATTCCCTTAATCTGTAAATGTGGTGAATTGCATTGATTTTTAAATCTTAACCTATCCTTGCTTTCTGGAATACGCCCAACATGTATTGACCTTTTTTTCTATTGCTATATATATATATATATATATATATATATATATATATATATATATATATATATATATATATATATATATATAAAACAAACTTAACAAGAACTGAAAAAAGGCATTACTTCTGAAATGAAGTTCAGGAAAACACAAACAGTAAATAAATTGATTCTGGCTTTCCAGTTCAGACCAAGCAAATCACCAACATTCCAATTTTATGTTAATGGGTAAGTTTGTTATTCTTAAGGTCAGGATATTTGCATCTATATTCACAAATCAGACCAACTTTAAAATTTCTTTTTTGGAATTTCCTGTCAGTACTTTTTTTTTTTAATCAGGGTTATTCTAGCACCTTAACATGAATCGGCAAATGGTAGGTATTTTTCCTGTTCTCTGAAAAGACTTGTGAAAGATTGCCCTTATTTCTTCCTTGAATGTTTCTTACAAGCCATCTGTGCCCAGAGTTTTCTTTATTGTAAAGTTTTAAATTATAGGTTTAATTTTTTTAATGGTTGAAGGATTATGTAAATTTTCTATTCGTCTGTCAGTTTTTACATTTATATTTTGAGGAATTTGCTTCATTTATATTTTAAAATTTACTTACATAAAGTTATTTAATGTATCTTTTTATAATTTTGTAGGTCTGCAGAACTTATAGTCAGGTCTTCTTTTTTCATTCCTGACATTGGCTATTTATTTTTCTTTTTTCTTCAACAGCTCCATCAATGGAGCTGATGATTATGTTTGGTTTGATTTTATTTCATTAGTTTATGTTCTTAACTTTATTTCCTTCCTTCTCTTTCTTTGAGTTTAATTTCCTATTATTTTCTATGTCCTTGAAGTAGACTCTTTTTTTTGCAGTTAGCAGTATGCATTTATATTTCCTCCATGTCATTTAATGGCTTAATAACTCATTTGTTTTTATTGCTGAATAACACTCCATGGTATGGTGTACCACTGTTTATGCATTCACCTACTGCTTCCAAGTTATGGAATTATGAATAAAGATGATATTAACTCTGTGCACAGGTTTTTGTGTAGGTATAAGTTTTCAACTCCTTTGGGTAAATACCTCTTAGAGTGATACCTGGATCATACGGTAAGAGTATGTTTCATTTTGTAAGAAACTGCCAAACTGTCTTCCATAGTGGCTGTACCATTATGCATTTCCACCAGCAATAAGTGAGTGTTCCTGTTCTTCCACATCCTTGTCAGCATTTGGTGTTGTCAGTGTTTTGGATTTTAGCCATTCTAATAGGTGTGTGTGTCAGGGGCAAGTATTTTAGCTCTCACTGTTGTGTAAGCCAAATTCTTCTTTTTATTAATCCATGAATAACAACATTCCTGAGAAGAAAGAATCCTGAAAACTAAGACACAAAGAACTTAGGTTATTTTTTTCAATTTATTTAAACTAAAAATAAAACCAAAAAAATAGATACCCATTTCTCCCATCCCTAACTGCCACCTCTGACAGTCACCATCTCTTCTCTGTATGAGCTTAGTTGTTTTTGTTTGTTTGTTTGCTTGCTTTTTTTTTTTTAAGATACCACCTATAAGAGATCATATAGTACTTGTCTTTGTCTGACTTACTTTCCTCAATTCATCAATTTTTTTAGCCTTTCTTCTTTTATTGCTCTATGTGCAATTAAAATGATAAAATTCCCCATAAGAAGCACAACTTTAGATGCTTTCCACATCTAAAGTTTTGATATGTAGTATTTTCATTATCATTCAGTTAAAAGTATTTTCTAATTTACACTTTAGAAAAAAGCCATGTTACTTAGAAGTGTAGTACTTTATTTCCACAACATAACATTTTAAAAATCTTTTTGTTAGTGATTTCTAGCTTAGTTGTATTGTGGTGAGAAAATATACTTTTTATTATCTCATTCTTTTAAAACATATGGAGAGTTGGTTTATGACATTGGATCTAGTCGATTTTGTGGGGGAAACTGTTTCCCATGTATTAAGTGCATTCTGTCCTTGCTGGACTCAATATTCTATGTATTAGATCAAGTTTGTCAATCCTGCATTTCATCTCTATCCTTACTGACTTTTTATCTGCGTGTTATAAGGGTTATAAAAGTTACCATAGGAGTACATTAAAATCTCTCATTATGACTGCAGATAGTCTATTTCTCCTCATAGATCTGTAAATTTTTCTTTATGTGTTTTAGGCAACTTTATTGAGTGCAAAAAAATCCAATATTATTTTTCAATAAATTGAATTTTTTTGTAATTATGAAGTGTTGCTCTTTCTAGTAATGTTTTTTGCCTTAAAGTCTGATAGTGCTATAACTCACCATCTTTCTTTTGGCTACAGAATGCCTGCTTTATCTTTTCCTATGATTCTACTTTCAATCTATCTGTCCTTATAGCTTAATATATTTCTTGTAAATAGCATAAATTGTTTTTCTGATGAAGTTTGGTCATCTTTATCTTACGTAGAATACGTAGCCTGTTTACACTTAATGTATTTACTTAACATGTTTGTATTTAAATCTAATGTCTTCATATTTTATTTCTGTTGGTACCCTATTTTATGTTCCTCTTTCTCTCTCTTCTTGGCTTACTCTGAGCTGATGGAACAGATGTTAGTATTCTCTATTCCTCCTCTACTAGTCTGACATTTACTCATCCTTTTAATACTGTTTCGGTAGTTTTACTAGAGATTACAACATGCAGTCTTGATTTTTCAAAGCCTAGTGTTACCTGTTAGTCTTACTCTCTTTCTGGATAATGTAAACCCTCAGGACACTTTACTTCCATTTGCCTTCTCTGCAATTGTATGCAGGTCTTGTCATGTATTGTATTTTTACCCCCACAACACATAAAAATCAGTATTGCCTAATAAAATCTTACACATTTAGATTTATCCGCACATTTACATTATCTTTGCTCTTCATTACTTCCTGTGTATCTAACTTTATACACTGACCATTTTTCTCCTGCTTGAACAACTCCATTTGGTATTTCCTGAAGTGCTAGTCTGCTGATGAGAAGTTATTTTATTTTTATCTGGAAATGTCATTCCTGAAGGATATTTTTGTTCGGTATAAAATTATTTCCTTTCAGCAGTTTGCATATGCCATTTCTTTTGACTTCTAGTTTCCATTATCTCTACTGAGAAATCTGCTATTACTCCTTTAGAAGTAATCTATCTTTTCAAAATCTGGATGATTTTAATATTTTTCTCTCTATATTCGATTTTTAAAGCAGTTATACTAGAATTTGCTTAAGCGTAGATTTCTTTTTATTTATCCTGCTTGGCATGCATAAGCCTTCTTAATTCTGTGACTTGATGTCTCTTACCAGCTTTAGAAAACTCTCAGTCATTAACTATGCAAAAGTCACTTACAATCAGTGTTACTACAAAATACAGTTACTTTCATTTGTGTGCATTCTTTATGGTCTCTTTCACATGTTTCAAGAGCACTTGTGTGATATAATCATAGTGTAAATTGTATAATTAAAATTACTGATAAAATGTAAGATTAATATAAAATGTATACAATATGTATTGCATGTATGGATTATAAAAGGGATTAGCCAGTCTGTTGGCAGTTATCTTTTGTAGTGGCAAAATAAACAGTGGAGGTATATATTTATAGCTTGCCACTTTTGTTGTAGTTTTGATTCATCACAAAGAAAGAGTGCTTTCGAGTGTGAAATTTCACAATCATCTAACTTAAAGAGTGCTTACTAATGATTTATGAGTACTAGAGACTACAGTTTTATCATATTTAGGTTTTTTTCTAGTATATCATAAGGAAGTTTTACATTTCTGCTGCTTTTAACATAAATGTGGCTCTCAAAGCTACCTTTCAGTGTCATTCAACCCTTTATGTTTTGTCCACTGTGTTAACTTTTTTCCTCATTTGTAAATAATGCCTTAGTTGAGTCAAATATTACCTTCCCTCAAACTACAATGAAACTTTGCTAAATTAAATTCATGTTTAGCAAATAAATGCCTAAGGCTTTTGTTGACTATAGCATTTGAATGGTGAGTTTTTGCCTGGAAAATTTCTTTCAAGTGTTAAATGAGGGTGCAGTCACCTTAGATCACAGAGAGGCACTGGGGTCTGGCTAGGACTCAGTATTGGAATGAAATTACGGGGGCTCTCTCCATCTTTAATGTGCATAGCACGTTTTTTTCTAGAGCTACATATTTACTCAAAGGTTCTCCCTTAGTGGACTGCCCATGCCAAACTTCAGTGAAAAAGTCTTAAAGGAGTAAAAAAGTAATCTTGCCTTTATTTGCTAACCAGGATGCCCCATTCGCACCCTCCCAGACCTCCTTCGCCAACCAGAAGAGAAGCAGTAGCACTGACTTTTGTTGACACTTACACATGCTAGGAACTGGGGTACAAAAATGAAGATTCGAAGATGCATGTTTCCTGCTCTCAAGGATCTTCAAAGGTAGGATGAGTATATGAAATGGATTTAAACTATGTAAAGTGACTTTTCTTTCATGCCAATCAATGTCCCTGAGAGTATGAGGTGGAGATTCAACCCACTGAGCAAGACTGCAGAAGGGAAATCTCACCTTCATTGAGTTCCTACTATGTGCAAGACACTTGCTTACAATATGCCCTTTAACCGTGTGAGCTAAGGTTGTTAGGAACAGATAAGACTGAGGAATTGAAGTTCATCTGAAACTCTAATATGCCTGTTTCTATGAATTTCGAGTGTGAAATTTCACAATTATCTAACTTAAAGTCAGTGGTCAAAAATGGTTACTTTAGGGAACATAGAAGCATAGTTGGGTTTGAGTATGATGACTGGGAAGGGAGGAGAAGTGGAGAGCCAGTGAATATGATTCTTGCAACTTAAAGTGAAATAGATTGATTAAACACTGATTATATTCCAAAAATTAGGGAAAATCTATTTACTTGAGAGAACTAAAGTTGAATGCTATGAAACCCTAATGATTCCTACTTCATCCTGCATTGACCTGAGTGCTGGATGTGTCTACCTCGACAGGCAACGTTTTAAAAAATTCTTTGGAGGCAATCTGTTATTTAATTGATCTGCATATTTATGTTCGCTCCTATTCACTGTTATTTACTATTCACCAAGGCTGCCAACTTTTACAGTCTTGGTATAAATGTTTGTTCCTAAACCTTTGCAGATAGATGTGTCTTATGTAACAGTTATGGAGTCCATTAACATGAAGCACTAAAGCACAAAAAAGAAATGAAAGAGATTTATAAGCATATGAAATGCCCTCACCAGAGACAGTTGAAATAATAAATCCAAAGTCAAAGGAAAATTTGTGAAGTTACTACAAGCAGATTTATCTACTTCAAAACATGTTTTGTGGGACTGAATCATACCATCTATTATGCTTAATTTAAAAGGTAAAATATACAAATTGACTCTCATTTATTGGTTTAACGATACCTCACTGTATTAAAGGAAACCTTACTATTGTAGAAGAGAGAAATCTCACTTTAAATACTTCTCTGTCATTTGCATTCTTGGGGATAGAAATTGCGTTAATGATTTTTCTTTAAAAATTGGAAATTTGGGAAAGCTTAAAATATTTGTATTTTTAAGTGACGTTAAAAGACTTCCAGCACTACTGTTTCACAAAAATACCCAGTTATGAGCCCAAGCGCTGGTAGCAACAGTAGTCTAGAGGGCAACTTTTCCTTGGCTGCAACTTGAGATATAATTAGTATCTTCAGAAACAACATCATCCCCCCCACCAAAAAAGAAAGTTGACAAAGTAAAATGGTGGCATCTATTTCCTCGTTAAAACATCAGATTGACAAAGTCCATGTACTACTCTGTTTCAAAAAGTTGCAGCTCTTTTAAACACTGGCATTCTTATCATTTTGTGCGTTCAGTGCTGGTCACTGGCTAACAGTGTCTGCATGGATTTCTCCTTGAATATCTTTCTTCCATCAACTGATAAGCCAGTCTCTCCTAGGATTTCTGGTCAAGAGCACTGCTCAAAAAAGAAAGCTGGTAGTACATATTTGAAATTGTTGCAGACAACATTCCTTCTCTTCTTGTTCAGTTTGTTTGTTTCTATTTGAAGGTAAGTCTAAAGGCTATTTACTGAGCTTTCAGGTTGAGATGGCCCCAGCACCAGAGTGGGAGTTTAATATGCTTTCCTTGGAGAAGAAAGACACTGACATTGTAAATCTAGCCTGTATTTGCTGTCGTAGGGCTAATCCCTGGCCATAAAATTAGAGTCAAATATAAAATAAACGGCAAGCCACTGTTTTCACATCAATCTATACAAACAAGCTAATGTATTATTTTAGGAGTGAAAACAAAATTCTTAATTGCTCCCTAAACATGTGGTAAAATTCCTGTATGTACAAATTTATTTTTACAATAAAAATGTTAAAACTCAAGAAAAGAGAAGGAAAAAATCATCAAAGTCCTAATCTCCCCAAATAAATACCTTTAATGCTTTGTTGTTTTTCCTTTCAGCCTTTTGGTTATTCTGCTCATCCAACTTTGCATTTTATTTTCTCATTGAGTTCAATTAATAGAATGGTCTCTGGGATGTCTTTTATGATGATCTGTAAGTTATGAGTTTAAAACACGTTTTTGGAAGACATGAGATGGTTTACAGAAATGAAAAACTGTTAAATATTGTCTCTCCTGCCACAACAAAAACATTGTTCAAAAGAAAAGATTTTTGAATCTTGTAACCACGGCACAGTCATTTTCAAAAGTACCAACTGAAAATCGAATTTGAAAAGAAAGTGGGAAGAAGGAAAAAGAATCCCCAGCCCAGGCAGGCACAGGTGTGGAGAGTCATGCATTTCTCAGGTAAGCCCTGTGCGCTCACCTGCTCTCGGGATGATACCAGCTCCTTGCAAACAAACCTCAGCACTCCCTCTGTGCTGCTGCCCCCGACCAGGCCCAGCTTTAATCCAGCGCCTCTCAACTGGACAGATAAGAATGGTGATGGCTGGGGAAGGGAAACAACTCTGTGCAGGGCTGGCTCTGTCACCAGCAGCCTGAAGGGGAGCAGCCCCTCAGGGCTGCCAGGAGGGCACTTCCCTGCAGCGGTGGCCACACTCAGTCTGTTCTCAAGCATAAGCCAGGTGAAAGTTTTGAAATAAGGGAGAAGGGAGGATTTTTACCTCTCTTTCTACGAAGGGCCCATCATAAACTCATGTGAATGATCTGAAAAGCCCCTAAGATTTCATTCAATGAGGGAGCATGCCAGAGACACTTGAAAACTATGACATTTTCAGTAACAGGAGCCAATAGAGTCCTTTGAGGCTTAATGTAGGTCCTGGAATTCTAGACTCTTGAGGCTTGGAGGGGCTTTTTTTTTTTTTTTTGCGGTACGCAGGCCTCTCACTGTTGCGGCCTCTCCCATTGCGGAGCACAGGCTCCGGACGTGCAGGCTCAGCGGCCATGGCTTATGGGCCCAGCCGCTCCACGGCATGTGGGATCTTCCCGGACCGGGGCACGAACCCGTGTCCCCTGCATCGGCAGGCGGACTCTCAACCACTGCGCCACCAGGGAAGCCCTGGAGGGGCCTTTTGAAGGTAATATTTCTGTTATGAGTGGATTACTTTTAAGCTACAATTTAAAAAACCTAAGGAGCTTATTCATTTCATCATGAAGTGGTTATTGAAAAGTTCTGCCTTCAACTACAGTAGTGCAAAAATCGTTTTTCAATTTTTCTGAATTTCAAGAAAAACAGCGGGAAATTATTAATCACAATGATGGTGTGTTTGCCTTGTTAAGAAGGTTGGTATTGTACTTGGAATTTCTGTATCATCACTGAATCCTTAATTATTATGTCAGTTCTGAATTTACCTCCTGTGTGTGATGGATTGTTTAGTGACAACAGATCCTGTCCCCCTGCCCCTCCCCCACGCCCACATCCCAGGAGGCACTCCCTTTTTTAGTGTGACTTTGGGGCTCATCTCATCCAGAGGTAATGTCCATTTCTCCACTCTCTTGAATTTGGACTGGCCTTGTTTGCTTTGACCAATAGAACGTGGTGAAAGTGAGGTGACTTGAGTTCCTACATGGCCTTGCAGTGCTGCCCGCACTTTCCGGAGCACTGGGAGAGATGGGTCTCTGTCAACCTGAGGCAGTGAATCTAGCCTACAGGAGACTGAGAGACCGATGGAGCAGAATCAGGCAACCACAGCCAGTACCAATGACCAGACACATGAGGGAGGCCAACTTAGACTGCCCGCCCAGCCAACCAGCCAGCTGCATGCAGCTGTGTGGGTGAACAAAAACAAGACCAGCAGAGGAATTGCCCAGCCAACTCACAGAAGAATGAGAGATAATAAGTTGTTGTTTGAAGGCACTAAGTTTTGGGGGTGATTTGTTACACAGTACTAGATAACTGATACAACCCATCAAACCTTTTAATCTGTAATTATGATATAGGAGCTCATTTGCTTAAGGGAATCCTTTGTAATTCCTCTGCAATTTTCTGTTGTTCCTCAGGTAGAGAGACAGGCTCCCTGTGTAAGGAAAACTATTCACTTTCTTCCTCTTCTTCTTTTTTTTTTACTATTTTAAAAATTGAAGTATAGTTCATTTACAATGTTGTTTTAGTTTCAGGTGTATAGCAAAGTGATTCAGATATATGTATATATATTATTTTTCAGATTCTTTTCCATTATAGGTTATTATAAGATATTGAATATAGTTCCCTGTACTATACAGTAGGTCCTTGTTGTTTATCATTTTATATATAGTAGTGTGTAAGTCCAAACTCTTAATTTGTCTTTCTTAATAAAAGAATACTCCGATCTTCCAAGGTTAGTAATAGAGAGAGAATGTCAGGTAGGAAGGGCTACTCCTCCCCTTCTCTCTCATCACTGTCACCACCTTAGCATGGATACAGACCCATTACCAGGGAAAGCTGGACCTAGACACACACAAACACACACATGTGCACACACATACACATGCACGACACACATATATACGTATATAAAACCGAAGGTCACACAGCTAATAAGGGTGGATCTTGCATTCAAGCCCAGCAGACTGGCTCCGGAGTCTGTACTGTTAACGACTGTACTCCACTGTCACAGAGAGTCATGTATGGTGTCTCCTAGATGTGGCTATCTTAGGAGCCCCTCAGGTACCAAGCCATTCTAGCAGATTCCCTGCTGCATTAACTCCTTATCTATCTCCCAGCCTGCCTCCCTGGCCAGACACTGTTTTCCCTCCACCATCCAGGAACATCCTCCTGTCTAGACTCCCAGAACCCAGGCCCAAAGATGGGAACTCCTTCATCCCAGATGAGTAATGTGGGGAGTTCCCATTCCCTTTAGGGTGGGGTGGATATTGCAGATGCCTCACTCAACACCCTTTCTAACTTCCCTCTAGTGTTCTTTCTTGTTCTGGGAGGCTGGAATGCTAAAACTACATTCCCCAAGACTCCCTTGTAGGTAGTCTCAGCATGTGACCTGTCTTTCAGCAAGAAGACACACTGCTTAGGATTAGGAGACAGAGATGACCAGTGTGAGTACTGGCTCTGCAAAGAGAGATCAAATCTGACAAGTGTCATGAGTGAGGCACCTGGACTTCCTGGTTCAGCTTCACTGGAGGTTTTGGAGTCCATCCCTGGTGTCCAGGGTGTGGCAAATGGCAGTGGCAGGGAAGTTTCACGAACAGTCCAGTGCAGTGGTTGGCCATTTCTCGTGGCTGCTTTGAAACTCGCTAACAACCAAGCCCAGTTCTCTAGCCTCTCCAGAAATTCTATCAAATACCTAATACCTGGTTCAAATAGCAACTGTTGGGTCAGGGATAGGCTGAGCCAGCAACAAAAAGTCGACCCACAGAGACCTCAGGTCCTACCAAAAATGAAGGAAAGAATCCACATCTGGAGAGCAAGGTCAAGTTGGTTGAAGAAGGAAAGAAGCCAGGATACCAGGTCCAAATTGAGCTATCTAGACAGCATTTAACTGAGTCAGGAACCCTGGCCTCCTACCACAGGCTTGCCATATACTCATTTTAGTGGCACAATATATAGGACATGTCTTAAATATAATCGGTGACCTTTTCCTCCTGTGGCATGAGGAAATGAGGAATGATATCTCCTACCCAGATATCAGAGAGGTTTTTAGAGATTATTCTTTGGATCTCTCACCTTAAGAATGAAATAACTTTCACTCTGAATAAGCTAATGTCAGATCAAGAATTCGTTTTGGTTTAAGATATAAAATAAATCAAAGGTAATTTGTTTCAGTCAGCCAGTATATCATTAAAAAATGTTCCATTCCAAGTGTTACTTTATAAGTAAGATAAAGTAGAGCCAATGGGAAGAAACAAAAGCAAACCAAAGTCAAGTTATTGCTTCTGATGAGGTAAACCCTGTCGGGAGGAATTGTCAAGGACCAGCTTTTCTCTGATTGACAGGTGGGGGTGGGATTTTGGGAGGGGAGGGAACCTTATGGGGTGAAGGAGTGTACTGCTGCAAAACACAGCTTGTTTGTCTAGGTGTAGCACTGAACCACAACTCAATCCCCATGGCATCCACCTTGGGAGAAGCCCAGGCACTTGACCAGCAGTGAGGGACCTTTTTACATCATGCCTGGCATTGGCTGCATCTCCCTGAAGGGAGAATGCCCAGACTTTGAGAATGTCATTCCTTAGGGCTTCCCCTTTATCCTCTTTGCCCATAACAGTGCAACAAATATGCTTCAAAAAAAATAATATATTTGACTGAAGATTTTTCATAAACTCTTTCCTCTTGCCCACATTCTTCTAGCAAATTCTGAGATGCCATTTGCAATGCCCAGTGGCCCAGGTATCTGACACTGACTCTTTTAACAGGTCTTTTTGTGAAACTTAGAGGAGGGAGGCCTAAGAGGAAGTGCAGGGTGTTACAGATGACAGTCGTTTGGCACTTTCCACATTTTAATTCCTGCTTCTTTAGTGAAAAAGTCCTTGCTTTGAGGGACCATCTCCTTTCAGTTGTTCACACGATGAGCCATACATGTTAACTGCATGGCTGTAGATTGCAGTAGATTTCAGCTGTCCTACAGGAATCTATAGATTAATGTGCATCTAAAATATAATATAGACTTTGGTTGTTTATGTAAAATATAAAAGGGGGACTGATCAGGGTTTGTTTATATCAAACACTCAATAAAATGTCATTGATTATTTTCAACTTTTATTACTGCATATGTCGATGTCAGGGTTTTTTCCTGGAACCGTCTCTCCCGTTATTTGTTTGATTGCCCTTTAAGGGGGATTTAGTCTACATTTATCCTTTTCCACCTAGTCGTTTCTGTTTTCTCTGTTGGAAGTTGAAACGTATAATATCACGTACAGTAAATTAAAGTTTTTCTGTTCTCACCTCCTTTTTTAAACATTCCTTCCCTTTAAAATTCGGTGCCTCTGGTTATTACCTCATGGTTTCATCTGATATGGCTACTTCAGCTGATTAGAGTGGTTATTTATATTAAAAGTATCATAGTTATCTTTATCATATAATCTTGAATTATATACTTTACAAAATTTGTACAATGTTTTTAATGGAGTAGAAAAAATCACAATAGAGTTTCCTAGATGATATAACAGATTGAACACATTTGCTTAATTTTGCTGAAACCCTATGAAAACTACAGTAAAGTGATTTAAAATAAAAGACAAACTCATCAGGGCCAGGTGGATGCAACAGGAGATAACAACAATTTTGCAAATTGGAAAGCAGATGTACAGCAGGCATCTTTAAAAATGCAGGAAACTAAATTCTAAACCTGGACTGGAGAAAGCGGAGAACAACCTGATTTCTATGCACAGTCGGTCCCCAGAAGGCAGTGCAAGGACTTCTGGAAGAGCCGGCCCCCTCCCAGCCCCACAATGCACTGGAGGTTTCTTCCCTGCAGAGGGGAAACTGAGGCTATCTGGATTGGCGGGTGCCAGGCAGTGCTAAGGGCAGGGCTACCATATCAAAACAGGGAAATGATGCAAATGTTTGCGCTCTGAATGATGATTCCTTTCAGCTTTTTTCATATTTAACTCCCAGAATACAGGAAGCCAGATGTTGACCTTCTAGACAGGAGAAAGAGAAAAGTATTCCAGCTGGAAACTGCCCAGCCCTAAGGGAAAGACCTAAACCTACCGACATCCAAAGTTCCCCAACAAACAACCTCAGCCAGATCATTTTACAGTGAAGTGCAATATGGATAAGCCCAAACCAAACATCTCAAAACTTCCAATCAGCTTTCTGGTTCCCCATATTAAACATAAGTAGACAGTCAAGGATTGCCACATATCTGCGGGATGTCATGAACCTTGAAGGTAGAAGCTAACATGAACCAACAGGGAAAAAGGCAATTTGGAGAAATTGGAAGCAATGCAGAGAAAAGAAAACAACAACAAAAAAAACAGAACACTAAAAAGATCATTAATATCCTCAGAGAGTTGAGAAGACACTGCATTTAGGAAACAAATGCTATTAGGCAAAAACAAACAAACAAAAACCCCTGAAAACCCAAGCACTTTCAAAGAACAAAAACCAGTTTTTAGCAATTAAAAGCATAATAGCAGAAATGGTATTAGGGATGGAATTAGAAATGTTGAAGAAAAAGTTGAATAAATTTTCTAAGAAAAAAAGACAAAGAAGGGGAAGAAAGCATCAAAAAGAAGTTCAAAAAAATTTCCCAGAATTGAAGAACATGAATCTTGACTGAATGGGCCCACTAGATGTCCAGCATCACAAATCACAGTGATCCACATCAAAAGACGTCATGCAAAAATTTCAAAATAGGAGTAAGATTCTACAAGTTTCAACAAAGGAAAAACAAGTCGTATGCAAAGGATCAGGGATCAGAATTATTTCAGACTTCTCACCTGCATCACTGGAAGCTAAAAGACAATGGAGGAATGACTCCAAACTCTGCAGGAAAATTACTTCCAGCCTGGAATGCATTGTCAGCCAAAATATCAGCCAAGCGTGGAATAAAGACATTTTCAGACATGAAAGTTCGAAAGAATTTTACCTCCCATGCACTGTTTCTCAGGAAGCTCCTGGAGACTGTGTTCCACCAAAGCAAGGGAGTAAATAAGCCAAGAAAGAGGAAGACATGGTACACGGTGCTCGGAGCTGGATCACAGGAGCTGGTGACAGGAGTCCTCAGGATAAATGGAAACAGGAGGACATCTGCACACCAGGTGAGTAGTGAAAACAGTCCTGACTGGAGCAGCGTGACTCAAGAAATAGAAGTGGTCCTTTATGCTTTCCTTTTTTCCTCATGAGCCTGTTAGAGGCTCTGTTGCATCGAGACAAGGGAGTACATCAAGCATGAGACCAGGAGACCCGGAATCTAGACTTGGAGATCGGCAAAGGCGGGTCAAGGATGACAGCCAAGGGAGAATGGAGAGCTCCAGGAGGGAGGTCTAAAGACAAAAACCAAAACCAAATCTATAGATAGATAGATTATAGCTATAAATATGTCAGTAAAATGTTTTAAAAGGCTTTTGGAAGATGTCAAAGGAATGAATAAGAAACTAAGCGAAGAAAGTAAGCAAATGAAAAATAAAGGCAGTTATTAATTTCAGGAGAAACAAAGATTATACAACGTTGAATATATTTAAACAAAAATTGTACTATAATGACACAGAGTGGATGTGAGCTGTGAAACAGTTGGATGGTGGTGTAAGAAAACTAAACCCTCCACAACCATAAGAGAAAGTCAGGTGATAATGTCTAAAACAAGGGAAGCAAAGATAGCATAATTTTATATTTAGTATTACTACATAGTAGTTAGGAGTGAAGTGTCATGATGCTTCCAACTTTTTAAATAATTTATCTAAAGTGTATGTATAGTTTTATATGTATATATTTATTTGACATTTCTTTCATAATGAAAAATTAGGGATAAAAGTCTATGATATAGAAAATGATGATGTATAAACACTGAAAGCAACAGATCAGAGAGGAGCTCCCTGGATACGAAGACTAGGGCTGTGGTGAGAGGCGGGTCAGGGGGTGGTGTTTTTTGGTGAGAAGGCTTTTAGTTGTTACTTTTTGACTCTCTAAGCTCTGAGCCTGCTTCACTTAGAAAAAATTAAAAATTTATTTAGAAAGGAAAGGAAAGAAGGACTCACAGTCCAATTACATTCTACCCCTACTAGTTTCATGACCATGGGCAAGTCCTTATCCATAGAAGACCATGGGGTTCTGAACTATTGTATGAAAAATGTTCAACTACACCCTCTACTTCAAGTCAAAACTGCTGATTCTTTTATCAGACACAAGCTTATTTGTTTATTTAAACTTTATCTTTCTTCATTACTCTAAATTTTGTATGTCTAAAGGTCTAAAACTTTTTCCAGATTATCAAATTTCGTCGAATAGAAAAATAATTCTTAATAAACATTACAAAAAGGATTTAGCTGTCACAAAAATGTGCAGTTAGACTTGAGTTTATCCTCTTCACTGTCAACAAGAAACCTGGTCTTCCTAGATTCCTGGTCTCTGACATGGAAAAAAATATGGAGCATGTGTAACAAAAATAGCTCAAATATAGAATCACTTGGGGAATAATTTGGACTTACATAGTTAAACGAAAAATCTCCAAAGTCATATTTGCCAGAATTACATCCAAGAACAACGTTTTATTTAGCAACTAACTGAGATGAATAGCAGCTTCAGTAGCTCTAAGCAAAGGCTCTATTCATCAAATTTAAGGACACAGGCAAAGGAAATTGATTCATTTCTGGACCTGATTGAGTTTCCACAGTTAGATGCATTGGAGGGAGACAGGGCCTGAATGCTTCAATTCTGTGGTCATTGCCTGCATGTAATCTGGTCTGGAACACCCCACCCTTGTGTCCTCAAGTCCAGCCAGGCTCCCCCCATGGAAGAGGCTCTTATCTCCATGCCACTTTTAGAATAATCAATGAGATCTTTAATAACTATCTGAGATCTTTCAACGGAAGTACAGCTTTCTCTCAGGAGATGCCGGTGTGCCTGAAACAGCAGAAGCATGAAATATTGGAATACCTCGTGGAAGGGAGGGCCTTGCGCTTAGTTGGTGCTCTATCAATGCTTGTTAAATCAATTGAAGGTCTCATGTTAAACTTATTATGTTTGACACAGTTGGAAGACTTATTTTCACCTCCTCCCTATCATCCTGAGAGGCTGCTTGGGAGCCAGAAGAGCTTACTGCGGTGGCATGTTATCACTGCCACTTCCATAGTTCTTTTGAGTATTTGAGTCATACTGGCTCAGTGTCTCAGCTTACGTCTGGAGGGTAAAGCTCTGTGAAGGGAGATTCAAAAAGGCTAAGGATAGTTATATTTACTTATTATAATAGTAATGAAAATGTTAAGCTTTTTGGAAATCAACTTGCTGACTCATGCTAGTCAGCGATCTCTCTTGATACATACATGTCTCAAATTAATTAGAAATGAGAAAATGAACTATTCAGGTATGTAACTGAGTATAAAACCTCAAAGTATGGAGTTTATGAGGTGTCCTTGGTTACTTGCAACTACAATGGAAGTTACTCAGAAGCATGTGTTGGTTACTTGGTTACTCAGAAGCATGTGTTTTGAATCTGGCCCTCAACTCAAGAATTTATGATGAGCTTACAGAATTTGGGGAGCTGAAGTGTTTGCTGCTGGGCACTCCAAGTGTGTTTAGCAACAAAACTAAACCAGTTTCACCACAATAAGAACACACGTGCTGGCTAGACTGAGCTGTTGTAATTTTTCTTGAAACTCATAACAACTACATATGTCTAGTTCATGTGAGAGGATTTTATTGCAAATTACTAAATAGTGGATAATGAATAATTTTACCACAGGCTTTTATTACTAGATGTCCAGAATCTCACATTGGCATGAAATGACTATGGCATTCTAAAGCAAAATATATATATATATATATATATTTTTTTTTTTTTTTTTTTTTTTTTTGCGGTACGCGGGCCTCCCACTGTTGTGGCCTCTCCCGTTGTGGAGCACAGGCTCCGGACGCGCAGGCTCAGCGGCCATGGCTCACGGGCCCAGCCGCTCCGCGGCATGTGGGATCTTCCCGGACCGGGGCACAAACCCGTGTCCCCTGCATCAGCAGGCGGACTCTCAACCACTGCGCCACCAGGGAAGCCCTAGAGTTATATTTATATAGTCCAGATTATTTGTGAAATCCTATAAACCCTCAATTCTCTTGTATTTTATCCTTTAAAATGTTTCAAGAAATTATCAGCTAGTATACTTGGAGGAGATAGTGTAGAGATATAAAATCAGAGAAAAGAGACTATTTACTAGCCTCATAAATATGTTATAAAAATCCTAATGATTTCATCATACTTCCTTTGTTTATTACCACATTCTTTCCAAATTCCTATGGGACTGCTTATGGTATGAGAGAAAGAAAGAAAAAGAGAGGAAGAGAGAGATCTTTTGATCTCTGGGTAGTATTTCCTGACTCCTTTAGCATGCGGATGATTTTATGTTATTTTGTATTGTTAAGTCAAATTTCCCATTTTCCTTATCTGAACTAGACTGAAGCCAGATTGAAATTTGGGAGGGTATTTTTCACTAAGAGGGAAATTAAACGTTAAGCCATTGCAACCATAAATCCTGTTCACGTTTCCTTCAACTAAAGATGTTTTTACTCCTCCAGCCCATATTTTTATCATTACTCTGTTGAATATATTGTGAAAATCTGCTCCACAGAAGATAGATATACCACAAGTAACCATGTATCATTTGTGCCTGTTGGGCATTTAAAATACTCACATCTCTGTCTCCTGTCCATGAAGAATTTGTGAGATGTATTTTATCTTCCTCCCCGTGGGTCAATTATCTAATGAGACTTGATACCCTAAATAAAATTTTAAGATGTTGCCTACTTATTGGGATAAGAATTATCTATTTTAATTCTTTGCTTGCAAAATATGAAATAATTAAAAATAGAACTTTGTGAGTACATTTATAGCAACGTGGATCTTACAAAAGTATGAAAGGAAGCTTTCAGTTTTCTTACTGAGTGTACGTTTTAAGGACTGTTACCTCAGTAACAATTATAGCTAGCATTTTATCACTGTTACATGATATAAATATGTAATAAACAATACCTGATTTTGTTTCTACAATAACCCTGTGAAATAGATGGTACAAACGTTATCAGCCTTATTTTACAGATAAATAAGCCTCAGGAAACTGAGGCAAGAGGGATTTTAAGTTACTTGCCCATAGTGAAATAGCTAATAAGTACTAAAATCAGGACTCAATCTCTGGTCCTCTTCCTCCTAGTTCCGTATTTCTTTTTCCCTTCATAAAAAAAATGAGGTGAAATTCACATAACATGAAATTAACTATTTTAATGTATGTGATTAAATAACATTTAGTCCATTCACAATACTGTGCAATTATTACCTCTTTCTAGTTTCAAAACATTTTCATCACCCCAAAAGGAAACTCTGTACCCATTAAGCTGGCAACCACCAGCCCCTGGCAACCACTAACTAATACAGTTTCCGTCTCTATAGATTTACCTGAACTGGATATTTCATATAAATGAAATCATATAATATGTGACCTTTTGTGTCTGGCTTCTTTCACTTGGTATAATGTTTTTGAGGTTCTTCCACATTGTACTTTATTCCTTTTTATGGATGAGTAATAGTCCATGTTTTGCATGCACTACAATTTCTTTACTCATGGATGGATGTTTGAATTGTTTCCACTTTTTGGTTTTTGTTAACAGTGGTGCTGAGAACATCTGGACATCTGTTCAAATAATGCTAATTATTGTTAATGAATATTTGGATTGTTTCCATTTTGGAGCCATTATGAATAATGCTGCTATGAACATTCATGTTCAGGTTTTTGTGTGAGCATATGTTTGAATTCTCTTGTGTACATACCTAGGAGTGGAAATGCTGGGTCGTATGATAATTCTATATTCAACTTTTTGAGGAACTGCCAAACTGTGTTCCACAGCAGCTGTACCATTTTATATTCCCACCAGAAATGTATGAAGGTTCTAATTTATCCACATCCTCACTGACACTTTTTATTTTCTGGTTTTGTTTTTTATTTAATAATAGCCATCCTAGTGAGTGTGACGTGGTATCTCATTGTAGTTTTTTTTTTTTTTTCTCATTGTAGTTTTGACTTGCATTTCCCTAATGACTAATGATGTTGAACATCTTTTCATATGCTTACTGCTTTCCAGGAGAGCCTGGGAGGCCCCAAGGAGGGAACAATCGTGTTGGATGTGCTAGGCTGAATAACGCTCCCCCCCACAAATGTCCACATTCTAATCCCAGTACCTGTGAATATGTTATCTTACATAGCAAAAAGGGACATTGCAGGTAAGATTAAGTTAAGGATCTTGAGACGGGGAAAATTATCCTGGCGGGTGCAATGTAATCACAAGATCCTTACGAGAGGGAGGCAGGTGAGCAGAATCAGTGAAGATGTTGTGATGATCTTGCACTGCCGGCTTGGAAGAGGGAGGTAAAGGCTGCAAGTCGAGGAGTGCCCATGGCCTTCAGAGGTTGGCGAAAGCGAGAAAATGGATTCTCCCCTAGAGCTTCTAGGAAGAACCAACCCTGCTGACACCTTGATTTTGCTCATCAGACCCATTTTGGACTTCTGACATCCAGAACTGTAAGGTAATACTTTCTCATTGTTTTAAGCCAGAGTTTGCGGTCACTTGTTGCAGCAGCACTTGGGAACTAACAGTGGGGATGGAGGCAGGGATGACGGAAGGCCATGCCCTGCATCTCCTGTACCCCAAGTGGGCCCAGCAACAGCAGGACACCGGAAGTAGAGGTTAAGGAGCCACACGCAGGCACAAGAAAAGCCCCAGCTGACTGTGTGGACTGGGCACCAAGGGCCCAGTGGGCTCCCAACCCAGTGCCCTGGTGTGACAGGAGCACCCCAGAACTTCCTGTCGTAGTCCTAGGGAAGGCTGGAAGCTCCCTCCAAGTGACATTAAATTTCTGTCACCCAGCCTAAGTGAGCACTTAAAATATAAATAAAGGAAGTGATTATTCTTGCCCTGAGCTTGGTAGCTGAAATTGCAACTCTCTATGTAAGGTTCGTTCTCACAACCCAATGAGGTAAGTATGCCTCATTATCAATTTAATTTGCTCCTGAAAATGTGCCAGATAGAGGAATTTTGGAATGAGTGAGACTATGTTTTATTTTCTTAAATCTAAAAAAATAATTCCAGGCTTACCCAAAAATGCAATTAGTTTGCTCCAGATATCACAGAACATCTTAAACATCTAGATAACAATCCGTCAAGGATTTCTGCCTCCTATAAAGCCTAAAGAACACCAATCGTCTAATTATTAAACACATCAGTGGGTGTTTTGTGTTTGATACACAATACTGTCCAGTATTCCATACCGACTCTATTTTCATTCTACACTGAAATGAACTGTAATGAAAATAAGCAAAACACATATATGTTAAAGATACAAAATGAATGCAAATATCACAAAATGCAACCCTCTAGGCGAATGGCTGAGATATGACTGTGGCTCAGGTGTGCAACTTTACTTTTTCTCCATGAGAATTCCTCAAAACTTGGGTGATCATATAATTCAGGGTCAAGTTTTTGTGAGTAAAAGAACCGTTAATAACTATGTTGGGTTAATAGCTGAAACGGGAACTATCTGGGGCAAAGTGAGATATATAGTCATTCTACTTAAAGCAATTTTGCAACTTGGAGAGTGAATTTTGCAAGTTTTATGGGAAATATTTGGATAGTAAGAGTTCAGTGTTTTCTTAGGCCTGTTTTTCAGACAAGAGAAGCTAGTACTCAAAGACTGTAGGCGCTTGCCCAGAGTGCCGCAGTAATTTCACCCGTTGTGTAGGAATTCAAACCCAGGTCTGTGTGCTTCACACTGTGGTATTTGTGAGTGGGTTCAAAGACTTTAGACTTGGACCTCCTTTCTGAGGCCCCAGAGAACTTGTTCCACCCCCAAAACAGGCATGGAGGGCCCAGGGAACTCCTTCCCATCCCCTAACTCACAACCTCTGGTGCGGGCGGGAGCCACTTGGAATGGTCCTTCATCTTAAGTGCCTGGGTGTACTTCAGGGGCTTCCCTGCAGCAGGGGAGATGGGACACAGGCATCCCACTGTCATTCATTTATTCTTTTTAAAACATTTTTTTATTGAAGTACAGTTGATTTACAATGTTTCAGGTGTACAGCAAAGCGATTCACTATATATATCCATATGTATTCTTTTTCGGTCTCTTTTCCATTATAGGTCACTACAACATGTTGAATAGAGTTCCCTGTGCTATATAGTAGGACCTTGTTATTTATCTATTTTATATTTATCTATTTTATATATAGTAGTGTGTATCTTGTTAATCTTGTTAATGCCAAATTCCTAATTTATCCCCCCCCCCACTTTCCCCTTTGGTCACTTTGGTCACCATAAGTTTGTTTTCAATGTCTGTGAGTCTATTTCTGTTTTATAACTAAGTTCATTTGTATCTTTTTTTTAGATTCCACATATAAATGATATCAAATGGTATTTGTTTTCATCTGTCTGACTTATTCACTTAGTGTGATAATCTCTAGGTCCATCCATGTTGCTGCAAATGGCATTATTTCATTCTTTTTCATGGCTGAGTAATATTGCATTTTATATATGTACCACATCTTCTTTATCCATTCATCTGTCAATGGATATTTAAGTTACTTCCATGTCTTGGCTATTGTAAATAGTGCTGCAAAGGATATTGGGGTGCATGTATCTTTTTTTTTAATCTGTATTGGAGTATAATTGCTTTATTGGAGTATAATTGCTTTACAATGGTGTGTTAGTTCTGTTGTATAACAAAGTGAATCAGCTATATGTATACATACATCCCTATATCCCCTCCCTCTTGCTTCTCCCTCCCACCCTCCCTATCCCACCCCTCTAGGTGGTCACAAAGCACTGAGCTGATCTCCCTGTGCTATGTGGCTGCTTCCCACTAGCTATCTATTTTACATTTGGTAGTATATATATGTCCACGCCACTCTCTCACTTCGTCCCAGCTTACCCTTCCCTCTCCCCATGTCGCCAAGTCCATTCTCTACATCTGCGTCTTTATTCCTGTCCTGACCCTAGGTTCTTCAGAACCTTTTTTTTTTTTTTTTTAAGATTCCATATATATGTGTTAGCATACAGTATTTGTTTTTCTCTTTCTGTGGGGTGCATGTATCTTTTCGAATTAGAGTTTTCTCTGGATATATGCCCAGGAATGGGATTGCAGGATTGTATGGTAGCTCTATTTTTAGTTTTGTAAGGTACCTCCATACTGTTTTCCATAGTGGCTGCACCAATTTACATTCTCCCCAACAGTGTAGGAGGTTCCCTTTTCTCCATACCCTGTCATTCATTCTTTCAACTGATGCCTATTGCTTTTAACCATGATTCTTTTCATGACCCCTGTATTCGTTTCCTCAGGTTGCTCTGACAAAGTACCACAAACTGGATGGCTTAAAACAATAGAAATGTATTCTTTCATGGTTCAGGGCCCAGAAATCTGAAATCAAGGTTTCAGCAGGGTCATGCTCCCTTCAAAGGCTCTAGGGGAGAATCCTTCCTGCTTCTTCCAGCTTCTGGTGGCTCCTGGTGTTTCTTGACTTCTGGCAGCATAACTCCAGTCTCTGGTTCCATCTTCCCATGGCCGTCTTTCTGTGTGTCATTGTCTCCACATGGCCTTCTTATAGGGACACCAGTCATTGGATTTAGGACCCACTCTAATCCAATATGACCTTATCTTAACTTAAATACTTACATCTGCAAAGACCTCCTTTACAAATAAGATCACACTGTGAGCTTTCAAGTGGACATGAATTTCGTGGGACACTATTCAACCCAGCACAACTCCCCCTTTGACTTCTCACAGAATCACCACTTCTGTGCTCTTGCCAAGGCATGATCAAGAGTTAAACACCACTGGAATATCCATATGGGAAGAGTCTTGAGTGCCACAGTCTGGTGGTAAAAGATGGGGTGGGGGGCAGGGCTAGGGGCCTTGTCTTGAAGCCATGTTTGCACAGCTCTTTTTATGAGATTGGAGAAAAGTCCATTTCCTTTTCAATGAATAGGGGTTAAAGGGTGGGAAGTTCTCATGGAAATTTGGGAGCCTTAGAACTATCCAGAGACACTTCTTGCCATCACTGCTATCAGAGGAGGTCTTTAGAACGAAGAATTTTTCTCCACCTTATTTTTTAAAAAATCAATCTTTAAACCAATTGGTTGAGTTGAATGGATATTACTTGAGCGATTTGATTTTTAGAGTTAAGGAATTTGAAAAATTATTCTTCCTATATTTTGCCCTCAACTTGTTTGTGTCAGATCCTGAACTGTGGAGTCTTGTCTTAAACATATTCCTTCCTTTAAAATTTTTTTTACATTTTCTTAAATGTGGTATATTCTTGTCACATCTAGCTATCACTATGTCATGGGCCAAATGCCTTATACATCACTTAGTTTTCCTGACTTGCCTCAATACCTTTGTGCAACGTACACATTGTCACTAGGACTGTGTACATCTTGCCCCTATTCATCTTGGCATCCCCTGGATTTTACAGCGTGCCTGGTGCAGAGATGGTATGCAACCACATGTTTGTTGAAGGAAGGACGTCTACATGTGACAGAGAGACAAATTTTACCACCTCTAATTGGATGTACTAATCTACTTTAGAGCGTTTCCCTCTTCTCTCTGGCTGCCACATGGAATTACACATTCGTTCCTGTTACTGTCTTGTAGCCTCTGCTGGTACCTCTGCTAATATGTTAGCCTGTGATTCATCCCTCCATCTAATAGCTATTGCTGCTCTGTGGACCTTATAACAAAGAGCATGTGAGCTGCCAGTTAATCATAATCTGAATCTTCTGGAATCCAGGTACATATTCAGATGTACAGCACCTCATAAATGTGTAAAGGAGCTGCCTTGACACACGCCAGATGAGATTACTGCTCAGATTCCATGCAGGACAGGCACACCGCCCTGCTGTCTTGTAAAATCGCCCTGGTTTTTATAGAAAGAAAATAGTCTAATGAAGTTCACGTTCCATGAAGAGTACAGATGTGCTCCATGAAGAGAAATTATGGGTAATTTGTGAACCAATTCTAGGACAAAATATGGATCATTAAAACCAGCTTGCCTCAATCGAAGCTTTCAATACTCACAACTTTGGACTTTTCAGGCAGGCACACTTCAACCATCTCAAATCCTAGTTTTGGTGGGTAATTGTTCCTAGAAAACTGTCTCCTAACTTAGCTAGTTGTCTAGAGAATACTAACAATTATTTTTTTTCCTTAAATCTCTCTCCTTTTGCCCACCATTAATTTTGGTGATAAAGGGATATCCTGAACCTTATATAATGTATAATGCATTTCAATCCAGACAGAGAGGTGAAGATGAAGTATTTCAGTCCATAGAAAATCAAATAAGTTATCTAACTTCCTTCCTTTCATTTTCCTCATGGTAAGCAAGATGGTGGCATTGAAGTGATGGGGTTCACTTTTGGTCTTTCATCTGTCTAGCTTCTCTCCTTGATCCTGTGAGACTTTATGAGGATTCAAACACCAAATGATGATGTCTTCTGTCATTGCTACCACTTACCTTTCTGCCACAGTTTACAAAATCTGTATGGAATGATATTGCTAAACCTTTGGAATGTAGCTGATCACTTAACCTAAGTGGACAAACTCTCCACTCAGTTTTGATCTCATTTCAGTGGTACAGATGCAGTCACTTGCACTGGGTCACTCGAGGTCCTGCATGTGGCCCTCGACACTGTGTAGCCATCCTGTGATTACCCAGTGGCACCCTACTGTTCCCATCTGGTGGTGGGCTGAGTGGTGCCTGAGTTCAGAGTTGCTCACTGGGGACATGGCAGGGCATAATGGGAGATGAAGCTCTGGGACGCCTGCACCTCACAACGTTGCACATCCATTCAAAATTCAACAAGTGTTTCTTGAGAGCAGGAACTGTTCTTGGTGCTGAGTAAGAATAGGAAACAAAACAGGTAGAGATTCTGGCCCTCAAGAAGCTAACATTCAATTATGGGAGACAGACACTAAGCAAGATAAATAAATTAAACACACTCTATCCAAAATAAAGATACACCCCATGGAGAAAAATGGAGCAAGGAAGGAAGAAATCAAGGCAGGCCTCACTGCGAAGGTGACATTTTCATAAAGGCCTGAAAGGGAAGAAGTGTTGTACCATGAGGCTATCTAGGGAAAAAAGCATTCCAGGCAGGGGAAAGAGCAAGTGCAAAGGCCCTGATTTGGGAGCACGCCTGTTTGAATAACAGTGAAGAGGCCGGTGTGGCCAGAGGACAGGTGACAAGGAGGAGAGGAGAAGGGGATGAGGTCTTTCAAAGACTTCAGCAGGCATTTAGGATTTCCCAAGAAAGTCTTATTTCCAGAATTTAAAAAGAAGAGTTGTAAGGTATCTGGATGGAAAGGAGAGTAGATGTGACTTTGTCTTTGATGAGATCAAGGTTCCTTTTCTTAGCTCAAGAGCAAGAATGTTAGAAGAAGAAGGAGAGGGGTCAAGGGTAAGAGGGAAGTGGAGAGAAGGAAGAGAGGAAAAGGAGGAAGCTTGTCCAGCCCAACCTGGCCTTTCCCCCAAGATCTGACCCCAGATCTCTGTGTCTGGATCTGTGCAGGACATTTAGAAACCTCAGACAACTGACCTGTCCGGGGTGGAACTCAGCAGCTTCTCTGAGACACATCTGTCTGCCCTGCTTGCAGACTTACCTTTCACAGCTCAACATCTAGCAAGACAGCAGGACTGAGTTACATTTTCCTGACCCTAATAGAAAGAAAGAGAGAGGGATTATAGGGAAGTTTATTTATCCAACATTTGTTCATTGAACAAACATCTGTTGAAGTCCTACTATGTGCCAGCCACTGCTACATGGGATCAGACACTCTTACTCTTTTGTCCAAGGAACTTAGATGCCCAACATAAGTACAGGACACACTCTTTAGGTGGTGGGGCTGCATCTTTTCATCTGAAGGCAAAATAAGCACAAGAAATGCTCGAACAGCCTCTGTGCACCCGAAAGACCCCAGGCAGGGAATAATTCTGAATATGTGTGTTGGTACTTCAGGTGTAAAAGAAGGAAACTCACTCAGAATGCCTTAAAGAGCCCAGCCCCACTAAAACTGTGCTGTCCTTCAACAACCCAACTTTAGAGAAGGGATCACATTGTGCCTTCAACGGCTGGCATCTTTCTATTCCTCACTTCTCTACTTTGCTGCTGTGGAAGGACTTAGCTTCTTTCTCTCTTCTTCCAAAGAACCTGCTCTTGGAGACCCAAGATTCTATTTGAAATTCTCACTACCCAAGAGAAATGATCTGATTGGTCAGTCAATCCCCCTCTAACGCAGAATGTGCCTCTGGGCAGAGACTGTGATGAGGCTACCTTAGTCATGTATAAATAGCTGTGATGGCATCAGTCTTCCATTCCTGGTCAAATTAGCAGTGGCCAGTGTACTGGTTTCAGATGATAACACCTCTATGTTACATCTACTTCTTAAGGGGAAGTGATTGAAATGGCAGATACAATGAAGTTTCCCAGAAGGCTCCTAACTTAATTTCCCCACCCTGGCATGCTGTTCTTTCAGAGAAGTGAGAGGAGTTCTCTGTTCTTTGTCCCCACTTTTTTCTTTCCTCATTAGACCTCCATCTACCCTGGCCTACCATATTCCTCACTCCACCCCAGTACCATAACATTCAACTGTCCAGGGTTTCTCTCCTGAGTGTGTATATTTGCTCAGTTTTGACTCAGAAATCTGTGAATTTGGTGTGTTTAATAAATGAAAATTTATCCCATTGTTCCAGGAGCTGATGGAGCTTATGTTAATTCCAAACTCTATATTTCATGTGGAATTCATGAAAGCCACAGAGTTCAAAATTCATTTGTTCTTTCAGATTATTTGGGTCTTTGCTAGGACTGGTCAAGTTTCTGCTTCTTTCCTCTGGGTTGATTAGATCACATAATGTTTTATACTTAGATTTCTCCACACCATTATTACACTCAACGGACTTCATTTAGAATGTCGTGGCGTCACTCTGGTGTGAGATATGAGTGCATTCTGCCAGTCCACAGACGTGTGCTGGCATTCCCTATTAAAAAGAAAATGGACCGCACACTTCTTGCTGTGCTTATGAGGTCTTAATGGGAATTATTAGACCAGAGGGAAGATGTGATCGTTTTATCGGTCATTCTATTTGAAGGAAGGAATCGCTTAATTTTCCTTCCTTCATTGGAAGAACTGTTTACGAAGGTATAGTTCATTGAGTCCAGAGGGCTGTGTGAGGGCCATGTGGGAATCTCAGACAAAGACCCTCTTCTTCAGGAAGGATATAGGAGTATAAACAGATACTAATGGGGAAATAATTCAGTTTGTACTTACTCTTGCCTGGCATTATAATAGTGAGCTCTGTATGCCTAGGGCACCAGACAGCACTCTCCTGACACAGGGAAAGGAGCTGGACTCAAACTCTCTCTCCAGATGTTCCAGCCCCATCTTCTACCCCTGCCATGGGCTTTGAACATCATGAGTCACTTACTGGCTTTGACCTTTCTGGTTTTGTCTCTGACAAGCCTCCACATGGTGGGGCCTTGGGGATAATTCCTTCATTCACTTGTACATGTGTTTATGTGTACCCTTGTTCATTCGTTCATTCACTCACTAAGGCACTCATTTGACAATGATTCAACAGTATTTTAAAAAAATTGTTTTAATATTTTTTAATTTTATGTATTTATTTTTCGCCATGTCAGGTCTTAGTTGTGACATGCTGGATCTTCATTGTGGGTTCTTTTGTTGTAGCACACGGGCATAGTTGCCCTGCAGCATGTGGGATCTTAGTTCCCCAACCAGGGATCAAACCCCTGTCCCCTCATTGGAAGGCAGATTCTTTACCACTGGACCCCCAGGGAAGTCCCGATTTAACCGTATTTGATGAGAGCCTCTATGTGCCTTGCAGCATATCAGGTACTAAGCAGTATATCCCTATTCTCCAGAAAGTTATTGTCTTATTTGAGAGACGAATCTAGCACATAATTTAGAATTTAGTACAATACATTGAGTTCAGAGTATCAGTACCAAAAATATGACCCAGACAGTAAGAGCTGGGGGAGTTCCTGGGAAGGTGAGTATGAGCAGTGGAGGCTACCTGGATAAAGTAGGACTTGAGCAGGACCCTAAAATAAGGGCATTTGGCAGGTATGGAATAAGGAGAAGGAAACTCAAAGCAGAAAACACAGAATAAGCTAAGGCAGAAAGTCATAAATGACAGTGGTGCTTATGGGGGAGAGTGGAGAGACCACTCTGGCCAGAGAAAAGGGGCCATGTCTGGAGTTATAGGAGGTGAATGTCAAATTAGATCAGGGCCAGACTGATGAAAGAATTTGAATGAAAGAAACAGCACATTTGGACTTTATTCAGTACAGGTCTGAGAGCCATTGGCACTCTTGAATATAAATGTGATGCTGTTGCAACAAACTTAAAATAGTTTAGGATTTCACTATTACCCAATAGTCAGTTGGTGTGCCTGGGAGTGCAGGGTGGAGGTGAACCCTGATAAAGATGACCTCCTTGATAGGCAATGGGAAGGGGACAGGAAAAAAGAACAAGGAGGGTTAATGTCTAATTTTCCTAACCTTGTGTGATACGCTGAAGAACTTTCTGATATACATTTACATGGGTAAACTTGAATCAAACAGGGTTTACCAGTGAGAGAAAGCCTTGTGTGCAGTGGCTCATTTAGAAAGGAGTATGTACTGGCTCATATGACTAAACTGTAGGAAGGGCTAAGGATGTGGCTCAGGGCAAAGAGGGAGGATTTTATTTATAACTCCAGTAATTTTACATGAAGTTGAAGACAATCACTTTTATTTGTTTTTTGATTAATGTCCCAATAATTCACGTATTTAACCAATTATGTTTCTCTTAAACATTTAGCATCAGTTACATATCCAAATTCCCACAATTTTAAACAAGAACATACTTACTATATACAGATATAATAATGCAATAATAAACACTTATATAGCACTTACTATATACCAGGCACTGTTGTAAGCACTTTATATATATTGTTCATATAATCCTCAAAACAACCTTATCAGATAGGTTATTGTCAACCCAATTTTTGAAATGAAAAAAGTGGATGCCCATTGTGTTTATACATTTAACAAGTTATATAGATTGGATTCCAACCTTGTCATCCAGACTTCAGAGTTCATGTTCTTAACCATTACACTTC
Organism: Grampus griseus; assembly: GCF_964374135.1. Taxonomy (NCBI): domain Eukaryota; kingdom Metazoa; phylum Chordata; class Mammalia; order Artiodactyla; family Delphinidae; genus Grampus; species Grampus griseus. Next base: position 100,869,570 of record NC_139019.1, read on the forward strand.
TACTACCTCTCCATATAAAATGTTAGCATCATTATTTAACAATATTCTGGTGATATTAAACAATGTAACTACATATGAGAAAGAAATTACAAATGTGAAACATTGAAAATCAGGAGGTAAAGTAATTATTTGTAGATACTGTGATTCTACACCTGGAAAACAATAAGAGAAGCAATAGAAAAACTACTGCAAATAATAAGAGAATTCAGTCTATCAACGTTATAAAATGAAATATAAAATTTAGTCATATTCATATGTAAAAACCACCTAGATAGAAGATATAATTTAACAAAAACCCCATTTGCAATAGTAAGAAGAAAGCTAAAACTCTTCAAGATAAACCAAACAAAATTTATGCAAGATGCACCTAAAGAAAACTTTAAAACACTTAAGGACACAGAAAAAGACATGAAGAAATAGAAAGGCATACCATGTTCTTGGATAGGTTGTTTCAATATCATAAAGGTGTCAATTCAAGTATCTTAATTTAAGGATTAACTGGAACTTAGTAAAATTTCAAAAGCTAACTTTATAGTTCATGTAGGGAAACTATGTATAAATAAGCAAATATAGCTAGGATAATTTTTCAAAGGAAGAATAATGAGCCTTGCCAGATGTGAAAATTTGTTATAAAGCTATGATAGCTAAGACAACATGATATGACAAGTCAGACATGAATGTGGAACAGAATGTAAAGCCTAGCAATGGACAAAAATAAATCAAGGATTCAGGATATGATAAAGCCCACATTTGATTATTTGGTAAATGGTGTTAGGATGACTACATAGCTATGTGAAGAAAAATAAAGTTATATCGCCACCATATAATTTGTACCAAAATAAATTCTAGATGTACTAAATATTTAAATGTGGGAAATGAAAACATAAAAATACTAAAAGAAAAAATGGGAGAATTTTTAGTACTCTCAGAGTAAGGAAGGCTTTTACAATGCAAAAACCATAAGAGCACCACTACAGATCTCATAGGAATAAAAATGATTAGAAGAGAATACTGTGTACAACTATATGCCAAAAAATTGCATTAACTAGATGAAACTGGACAATTCCTAGAAAGACACAAACTACCAAAACTGACTTGAGAAGCAACAGAAAATCTCAATAGACCTATAACAAGTGAAAAGGTTGAATTGGTAATTTTAAAACTTCCCACAAATAATCCCAGGCCCAGATAGCTTTACTGATGAATTCTGTCAAACATTCAAAGAAGAAATAATATTAATCCATTACAGACTCTTCCAAAAATAGGAGGAATACTTCTTCACTCATATCAAAATTTGACAGACATTACAAGAAAAGAAAACTACAAATGAATATCCCTTTAGAATATAGATGTAAAAATCCTCAACAAAATACTAGCAAACAAAATTCAGCAATATGTGAAAAGGATTATCACCATGACAAATCTGGATTTATCACACTGTTAAGATTGGTTTAACATCTAAAATCAATCAATGTAACACACTGTATTAATAGAAGAAAGAACAAAATTGCATGTTCATCTCAATGAACCAGAAAAAGAATTGACAAAATCCAATACCTTTTCATGGTAAACAAACAAACAATCAAACAAAACCTGAGAAACTTGGAAAAGAAAGGAACTTAATCTAACTGATAAAGGTCATCTATGAAAAATTCACAGCTAACCTAGTGAAAGACTGATTGCTTTCCCCCTAAAATCAGAAAAAAGTCAAGGATGTTCACTCTCACTGCTTCTATTCAATATTGTACTGGAGGTTCTAGCCAAGTCAGCTAGACAAGAGAAAGAAATATAAGGCATCCAGACTGGAAGGTAAGAAGTAAAACTGTCTCTATTAGCAGATGACATGATCTATTATAAAAAATCCTAAGGAGGGCTTCCCTGGTGGTGCAGTGGTTGAGAGTCCGCCTGCCGATGCAGGGGACATGGGTTCGTGCCCCAGTCCGGGAAGATCCCACATGCCGTGGAGCGGCTGGGCCCGTGAGCCATGGCCACTGAGCCTGCACGTCCGGAGCCTGTGCTCTGCAATGGGAGAGGCCACAACAGTGGGAGGCCCGCGTACCGCAAAAAAAAAAAAAAAAAAAAAAAAATCCCAAGGAATTATAATAACTATTAGAGCTAATAATAATAAAAAAAAAACTATTAGAATTAACTAAGCTCAGCAAGGTGGCAGGATACCAGATCAACATAAAAAATCAACACAGCGATGAATAATGCAAAAGTGAAATTAAGAAAACAACTCCACTTGTAATTACACCAAAAAGAATAAAATACTTAGAAATAAATTTAACAAAAGAAGTGCAAGACTTGTAACTGAAAACTATAAGACGTTGAAAAAAATTAAAGACAAATAAATGGCAAAAGATCTCATGTTCCTACATCGGATGACTTAATAGTGTTAAATTACAATATTCCCTAAATTGATCTACAGATTCGATGCAGTCCTTATCAAAATTTCAGGTGGCTTTTTTGCAGGATTTGACAAGCTGATTTTAAAACACATATGGAAATTCAAGAGGCCCAGAATAGCAAAGAAAATAAAAACCTTGAAAAAGAATAGCAAAGTTTGAAGACTCACACTTCCTTACTTCAAAACTTAAAACACAGCTGCAGTAATTAAGACAGTGTAATACAAGCATAAGGATAGGTATATAATTCAGTGGAATAAAACTGAGAGTACAGAAATAAACATTTATGGTCAGTTGATTTTCCACAAGGATGCCAAGACCATTCAATGGTGAAAGAATAGTCTTTTCAACATATAGTGCTCAGAAACTGGATTTCTACATACAAAAGAATTAAGTTGGACCCCCCTACCTCACATCAAATACAGAATAATTCAAAATAGATCAGAGACTTAAATGTAAGAGCTAACTAGAAAACTCTTAGAAGAAAAAAATGAGAGTAAATCTTTGTGACCTTGATCGCAAAAGGACACCAAAAGCCCAGTGACAAAAGAATAAATTGGTAAATTGGACCTCATCAAAGTCACCAACTTTTTGCTTCAAAGGTCACCATCAAGAGATTGAAAAGCCAACCCACAGCATGAGAGAAAATATTTGTACACTATGTATCTGATAGCGACTTGTATCCAGAATACACAAAGAATTCTTAGAATGCAACAGTAAAAACATAAATAACCTAAATTGAAAATGGGCAAAGGACTTAAAAAGCCATATCTCCAAAGAAGATATACAAGTGGCCCATAAACTCATAAAAAGTTTCTTAACATCATAAGCTGTCTGGGAAATGCAAACCAAAACCACAACAAGAAATCCATACCAAAAAGAATGGGTTTCTTTTGGGGTGATGAAGATGTTCTGGAATTAGATAGTGATGGTTGTTGCACAACTCTGTGAATATACTATGAACTGTTGAATTGTTCACTGTAAAAAGATGAATTTCATGATTTGTAAATTATTTTTCAATAAAGCAGTTATTTAAAAAAAGTCATAAGAGAAAATATTGATTAATTTAGTTATGTAAATCATTTAGATTAATCTGCATTACAAAAACTACCATAACAAATTTAAATAGCACATAATATTCTGGAGAAAAGATAGGAACAACTCATATCCCAGAATAGGGCTAATCTCCTTAAAATAATAGGAAGCTTTGTAAAAAAAAACCCAAAAACCCACAATCTGAAGTGGAAAATAGGCAAAGGATATGAATAGAGATTTTTTATTTAAAAAATTAAAACTCAAAAAGATACAAAAAGATGTTAATTTTCAATAATAAGTGATATATTACAACCTCATTGAGAAACCAATTACACCCATCAAATTGGCAAAAATCAATAATTTTGATAACACTGTTGATGAGATTCTAGGAATACGTTGCTAGTAAAAATGTTTGAAGGGCAATTTGGCTATATATATCAAGATTGCAAATGCACATACCTTTTGATCCAGCAATTCCACTATTCGAAATGAATTCAGTGGAAGCTGACCAACTCTCTGCCCCCATCCCCGCCCCAGCCAAAAGGAAATGGGGTCCTTTTACTTGTAGACTTTGCCAGTTTTAATGGTGTGAATACTTCCACCATGGTCAATTTCAAGCTATTCTCCTGACGTCAATCAGCTTTACAAATTCCTGAAATTTTAATAATTGGCTCTTGCAAGCCCAGATGAGCCTGCCCCAGCATATCACTGAATATTCACTAGAATTTGCAAAAGGATATATGTATGAAATTGCACCATTATGTATAATGACATAAGAGTTGAAACATTTTAAGTAGCCAACAATAAAGAAGTGCTTAAATTAATGATTAGATAATAAAGTTGTTTAAAAAATTGAGAAAGCTCTTTATTTACAGATATGGAACATCTCTAAGCTATATTTTAAGTTAAAAAAACTAAGGTGCATAACAGTGCATATCATATAACACTTGAGGAAAGGGGGGGATATATATGCGTGGAATATCTCTGAAAGGGTATGTAAGAAACGAGAATCATTGATTTCCTCGGGGGAGGAGAAATGGGGGTGATTCACACGCATATACTGAGCAGCACTGTGCTGAAAACTCTAGGGAGTTCTTTCTCTGGAGTTCTTCCTCTATTTAGCTCTCTCTTGAGTCCCCTGTTCTGCAAACTTTAGCTGCCTTGGACTCCCCAGAATCTTGGCTCTATATTCTCAATTCAGGGAGTCTGCTGGTCTCCATGTGGTTTCCTCCTCCTTGTGCTGTGCCCTGGAAGCTGCCTCACGGCAGTAGACTGAAGCAATCAAAGAGTTCATCTCATTTGCTTTTGACCTCTTGGGAATCACTGTCCTTCATGGCCTGATGTTAATATTTTGACAGTGATTGTTTTATATATTTTGTTCAATTTCTCTGTTCTTTTGGACAGGAGGGTAAATCCATTCCCTGTTATCCCATTTTGACTGGAAATGGAAGTGAAATACAATTTTTAGAAAAAAATAGAATACCTTCATGACCTCAGGATAGGGGAAGATTTCTTAAACATTGAACATTGCTCACACAAAATTAAGATTTTATTTTAAAATTAAGACCCCATAAAGAGAGTGAATATGTAAGTCACAGAAGAGGAGAAGATATCTGCAATGCATATAATTGACAAACAACTCATAAATAGACTATATGAGATGAAAAAAGAAAACCCCTCTGCAGATTAAGATTTAAAAAATATAACCCAAGATAAAATAGTGCAAAAGCCATTGATAGACACCACACAAAAGAGAAACTCTAAATAGCCAATGACCATATACAGTGGTGTTCAACTCATTAGTAATCAGGGAAATGCAAACTCATATCAAAATGTCAAACATTGCCACCAGGTAGACAAACATTTTAAAAACTAACAACTCCAAGTGTTCATAAAGTGTGGTATGCCAAGAACTCTCTACCTTTGATTGTGGGAGTACAAATTAATGTAACTATTTTGGAAAACAGTTTGGTACTTTCTAGTAAAGTTTAAAATATACAAACCCTATGACCCAGCAAATTCACTTATGGGTCTATACCATACAGAACCTCATGCATACATGTAAAAGCATACAGGTTCAAGAATGTTCATAGGGACATAATAACCAAATAATGAAGACAATTCAAATGTTCATCAGCAGTAAAATGGATAAAGTAAGGTATATTCTTACAATATGCAATGTTAAAAATGGATGTGCTGTGTCATACAATGTGGATAAAACTTACAAATATAATTTTGACCAAAGGAGTAAAATTCTAAAGAAAGCATTCATTATAATTCTATTCATCAAGTTCAAAAACAGGTGAAATGAAGTATATTATTTAGAGATGCACTCTTAAGTAGTAAAACTATAAAAAAAAAACACTAAACGTTTCCCTTAAAAAAATAACTCATATCAGGGCCGAGTCAAGAGGTCAGTGAGGGAAGACACTGAGTTAGCATTTCCCCACAACTAGGGCACCTGCCGGCCGCTGATGGGGGACCCTGACACCCAAGGAGACGAGAGGAACCCCCAAGTGAACCAATGGGGGTTGGGCCGAAGCTCCTGCCGTGGGAGCTCCATGGTGGAACCACTGGACTAACAGAGAACCTCAGACTCCAGGGAATATTCATCAGAGTGAGATCTCATGGAGTTCCTCACCTCAGCACCAAGACCCAGCTCTACCCAACAGCCTACAAACTCCAGTGTTGGAAGCCTCAGGTCAGACAACCAGTAAGACAGGAACACAATCCTACTCATCAAAAAAAAAAAAAAAAAGGGGAAAAATATGTCACAGATGAAGGAGCAAGGTAAAAACTTACAGACCAAATAAATGAAGAGGAAATAGGCAATCTACTTGAAAAAGAATTCAGAGTAATGATAGTAAAGATGATCCAGAATCTTGGAAACAGAATGGAGGCATGGATTGAGAAAGTACAAGAAATGTTTAACAAAGATCTAGAAGAACTAAAGAACAAACAAATAAACAGACATGAACAACACAATAACTGAAATGAAAAATACACTAGAAGGAATCAATAACAGAATAACTGAGGCAGAAGAATGAACAAGTGAGATAGAAGACAAAATGGTGGAAATAATTGCTGAGGAGCAGAATAAAGAAAAAAGAATGAAAAGAATTGAAGACAATCTCAGAGACTTCTGGGATAACACTAAATGCACCAAAATTCGAAGTATAAAGGTCCCAGAAGAAGAAGAGAAAAAGAAAGGGTGTGAGAAAATATTTGAAGAGATTGTAGTCGAAAACTTCCCTAACATGGGAAAGGAAATAGTCACCGAAGTCCAGGAAGTACACAGAGTCCAAACAGGATAAACCCTAGGAAAAACACACCAGACACATATTAATCAAACTAACAAAAATTAAATTCAAAGAAAAAATATTAAAAGCAGCAAGGGAAAAACAACAAATAACATACAAAGGAATCCCCATAATGTTATCAGCCGATTTTTCAGCAGAAACACTGCAGGCCAGAAGGGACTGACAGGATATACTTAAAACCTATGGCCAAGATTACTCTACCCAGCAAGGATCTCATTCAGGTTTGACAGAGAAATCAAAAGCTTTTCAGACAAGCAAAAGCTAAGAGAATTCAGCACCACTGAACCAGCTTTACAACAAATGCTAAAGAAAGTTCCCTAGCTGTGACACACAAGAGAAGAAAAAGACCCACAAAAACAAACCCAAAACAATTAAGAAAATGGTAATAGGAACATACATATCGATAATAACCTTGAATGTAAGTGGATTAAATGCCCCAACCAAAAGACACAGACTGGCTGAATGGGTTCAAAAACAAGACACATATATATGCTGTCTACAAGAGACCCATTTCAGACTTAGGGACATATACAGAATGAAGGTGAAGGGATGGAAAAAGATATTCCATGCAAATGGAAATCAAAAGAAAGCTGGAATAGCAATACTCGTATCCAATAAAATAGACTTTAAAGACTATTACAAGAGACAAAGAAGGACACTACATAATGATCAAAGGATCAATCCAAGAAGAATATATAACAATTGTAAATGTTTATGCACCCAACATAAGAGCACCTCAACACATAAGGCAACTGCTAACAACCATGAAAGGAGAAATCGACAGTAACACAATAATAGTAGGGGGCTTTAACACACCACTTACATCAATGGACAGATCATCCTAACAGAAAATAAATAAGGAAACACAAGCTTTAAATGACACAATAGACCAGATAGATTTAATTGATATTTATAGAATATTCCACCCAAAAGTGGCAGAATACACTTTCTTCTCAAGTGCACATGGAACATTCTCCAGGACAGATCACATCTTGGGTCACAAAGCAAGCCTTGGAAAATTTAAGAAAATTGAAATTGTATAAAGCATCTTTTCTGACCACAATGCTCTGAGATTGGAAGTCAATTACAGGAAAAAAACTGTAAAAAACACAAATACATGGAGACTAAATAGCGTGCTACTAAATAACAAAGAGATCACTGAAGAAATCAAAGAAGAAATTAAAAAATACATGTGAAACAAAGGACAACAAAAACATGACAACCCAAAATCTATGGGATGCAGCAAAAGCAGCTCCAAGAGGGAAGTTTATAGCAATTCAATCTCGCCTCAAGAAACAAGAAAAATCTCAAATAAACAATCTAACCCTACACTTAAAACAACTAGAGAAAGAAGAACAAAGAAAACCCAAAGTCAGTAGAAGGAAAGAAATCATAAAAAGCAGAGCAGAAATAAATGAAATAGAAACGAAGATAACAACTGCAAATATCAATAAAACTAAAAGCTGGTTCTTTGAGAAGATAAACAAAATTGCTAAACCCTTAGCTAGACTCATTAAGAAAAAAAGGGAGAGGATGCAAATTAATAAAATTAGAAATGAAAAAGGAGAGATCACAACTGACACCGCAGAAATACTAAGTATTATAAGAGACTACTAAAAACAACTATATGCCAATAAAATGGACAGCCATGAAGAAATGGACAAATTCTTGGAAAGGTACAATTTTCCAAGACTGAACCAGGAAGAATTAGAAAATATAAACAGACTTATCACAAGTAATGAAGTTGGAACCATAATTAAAAATCTTCCAACAAACAGAAGTCCAAGACCAGAAGGCTTCACAGGTTAATTCTATCAAACATTTAGAGAAGAGCTAACACTGATCCTTCTCAAACTCTTCCAAAAAATTGGAGAGGGAGAAACACTCCCAAATTCATTCTATGAAGCCACCATCACCCTGATACCAAAACCAGAAAAGAATCACAAAAAAAGAAAATTATAGACAAATATCACGGATGAATATAGATGCAAAAATCCTGAACAAAATAATAGCAAACAGACTCCAACAACACACTAAAAGGATCATACACCATGATCAAGTGGGATTTATCCCAGGGATGCAAGGATTCTTCAATATAGGCAAATCAATCAATCTGATACACCACATTAATAAATTAAGGAATAAAAACAATACAATCGTCTCAGTAGATGCAGAAAAAGCTTTTGACAAAATTCAACACCCATTTATGATAAAAACTCTCCAGAAAATGGGCATAGAGGGAAACTACCTCAACATAATAAAGGCCATATATGACAAATCCACAACAAACATCATACTCAATGGTGAAAAACTGAAAGCATTTCCACTAAGATCAGGAACAAGACAAGGATGTCCACTCTCGCCACTCTTTTTCAACATAGTTTTGGAAGTCCTAGCCACAGAGAAGAAAAAGAAATAAAAGGAATACAAATTGGAAAAGAAGTAAAACTGTCACTGTTTGCAGATGACATGATACTATACATAGAAAATCCTAAAGATGCCACCAGAAAACTGCTAGATCTAATCAGTGAATTTGGTAAGGTTGCAAGATACAAAATTAATGCACAGAAATCTCTGGCATTCCTATACATCAACAATGAAAAATCAGAAAGAGAAATTAAGGAACCAATCCCATTTACCATCACAACAAAATGAATAAAATACCTAGGAATAAACCTGCCTAATGAGGCGAAAGACTTGTACTCAGAAAAGTATAAAACACTGATGAAAGAAATCAAAGATGACATAAACAGATGGAGAAATATACCATGTTCCTGTATTGGAAGAATCAATATTGTGAAAATGACTATACTATCCAAAGCAATCTACAGATTCAATGCAATCCCTATCAAACTACCAATGGCATTCTTCACAGAATTAGAACAAAACATTTTACAATTTGTATGGAAACATAAAATACCCCGAATAGCCAAAGTAATCTTGAGAAAGAAAAAGAGTTGGCGGAGTCAGGCTTCCTGACTTCAAACTATACCACAAAGCTACAGTAATCAAGACAGTATGGTACTGGCAGGAAAACAGAAATGTAGATCAATGGTACAGGATAGAATGCCCAGAGATAAACCCACCCACATATGGTCACCTAATTTACGACAAGGGAGGCAAGAACATACAATGGAGAAAGGACAACCTCTTCAATAAGTGGTGCTGGGAAAACTGGACAGCTACATGTAAAAGAATGAAATTAGAACACTCCCTAACACCACACACAAAAATAAATTCAAAAATACCTAAATGTGGGCTTCCCTGGTGGCACTGTGGTTGAGAGTCCGCCTGCTGATGCAGGGGACACGGGTTCGTGCCCCGGTCCGGGAAGATCCCACATGCTGCGGAGCGGCTAGGCCCGTGAGCCATGGCTGCTGAGCCTGCGTGTCCAGAGCCTGTGCTCTGCAACGGGAGAGGCCACAACAGTGAGAGGCCCGTGTACCGCAAAAAAAAAAAAGGAAAAGAAAAAGAAAAAGCTTTTGCACAGCAAAGGAAACATAAACAAGACAAAAAGACGACCCTCAGAATGGGAGAAAATATTTGCAAATGAAACAACAGAAAAAGGATTAATCTCCAAAATATACAAACAGCTCATGGAGCTTAACATCAAAAAAACAAATAATCCAATTTAAAAATGGGTGGAAGACCTAAATAGACATTTCACCAAGACATCACTAATTATTAGACAAATGCAAATCAAAACTACAATGAGGTATTGATTCACACCGGTCAGAATGGCTATTATCAAGAAATCTAGCAACAATAAATGCTGAACAGGGTGTGGTGAAAAGGGAATCCTCCTGCACTGTTGGTGGGAACGTAAATTGATACAACCACTATGGAAAACAGTATGGAGGTCCCTTAAAAGACTAAAAATAGAACTACCATATGACCCAGCAATCCCACTACTGGGCATATACCCTGAGAAAACCATAATTCAAAGAGTCATGTACCACAATGTTCACTGCAGCACTATTTACAATAGCCAGGACATGGTACCAACCTAAATGTCCATCGACAGATGAATGGATAAGGAAGATGTGGCACATATATACAATGGAATATTACTCAGCCATAAAAAGAAACGAAATTGAGTTATTTGCAGTGAGGTGGATGGACCTAGAGTCTGTCATACAGAGTGAAGTAAGTCAGAAAGAGAAAAACAAATACTGTATTCTAACACATATATATGGAATCTAAGGAAAAAAATGGTACTGATGAATCTAGTTGCAGGGCAGGAATAAAGATGTAGACATAGAGAATGGACTTGAGGACACGGGGGGGAGGGGGAAGCTGGGTAGAAGTGAGAGTAGCATTGACATATATACACTACAGGATGTAAAATAGCTAGTGGGAAGCAGCCACATAGCACAGGGAGATCAGTTTGGTGCTTTGTGATGACCTAGAGGGGTGGGATGGGAGGATGGGAGGGAGGCTCAAGAGGGAGGGGATATGGGGACATATGTATACATATGGCTGATTCACTTTGTTGTACAACAGAAACTAACACAGTATCATGAAGCAATTATACTCCATTAAAGATCTATTAAAAAAAAGTAACTCATATCAAAGTGAACATTACATGAAATAATACATGAAAAACACTTAGTCCACGAATGGGCACACAGTCTATGCTCAATAAATTTTAGCTGAAAGTATTTATCTTTATCCTGAAACCCAGTCCTTTTCCTGGCAAACAGCATGTACTTGGGTTGTGGGTCTGAGGTGGTAAGTTAACCAGTTAACTCCAAGATGAGTGTCCTAATGATCAAGAAAGTGACCAGCTACTTAGCCTACTTCTTATGGACTCTAAATGGCATATATTTCTCCTGAGGCATTTCTTTTTGTGTGAAATATGTATGTTCTCAATCATAATTATTGATTTCATATCCAGCTTTTTCTTACAGTCAAAGAGAGGATATATTCAGCCAAAGCAAATTAATGTGCATTTAAAAGATCAGCCCAAACAGAATAAATATCTTGAAGTGACTGGAATCAAGTTGCAGGAGAAAGGATGTGGTATATGGTGAAGATGGCACTGACTGTCCTGACACACAGTCTCTATAGATAGGGCTGTGATTCAAAAACATTTAGAGGTAAAAATATAATTAGCCTTGGTTTTTAGCAGGAGTTGAATAAGCAAACTGGTGGCATGATTTTGGAACTGCCAGCTGTCCTTGGAGCCAACCATCTCCAAACTATGGAAGTGGGAAGACAAGAAGACAAGGAACTGAACAATTAACCATCTCTGTCTACATGCTGTGTGTCCATTGCCAAGCCATACGTGTTAGCTGGAGTTACCTCCATGATACCAAAATGTAGTGGACATAAATCTTAAAAAAATTTTAAAAAGACAATGTACGTTATAAGATATATAGAGAGTGCTATGTTCTAACTATTTTTTCAAGGACTAGCACATTGAATGCTCAGGATAACACTAGGGATTTACAGATGAGGTCTGTGGGGTGCATAAAAATGTTAAGTAACTTATCTAAGGTCATACAGCTGCTAATTTAAGTATGGAACTAGGTTTGAATTTAAATGCTCTGATTTAGTGTTATATCCACTAACTATACTGTCTGTCTGACTCTACTGCCTATGTTGACAGGATACATCTTTCTAAAGCATAGAAACTATGAGCTTAGCACCTAGTTAGCAAGAATAATTAATAAAAATAGGGAGCCACCAGGTGGTGTCCTGATTAATAAAACCTTTTGGTATTACATGGATGATTTGGAGGTTTGTGTATTGATTTTTGCATTTGGCTGCATGTAAAGTGTTTTTCGTCTTGCTCAAAGAGAAGTTTAGGAATAGATAGTCCCAGGCTAGGATTGTAGCTCAGTGATTCCACAAGGGCTCCTTCTATATTCTGGCTCTTCTGTCTTTAGCCTGTAACTTTCTTCTTGAGCATTGTAAGATAATTTTTACCTCCACTCATTATGTTTGTGTTCCAGGATGGAAGAAATAGGAAGAGGCAAAAGACAAAAGTCACAAATCTAAAGGGCATGGCAGCTGAGGCTATATCTTCTTAAAAAATTCCTTAGAAGTTTCACTCAAGGACTTCTACTTGTATTTCACTGGCTACTTCTAAATCAATCCTAGAAAGTGAGTAGGGAGAAGAGAGTTGCGAATGGGAGCTGAGTCAGGCAAATGTTGTGTGTTACAGAATGACTTGCTCTTGGAGCCATAATTGTCAGTTAAGGCTCTGCTCCTAGGAGACAATCATGGTGGCTTTGGTAGGGAAGGCTAAGGACTGCTGCCCATTGTCCAATGAATGAATAGAGATTTGCTATGAGCAGCCTAGGGCTTGCCAATGGTAATACTCCTTACCAAAAGGGACCTGAAAGTATTAGCAGGCAGAACCTTCCTAGTGGGGAGGACATCTGCTATTGACTTGTCAGCATTCACTCCCCCTTTTCTAGGAGTAGCACCCTGGTTTTCCTTCAGAAAGCTATTCCTGCCTAACTTCAGTCTATGTGGTTTGGTCAGGGCCAATGTCCAGGCCTGGGCAGTCAACATACTGCACTTCTTTGATTACAATGATTAGTTCAGGGGTAGTTGGGCGACTCAAATTAGCCTGTTAAGACTCAACCCCAGAATTTTTGTTGAAACAATTGGGAAATATGTGATCTTTTCCCTTGGATTGCTGTTTAGAAGAATAAGGTAAGTTTGGAGCTTCTGGGGGTAACCGCATGGCTGCCTGAGATTCAAGTTAGAACAGAGGAAGGCAGACCAAGAAATGAAGAGAAAGACTGAGACTTCATGCGGTTGTTTGAACCTCTGAATCCATTTATAGCTGAAATTCCGTAACCTGGTTTTTCATAAGTCATCGAATTGTTCCTTTATAAAGCTGTTATCAGTTAATTTAATTTCTGTCACCTGAAGTTGAAAGAGTCCTCAGTAATATAGTCAGATACGTCAGCCCTGATTCTTCTTAACGTCCCTCTCAGACTCGGGACAAATCACAGTGGTTCTCTTTCTTCGTACTCACATATACAGTCACTCAGAGACTCACACCAACTCGATCCGCTCTCCTTTTTATCAGGGAGAAGGGAGTGGAGGGGCCTGTGTTGCCCACTTTCACAACTCTGTATCTGGAAATGAGAAGACAGATGGTACCAATAATCAAATCACAAATAAAATGGCATCTACGCAAATGAAATGAAACATTGCAAAATGTGCACGTGCTTCTGATCCATTTTTACCAAGAACAAATCATTTTGAAAACGCTTGACCTTTTCTTACAAAGCATTTTGGGCGGTAGCCTTGTAAAGCAACCCATGGAAATCTGTAAGGGAATGTGACCAATAGAAAATCTTGAAGGTGGCAGAATCGTAGTGATGGATGTATGGAAGAAGTTTTCTGGAATGTTTGGCTGGCTCCAAGACAAACATTTATTTTGAGGAAACAATTGTGAGAAATGCTGCTGTTAGAAAACATTTGCATACAGAGCAAACATTTGATTTTGAAATCTATACTTAAAGTATTAAGTATTAATGGTACTTAAACTATTAAGTACTATTAAATTTTAATCTATACTTAAACTATTAGGTTGCTGCCAAATACAATACTTGTCCGCCTAAACATACGTTTCAGTGAAAAATGCTTACCAGTGTAGACAGACAAGAAGGAAATGTCTAAAACATGGTCAAACTTAACAGTATTTTAAAAAGCCGAAGTGTTAATTACTGAATTTTTAGAACGTTAATTTTCCGATCAAGGTTTCAGTGTCATTTGTCAGTTGCTGTATTATAAAAATGAACTAAGAATGTATAGCCTTTTTAAAAAAGTTCTATTTAAGAATCCAGCAGTCTTGTCAATGAAAAAAAAATGATTGTTTTTTCTTTGAGACTCAAGAATCTTGTCGTTTTTCTGTAGTTCCTTTTTTTTCTTTTAAAGAGGGATTAACCATAGTAAGGATCCTTGGAAAATATATCTGCTTATTCTAAAACACTTTCCTATACAGTTTTCACTTCAGAAGGATCTAGATCACTCTCTTGTATATATGATAAATATATATATATGATGTATATGATATGATATATATATGATAAATATATATATATGATAAATGTATATTATATATGTATTTTTGCATAGTTCTTTACAGTTTAAAAAGAGCAGTTCAGAGAATCATAGCTTGTATCTTCCAGAGTCAGGAAATGGCATTGTCAAGCTTACCAAATCATGGTCCAGTGAAATTTCTGCTGTGTTGATGGCTTTATCTTGGACCCCTCAACTGTTTTTGTTATCTTAATTGTGAGTTGATTTCAGACTTGAACTTGAGCATATTGGGTCAGGACACTTCTCATAAAAACTTCTTTCTGAATCTATGGAATATGACTGCAGGATCCCCCAAGGAAATGGAGTTCTGGCCCTTGGAGACGGGGCAGCCAGCCAGCCAATCATTATTCTCATGAATGGAGGAAAAAGTCACCTGGCCTCCCAGTTTATCTGTACAGACAGTTTATTTGCTCAGGCAGCTCCCCTGTACTAGAATGCCTTTTCTCAGTTCCTCTCTACCTGCCTGAATGCAGAAAAATTTTATGGCCCATCTCGTTTGTGAAGCTCTGCTTGATCATCTCCTCGCCTAAAGTGATGGCTTCCTCTTCTGAAATATTATGCCACTCACTGGCCCCAGGTCCTAGGAACTAGAGAGGGGAAGCTGAGTCTCTGAAAGATTTCCCCAGTATAAGATCATTGAGGACAGGGGCACTGCAATTTACATTCTTTTGGGTTTCCCCACAGTAACCTCCATAGTGTCTTTATTTATTTTGATTTAAAGACAAGTTTTCCGGTTCCAAAAAGGAAACTGAGAATAGGTGGTGGTTGTTCTTGTTCTTGTTGTTTTAACTGAGAGGCTCTTACACAGAGAACATAGACTCACCAGAAATAATACAATAAAAACAAGACTTTGTGTCATCCTCTGACACACTAACTCAGAGGAGGGAAAGGGCAGGCACCAATCCAGGCAGTAGAGTGTAGGCTGGAGGGGCAGCCGGGCTTCCAGGGTTCCCAGTAAGAGCCTCTGTGGGAGTATGGGTCTTGTTTCCTCAGGCTGCCTTGCGGGGAAGGCCTCAGGGCTCCCTCACTTATGAGGCTACCTGTAGGCCATCCTGGCTCTTAGAGACTATGGAGCACTCAGGGGAACTCAACATGCACTAGGACCCACCAACCCTCAGGATGTGAATCAACTATAGCATATGTTCCTAATTTCAAACAGATGCACTGCAATATGCTTGCCTCATCCTGATTATAACTTAAGGCCTACAGGCTTCAACTAAGTTAGGCGACAAACTGGTGACCAAAGGAAGACTGTGTTAGAACCAGGTCGCATTTGCTAGAAGAGTTTCAAAGGAGATTGTCCCAAAGATCCCTACCAAGGGTCACTTGCACACGGTAGGTGCTCGTTAGATATTATGTATAGCTGTTAATTTGTAGGTAGGTAACTTCGATTGGGCTTGTCTATTCTTACAGATTCTTGGAAAAATGGAAGAGTGAATTTTGGGGGGAAGGGTGGATGTGATGGAGATAACGAAGGGAACATATGAGTTTCTGAAGGGCCAGTTCCCCTTGTCTAATTATTACTCTTTTCCTTTACTTATTAAGACTTAAAGAAAAAAGAGCAGTTGTTTTACACTCAATGGCTATTCATTAAATCTTTATGGGATTGAACTGCCCCAGTATGTTTTAAATGCATCGAGACCTTTGTAAATAATAATAGCTGATTTCCCTGCAAAAAGAAAGGATATATTTAGAGGCTTTTCTGGGAGAATGAACTGGCCCCGGGGAATTGTAATGGACTGTTGAGCCTTTCACCTCGAGGTCAGTAGGTCAAATCCAAATCAGGCCTGGGGTGGCTGAGAAGCATTGTTTGAGTGACAGCTGTCCGGTGACCAGGGTGAGAGGAGCTGGAGGGTTGGGCTGCATTTCAAGTGCAATGAACAGGTGCTGTCTGCGGTGATCTTGGTGGAGCTTGAGAGACTGTGGTCAGAAATAGGCTGAGCTTGGTCTCTTGGCCCCAGAGGCCATCTTCGACTTGGCAAAGTGAGGAGCTTGCCTTTCCAGTACTGTTGTGACAGGAGGAAAGCTGAGGAGACTACACGTACAAAACAGCCAAGGCCTCAGAAGAACAGCGAGGCTCATGAAGCATCATCAGAGGAAGGGCTGACTTCTGCCGGCTAAGCTCTAAAGTGCTTCCCCGCCTGTTTCTTATTTCTCATGCTCTTGCTTTCCGAAAGTAGCTGGCCCTGTTTTCTAAAACTGAGTAAGGACAAACGAGTGAAGATGCAAAAGGATCAATGGGAAGATGGCAGTGATTCAAGTAAATGGTGTGGGTTTTCTTGTTTTCAGTTTCTCAAATACATTTTACATACCACTCGCCTTAGGCTCATGGCGTCTGGGAGGTGGGGTAGAAAACGGGTGGTGGAGAGGGAGGGCAGAATTTGGTAGTTGCTTGAGAAAGAGCTTAGAGTGGAAAGCTACATTAGTCCCATCCTTTTGTTTGGCCATGGAAGAAACTGAGGCTCAGATAGTTTGGAACAGATCACTGTGTAAAGTTTAAGTCACCAGCAGCACAGGTGACTTAAGCTGATGTAAACAGCGAACAGATGTATTTGAAAGGATATTGAGTAGCTCACAGCATCTTGTGGGAACCACGTGGGAACAGGTACCACCGGAAGCCAAGGGTGGCCAGAGGCTGAGGATGCAGGAGCCTTCCCCAGTGCCTTGGGGGTTCTTCAGGGGAAGCCCCTTTCACTGTGTTCACCCCTGAGCCACAGGTTAGGGCAGGGACTGTCTCCAGTCCAGGCACAAAACTGGCATTCTTTTGCTTTAAGTCTCTACCCAAATTTCACCTTATGAGAGAAGCCTTCTCTCACCACTATATTTAAAATAGTGACACACTCCACCTGCTGCTCTCATCTTTGCTCTCCATGGCACTTACTACCTACTATCTGACAATTACTTGTTTATTGTTTACTCTCTGTCTCTGTGCCCCACTGTGTAAGCTTCATGGGGATCTGGACATTTCTGGTTTGGTTTGGTTCTGCTTTAAAGCCCCTACAGCCCCTTTCTGAAGAGATAGAGTGGCCACCAGAAGCTGCTTGTCCCTTTAGGAGGGCAGCCTCCTTGAGATCCCAGGTCTGGGCAAGTGGCAAAGCTCCTCCGTTGGGAACGTCATAGGGATGGGGAGTAGGGTAATCTTTTTTCAGGGGTTTCCCCCTTTTGCCTGCATTCCAAAGTTCTCAGGTGGCTCTCCCCGATCCTAAAGAATGGAGGGGTGGAGCTGTCAGAACAAGCGTGAATGAACAGATGCGGAAATAGGGAAAGGAGTACCGGAGGCAGAGCCCTGTGCTCTTTGGCTGCCACGTTTTCAGCCACGTTTTTAATGGCAGGCTAGAGGGATCTGTCCACTAATCTGGCTAAACAAAGATTCTTCCTGTGTCCAACCACCCTTTTCATTTTCCTTTTTCTCCTCCCCTTCTTTCACCTGCAGTCCCCCCCACCTCGTCCCATCCCATCCATTTCCCAGGAAAATAAATCTCTGGGAGGAGATCAGGAGAGTGGATCTCAGAGAACGCTTCTGAATAAACGTCTATATTAATGAATTATTAACTCAGCCACCCATGACCTTAAACCTAGAAGAGGGAGCGCCGAGGGCAGAGAGGAGAGCTGCTGAATTCTTTATTAGAGTCCTGTCAAAGGCAACCGACCATTTGTTCCCCTCCTCCATCAGGAAAAAATAATTAATATGAAAGGCAAACTTTAAAAATGTATGTCAAACGAAATCAGATAGAGAGTCTCCCAGACAGAAGCCTCTTCTTTCTTTCCTGCCCCTTCTGGCCTCTCCCTCTCTGCCCTGCCCCCCACTCCCACCCACCACTTCCCCTCCGAGCTAAGGGTACAGTGCTTCCTAAGGATAATTTTCTGGAAAAAAAAATTGCTCGAGAAAATGATGAATTTGGGTAGTTAATTTATCGATCCTGGCTCCTCTTCCCACATGTTTTATTTTAGAGGTCATTAATCAATGAAGAAAAACACCACCGTGTCCCCCCGTTTGCATTTAATACACTCTCGCTCCTTATTTATTCCTCTGGAACAAATTCCCAGCAAATATTCACCCATCGATTTGGGAGCGATGGATTTTTAGAAAGATTGGATCGCTTCCTAAGTGGTCGAAGTGATTTGTTTCATTGGTCTTCTAAATAATGAAGAGGAGGGGCACGGATTTGAGGGGGCGCAGGTCGGCGGGCTCACTTTCTGAAAATTTCCGAGTCATGGCAGTGTGGTTGTGACCAAGCCGTCCGGGATCAGCTGGGTGAGCGGAAAGCGGCCTGGGGCGCCGGCTGTCCCGCCTAGGCAGCGGTGGTGCGCCCCGGGGTGGACTGCGCGGACCTCTGCCCCAACCTAGCCCCGCCGGCCTCCTGCAGATCGCGGTCGGAGCAAAGGCCCCGCCCCGCCTTGTGAGCCTGCAGGTAGGCTTTGGGGATGCTCGGACCCCCGCGACACTGCCCTTGAGAGCTTTTCGTGCGCTCCTGGACTCCCGGGCCCTCTGAGCGCCCCCTCTAACGTTAACCCACCTCCTGCATGCGAGTCCCCTAAGGCCTTTGGGCCCTGGGGTCCCGTCGCCTCCAGACCCGCGTACCCTGGGGCCACTGGGGGCGGACGGTGGTCCTCGAACCTGGCGGGTCAGGGAGACCGCACATGGGCATAGAGGGAGAGGTGGGCTCCGCTACAGTTCTGCTTCTCCCCTTGGCAAAGCGAGCCAAATCCCTGCCATGTGTCTCTGTATCCCTCTGGCGTCAGTTCTTCCGGACTAGGGTGGGCAGGAAAATGCACTTCGTGCCTCACTGACCCGGGTTTGAATCTGCCTCCATTACTCATTAATGGCGTGACCTCATGCAACATACCTAACTTTCTGAGCCTCAGTGTCCCCATCTGTAATATGGGGGTTAATGATAATGCTTTCTCCGCATGGTTGCTGGGCGGACTTGAAGCTTGTACCCGCACCTGGCCTGTCGAAAGCTCTCACAAACGGTCAGCTAGTTTTGTTAGGAAGGGAACTCCCGGGCTTCCCAGAGTGTGGGCGGCAAGAGGCCTCGGGAGCAGTTGCTGCAGCTAGCATCTCAAAATTCCGAGATTTTCAAGTGTGTTTGGGGGTCAGTTCAGGGAGGAGTTCTTCGGAACGGCCAGTTCTGGGGACCGAGCACTTGCAAGTAGCAGGTTTGCGCAAAAACAAGAAGGCAGTGGGGCCGCTGCCGCAGTGTCCGGTCTCCGAGCCTCGGTGCTGTCTTTCCGGGAGAACAGAGAAAGAGTGTGAGAAAGAGAGTATGCCTCTTCTCCTGTGGCCCGACAGCTACTCTTCGGCAGCTCTGCGAGCAGCTTAATTGAAAGGGGCCTAGAACTTCACCCTGTCCTCCCATGGAGTTGTTCAAAGCCCGAGGAGACTGCGTAGTTAGCCTCGGGGTCCAAAGCACCGTGGGTTTTCCCTCGCGGTGTTTGCCTTAAACTTGGGTACTATCAATCTATCCAGGGATGACTGATGACCTTGTCACAGCGACGCCAGTCAAAATATTTTCGGTCCAGCTCTGTTCCAACCAGCACCGCGAAGCATCCTGAGTGAGACCCGGACAAAGTCTAAACAGCGCGTTTCCCAGGCTCAGACGAAATGAGCGGTGGGAAGACAAAAAGAAACAAGCAGAAATCAGGAAAGAATGGCTATTAATTGTTCGGAGTGGTAGGTGCTAAATGAATTGGTTTGTTTGGGGAAAGACAAATGTTATTTCTTCTCTTTGAGGTGTGGACAGAACTCCGGCGTTGGGAAAGCGCCCGAGCCGGTCAATTACACACAGCGGGTCGGTGCCCTCCGCCCACCGACTTCTGTGAACGCCTTGAAGAACTCGGGGCGGGTGTCTAATTCCTTGATGTGAGACCACGCCTGGAAGGGCTGCCACGGTCCAAGGCGCCAGGAGTAGGTAAGGTGGGTGTGGGGCTGCGCTCGCACCCTACACCTCGGACGCCAGGTTTTGGGGAGAGGGACCTATACATGACCCTTCGGGGCAGCCCCGGGCAGCCAAAGGCAAATAAGCCTCGTCTGTGTCCGGGAGCAGTTGTACCACCAGACGTAGCTCTGGATACTTGCCTTGTATGTCAAAAGGGAGAAGGAGCCAGCCCCCCAGGAAGACAACTCGAGAGTGGGTTGGCTCAGCGCTGGGCGGTGTGAGACTCCATTGCAGCCGCCTTCCAGCCCCGCGGCCAGGCCTGAGTCCCGCCAGGACCAGCGCCCTTTAGAGACCCTCGGTCTCACGCCTCCCAGCTCGCAAAGCCTGCCTCCTCCGCCGCCGACTGAGGGTTTCATTCCAGCGCGCGCCCCGCCCCGCCCCCGACTCCCCCTTCACCCCCACCTCCGCCAAGATTTATGTGAGAGATTGCGTGGAGGGCTAGTCGACTCTGGCACCCAGCAGTACTCCTGAAAAAACGGAGCCCGGGAAAAGCGCAAACCCGCTGCGGGGACTCGGTCCTCTCGCCTGGCCGCGCGCGCCCGCCCGGATGCGGACAGCCGAGCGCGTGCCGAGATGCGTTCCGGTTTCCGCGTTTCCACTGCTTTCAGGACCAGGGCGGTGAGCCGGCACCTAGAAAAGACATATCATGGGCAGAAAGAGACAACAGGCGAACGGGAGACGTCACGCCAAAAAAAAAAAAAGTGGGGGGTGGGAGGGAGGAGGAGGTTTTTGTGCAGGAGAGGCGCACGAGCTGTGTGTGGATACAGCCGAGTTAGAACTTCCTTCTCCCCTCTCCCCTCCCCTCCGTTCTTCTGGCCTGCCTCCCGCCTCCCCCCCACCCCCACCCCCATCGCGCGCTCTCTCTCTCTCTCTCCCTCCCTTCCTCCCTCTCCCTCTCTCTCTTTCTCTCTCTCTCTCCCCCCCTCTCTCTCTTTCTCTCTCCCTCTCCCTCTCCCCCCCCTCCTCTCTCTCACACACACACACACACACACACACTTGTATTTTGTGCTGTCGTAAAACCCACGTGTCCAGCGGGGAGGCTGCCAGATCGTGGAGCGGAGGAGCCGGGACGCGGCAGCGGCCGAGCGCAGCAGCCCGCCGCGGCTCCGGCGCCCGCGTCCGCCCGCACTCCCGCGTTCAGCGTAACTGTTCTCACGCCCTCCGCAGGCCTCTACACCCCTGGCTTGCGGCCCCGGAGGGTCCCGGGCGGGCGGATCTCTAGGGCTCTGCTCCCGCGCTGCCCAGGGGCATGTAGCGTAGCCGGGGCGCACACTCTCCCGCACGCTCACCAAGACACACGCACGCACGCACGCACCCGCCGGCGGCTCCGAGTTTTCAGGTAAGCGTGGCTTGTCTAGGGCTGAGGGTCTTGGACCCGGGGAATAGGAGGCTGGAGGTCCTGCGCTGGGGGCGGGGGGCGAGACTGTCCCGCCTCCTGGCGCCGGAGGCCAGCGCGGCTCAGGCGCTGCGCCACTCCAGTTCGGGTCGGCTCCGGGCGGGGGCAGAGGGTGGGGGCTGCGTGCTGCCGCCGAGTTCTGCTGGGAAGCGCCCTCTCTCCGGGCTTCAACAGTGCCGGGTGGGCGCTGGGCGCCTCGGGCTGGGAGGCAAGGCAGGGTGCACACAGCTCCCCCCGCGCGGCGCTGCGGCTTCAGAGTAAACTTTGCGCCCCAACCGAATTGGGAGGAGGGAGCCTCCGAACTGGGTTGCCGCCGGCGGAGCCAAGGACTCAAAACTCTCGCTCCAGTGTCTTGGCGGCTGTCTTCCCCGCCCCTCTCGCACCAGGCCCTGAGTCCGGCTCACGCGCACCCTCCTCTTTGCCCTCTGCCCCCAGCTTGAAGCGTCGGACATGCTGAAGCCCGGAGACCCCGGCGGCTCGGCATTCCTCAAAGTGGACCCAGCTTATCTGCAGCACTGGCAGCAACTCTTCCCGCACAGCGGCGGCGGCCCGCTCAAGGGCGGCGGTGCCGCGGGTCCCCTGGGCGCACCGCAGCCTCTCCAGCCGCCGCCCCCCCCGGAGCGCACTGAGCCCCAGCCGGACAGCCTGCGCCCGCGGCCCGCCTCGCTCTCCTCCGCCTCCTCCACTCCGGCTTCCTCCTCCACCTCGGCCTCCTCTGCCTCCTCCTGCGCCGCGGCGGCGGCGGCCGCCGCCGCCGCCGCCGCGCTGGCCGGTCTCTCGGCCCTGCCCGTGGCGCAGCTGCCAGTGTTCGCGCCTCTGGCTGCCGCCGCCGTCGCCGCGGAGCCGCTGCCCTCCAAGGACCTGTGCCTCGGCGCCGTCTCGGGCCCGGGGCCCTCCAAGTGCGGAGGCGGAGGCGGCGGCGGCGTCGGGGATGTCCGGGGCGCCCCGCGCTTCCGCTGCAGCGCAGAGGAGCTGGACTATTACCTGTACGGCCAGCAGCGCATGGAGATCATCCCGCTCAACCAGCACACCAGCGACCCCAACAACCGTACGTAGCAGCAGCCCGCGCGCTCTCTTTCGGGGCGCTGGCTCCGTCGAGCGCGGGCGCCGGTCCGGGAGGCAGGTCGAATGAGGGGGACACCGGCTTGTGGGCTTTCCAGGCCGCGGGCCCGCACCTCTCAGACCACTGTAACCAAAGTTTTATGGGTTAGAGAAGGAAGGAGAACGGTTGGGACGGCCGGGTGACACCTCTGGGTTGCCTTTCCCCCCTCCTCCCATTCCCTGCTTCCCAGCTCCGAATCTTTAAGACCCGAGTTGCTCGCGGACCGGAGAGTACAGATCACAGCCCTCCCGCGGCGTACTGCGCCTCGCGCGGGGCGGGTACTAGCGGCGCGCGATGGGAGTGTCCGGGGACCGGCCTGGCCTGGCCTTAGAGGGGACAGGGCAGGGACTGTCAGCGGTCCTGGGGAGCGTGGATTCCAGAGCTAATTTCTCCTTCTCGCTATCTTACCTCTGGGGTTAACTTCGTCAGCTCATTTTCGGACCGCGGGGTTGTCGGGGGACCGGCCGGGAGCTGCTTGCTGGCCCGGCCTCGCTGAAGTAGGAGTTTTGGATGACACTGGGTCAGTCTCTCCCTGCAGGCAGGCATTATTCTTAGGTTTACTATTTATTTTAGAGAAGAAGGAAGAGAAAAAGAATGCCAGTTGCTTAGTGAGAAAACATTTCCGACTTCAGGGCAGGGTTGTTCCCTGCGGATCCCGCATTCTCCGTGCACCCTGGACCCTGCAAACGTTTACAGTCCGTAGCCACGCTTGTCGGCTTAACGTATTTTTTTAAATGAGGGTAACAGTAACTTAGTATAAGAAGCTTGCTCTTCTTTTCCCGAAATAAATGACAAAATGCCTAAATTAACATCGATTTTCTTCTAGCTTCCGTTCCTGTATTCACAATTTCAAACTCTTGATCCCAAGTGTAGTTCCATTTTCAGGTTTTGAACCAAAACTCTAAATGAAGATCAAGGATGAGTCATTTATTTTTCATATCCAATTCTTTTCGGTAATTTCAGAAATTATGCTATGTTTACACTTAATGTGTTGAGATAAATGCTAAGTATACTTCCAGAGACCCCAGAAGAGAACATTAAAGCAGGTCAAGAGTTAGGTTGAAAGCAATACGGGATTTGAAACAGCGCTCAGCTTCTTTCTTCGTCTCATTCCTTCATCTAGCTTCTGTATGAGGAAAGTTAATTGTAAATGTATATGATCATTCTATTTTGAACAAGTTCCTTCTTGCAGAATGTCTACTAATCCGTGAGCTTCTTAATTCGTTGTAAAAGCAAAATAACTACAGGTTGTAGTTATTTAAAGGACTCCCAAATGTATTACTTTGATTAAAAACACTGAGCATGACCCTAGTGATTGAGGTGTATTAATCTTTTCATAATGGTTGGAGATAATCGTTCTAATGGAGATAATTATTATTAATAAAAAGAGTAGTTGTATTTACTTTTTTCCTTTCTAGAGTCTGAGAGTAAAGTATTTGGTTTAAAATGAGGGTTTCAACTCAGATTTGCCCTGCAGTTAAGAAAATTCCTATATTTCAGAGTTCCAGAAAATTTTATAAAACTATGTTGTCTTAATGGATTTCAAAAAATACATATCTCCTACTGAATTTCTTGATTGTGTTTTTTTCAAAGCAGTTCTTTAAAAATGTAAAATACAAAGATAAGAAATGCTTTCATAAAAGGTATTTCTTACCTCTAAGTGAAATGTAGTCACTGTGGACTGAGAGTGCTTCATCAAACTTGCAGTCTTTCTTCTGAATTAAATTAGTGCTGGAAAAGACACTAGCAGTGCACCCCAAAGCCCCGGCTGTGCGCTGAGCTCCATGTGCTGTTTACAGTGCAATCTTGAGGTTCAATACATTTTCACCAGAGAAAAACCTAGACTAATCAGAGAAAGAATTGGGACAGATTCCTAATTAATATGTGCCTATTGAACCAGTTTATTGTCTAGCTACCCTTTTTCATGGCTGGAGGAAATGAATTATGATTTATTCAAATTATTCCTATTGTGTTAATCTTCTGCTATCTCCTTTTGAGTCGACTGGACTGCTTCAGTGTGCAAAGTGCAGAGGCAAGGACAGGAGAGAAAGGAAGGCAGATTGTCTCATTAGAGTTACGCTTCACATTGCTGTCTAATTAAAGGGCAACTGAGAAAGGAAATAGCAAGCTGAGGTAGCTCTCCATGTAATGCTGGGAGACTAGGTCTGCCATGCTTCCAGGAACTTCTCTGGGCAAGAGTAGGCATTCATTTGAAACCATGAGATGTGTTTTACAAAGATGAAGTGAGAAGCGATTGAGTTTAATCTAACTAGGGGATCAGAACAACTCAGAAATGCAAGCAGTGCGAAACTGTTTTTTCCCTTGGCAGGGAAAGTTGATATATCACTTGAAAGATGGTGAATAACAGCTTCTCCCCATTCCCAGGTTGTATGTGGGTCGGGGGTGGGGTGAGAGGCGGGCAGAAGGGAAGCACCTATTAATTTATCAGGCACAGATCATCCTAGTTTTCCTTTTAGTCTATTGCCCTTTCCCTCTAAAAGAATTCTGTGAAGTGACCACTCAGCATTGCTTCGTTTTATTACTTTGTATTTAAAAACATATTGAGTCGTATTCTCTTTTTCTTACAAGGCAAAGAAAGGGGCCTCCGTACTTCTCCTTTTAGAAGAGTAACTTTTTGCCTGGGATCAGCAACCCAGTAACACCTGTGACTCAGTATCACCTTCACCTTGAAACTTTATTGCCACCTATGGCAAATGCCATAGTGAAGGGTGTTGTAGCTCTCTGTCACACATAAAAAGATTTAAAACCAGCAGAAACTATACAAGCTGGCCCGGGTGAGCTCTTCCAGTATATATCTAACTAACTCCGTGTATGAAGTTATTCTATGATTGAAGTACACTTTCCACTGAGGCTCTCAATGCTTGCTTAGTTGCCTCTTTTTTCATCTCTATGGTCAGGTGGAGCTTGTGTAATGCAAATGGGGGATAGGGACCTTTCTTCCTCCTGTATTACTGCCCTCATTTGCTGCCGGTTTGCCTGAAGCCATTGATTCCGTCAGGCTCCGTTGCGGTGGCCTCTTCTCGGGTTCCGGGAGCTGGTGCGTTGTTTGAGACCCTGTCAGTACGCTTGGAAGGTATTGAGCAGCGGCCAAGGGGAGCGCCGGACGTTTGTGTTTGTTCGGAGACAGCCGGCCGAGCCAGTTAGCTTTTCACCCCCCACCCCGTTTTTTTTTTTTTTTTTTGGTTAAGACATTCCCCCCTCGTATCTGGGAGAGAGCAGGGGACTAATCCCGCCTGGGGTCTCTCTGCGGAGAATTGAGTCGGGGCAGTCCTCAACTTCCCCAGCTGGAGGTCTCTATCTCCTCCGTATTTCGGGGAGCCCTGCTGCGCAGGGAACAGCACCGGCGTGTGCGCAGGTGTTGGAGTTGGGCCCGAGGCCCCCCTGTTGGTAGTGCCATCCTTTCCAAGGGTTTGAGGAGAGATATTGGGGAGAGAAGGAAATCTGGGGTTGGTTTGGTTGAGAGGTCAGGGAAAGAGAGAAAAGGAGGGCGAGTGTTTACTGACCCTCCCTAATCTCTTCCCACCCAGTTGGAAAACGCAGGTCCTGTTTGGGAAGCTCCCGAGCCCAGTAACCCACCAGTGGGATTCTCCTGACGCCAAGGCACACTCGCTGCGCTACTCCCCGCTGTCAATGGCCAGCAAGCGACTTAGCTTTCAGACGTGGTCTCCGGTGGGAGGGAGGCTCGGCGTCACTGTGTGGGCTCTTGTGTTGTTCTCTTTTTCTTTTTCTTTGCTCTCTTTTTGTGCGCACGCCCAGCCCCATCCCGTAACACACATAATTTAGCTATTTTACATCATTCGTTATCTAGCGCCCTGAAACTGAACATAGAGCCATATATTAGATTGAGGTTAGAAGAGGTGGTGACTGTTTATTTAAGGTGATAAAACGGTTCATCAGCAGTAATCTCCATCGATATGTGCCACCAGAAGATGAAGGATGAGGGGACAAGCCACAATTAATTGCCCTATAGTTTTGTAGGAGAGAGTGGAGCCAGCCCAGACCCGCTTCGATCTCCTCTCGCGCCTCCTATTCATCATCTCCACAATGTATATGGCGGCCTCGCAGGGGCAGGGGCCGGCGAGGTTTATCTCGGCGCAATATTCTCTCACCCTCACACACTGGCGCTGCCATTTAATTTATTAATACAGTCATCAGAAGACAAATAAAACGCACATTTCCTCCCTCCCTCTTTCTCTCCCCCTTTTGTCTCTCCCTCTTGGTCCCAGGGCCAAGCCGGCAGCCAGGCCGAGCAGGGAAAGCCCAGCGCGTAGGGAAGCCTTAAACTCTTCTAGAGAGAGGCTCCCAGAAGGTTCCTGGGAGCTGGGCCGCCCCGCGGGGGCAAGAACACAATCGGTCCCCCTAGCGGGCCTGCCTCGCCTCTAGACCTGCTCCTAGACCCGCTCCTGGGAGCCTAGAAGACCCCTTCCCGCTGGCAGGAAATGGGCAAGGCCTTCAACATACAGCTTAAGTGCTGGGGGGCCTGGCGCCCACCCCGTGCACGGTCCACCGCCATCCCAGCCAGCCAGTGGCTTGGCGCGGGGAGGGCTAAGCAGGGAGTGCGGGCTGGAGGGGGACGTGGAACTCTGGTGCGAGAGACTCCCAGTCACAGCGCTCCGCCTGCCCTCGGCCCCGTCGGCCAGCGCCCTCGGCGACCCCAAGGCCCAGTGCCCCCGCCACGAAGCACGCGGAGCTGCCAGCAGGCGGCACTCCCGGGGCCGCGTCGCCGTCAGCGGGCGGCGATCGATGGGCGCCGGCCCCCACCCGGCTCGGCCTGTGGGACAGAGGGCCGCGACCTCGGCGGCGGTCGCAGAGAATTTATAGCCGGGCGGTTACCGCCGCCCAGGCGGGGAGACAGGCTTTTCAGCTGCTCCTCCGTTGCCTTCCCGGAGGATACGTGAGGGCAGGCGAAAGCGGCGGAGAGGCTTTGGGGAGCGAAGGCCCAGCGCGGCAGGCGCGTCCCGAGGGTCCCCGCTCCGCCTGCGCCCACGCGCTCCTGCCCACCTCTCCAGAAGGCGAAAGAGCCCTGAGACGTTTTATATTTCGCCTTTCCTGGAACGAGAAATGAGATACCAGAGAACTCTGGCTTGCTTTGCCCCCTTTACCTTAAAATAGATCCATTTTCAATTACACAAGTCGCACGTGCCCTTGTAAAAACATTCGAACAATACAGGATAAGGAGGGAAGAGTGAGAGTCTGGTCTTCACTCCACTTGGCCTGGCCTTCTGAAGCCAGTGGGTGAACTAGTCTATAACTTAATGATACCTCCTTCTCTTACTCAGAGACCCATAAACAAGAGTATTAACAGATCTATTCAAGGGAGAGAAGAGACCATGATCTCTTACATTCCCTAATGCTAAAATGGCATTTCAAAGTATCTTGCTTGGGGAATATAATATCTCTCACAGATACAGACAACATTTTATGAATAATAATTATGAAGTTGTGGAAAAAACTTACCCTGATTTTAAGAGAAAATAGGAACATTTACTTGCCTCTTCTTTATGAATACAAATAGATGTACTATGTATTGTTTGGCCTGGAATGCTGTATCATGTATATAATACATACGTATTTTTTATGTGTAGTTTAGGCATCTAGCCCACTTTTTTCCTCAAATCTTTTCATGTAGGTGTTAGTGGCTTGCTGTCTAGAAAACACTCTGCTAGAATGTTTGTCCACTTGGGCCACATTTGTCAACCCCAGCTAATCAGTTACTTGTTTTAGTCGTCCTCAGGCTCCTTTGGGACTCCGAGACATAAGTCAGAAGCCACATGTTTTCAGTGGCAGAAGTTTTGTGTATTAAGAAACAGTAACGTTAGGATATAACATGTATTTTGACGTAGCCTTTCAGGTAGAGTATTTTGAAATAGCATGAAATGGTTTATAAATGAAGAAAACCTATACTGGATGGACTGATGATGGTGGGTTGGCCTTGCCTACCCTGCAGGTGTTCTTCTGCATATTGGGAGAGCCTCAGCTTGTCACTCTGCAGAATGCTGCTATTAAATATTTCAATACTTCATGGAGACAAATGAAATTTAATAAGTTGAAGAAGTACTTTAGAGGACTTCTTAGAGAAAGGACCAGCCATACTCTATCGTGCATAACAAATAACAGGAGTGTGCTTGTTGTCTGTGTGGGTGGTGGCCAGAGTTGGCACCTTTCCTCATTTTATTGCCGATGTAGTGGGTGTGACGTTACAGGTTGTGGAGATCTTGTAAGTTGACAGAATCTCTGGTATGGACTGTTAGGGAGGAAATACCAAATGCTCTTTCTTCTCACCCTTTGTTTCACTGAGCCAACCAGAAAGGGAAAGTCTGTTAACTCCCTGGGGTGATTTATTTTTATTTTTATGGGCCTATTGCCTTTGCTTATTGTCATTTGTTTTAAGCTATTTTTGCTAAGGTGCTGAAAGCTCATTTCTGAAGTTAGGCACTGAAATTCAAAATTATGGACATCATCTACTTACTTTTCAAATCATCCTCTTATGTTAACCTCCCCAAACCCAAGAGTGTGGGAAAAAGAGAGAAATCTCTTTAGTTCAATCATGCTACAACAGTTTTGCAGCCCCCAAATAGTGACTTCAGTGAAATATTTCAATGATATTGATTGAGTTATGAGTTTGGATATAAAATTCTCCTAGTTTTCATTAATCTTAGATCTCTAGGTTTGGAGGCCTTGGAGTCAGGCAGACCTGATTGTGAATCCTTCTCAGCCACTTTCTAGTTTCTGATCCTTGGTCAAGTTACATTGCTCATGAAGCCTCAGTTGCCTCCTCTACAAAATGGAAATTGTGATATTTAGATAATATGGTGGTTGTTTGGTTGAAGGTAGGTGTCTGGCACATAGTAGGCACTTGGTAATTGTGAGTTTTTATTGTCTTTCCTTCTATCCCCCCTTTATCTTAAGGTTTTTGTTTCCACAATCAGAAGCTTGAGAGGGTGTATGAAGTGTCTGCATTCTGGAGGAGTTGACTTACGGTGAGACTGCCTCCTTCCATCTAGCCCTAGGGTCAAAAGCAGAGCCTGGCACAGTTTTGACATTAGTTTGTCTTGCTGTAAAAGGGGTCCTTTGTGTGATGGAGGTCCAGGAGGCATGGCCACTTCACTACCTGCAGAAACAGGTTGCTACTTTTCACTTGAGAGGCCTGGGGACACCCTCAAGAAGCTGAGGTCAAAGGTCCCCTCATTCCCTGGGCTCTTTTGGGGGAAGTGGAGGAGTAGCTGCCGGAGGGGAAGGCGCCGTGGGCTGGAGCCCTTCTTCACTGAAATAGGATACTCACCTAGTCAACCTTCAGTTCGCGGTGAAGCGAATGGCAAAATGGTATCGCACATCATGCTGGGTTGCGATTAGGTGTTCCTCGAAGGTTCCTCAGTGACTCACTTTTCACAAGTTCTTTGGGCATTTCAATTGTTCGAGCACGGATAGGGCACACCCAGGGCGATCCACCAGGACTAGCTGTGACCAAGGCTGGGCGCAGGAGCCCAGAGGGGGACCCGCCGCCTAGCGCTGGCGCATCCGCTGGTGCCCAGCTCTTGCCATCTCCGCCAGTCGGGGCTCGCCCGATATCAGGCCCAGTGCCACAGGGCTCTGTTGCGCAGGGGCGCCGTGGCTCCCCAGGGAAGCTGGGCCGGGGAGGCCGGTTTAGCCGGCGGGCGCCGAGGCCGCCTCCCAGAGGCCGGTCCGCCAGGCCAGGGCGCAGACACGGCGGCTCCGCCAGGCCCATTAATAACCCGGAGGGCGCTGCGATCCGACAGCATGGTCGCCGCAGGCCTGCTTCCCGCGGCTGCTTGACTTGTTTCTGCCCAGTTTGAGTCGAGGGACACTGGGGGTCCACGGCCGGCCGCCCCAGAGCGTGGGGGATCCCTCGCGCGCCGGCTGCTCTGAGGAACATAGGAGAGAGTAGGCTTTACTACAGCTCTCACTTAATTTATAACGCAGAATAATTGCATTTAGCCTCGGGCTCAACCGTCTGGGCAGGATTTGGGGCCCTCTCCATTGAACCTTTATCATCATCATTAAAGACCCATTATCTTGATCGTTAAATTTGCTGTTGGTTTTTTGGGGGGCGGGCTTCCGGGAAGAGCTTGCACGCAAGCACAGGGCACCCCAAACCCGACAGAACAGCACCCCCTTTCCCTACCCGTCCCCACCTGGCCGGAGTGCCCGGAGCGGGCGCTTCCGGGGCGCTCGAGAGACCCTAGCGCCAGTGCGCCCTCTGTGGCCGGGGTCTAGAACTGGGGCTCCGCGGGGCCAAGGCCGGCTCCGCCCACTTACGTGGACGTTCTCGCGGGAGGGGAGCGTGGGTCGAGGAGTGGGGATGGCGTGCAGCGCCGGACCGGTCGCCCATCTGCTGTGGTGATTTTGAAAGTCTCTTCTATAACTGTAAAGAAAGGAAAACCAGACATACCCTGGCGACCAAGGTAGAATCTCTCCGAGATATCAGATTGGTCGAGAGACCGCCTTTTCTCTTGGTACAACGATAAATACACTTTGAAACACCACTGAGAGAGAGAACCCGAGGGAACAGGGGAGAGGGTCAGAGGGAGCTAGAGGCAGAAGGGAAGAGGGAGAGAAAGGGGCAGAGGCCGGGGAGAAAAGCCGAGAGCCATCGGTTCCTTGGAGACGACAACGCCGTCCGCGCCCAACTCGGGAGGCTTTTGGAGGCGCTCGGGGCCTCGACCCTGTGCCAGATGGATTTGGGTGCGACGAATTCCAAGGGAGCGCGTCGGGTCACCTCTCCCCCTGCTCCCAGTGGCCTCGGCGCCCTCCGGCGTCACTTCCCTCGCAGGTGGCTCACCCGGGCGGGGATGCTGTTGGCACGGGGTTTACCCGGGGTTAACCCTCTCCCTTTCCTCCCTCCCTCTCGCGTGTCTCCGGCAGGTTGCGACATGTGCGCAGACAACCGCAACGGCGAGTGCCCCATGCACGGGCCGCTGCACTCGCTGCGCCGGCTCGTGGGTACCAGCAGCGCTGCGGCCGCCGCGCCCCCTCCGGAGCTGCCCGAGTGGCTTCGGGACTTGCCACGGGAGGTGTGTCTGTGCACCAGCACCGTGCCCGGCCTGGCCTACGGCATCTGCGCGGCGCAGAGGATCCAGCAGGGCACCTGGATTGGGCCCTTCCAGGGCGTGCTCCTGCCGCCGGAGAAGGTGCAGGCCGGCGCCGTGAGGAACACGCAGCATCTCTGGGAGGTAAGTCGGCCGCCACCGAGAACCTTGCCACCCAGCTGGAGCTTTGGCCGCCAAAGAGCCTCCCTTGTTCCCCAGAGGGTAGTGGAGGCTCGATTTCTCTGGTCACGCAGATGCCGGGTATTTGCAGCACCTGCAGTGAAGAGGTGCAGAGCCAGGCCCAGCACTACAGCAACCCAGCCAGGAAGACAGGGCTTACAGGTTTCTGAAGATGGAATCACCATAACAAGCTTCCATTCTAGCTGTGATAGATTTGACTGTTGTCTCCCTTGATCTTGAGAAAAAGAGAAACACCTGAGGAGATAGAACCTGAGGAGAGGAGGCTGGGCATTGGGATGTGAGCTAGGTGAATTTTGTGTCCTATTTTAAGTTCTTCCAACATGTTGTTTTTGTTTTTGCCCACTGGGCAAGAAGGAACATAAGCATAAACAGGAGGAAGGAGAGTCAGGTTCATTTTCTCAGATAAAAACAATCTAGTAAATGCTGAATGTGAGAGACTGTAACATGTTTCACAACTTTCAAAGTGCCCAATGTAAAGCAAAATCATACTGTGAATCAGATACCACAAATTCTACTTCTCTGACAAAGTACAGTTATTCAGTCTTCAACAAGGTACTGTAGGAAAACTCTGGGCAGTTTGGTATAACCCAATTGATAGTACTTCAATGGTACAGTCTTACCTGATGCTATTACTTAAAAGTCAACAACGTATCTGAAAACTATTAACCTGAGATTTGCCTCAAATCTTCATGGTTGATTATTGAGGTCCATTCCGGAAGAGACAGACCCTTAATGTAGGTTTCCCCCACAACAATTTTAGATACTCCCACCATGGAGAGTTATTTATGAAAATAAAGTGCCAGAAGTCTTACTCTTAAGCAGTATGTACATCTGACTGAGGCCAGGCAATATAATGGAACGGGATTTGCCAGAAGACAAACTTTTTTAAATGCCAGGGGCCAAGTTGGCGTGGACCTTAAGGCTCCATTAATGGCTCATTTCTGCAATAGCTTGCCCCTCACTCTTGGCTCAGTAGCCTGCAAGATGATCATTTTTCACTGCAAGTTGCCTTATAGTCACTAACTCATGCGATTCAATAATCCACTCAGATTTTGCTGAGCACCCACTCTGGCCAGCACTATAACTTGGTCTCCAGAACGCTTGTATGACTGTTGACAGTGGGTACTAAGGCCTGTGTCTGCAGAGCTGCCTTTGATTAAAGGGGAGGAACTAAATCTATGAGCTCATAGCCATGCAGCCCAAGGTGACCACATGGTAGCCACTGGACTGTGTACCCTACAGTTATCCACTGGTGCACTGCACTGTGCCCAGGCTCCCAGGTTCCATTTCACGCCTAAACTATTGTGAAATTATTACTGGAAAACAATTATACATTTTTAATCTTTCAGAATAGAATTCTTAAATGAGGAAAAATGAGGCATATTTATGTTGCCAAATAGTTCCTTTTTTTTTTTTTTTAACAAATTTTACATAGGGAAATGGGGCAGGAGAAAATGGTCAATACATTCAGTCAAGTTAGACTTTAGAGCTTTTGGATAGGAAAAACTGACATGTGGGAAATCATCTGGTTTTGAAATATTTTCTAGTTGTTTTTTGCTTTTGACTAATTAGTTGTTACCTCCACTGTGGTTTCAAGTTTATAAAACAATTCCAGTCACTTTTCTTGTTCCAGTGGTATTATTAGGAACTCTATACCATACAGTTAAAGATTTGCCAGTACTTTTCTGAGGAAATCGTAAAGCAATTGCTTAGTGGTACAGATTTGTTCTATCTGAAAATGTTAAAACTGAGCACTATTACATTGCCCTCTGATGCCTTGGGTTTAGTGCCTGTCTATTTTTAGAGTGCCAGGGGACAAAGCCACAAATATGAAAAAAATCCCATAGCTTATTGTGGTTGTTGGTTTTTGTTTTCCTAAAAGGCTTTGAATGATTGGGATGTTGGCAGGAGACCACTATACAGATAGGATATGATGATATATAGCAATACTGAAAACTATGGAGCCTTTTTTCTGCACCTTTACTCGTACTTGATGAAGTTAAAATTCTGTTGTAGCAAAGAGACTGGGGAATTTAATTAGTTTGTTGTTGTTGATGATACTTTGGTGGATGTAAAGTGAGTTTTACCTGTTGTTTAGGGTATGTGAGTTGAGTGTGTTGGGGGGTGGTACA
The DNA here is from genome assembly GCF_964374135.1 of Grampus griseus. Classification (NCBI taxonomy): domain Eukaryota; kingdom Metazoa; phylum Chordata; class Mammalia; order Artiodactyla; family Delphinidae; genus Grampus; species Grampus griseus. The sequence continues at coordinate 100,904,235 of NC_139019.1, forward strand.
TAGACTTGGTTCTGTGTTACAAAAAAAGACTTGCTGAGTTTATGCTTGAATGATCTACTTCTAAAAAGGACATAATCTGTTTATTTTTATCATCTGTAAGAATAGTTACAATAACATGCATTTAGGGGATTGAAGGGATATTAAAACTGAGGCCATGTAATATGTATCAGACTCCTGCGAGATCATATAAATGTGACCGACCAGGGTCAGGTAACTTAGTGCCAATGTCCATGTGTAAGATAAAATACTTATTTAATAGGTTTCAGAGTTTTACTAGTATAATTATTTTTAAGATATGAAGTGTAAGTTTATTTTTAATTTTTAAGCATTATAATTTATTATTTTTATAAAATGTGACCATTTGAATTGTTATATTTATAACAGAAAATTCTAAATGTGGGATTGTTCCTCAGATTTTAGTCTTTCCTTTCAAATCTAAATTTTATTGTGAAAAAATTCTAATTATTATATTTTTTATATTAGAAAGAATCAGTAATTGGAATACACTGTAGGTCTATAGGAAGCTTTTGGCAATAATTGTTTAATGACTCATGTAATAATTATCCATTTTGAAAACATACTTTTAAAGATATCTTCCAGACTATCAGATCGACATAAAGCAGATCTTGAAAAAATTAAAAGCAATCGATCATTACTATTTCATTTTAAAAGTCAACTGGAATCGTTTCTCTTTCTCACATGTTTTTTCAAGTCACTTGCAGGTGAAGAAATGTCTTTATATTTAGAGTTCAATACTCAGGTCCTGATGGATCTTACCAAGGTTACTTATCTTTATTTCAGTACAATAAATGGATTGCTAGTCACTGTTTCCAAGTAGATGATGGATTTTTGTTTCAGTTTACAGTTCATTGTTTTTAGTAAGGTTGTACTTTATTATACACATGAAGGCTTATTACAGAAACAATCAGATTCACTTTAGTTACTCCTTTTGTTGAAGCATTAAGAGCTCTTTTTGTTTTTTGTAGAAAAATAACTTTTTAAATATTTAACATACATCATTTACGGAGAGCTTGTTTGATTGGTTTGTAAGTGTGCTATCATCTTTTAGTTAATATTTTCTTTATGTATAACCCTGGTTCATAAAAATACAATTTAAAGAAAGTTTAATATCATGCCACTACCTTCATTATGTTTTGACTCTTTTGGGTATTTGTAGGTTAAGGAGGTTAACAAGCTAAAAGCCAAATTATTAGTCCTTTTTTGGGCCAATTTCTTTTAGAATCAGAATTTTAATGTGTTTTACAAAAAAATAATCAGTTCAGATACTTTAAAACAGAAATATTATGGGATGGATTAAACAGTCACTTGCCTTGCTTATATACCTGTATTCCAGCAAGACTTGGATGCATGATATATTTCTAGCTATTTGGCCATGACGGGAAAGATCTTTCTGAATGTTTTGCAGAGAAAGCATAGTCTTTCTCAGCAATTAGGTCTTATTGATGAGAGTGAGATAATTTTGTCCTAATGTGTTTTCTAATAAAGAAGTGAAAAGGCACATTTGATTCCAACATTTATGAAAACATTATCTCAATTATTAATGTGCCCCTTTTCCCTTGAGATAAATTAATCTAGTCGTACATGGTTTCCCCTTTCTGCTTAACATCAGAATTTAATACGACTGGACCTGAGGAATGTACATGGTGTATACTTTAAATTCTACTGGAAGAAAATACGGAAATTTAAAATTAAGTTACAGTTTAAGATAGCCTAGAATTACTCAAGCCTTTCAACTCAAAGTCTGATTTGACAAGAAATTTTACCAACATTGACAAAATAAATTGCACTTATTTTCACCCTAGAAAAGTTTTTCTGTTAATTGAAATAATGCAGTAACTTGTTAGGATTACAGTCAAGGTACTAATTTTACAGAATTTCTCTTTGCCTGAGTAAAATTTGAGTGTCTCATTTTCAATTGCACTACGTAGAAAGCTTCATTATTTTTCTTCAGAAAATCAAGGGGTATAACATAATGTGGTCCTTTTTGTGGTTTGATTTTGTGCCATAATATTTTAGATTTAATAAGAGTTTTACTTTGAAGCAAATGGTCTATTTTTCATCATTACTATTTAGCTTAGGTCAAAAGACATTAATGAAAACCAATTTTAAAAAGACATTACATGCTGCTAAATGTTTATATTTCAGAGCCATCACAGGTAATTGGTACTAGAAGGAAATGAATTGATTTCATATTTTAAGTGTATTATGTATGTTTCCATAAGTGACCCAAATCCATCTATAGTACTGTACCCATTTGTATATATTTAGATGTTGAAAAAAATCACTTGAAAATAATAATTTTAAATTCAATAAAAATCATTTTTAAATTCAATTAAAATCACTTAAAAATTGTTCCAGTGATAGTGCTGTAACTGTATACTCCATATTTTGCTTTATAGACGTGGGCTCATTTTGGCCTTATTCACCAAAACACCAGGGTACAGAATTATGTGGCTGTCACAGCTATATTGAAGTAAAAATTGTGTTTCTTAGCAATTTATCGTTTAATATAGCAGAGTGCTTGTCATTTTAGTTTTGAATATATCAACTCCATGAAATCCAAGTAATGTCTCCTTCAAAATAAACCATAGTCAAGTTACTATTATGTTTTTAATTATGCAGAGTAACAGCTGGTGCATCTCTTTGGCTTTGCCTCATTTGATTTGAAGATATCTTTTATAGTGGTGCCCATTTGATCGAGTGTGAGCATTTTGTAGTTTTACATAAACTGTAAAACCATCTGCCGCCTCTTGAAATGGTTTCCAGAATTGTGTTAAAAATCAAAACTTAGTACTTAAAGTTGGCTTTGAAAAGGTCCATTTAAAGTCCTGGTCCTCTTGGTTTATGTACCAAATGCCACCCTTGGTTTTCTAAGTCCAAAAATGACTCTGCTTTAAAAAAAATTATAACAGCCATTTGGAAATTCTCATGTTAGTGAAGTTTAATCCAAATATGCATGTGACACTACAGTGTTTTAGTTGCAGTTACTTTATAAAGAATGATGTGTTCTGTATCTGCAGGACTATTTTTCTCATTGGTCAGTGCAGTTTATCTATTGTTTACAGATTGCTTCTTTTGATAGCATTTTGTCCATGTGAAGAAAGTAATTCACAAGTATTTCCTGGTCCATAACTGCCTATTTTCTTACATTGTATATTTTTTTTCCTTTTTCCACACCGCCTTAAAAATAGGGTATGGAAATTAAAATCAGAATTGCAGAGGTTACTGGACAGATGAAATCTGCTGTCCCCAATCACTGCGTGACAGCACGTGATCTGATGAAAATGTGATTTTGGTAACACTGGGTCAGAGAAACCTGCAGGGGAGCCTTTTAATTTCACTGTCGATTAAGGCAGTTTTAATTATTCAAGGAAATCTACTGTGTTACCCAGAAACCATGTGTAGTTGTTGTATAATATTATGAGTTTTAAACGTTTTTGGTTGAATACGGAAAACTACCTATTACTCAGCTGAGGAATCATGTCCCACAGTATCAAAATCCTCTTTTCTCAGAGGGTGGATGTGATGCATTGGTGTTTGGCTTTTCTAAAAAGTGCTGTGCATGGGACCACTATGAAACTGCCTTGCTCTCCTTTTTTCTTTTTCTTTTTTAGAATCATATATACTCCACAATTTCATGAGTTCAGACATTCCTTATGTATTTACACAAGAAATACAGACTCCGGTATAACTACTTAGCATAAAAGCCAGAGCAGCCAGAACAGCGTATACTTTTCCTTGTAAGCATTTGCCACCTCGCTCAGATAAGTTACAGAATTCCATTATCCAAATTGTTACACATGTGTGACAGAGGTTGACCTTTTGTCATGTCAATCCTTTTTGTGTAGGCCCCAGGCTCCAGCCTAATGGCTCAAACCCTGATTTACTCACTGTAATAAGGGCAGGAGGTCGAGCAATTGTCAGGCTGCCTGTTCGTACTCTTCTTGGAGCCTGGTTGAAGGCTGTTAACACAAAGCTTTTCAAAGTGAATTTACAACCAGCACCACTGACAGAGGCCAATCAGTGCACCATAAATGTCAGGTTAGTGAGATTGAGCAGTAAGTAAAGTACTGACAGCACACTATTGGCTGGAATCAATTGGCCAAGGTTTAACTGAGAAGAGCAATCTCTGTGTGGTGGGCTTAGGGAAAGAGCAAAGTGTGCAGTCTGGGTTTCCAGGTGGAGCCTGTAGATTTACCTGTAAGGGTTGGGATGTCACCCATTTGCTGCGGTGCATCCAGCATCATCGTGTCGATATGCTTCACGATCTGGGAGTTCAGAGCGGCAGAGCCTGCTGATTCTGAGTTGGGTGGTAAAAAATGCCCCTAGCATTAGACAGGAGAGAGAGAAAAAAAAAACTATTAAAATATGGGGCTGTCCGAACTGGGAGACACATCCAGTGCGTTACAGTTCAGTGAAAGGTAATTTGTTTAAGTTGCAAAACTGTAACAGGGCTTTCTACCAAGGCAGAGAGACAGATAAGCCCGTTCTTTTGCTCTTCCTGGGGCTCAGCAGGGTGAAACTTTCATGGAAGTCACTAATGACTGATTATGGGTTGAGGGTCTGAAGGTTTCCCCACCAGACAAATGTTTTTATCATTTTGTGTAATGACAGCCTGGACAACAATTCATTTAACTCTGAAGGCATCAGCATTAAAATGGAGGAATCCATTAAAATGCTGTATGCAAGGATTTATAAATTAGGCAATTTCCTTGATTATTGCAGTCATTTACAAAATTGATTGTTCCAGTGTGGTATAGACAGATTTCAGCAACGATCATTGACAACAAGCACATTCTGATATCTGTAGCTACTGGTCACTAAACCAGGTCAGTATGCCTCACCCCCCTTCTGTTCTTGGTCTCAAGGTCAGGCAGACTGATTTCAAATAAGCTTATAATTATGAAGTTTCATTTGTCTTCAGAGGAGACTAACCTAGACTGTGAGGGTAGGTGTGGGTTGCTCTTAAAGGTTGTAGCATTCTATTTACAATAGCCAGGACATGGAAGCAACCTAAGTGTCCATCGACAGATGAATGGATAAGGAAGATGTGGCACATATATACAATGGAATATTACTCAGCCATAAAAAGAAACGAAATTGAGTTATTTGTAGTGAGGTGGATGGACCTAGAGTCTGTCATACAGAGTGAAGTAAGTCAGAAAGAGAAAAACAAATACTGTATGCTAACATATATATGGAATCTAAAAAAAAAAAAAAAGATCATGAAGAACCTAGGGGCAAGACGGGAATAAAGACGCAGACCTACCTACCTTGAGGACATGGGGAGGGGGAGGGGGAGGCGGGGACAAAGTGAGAGAGTGGTAGTGTATATATGGACATATATACACTACCAAATGTAAAAGAGATAGCTAGTGGGAAGCAGCTGCATAGCACAGGGAGATCCGCTCGCTGCTTTGTGACCACCTAGAAGGGTGGGATAAGGAGAGTGGGAGGGAGGGAGACGCAAGAGGGAAGAGATATGGGGATATATGTGTATGTATAACTGATTCACTTTATTATAAAGCAGAAACTAACACACCATTGTAAAGCAATTATACTCCAATAAAAATGTTAAGGAAAAAAAAGGTTGGAGCATTGTTTTTATATTTTAATCATACTTTGTGGAGAGGGTATTGATGATCCCGATATGCTTCAGACCAGTAGCACAGATTTTGAGATGTTTCCAACTTAAAAGGAAATAAGTTTTGCAAATTGCATCTGTAAATATTTGTTTGATTGAAGATCTAAAAGTCAATAATGTGTTTTGTGTGTTGGTCCTTAGAGTTCTAATTACCCAATAGATACATCAGAGAGTCACTGGATTTTAGATCAATTAATTCTGGAAAGTCTAATAAAGACATTGTTACAAGTGTGAAATGCTCAAAATGCTGCAGATTTTCCTATATAAGAATGCACACAAGTTCACTTGGTGTTTAATCATTAACCACAAACCACAAAGTTGTCTTTATTTCTGAAATATCAGAGATGGGCATGCCAGATGTGTCTGCAGAGCTCTATCCAATGAAAGCTGGCCGTGCAGTTTATGCTTAGTACAGAATAACTAACTTTAGACATTTGTTTTCAATCATCATTTTGTTTTTAATCATAATTTTCCCCTTTTGGAAATCTAACACAAACTGGGGCTTGTAAAACAATAACACTTTAGAAAATTGTTTAACACTGTTGGGAAGGCAAAAAATGTTCAGTTTGTCCTGATTTGAATATATAATAATTTGATCTCAAGGTAGTTCTTTGTTTTAAATTGAAGATGTATGTTTTGGGAAGTCCTGTGGCTTGGGGGCACTTTGCACTTATCTGGCTGCTGTTACTTAATACTGTAAGTCAGAAGTTCATTTTCATTTTTAATTAGTTGTAAAATTCACTGCTTAAAAATTGAGTAAAAAAGGCAGTGTTTCAATTCAGTGTCTTGATATGATCTCTTCATTTTTATTTAAATTTTTTTTTACACAGTATTCTGGTTTCTGTTAAGACTTAAAAAGCCGTGTGACTGGATCTGTCTCGGGGGAACTCTGAATGAAGCACTCAGTTTTATAGGTGTTTTTGCCAGTCCCCTTGTAAATTTATTTAATAAACCAGCACCTACAGCATGCAATTGTGAAATAATGATATGGGATTAAGCCCATTTTATTAAAATGAACAGTGTTTTTCACTCTCTGTGATCATTTTAAACTAAGCCTGCCTCAGATAATGAAGTGTCTGTAGAAACATTTGGTGTAATCTAATTCAGTAGAAAGTTCTTAAGTGCTTTTTATAATTGAAATTAAATGTAATCAAGTCATGTTTTCAGTATCTTGTACAGCACCAGGGCCTCAAGTGTTGTTAGCACACGTGGGAATATTAATGTTTATCGCAAAAGCAACAGTACTAAATTCCTAGATAGCCTTGCAAACTCCAAAATGGTAGATAACCCGTAAATAAATTCTAGGTTAGAATATAATGTTTTTAGATCCTGTTGTGTTTGTCCCACACTAATATTAAAATCTATTTTTAGTATACAAAATGCACAAATAGTTCCTGGGAGACAGAGTCCTGAAAAATATTGGTCTATTGAGGAAAACACTTAATTTCAATTTATTGCAATTAATTGCAATTTAAAATTTGACCTGGATAATCTACAAAGTAGAAAATCTAATTGCTAAACTTTAAAATGGTAGAAATGAACTTTTCTATTAAAAATAATTCTTATCATAAGAAATTTAAACTGTATGAAAGTATAAACCAGTGGTAACTATTATTGACAATTTTTATAATGGTCTTTTGAGAGATGACTATTTAATATAATATACATCAGTTTGTATTTGCATTGTATATACATTGAATCACAGTTTTGCTGAAAGATACTTGTGCTATCTCCTTGATACTGCAAAACACATTTTAAAAGCAGCAACTAATGACACTGTTTTCATAGGATCTCCTGCAGATGTTTAAAGTTGGCTCACCCATGAATAGATTTTGATTTTGTGTCTAGTCCCATCCTCCGCTCCCTGTATCTTCCCTGGTGGGAAATTTCATTAACAGTCTGCAGACCCTACTGATACTATAGAAGCATTTCTACTGATATTTTCATGTTTTATAGCACATCTTTAATAAGACCAGAGCCTTTCTGAGATCTATAGGGAGATTTTAATAGTCCTCAGGGAGGAAGGAAAAAATTTTTGTGTTTCTTTTTATACATCAAGGTATTAACAAAAAAGAATCAAATCTCTTTGAAATGCTTTTCTAAGTAAGAAGACTCCTTGATTTATGTAGCTGTGTGTGAGACTTGAGGGAAACTACTTAATTTCTTTGTACCTCTCATTTCTCCATATGTAAAAGAGAGCCATATTGTACTATTACACAAATTTGAGTGACAATATTTATGATGCTTGTTTAACAAAAGAGATTTTCCCTTTTTCAATTGGGGTTTTAATAATAATTTTTAAGTCTGTAGTGGACTTGCATATAGTAATAAAGAACCTCATTATTTGTCTGTGGAAACAAAAGACTGTACATGGTAGCCCATGATACCCAGTTTGGATTTAATTACTTACTATAAAATCAGGCTTAATATTTAAATGCAAATTTATTTATCACTGCTTACAAGTAAGAAAGGATTATGTATTAAGGGGATACCATACAACATGGATGTACAAAAAATCATTGCTGGCTTTAATTTTTAAAAGAACATTTCTAATGGAGGGCAACAGGGTAACTACAAATATTAGACACATAAAGAACATTTCCTAGAGGTACATGATTTCAGTAAGTGAAATGGTCACTCATAATCCTCACAACAGAGGACTGACTTGCAATATGAACATGCAAGGGGAAGCACTTAGTAAAATCACCAGGCAGCCCTAAACCTGAAGGTCTTTTGACCATGGGCCTTGAATCAGGAGCAATTCATTAGGTAGGTTTGACCCTGGATATTGAATTCTGAATAGAAAAACATATCAATGCCCAGCATATCGTGACTTGTCAATAAATATTAAATGACAACGAATCAACATAGTGGCACTTTTGCCACTGTGCATAAAAATGTGTGTGCAGCTATGTGTGTACCAGTGAATACCTACATAATAGTACATTATACAACTTATGAATATGTGTCAGTGTTGATTCCAAGTGACAGAAAATTTTAAATGAAAAAATAAACATAAACACCAAAACTTGTCATAGAGAACAAAAATTAAACTGAAATTAATATTTTTCTAATATATATTTATTGAATATTAACCATATCTCTTACGTTATCTGGAGTTTTTACTTTGATGATAATCTAATCAGGGGTGATAGTCAAAATATTTGACAACCAATCCAGCTTAGACCCTGCCTCATAAACCTGGATGCCTACAGTTGGATCTGTGCTCAATGGGCTACGTATCAGCTCCAGAGCTAGGATAGTTAGCAGAGCTTTAGCAAAGCCATTAAACAAATAGTCTGTGATGGGTATAAGTTTCAGTTTTGCAAGATGAAAAAGTTCTGGAGATTGTACAATATTGTGGATATTCTTAACACTACTAAACTATATGGTAACTTTTATGTGTATTTTACCACAATAAGAAAAAAATAATAACTGTATTTTCAGTGATTTTTCTTCTAGCTCAGTGATTCTTAAACTCTCACATCCTGGAGACAAGCATCTCCAGGCGCAGGGAGCCCAGCAAAATTCAATCTGGGGACCTGCCCCCAAAAGATTCTGATTCAGTGATCCTACATTGGGACCCAGGAATCAATTTTCTGAACCAGTGTCCCACGTGGTGCTGGAACTACAGTTTGGGGAACGAAATGCTAAGCACCCCCTTTGTCGGCCTTACTCCTGAGGTTGTCAACTTCCCTTCGTGCTTCTTCCCTTGTCTTGGCTGCTCTTGAGCAAACCTGGCATCTCTTCGGTTTCCCTTCTATATCTGGTCTCGTCTGTTCCTATGTTAATTCTAGTCTCACCCCTTGCCTTCATTCCTGCTACACCTTGCTAATCTCTGGGCATTTCCAATCTCCTCCTTTACCCCCCACACCCCAAGATAGGTAAATAGACAGTAATAGATATAAATATTAAAGAACTACTAACAGCAAAATGGACTTGCCTGACTTTCATATTTTCTGTCTTTCTGAAGTCCTTCTGGCCAGGTATAAGGAAGCAGCCAAAAAGGCAGAAAGCTTTCCACTGCGTGTCAGCTGCAGTGTGTAATTAGCCCCTTAGCAATCAAGGTGTGCTTCAGGAGGAGGTGGCCCTCTGGAAGGCATTTGGTGGCGTTCACAGGGCCTGAGTTCCAGCCCTCACTGGGTGTGAGCTGTGTGACTGCAAGCAGAAACCTTCACTCCCTCGGCTCTTACCAGCACTACATCTGACGGCACTGTCCTTTCCATGTCTCCTGCCAGCTCCTTCTGTACAGCCCTATATCGTAGAGAGGCCATATACTCCTTGCATGATATTTGTGATTTGCAGTCTGTAAATTTTCCATATGCTAACTTTATCTGCAAATGTGCTGGTTGTTTTCTGTCTTCCTCTTCGGGTTCCCATTTCTGCCCGTTGAGGGAGCATGCAGCCTGTATTCTGATCACAGCGTACTGTACTGCTCTTACTGTTTCAGTTGCTCCCTGTGAGAGGTGGCTCTCAGACTCCGTTTCCCACACTGGGTCTGAGATCCTCTATCCTTGCTTGTCTGTGGGACATCTCCATTTAGGTATCCTGACATTGTTTCAAATTGAGTTCACTAACAGCGACCACCTCACACCTCCTCAAATAGGAATCCACTTATCCTTAACTTACCGTTCTCTCATTCTGCTTTTTGGCCTATGAGCCTAGCATTTTTGGAGTTACTGTAATGGCTTTTTAAAATATTTGTATTTCTGGCAACTAACAGAGTAGCACACAAAAAGCACTTAATAAACACTGTTGATCTTTTTTTTTTTTAGAGTTGGAGTTGTTATATGAACAAATTTGAAAAAAAATAAATTTGAGGATCACTCAAGTAAAAGTTAATAGTGCATATAAATTATTTTGTAAAAAAAATTAAGTCCAAATATGAATCCTAAATTGCATCCTTGCTTCTGTCCAGAAGTATCCATTACTGAAAGGCAAGTATCCTCTATTGCTAATAAAAAATAAAAGATTTCTTTTTATTCTTGAAATTTGAGAACACATTTGACGTTACTAAAGATGTCTAAAGAAATCTTATCTGTGACACTTTTATAAACAAGGTATTAAAAATTGCAGTGGGACATCTTAGACACAAGCCTCAATTGGTGCTAAGATCCACTTTCAGAGCCTACTTCTGTAAAAAGTAAGGAGGTAATAATCTGACACTGGAAACGCTGTTGATCTGACAGCAGTATTAACAACTAATACATTTAAGCTGAGACTTTGTGCCAGGCATTCTGCTGAGAGCTTTATAGGAGTTATCTTAATTCACCCACAGAATAACCCAATAAGGTAAAGACTACCACAGTATTTTTCAGATGAAGCAAGTTTTCGGATGAAGGCAGAGAGAAGTTAAGTAACTTGCCCAAGGTTGTGGGTAGTAAAGGTAGGATTTCCACTGAGTTGTGTGGGTAGTAAAGGTAGGATTTCCACTGAGTTGTGTGATTTCTAGAGCTTTTGCTCTGAACCCATCTGTTGCTGTGCTGCCTGCCCTTTGCACTCTCAGACCTGAACTCCCATCATATTACAGGGCTCCAGTCTCTGCCACAGACTTCTCTGTGCATCCAGCCTGGTCTCTGGACCTGGCTGGGAACACTCCCTCCTTGGTGGGCACTGCTTTGGTTTCTCAGACACAGCCCAGCCAGCTTCACAAGAGACCCCATAGCTCAGGCCCTTGAGATTAGTCCACCTTGTGTTCCAGGATCATGGGCTCCACATTTATCATCCCAGAACATGTAAACTCCCCAGCATTCAGGGAAGCACATTTATGGAGAAACTACTGTGCATGGGGTGTTGTGCATGTCACAGAGATGGGCAAGACCAACTCTGCCCTCAAGTACTGTAGAGTAGTAGGATTGCAAGTAATTCCGGTTGAAAACTGTCCGCAAAGTGCTTTTTGAGGTACACAGAGGGGAGAGGTTCCTGCTGAGATCAGGGAAGGAGGAGAAATTTGACCTCGGGACATAGATAGTTAATACTCAGAGAGTCAGGGATTGGGAGGAAAGATGCTCCTAGGGGAAGCTCAGCCGTCCCCTCCTGGTCCTTAGAAGCCCAGTTTTCTCCCTCTGCTCCTTCATTCTAAGTGAACTGCTTCCTGTTCTTTGTCAATGTCTTGCTAATTTCCACTGCTGTGCTTTCTGCCTAAGCTATTACTTCACCTAGAAGGTTTTTGCTTCTTATTCTGGTCAACCTATATATCTTTTACTTTTTTAGAGTCATATCTTCCAAGAATTCAGTGGGGGTTAACCCCAGGTCTCCACCACCCTTTCCACATTCTCTTTCCTTCAACCCTGTTCTTGACAGTTGTTAAAGTTTTACTCTTTCGCCTGATATTGCTTTCAGCCTCGGTTTGGTAAGCTCATTTTGGGGATATACTTTGACTAAAAAATTGCTTGTTGTTTGTCAGTGATTCAGCTTTGACTGAGTGTCCTGTATTTTTATGTGTGAAATGTGCAGTCCTATTAAGGTGACAGTTGAGGAGAGACCTGATGAAAAAAGGAATGAACTGTCAGGGAGGCCAGTGTGCTGTAGCCCAGTGAGTTCAGAGGAGCTTTGTGGGAGAGAAGGTCGGAGGTATCTGGGATCAGGTAAATTAGACCATGGGAAAGACTGCATTTTATCCTGAGTGAAGTAGATCTTGAGAGAGGAGTAGCACAGGCCAACTTATGTTGTTGTTGTTTTTTAAAAATAAATTTATTTATTTTTGGCTGCTTTGGGTCTTCATTGCTGTGTGCAGGCTTTCTCTAGTTACGGTGAGCGGGGGCTACTCTGTTGTGGTGTGTAGGCTTCTCATTGTGGCGGCTTCTCTTGTTGCAGAGCGTGGGCTCTAGGTGTGTGGGCTTCAGTAGTTGCAGCATGTGGGCTCAATAGTTGTGGCTCATGGCTCTAGAGCACAGGCTTAGTAGTTGCAGTGCATGGCCTCAGCTGCTCCACGGCATGTGGGATCTTCCCGGACCAGGGCTCGAACCCTGGTATTGGCAGGTGGATTCTTAACCACTGCGCCACCAGGGAAGTCCCAACCTCTGTTTTAAAAGGATCACTCTGGGGTGCTGTGTGGAGAACAAGTCTGTGGCGGGACAAGGGTGGACGCTGGTAGGAGGAACTCAGAGGACAGGATGTGACTGGAGAAATAAACAGGAGTTGTGAGCATTTGGCTGTTATTTAAATCCATAGGACTACTTGAGGTCAGCTGGGCAGTGTGGGTAGGCAGAGCTTTGACTAGAGGAGAGCTACAATGTCTCTAGTTCTAGAAACCTCTGTGAATTGGATCTGCAGGTTGAATGTGGATGAAGGACCATGTAGTTAGGTATAGCTGTGGATGCCTCACCTCATTTCCCTCCTGCGCCAGTAATGGGAACTGTCCTTTCTTTTGCCTCTGTGGTTGAACGGCAGTGAGGCAGTAATACAGCGACTTGGAATGATGCTGCCGCTCTGAAATGTGTTGGCATCTGTGAACCATGAAGCCATTTTATGTCCTAGATGCGGTCTATACCAGGGTCCTTCCCCAAGGAGAGGATGCTTAATCTGACTCACCTACATGTTCTGTGGAAAATCTCATGTATGTCCTCTATTCGTAGTGAGTCATCCCCGTGTTCTCTTGCATTTTTCATCATGCTTTTTGTGAGGTCTTTATTTTATTTTTTTTTACGATTATAAGTGCTAAACATATTTATGAAAGGGAATTTGGAAAATGCAGAAAAATATTTTTAAAAGAAAAGAAAAATGAGCTGTAATTAATTTGGTGTCATTCTTATTGCAGTTAGTTTTTTCATTTACTGTACAGACGAAAGCGTGCTGTTTGCCTTTTATCATAAAATCAATAAGCATTTTCCCCATTTTGAAAATTCTTTGAGTACATAGCCAGTGATGTTGATTGGCTGTATACTCTTAATATGGTTGAATCCAATTGTTGAGTACTTGTGTTGGCCCTCCCTCACTCCCTCCCTCCTTCCCTCCCTCCTTTCCTCCCTTCCTTCCTTCCACCCTCTCTCCTTACTTTGAAAGTGTTACTAATCATTTGATATTCTGAGTGTATTGGATCATGCTTGCCAAAATACCTGCAGGAAAAAACACACACAGAAAAACTCTGTTTATACTAACAAAAATAACATTAAGAACAACAGGAGACATTTGTCCTGCATTTTCTAATTTATTCAAGATTTCACAACCGGCTCACTGATTTTGTTGCTGCTGCAGCCTCTCAAATGCAGGGAGTGCTCTGTGCTGCCTGGTACGAGTGAGATGGGGAAGCTGGGTCCTGGGGGCTGCCTGCTCTGCTCTTTGGAAGGCCTGGCGGGTGGAGCTGGCTCTTTTGACCCGACTGCTCCAGGGGAGCTTTCCATCTGTCCAAATGTTAGCCTGGAACGAAACGCCTCCATACAGTGATGAAATCCCTAACAAATGTAGTGACAACACTGAACATAAGGGCTTCATTTTTTTCAAATCGCTTGCATTTACCGTTAATTCAATTTGAATTATAAGTCACCTCCACGTGAATGACTCACGCACTCATTATTGTGAGCTTTGTTTTTGAAAATGTACAAAACAGGAGAAGTTGGTTTGCAAACTGCATTGCCAAGGTAGTACTGAACTGGTTTCCAACTGAGAAAATTGTTTTATGTCTTTGCACATCTTGTATTCCAGACCTGGAGTTCTACAAGAAAACAGAAATGTCTTTTATTTTTTAATTTAATTTAATTTTTTAAACATCTTTATTGGAGTATAATTGCTTTACAATGTTGTGTTAGTTTCTGCTGTATAACAAAGTGAATCAGCTATATGCATACATATATCCCCATATCCCCTCCAGAAATATCTTTTAAAAGCACACTTGGATCACTGTCCACAGTGGCTCTTGGTGGGGATAAATATGCAAATCAAACTTAATTGTGTAGCAAAATGAAAATTTTTTTTTTTTCTATTTCAGGACATTTCGTTTCAGGCCAGTTGAAACCCTTTTCCAAGTCCGTACCTTCTGGGATCTAGAGGGGTGGATAGATTAGGCCTTATAGGTTGTGACGAAAGTGGGGAAATGGTTTCAAAAGCAAATCACTTTCACACTGTATAAAATACTGGAGAGAAACAGTAAGGATATATTCAGAAAACAGCCATATAAATAGGTAATTGCTGAAATATTTGGATAATTTTGAGAATAAATGCAGGCTAACATTTTTGGACAGTGAAATCAGCTTTTCATAATAACTCTGTCTCCTAGCCAGTAATTTCCTTGTTCTCCCTAATTTACTTCACTTTTCTGTAGCTGACAAATTCCTGTACCTCAAGTTCTGTACCTCAAATAAACCGACTTTCCAGCTACCAAGTTCTGTTGTGAGACTCTTGTGTTACCTCCTGCTTTTATGCACAAACTGGTTCCCGCCACCCTGCCAGGGAGCTCTGGAGCCCTGAAAGCTCTGGGCTTTCTGATGACTTTCCCCATGGGGCTTCCAAGGTTGCCTGATATCCCAATAGTTCATTTAATTTTGGACCCAGGTCCAGAGTAATTCTAGAGTTATGCAACTTTTAACAGTCTTAGGGCTCCTAATGAGGGGTGTGGGTACTGGGAGAGAGCAGTGAACACACCCAGCAGTCTCTGCTAGGGGGCTTATGGCTAAGTGGTCACAGCCAGGATTGGACTGCCCTAGAAGGCAGTGGGTCATTTGAGGTACCTTGGGTTTTTGGCTTTTTTTTCCTGGCCAAGGAAGAGGAACGGTAGTGACTTCTGAAAACTGTTTAGTAGCCTGGCATGATGGAAATTTTCACGCTCTTAACTTTGGATCGCAGCAAGTTTGTGTCTGGAAAGTTTAAAATGCCTGTTTTAGGAACACATTCTAAAGGACTAGGTAACCAGTAGGAAATAAGATGGGTTTCATTTTGGTGTCTTATCACCTCTCCTGTTTGGCTAGAGTCACCGATGGGTTTTGCTCAGATTCACCCCACTGGCATAAGATGTCTAACGATGGAAGTTCTATTTAAATCTTGCTGAAGTTACCAGAGCAGAGAGCATCACTCGAAGCAACTGTGGAGAGTGTCACATAGGAATGAATGTAAAATCCAAGTAGCATTTGCTTTGCATGCATGATGACTAGCACGCTGAAAACTGGAGCAGAAGCTGTGGAGATGTGTAAAGTGTTAACAGAGGCAGTCCCAGATCTGGAAGAGTTCACACTGTGACCGAGGAGAGCCGCTCAACCGGTCAGTCTGTATACTGGGGCTGCCTAAAAATGTTCGTTTTCTTCCGTAAGATGGTTCTAGTAGAGCTTAGTTGTCTTTAACTTCATTTGAAACAATTTTGTTAGGTTGTGTTGTGACAGCTGTCATATCAGCGTGGAAGTAAAAAAAAAAAAGCTATCAAAATCGGTGAATTTTTGTGTAGCCATTTTGATATTTAAGATGGAAGGAAAAAAGCAGCATTTTCGGCATATTATGCTTTACTATTTCAAGAAAGGTAAAAATGCAACTGAAACGCAAAAAACGATTTGTGCAGTATATGGAGAAAGTGTTGTGACTGATTGAACGTGTCAAAAGTGGTTTGCGAAGTTTTGTGCTGGAGACTTCTCGTTGGGCAATGCTCCACGGTTGGGTGGACCAGTTGAAGTTGATAGCGACCAAATTGAGACGTTAATTGAGAACAATCAGCATTATACCACCTGGGAGATAGCCGACATACTCCAAATATCCAAATCAAGAGTTGAAAATCATTTGCACCAGATTGATTATGTTCATCACTCTGATGTTTGGGTTCTACACAAGTTAAGCGGAAAAGAAACCTTCTTGATCATATTTCTGCATGTGATTCTCTACTTAAACGTAATGAAAATGTTCTGTTTTTAAAACAAATTGTGACGGGTGATGAAAAGCGGATACTGTACAATAATGTGGAACGGAAGAGATTGTGGGGCAAGTGAAATGAACCACCACCAACCACACCAAAGGCTGGTCTTCATCCAGAGAAGGTGATGTTGTGTATATGGTGCAATTGGAAGGGAGTCCTCTATTAATGAGCTCCTTCTGGAAAGCCGAATGATTAATTCCAACAAGTACTGTTCTCAGTTAGACCAAATGAAAGCAGCACTCGACGAAAAGCGTCCGGAATTAGTCAACAGAAAACACATAATCTTCCATTAGGATAACGCAAGAGCACATGTTTCTTCGATGACCAGGCACAAACTGTTATAGCTTGGCTATAACTGTTCCTCTCCACTCCTGCTACAGTGACCAGCAGCTTCTGCCCGTGATGCCTAGCCCTGCCCCCTCTTGGAATTAGAGGAATGCATCTGTTTGTGGGCTGGAGATTAGAGTTTCGGGTGGGGGACTACAAGGAAAGCTGTCTTTTTGGGTGGCCTCACAAGACATGCTTCAGACCTGAAGCTGATACTTCTAAACTTCCTTCTCTGATAATCTATAATTTTCTGTTTTTAGAACTACATTGTCAGCGATGTCAGAGACCCTTCTCAGATGATTCATCCATTTAAGACTAGCAGTAATATCTCTTGTTTGGAAATTAAGCAACAGAAAGGACTTCAAGGGGGCAAGCTAAATAAAGACATTTTAAATTAAAATATGTCTCTGCTTATACTACCAAGTTAAGTCAGGTCAGTTTTATTCCAGAGCTTTAAACAAGGTTGAAAAATTATATTTTAATTTATATTTTTAAATTTCTTTAATCTGAACATTTTAAGTTAAAAATTATTTTTACGGGATTTTCCTTCATCATGTCTTCTACAGTGCCCAGTATACATTAGCTATTTTGTAAAGAGTTATTGCTTAGTTTTTAACATCTTTCATTTTTTCAAGGTGTTTATTTATTCTCATTTTACCTTGTTCCAAAAAGATTTAAAATGACTCTTAGAGAGTCTGCATTTAGAGACTGATACATATATTAGGGATATGAAAATGGAAAATAGCAACAAATGTGCATAGCTTAAAAATATTCTAGGTAGGCTTCCCTGGTGGTGCAGTGGTTGAGAGTCCACCTGCCGATGCAGGGGACGTGGGTTCGTGCCCTGGTCTGGGAGGATCCCACATGCCGCGGAGCAGCTGGGCCTGTGAGCCATGGCCTCTGGGCCTGCGCGTCCGGAGCTTGTGCAAAAAAAAAAAAAATTCTAGGTATTGTTTTGGTGCTAGAACATGTTATATCCAAATAGTGTTGTCTTGACATGGTTACCTGATTTACTCCCCCTCCAGGTGTTCTGTTGTTTATTTGCTTGCAGAATGGGTATGATGCTACCATCATCTGGAGGCAACAGAGCGACACATGCAGAGTTGGGCAGGCTGAAATCTGTCTGTGGGGTGTAGCTGACTGTAGCTGTGAAATACTGTGTTTCTTTATTTTATTTTATTTTATTTTTTTTGCTTATAAAACAAGTAATTGATGTTTATTGTCAAAAATTTTAAAAAAAACAGAAAAAAAATTAAATTCTCATAGCCCACCACCTGGCAACAAACTCTAAATTTTATTTTATTTTACAAACTCTAAATTTTAAATGTATTTTTAAAGAAAGATATATATGTGTGTATTATGTTGAAAAAAATTTTACTTAAAATTATTGCCTAAGCATGTTGGAGTATAATTAATATTCTTGTAATCACTTTATTTAATATATTGTCCAGCAAATGGATGAGTCAGGATTAGCTTAACTGTTTTCTTATTGTTAGATATTTAGCATCTGTGTTGTTTATAGGTTTTCATTATTTTTATGAACATATTTAGATATGCTACTTACCATGCTTTTGACCTCTGTATATTGGGAATTATTTCTCTCTTACAGGGTTATTGATAATAATGAATAAGGTAATATATGACAAATAGTAGGTTCTTATTAAATATGGGCCCCCATTTTCTTTACCTTTGGCCTGAATAGGGCTGTCTTAAGATCTTTGAGTTGATGTTTATAAACAGTAACTTACTGATATTTTGAAAATGATAATTACAAAAATGTAAAATTCCTAACTTTATACAAGAGAGAGTTCTGAAAAACTGCTTTAGGTTCAGTTTTGCAAACTGAATATTTTTAAATCACTAGGGCAGTGGTTCCCAAGCCACTGGGAAGCTTTTTCCCTAACTTTCTATAGAAATTTAAAATCTACCCAAAGGAAGGGAGAACTAGTACAAGTCCTCCTGTACCCAGCATCTGTTTTGAATAATTTTTCTTTCCATTCTCTTCCTTCTGTTCTATCCTGCCATTTTTTTTTGCTTTGTTTTAATTGTGTTTTGTATTTTTTGTTATTGTTCGAATATTTTAAAGTAAATCCCAGGCACCATAGCATCTTACCTACAGATACTTTCTCTAAAAGATACAGATTTTAAAAACCCACATAACCATAATACCATTATCACACTCAGCTGTATTAACAATAATTTCTTAATATTATCTAATTTCCATATTCCCTCATTTCCTCCCAAGTATCGTTTTTACAGTTGGTTTGTTTGAATAATGATCAAAACAAGATCGTCACATTGCACTTTGTTGAAATTTCTCTTAGGTCTCTTTTAATCTATAACTATTGAATAGTTGTGGAGCTTTTTTTTTTTTTCTTTTATGAAAGTTCTTGAGTCTTCCCCTCTAACCTACTGAATCAGGATCATCAGGGAGGTAGTCTGACGGTCTGCGTTCTGTAGAAGCTCTAGCAGTGATTCTGATGGAGAAACAGAGAATCTCTGTATCAAGGAGCATACTTAAGACACCTTTAGAGTGAATTTTTTAGTAGAGGAGTAAACTTTTTGAAATACTAAAATAATCACCCCCTAATTCCCTGCTTTATTTATTTTATAAATGTGAACCCTTTATTTATTGGATTTTCCCCAAATGAGAATTACTTCTTGTATGGGTGATGATTGAGGTGATTTATGGTTTCTTTTCACAATAACTTCTTTTTCTCTTGATGATTGTTCCTCCTGATAGGTGCTTTTACTGTTTCCCGTTAAGAAATCAGTACTAAAATTTCTCAGTCTATTTGTATCATATATGTAGTTATCTATCTTTGTAAAAATTTTTTTAAATGAGGATATGTAGGGAAATAAGAAGAAAATAAAAATTATCTATACTCTCTGTTTAGAGGTAATCACTGATAGTATTTTCACTATTTCATTCTAGTCTTTTCCTATGGCAGTCAACTTTTAAAAAAAAACAAAGTTTTAAGTTCTATTATGAACATTTTGGTAACTTTCTAACATGATATGTTGTAAATGTTTTTTTCAGCGACTAAACATTCTTTACTATAAATTTAATGGCTGCCTAGTATCCCAGCATATGGGTATGGTCTAATGTTGGGTATTTGTCTTGTTAATTTTTTTCCCTGGTATGGATAATACTCTAATAGAATCAGTATAGATTTTTTTTACGTATGTTCGATTGTTTTCCTGGTTTAACTTTTTATATTTCTAAGCTAAAATGTTTTTACACTTTAAAGGCTTTTAATCTTGCCTAATTTGCCTTCGGAAGGGTTGTATCAGTTTACATTCTTCTGAGTGGATGAGAAACTATTTATTTCCCTGACCCCATATCTACATTGTGCTCTTTTTCTATTATAAACCAGTTATTTGTCATTCCCTCTTTCATATTAGTGGTTTTTAATATAGGACCTCACTTACACTCAGTTATGCTTTCTGAAGCACGTGGTACCTGATGATTCAGTATTTGATCCTTTTGACTCTTGGAGTATTAGGAAACACACTTTGGAGGTCAGGGATTCCACCTGTGGTCAGTTCAAAGCCCTCAGCTCTCATTACAGGGATAAAGGATGGTAGAATCATGTAGCTGCTATTGAGTTTTTTTGTGTAGTTTGATCATTTTAAATATTGCATTGTGGCATAGATAATGAAATGTCCTAGTTCTAGAGGTAGCTGCATTTTGTGGATAAGCAAAATGAATCCAAAATAAATGAACTTTGTCAATTATCTTTAGTAACGTCAGAGACCAAATTTGCAGACAAAATATTTTACAATTGGTTGTATAGTTTCCATTTTTATTGCCCTTCATTCTTTTCGACATTTATACTGATGCCATAATAGGCATATGTTCTCTCTCCCCTCCCATGCAAACTCTGATACCACTCTGATACAGTTTGAAACTTTAGACCTGGGTGACATAGACCCTTAATGTACCTGATTTATTATCTAGCTTTTCTGGCTCCCCTTCAGTCCAGTCTCTTGTGTCAGATGGGAGCTCTAGGGGCTGTCATTACAGGGTGACTGAAAAAGGAATACCATGGAAAGACAGCTAAGGTTTGGATGGAGAAAGGGAGACCTGGGGTCTTTGAATATTTTTTAAAAACTGTTGAAAACCATGGTTTGGAGTAGATGACAGTCCTTAAACAAAGCTCATCAGAGTGGAATGAGCAAAGTCAGGGAAGACAGGATCCCTTGTAAGTTTCAGCTTGGCCCAGGGTGGGCCAACCTTGGAGCCTGACCAGACAGGCTGAGCTGCTGTTACTTTTGTGTTGAAGGCAAGTTGGTTGTGCATCTCTGTTGTGTGCGGCAACTGTCCTGAGCAACCACACCAAAGTACTTTGCATTTGTGACTTTTTATGCAGCACAACAGGAAGAGTCAATCTGGTGATTTTCTGAATAATTATTTCAGTCTAGATGGTTAGCAGGATAACTTAGACTCCAGTGGAAATGATTTTATCTTAAATTGTCCAGTGTGGCTACTCACATTGGTACAATGAATGTTGCCAAATTTTAGCTTCCTTTTGTGCTGTTTATACACACTTCATACGGTGCTTTGTTTTAAAAGACCTCAAAGTATTTTTATGGAAGTATTTACAGGAAGTTTGGTTCTCAAGGGCTAAGGCAAAAATATTGTTACTTCATTGGTAAATGTATTTATCCAAATCTGCTTTTTAAGACAATAGCCTAACATAGAGCTGGCATTCAGTGGAATGATTCTGGTCTTTCACAGATACAGTGTCTAATTCAGAAACTCTGCTGTTTTTGGCAATCACACTGCCTTGATTTAGGTGGGACAGGGATCAGGGAATAAAATGACTCCACCCAGGAGCAAAGTGGACAAGTTTGACAGCAGTGAAAACTAAGACATTGCCACATCCGGAATATTTATGGTTACGGCCAGGGAAGTCTGGAAAGTTAGACAACTCTGTCATTTATTAATTTATTAGCCTTTGCATCATGCTTTACTTTAGAAGACTGATCTATGGCCTCTGAAAGGATGTCTTCTACCTCTGTATTTTTTCTCTTCATATAAAATAAAGATACTCTACTTACAGTTTTCTAAAAAAATAAAATAAAGGGAAAAGCCATCCATGCTTTTGCATCCAGATCTGTGAAAAAACTGCTTTCTCTCTAGTCACATATTGTGTACCCCAAAGATTTGATGCTAGAAACTCATCATCACAGATATTTCCCTGGAGACGTAGTGTGGGCAACTTATAAAACATTTTTTTTTTGAAACCTTGTGTTGCATTTTCCTGAAAACTCTCCCAGTACCCTGCTCAGTGCACATAAACACACACACGCACACAAACACACACACACACACACACACACACACACACACACACACAGGGACTCTTCAGCTGTGGGTGCCTTTCGTGCTGCTAACCCAGCTAGGCTTGTAGTCCATTTTAAGTCTGGTGACTCACAGTCTATTTGGTTTTATTTTTGCCTCATTTAAATTGCGGTATCATAAATAACTCCATTTTTTAAAAATCATTTGAGTAGCAGACACCCCAAAGCATTAAAATTAAACAATGTTAATGGGGATTTACTTTGGCTGCTATTGTTTTAATATGACAAATGGCCATGCATCAAGCTGCGTAGCACAGTTTATTTATGCAGACATAATTGGGCCTTTGAAATGAAATATGCAGTGAGCCATTTGCCAGAAATTCAAAGTCGACTTGACATGGTCCCTCCTCCAATCTTACTCCTTCTGTGTGCTTGATAAGTTTACAGCGAAATGTAAGCTAGATGAATACTCTTGGGTGGGGGACATTGTAATTAGGCTTAGGAAAGAAGCTACCTGATACTCAAAATGGAACACTTCCTCCTGCATTTCTTTGGTGTTTTTTGGTGACTTCTAGTGGGAGAGACTTGAAAGTTAGAAAAAAAAATATTTTTGGTTTCAGATGTCTGAAAAAGAGGCCGTTTCCCAAAGTGTTCTCATTGAAGAGTTTCGTGGTCTGAAGGACACTGAGCCCTAACATGCAGGCTTTTGGAGAGAAACCATAGAATGTCCTTTCTCAGAGATCATGGAGAACAGTGTACACGCTCTCATTTCCAAGTCCTTGTCAAGCCCATATAGGGTCCTGTCCTTCTCTCTCTATGTTCATTCTGTTGTGCTTATGTGAATGGAGGGAGGAATAGAGATATAGTCGTTCATTTATGTCTGGACAGATGTTACTTTAAGGTTGTAATTACTTTTTAACAGTTAGGAAATAGGGACTAAGTTGGCACAGCAGATAAGTTCTGGGAATGAGGAACCAACCTGCCAGGAATTCTCCCCAATTCATTTCAGCTTCTCACTCTTGTTCATGCCTAACTAGGCCCAATCCCTCATTAATCTGAGAGGGTATTGGGTCGTATCAATAAAGGCAAAGAGAAGGGAGCAGGAGTCCATGAGTTATGTCACATTTGTGACAATCACTATATCTCATGCTTGGAATGAAATGTCAAAGAACACCTCCTTTGTCCTTAGGTAACTGCTTTGAAGTCTGAAAGAAGGGATTGTTTGTTTTGTTTTTTTTAACATCTTTATCGGAATATAGTTGCTTTACAATTGTGTGTTAGTTTCTGCTGTATAACAAAGTGAATCAGCTATACATATACATATATCCCCATATCTCCTCCCTCTTGCGTCTCCCTCCCACCCTCCCTATCCCACCCCTCTAGGTGGTCACAAAGCACTGAGCTGATCTTCCTGTGCTATGCGGCTGCTTCCCACTAGCTATCTATTTTACATTTGGTAGTGTATATATGTCAGTGTTACTCTCTCACTTCGTCTCAGCTTACCCTTCCCCCTCCCTGTGTCCTCAAGTCCATTCTCTACCTCTGCGTCTTTATTCCTGTCCTGCCCCTAGGTTCTTCAGAACTTTGTTTTTGTTTTTTAGATTCCATATATATGTGTTAGCATACGGTATTTGTTTTCTCTTTCTGACTTACTTCACTCTGTATGACAGACTCTAGGTCCAGCAGGGATTATTGACTATAATTGATGGTGATTTTCGCAGTGAAGTTTCGAATGTAGCTTCTCTGTAGTGGATCTCTGTAGATCTGAGACCCCTGGCAGTGACCAGTGAACTAGTTCTGTTTGGGAAGAGCATTTTCTCTGGGCTTAGCTAATTAGTTATGGAAATGGTGTCATACCAGCCACCACCATACCCGGGTTCTGAAACATTCTCAGAACCGGTCCAGTTCTTTTTAAGACATTACCAATTTCTTAGATTCTGTTTTAACCAAGTTTTGTTTGTTTAAGCAACATATATTTCCTAGACAACAGATCATATATATTCCTACATTTTCTTAGAATGTAGGAAATAAGATTAATTTTAAGGAGAATATTCCTTGCCAATGACAGAAATATCCAAAGTTTTTACACAAAAGAAATCTTCCAGATACTCACCTGATCCTAGTCTCCAAAGATTTTTTTTAACATAATCATAATTATTAATAAGATTTTTTGTCTTATAATGTGATACAAAGTGGTTTCTTCTGTTGGTGTAAGGAAAGTTTATAAATGTTTATTGTTTTTGTTGTTTTGGTACAAATGACTGAGCAGTAAGTTTAACTGAAAAGCCAGACTCCCAAAACTTAGACAAAGACCGCACCCCACTCCCAACACTTACTTCCTTTTACTCCTATTAATCAGAAGCACTGGGAAAATCTGACAGTTGAGGTGGAAGGGAAAAAAAATCAAGAGTTTGGGAAAAAGTTCTTATTTCTAATCCTTAGAATTGTAAGTTTGAAGGTAAAATATGTGGTCTCTGTATGCAGCACCATTGAGAGAAGTAAATGGAGAAGTGACTACATATTTGGGGTTGAAAAAAATGAAAACACTGTTAGTAATGAGTCTTAACCCTTTTCAAGGTTTGTTAACTTTTAAATCCATGCCTTGGAAAGATCTGTGGATGAAAATAAAGCAAAGGATTTTGATCCTAAAACAGAACTTGTAGAGGAATGATATTCTAAGGGATTTCTTGATAATATTTTAGTATTTTGAAGTCATTTAAGATTATATGGAATTCAGGACTTAGTATATGGATTATTATTAACAAACAACATCTCCAAAATCTAAGCATAGTAAGAAACTCCTGAGGTGTTCATTAAGCTTTAGTTCTACCCTGAATTTACTAATTCAAAGTGTCTGAAAAACACTTTGCATTGTAAACAAGCACAACACCATTTTAGGACATTAAGTAAAGCTTGTTGTGTGATCTTCCCAAGCATCTTCCTTCCTTCCAGTGCTGTATGAAGAATGAGCCTTTATGTGAAAGGAGCTACGTGGGGTGATGTAACGAATAAGGCCTTGGTAATCATGCAGGTTGTTCAAACCCTGACTCCACTTCATGTGATTTGGGACAAGTCACTTTTAACTTTTCTTAGCCTCAGGTTTCTCATTTGTCAAATGAGGAATACCAGTCTTATCTAACTTTGATAAGAATTAAATACAACTAAGTTATATAAATGAAGCATGCTGCTTGTTACATAGTTCTCAGTAAATGTTTCCTTCCCTTCACTGCATTTTCAAAAAAAATCTAGAGTATGAAGTTCTGCTCCATTTAACATCTAAGCCAGGGAGAATCAGCAAATCTACTATGTCAGACCTAAGCAATTCCTGTTAATAAAAATAGCGTCTGAAAGGGCTGGCACCCTTTCTTCCTCCCTCCCTCCCTCCCTCCTTCCCTCCCTCCTTCCCTCTTTCCTTCCTCCCTCCCTTTCTCCCTCCCTCCTTCCTTTCTTCCCTTCCTTCCTTCCCTTCTCATCCTTCTCATCCCTTCTCTCTTTATCTTTTTCTCCACAGAGGTTAGCCCTGAAACACATCTTGAAGAATCAGGAAATCTTCAACCATGGGGAATAACTCATTTCTTAATACATGCAACAATGCACGTATATCTTTGGATTAGAATCAGGCACAGAGGATCTCTTTTGTAATGACTTTATTTAAATACTCTCATTTATTTAGGGATTTTTTTTTACATGATAAAGTCCATGTGTTCCATTAAAGTGTTTCCAGTATTAAGAGATTAAAAATTGCATTTGAGCCAAATGATGGTCAATAAGCAGTTATGAATTCTCTCAAGAGATGGTCTGAGAAGTTAATACAGCTGCAATTCCACTTGTATTCTT
This sequence comes from Grampus griseus, assembly GCF_964374135.1. Classification (NCBI taxonomy): domain Eukaryota; kingdom Metazoa; phylum Chordata; class Mammalia; order Artiodactyla; family Delphinidae; genus Grampus; species Grampus griseus. Next base: position 100,930,202 of record NC_139019.1, read on the forward strand.
GACAGCACACAGTATTCCAGGCTACTACATTCTGTTCATTATGTTAAAAGTTATCGTTATTAATATTAATAGCATTTACCATGTGCCAGGCATTGTTCTGTGCACTTTGCACACGTTATCCATCTTAATCCTTGAATCATCCCTCTGAGGGTGGTTTAATTATGCCCATTGTATACATCAAGAACTGAGGTCTTGGGAAGCTATATCTATCATACCATCATGGTGCATTGTAGTCATAAAGTTTAATATCTGTATTTCTCAGTAGACTGAATAAAAACAACTTGAAGTCAAAGGTCATGTCTGACTCAAGTGTCCAGCTGACTCTTGAACATCGCGGGGTGTTAGGGGTGCCAACCCTCTGCCCAGTTGAAAATCCACATATAACTTCCATTCGCTCCTCTGTATCTGTGGTTCCTCCCCATCGCGGCTCTGCACAGAGATTTCAACCAACCTCAGATCTGTGATACTATAGTATTTACTATCGAACAAGTTTGTGTATAATGGAGACTTGCTCAATTTAAACCGATGTTGTTCAAGGGTCAACTGTATATTTTCAGTTTTGATAAATATTTGGTGGATGAACAATGATGATAAGAGTTATCATTTTGAGTACTTACTCTGTGCTGAGATGTTTTGCATCTAGAATGATCTAGGTTTGTGTCTCAACTTAGTCCTCTAATAGGAGTGTGTCCTTGGGTAGGTTGCTTAGCCTTTCTGTGCCTCAGGTGCATCAAAGGCAAACTGGGCATAATAATAGTATCTTTTCTGTAATGCATCTTGAGGAGTGAATGAGTTAACATATAAAGCTTTTAGTGCCTGGGACAGAGCAAGCAGCCTGTAAATATTAACTATCATTATTATTTCTAACCCGGGCATGTCTCATTCCAAAGTATGTGCTCTTTTTATAAAAACACCTATATTTCTTTTTAAAAAAACTATTTGCATATCTTTAAATAAAAATCGTGTATATGTAAGGTGACAGCTTGAGGATTTTGATATATATATATATATATATATATATATATAGTGAAATGATTACATAGTCAAGCTAATTGACAAATCATCTCCTTGCATAGTTACTGCTTTTTGGTATGTGATCATGCACTTGAAATCTATATTTTAGCATATTTCTACTGTTCAGTATGGTGTTATTAAGTATAGTTATCATGACTGTACATTAGCTTTCTTGCTGTTATGCTTAGAAATGTTCATGTAGAGAGATCCAGACTTCCTTTGTCTATTACTCAAGCTAAATTCCTACATTGTGGTCTTTTCAGCACTGAGAAGCCCATCCATTAACACACAGGATACATAAATGTGGAGAAACACCTCAGGCCTTTCAAAATTAGAATTATTGCTGGCTCAACCTTCACATAAGCGGGATAAACATATTCCTCTGTCCAAGTAACAACGAGTTATGCGGGGTTTTTTGTTTCCTCTTCCTAACTTATCAAAGAGAAGTTTCCAAATCCTGGATGTTCTGTAAGTACTTTCTAATGGGTTTCCTTGTTTAGTTTTCCACAAGGGCAGGTATAACATCCCCATATCTCTGGTGGAGCACTCTTAAAGTGTGTTGACATTTCAGGAAGCTTTGAATGTTTCTAAATGCATCGGTGTTTTGGGCTGAGTGGTTGGCCCAGACCCAGAGAAATGTGCCTACACAAGATAGCTTCCAAGATGATTTCTAACATGGTAGAATTTTGGTTGTACACACATATGTATTATACAGGTTGATATCTCTTCCAGAGCACTGCCTTTCTCTTATTGTCATTATTTTAGAGGTTTTAATTATTTATTAAACATTTACTCTCTCAGATGTGTTAGGTTTTGTTAATTTTATTCTATTTTTCCAGCATGTAGATATTATATCTTTACAGTTGAACTTTGATAAACTCTTACATATTATCTTTGGCAAATATTATCTAGAAGGCTATTTTCTGACGAACAGGACATATTGTCCATCCAGTTCTCCAAGCCCTGGAAACGTACAGTATTTCCTAGTGAAGGGCCTTGTAAGGAGAAAGGACACGTTGATATTGATAACACATTTTAAGTTTTGGAAAGAAGATACAAAGTCAGCGACACCTAGTGTGAGATGGCTATAAATATGGAAGTAAAAAGAAAAGAATGACTTGATTGCAGAAATAGTGTTAATTACCTTTGTTATAATCTCCTTTTCCATTTGAAGCAAAGTATTCTTATTATCACAGGTTATGCATTTTGCCAAACTGAGGAGAGAGTAGGAATCTCATATAAATTCTTCCTGTTCAAACATGTGTGTTCCTCCTATAACTGAGAGAAATAACCACCTTTGATAGTACTGGTAGTTTTCTCCTTTTGAAGTGGGATCAGAGTCAAAGCTTCTATCATAGAAAAGGACAAAAAAAAAGAAAAAAAGTTCTGGTAGCTTATTATACCTTCTTAAAAAGAAAAAAAAAAGACAGAAGAACAAAACACAACCAAAATATCTTTTTTCATTAAAAGTCATAATTAGCATTGCAGATACAAGCCAGAACTTCAGCACTGTCACATAGGGTGAACCTTTTGATAAATTGAATCTTGATATTTACAGAATCTATTAAAACACAACCAATAGCATGTTTGTTTATATGTTGACAAGATGATATACACCCTGAAGGTCAAGGGTGATGTGAACTGTTATGGTGTTCTTGTCAAAGTAGCTAAGAAAGGGGGGCTATTTAAAGAGTTTTGATGGAATAATGGCTTCACCAGAAGTGTGACAGCAAATACAAGGATCATCCTGAAGAAGTTCAATTGATTTGAAACAAAAATCTGTGATGTTTATCAATCAAAAAAATAAAAGGGAAAGTTTCTCTTCCTTCTGTAGCATGTTAAAAAATTGGCAGCTCAAATGGAAAAACAAATAGTGAAATTAAACAGAAAAGCATTGATTTAACTTCTTGGGTGGTTTATCAAATGCCACACCGAACTTTTCATTCTGTCTTGTCATTTATTAATTACCCTCTTTTAATCAAACCAGTTAAGGATCACTTTATAAACTTTTGGGTTACTTCTGTATAAATAGTTCCAGCAACTCAGAGTCACTTTGTCTTTTTACAAAGAGCTTTCTCTAATTGTCAGCCAAGTTGTAGTTCTTTTCCCCTTGTAAAAAACTCAGAATGTATCTGAAAAATAAATGTGAGGTTTACATAATATTTTCCTAGCATGATTTTACCACTGCATTTGGGTTCCTTGTTTTCTTTTTCTTAACAGTTGTAATGGCTTTAATTATTGGAAACTAAAATGTAACACCAAAAAGAATGCGGATGCATTCAAAATCAGTAAGTTTTTAAAGAGATCTTATTTTGGTACTTCAAATGAGCATCTAGAAGAAACGTAGTAAAAATTGTACGTGTTAATTTCAAAGTAATAGATTAAGCTTACTTTAATGAAGAGGGTTGGTACAGTCTGTTAACAAATTATGAATCGGTATAAGGAAATAGATTTAGATGTTCGATCCCCTCCATCTATTTAGAAAGCTTTTTAATTTGTATGTCTTTTAAATTATTGTAGCACACAGAAAGCTAATTTACGGGCATATTTTAATTTATTTTTGGAAGGACCTGAACTTGTTCATGTGTTTGTCATAAAATGGAGTCATTAAATGAAATTAAGACAGAATAACTGTAAACAGCCATATAAAAATTATTAACCTCACATCTCCACCAGTCATTTTCAGTTAAGATTTCTGCTAAACAGTCTATGTGGTTTAGCTTGCAGGAATTAGTTCTCTGAGTACATTTCGGTAGACTGGTTCATCTCTAGTTACTGCTCAGCATGCAGAGATGTGTAATAGAACGTTAGAGAAGATGTCAGTGTTTTAAGAAACTGATCACATTGCAGTGCAGGAACATTTAACCTGCAATGGTTGACACATTCAGCCTCTGCAGGATATGAGGACACCCAGATCGTACCAAATAAATGCATAAAAAGAGGCAAAATATTCTTTAAGAAAAGCTCATGGATCCCTGTTCTCCTTAAGTAATTAGAAACTTTTGCTGAAAATCAATCTCCATGGCTGTCTTGATTTAAAAGATCATGGTCATCCCAGAATTAGCAATTATTGGATGGTTTACACAGGCTAGAAACTATAGTGAGGTAAAATATATGAGAGTGTTTTGAGAACAATAAAGTTCTACACAAATGCACCGTGATGTCAGATAAACTTGGATGAAACTATAAGCATTGAAAACGTTTTACTCATCCTAACGGAGGGAGGGTTAGAAGTCAGCAGTTCAGATAAAAGTGTTCATGGAACATCTTTAAGGCAGTGTAGGATTGTGAAACTCACCACACTGAAAAAGGTAAGGCCATTCCCGCAAACAATACACAACAAACCAGAAAGCCATCCCTGGCTCCAAGAGTGAATGCAGGAGTTTCTCCACTGATGTGACTCCACTCTGTGTTCGTGTCTGAAGGCTGTATTTCAGCTTCGTATTAAAGACTGTGGATTTAATAAAACTTGAGGGTGTGTCGTTGAAGGGTCGCTATAGATAAGATGTTGGTAATGCAACATTACCCCAAATCACCCTCATCTTCCTAGCCCAGAGCCCCAGGAACTATATCTAAGCCACTAAACTATTATTAAAGCTGATTAATCACCCCTGACTGCTTTGAAATAAGACAAATGATTTAAGAATTAAAGTTTCTGTAGCCTATTATCAAACTCATTAAGTCATCTCAAACTGCTGGATTTTGGGTGAATTTCTGAATTCCTTAGAATCTGTTCATGCACCATCACCCCCCAACACACACACACACACACACACACACACACACACACACACACACACACATATTTATCCATGTTACACAAATATTAAAATAACCAGACCAATCTATTTGGACAGCAGAGTACAACATAATTATTTAAGAATTTCATTAGTTTGTTTTGTTAGCTGTCACATTGCCCTGGGATATTTTTTTCAATTTTTTATTACTTTTTCACTCTCACCAAGTGAAGGAACGTATTAAAATTATGTTTGCAGATGGTCTAAGATCTTACAATAAAAATGAAACTTTCTTGTTAGGCCAAGTCTCGCTGTTCTGCTGACATTCATGGGTTTTCGGAGGTCTCTGTGACTTGAGAGCGACCAGGTTTCTTATGGGAACTTTAGGGGAAGAGTTAAATTATAAGGCTATATTTTAAGCCTCATCATACTATGAAGTCAGACCTTTTTTTTTTTGTGGTACACGGGCCTCTCACTGTTGTGGCCTCTCCCGTTGCAGAGCACAGGCTCCGGACACGCAGGCTCAGTGGCCATGGCTCACGGGCCCAGCCACTCCGTGGCATGCGGGATCCTCCCGGACCGGGGCACGAACCCGTGTCCCCTGCATCGGCAGGCGGACTCTCAACCACTGCGCCACCAGGGAAGCCCTGAAGTCAGACCTTTTATCTCCTTTCAGAAATTGTTCCATTTAAGTTTTAGGGCTGTGATCATATGACTGCAACTCTGAATGTATTCTGTGGCATGTTGCATGGTGTAATGTGAACTATGTAGGCCTAAGACGAATCACACCACTTCTATTTTATTTCTGCTCTAATTGTTTTAGTGTGTTTATAGGGTTTGTGTTGGCCAAGAATGGCAGTGAGATATATGACGTTATTTGCCCAATACAGTAGACTGTTTCACAAACTAAATACCCAAGAGGCCGAAGTGTTTCCAATCGTTATTATTTTCTGCTCTTTTGTAGAAAGAATGAACATGTAAAACGAAAAAAACCTAATTGCAAATTATTTAATTAGCCACTAAATCTAAGAGACTGCAAGTACATTTTAGGCCACAATTTTTCTTTTTAATATGAATCCTTTTGTGGGGGCGGGGCAGAGAGATGCTGGGTATGGATTATTTGGGTTTTTTATTTTTCAGTTGATTGTAGTGCTATTAAAAGGTTTACACTGTTGGTGGGAATGTAAATTGATACAGCCACTGTGGAGAACAGTATGGAGGTTCCTTAAAAAGCTACAAATAGAACTACCATATGACCCAGCAATCCCACTACTGGGCATATACCCTGAGAAAACCATAATTCAAAAAGAGTCATGTACCAAAATGTTCATTGCAGCTCTATTTACAATAGCCCAGAGATGGAAACAACCTAAGTGTCCATCATCGGATGAATGGATAAAGAAGATGTGGCACATATATACAATGGACTATTACTCAGCCATAAAAAGAGACGAAATTGAGCTATTTGTAATGAGGTGGATAGACCTAGAGTCTGTCATACAGAGTGAAGTAAGTCAGAAAGAGAGAGACAAATACCATATGCTAACACATATATATGGAATTTAAAAAAAAAAAAATGTCATGAAAAACCTAGGGGTGAAACAGGAATAAAGACACAGACTTACTAGAGAATGGACTTGAGGCTATGGGGAGGGGGAAGGGTAAACTGTGACAAAGCGATAAAGAGGCATGGACATATATACACTACCAAACGTAAGGTAGATAGCTAGTGGGAAGCAGCCGCATAGCACAGGGAGATCAGCTTGGTGCTTTGTGACCGCCTGGAGGGGTGGGATAGGGAGGGTGGGAGGGAGGGAGACACAAGCGGGAAGAGATATGGGAATATATGTATATATATAACTGATTCATTTTGTTGTGAAGCTGAAACTAACATACCATTGTAAAGCAATTATACTCCAATAAAGATGTTAAAAAAAATAATAAAAATAAAAGGTTTAATGTTACTGATGGCATTTAAGCTAAATTTAATCTAAAGAATATATGTTGCAGTGTATTTCGTTTCAGTTTCCTTTTCATTTTCCAGCTGTCATTCGCTTTCCATATTACTTTTTGGTTCTCTCTCTGCCTCTCCTGCTGCTCTCCTCACGTCCTCAGAGTTCTGTCAGTACAGTGTGCATGGGAACCTAAAAGTCCACACTGCAGGCAGGCTTCTGGGGCTCCAGTTCCCAGCTACATCACCTCCTACCTAACCCTATAATCTTGTGCAAGTTCCTTCTCTTCATGCTCCAGTTTCCTATCTGTGAAATAGGCTAAAGAATGGTTGTGAGGATTAAGTGAGATAATATATGGTGCATCCATGGCACCATCCCTGAGACAAGGTAAGCACTAGGTAGATGTTTGCTGTCATTTCCCAATATGCTTATTTCCAAGCCACTTGCAAATTTGTGTGCAAGGTAGGATGAGGATGAAGGAGCACTAAATTGGGAGTCAAGAAACCCGAGGTCTGGATCTGGTTGTGCTCTGGCTTTCTGTGTGCGATGACGGTGCAGATCATTCTAGGAGTCCTGAGATCATCACATTTTAGAATTTAGAAGAGACTTGAGGTTACCCTGACATTACTTATGGCCGAGCAAACCGGGAGATCCACAGAGCCTGTAATTACTCCCTGCGTGCCACATATAACTAGGGCAGAGCTGGCCTTGGAAGCCAATGCAGTGTTCTTATTTCTTAAGTCAGTGTTTGCCAAAGTGCGTATGTTGTTGTAGTTAAAATAATTTTAGGTAGTATACAGAAAAATGTTTTCAATACTACCATATTAGTGGTATTAAAGTAGTATTAAACTTACTACAGGGTTAGTAGTATTAAAGTAGTAGCACTAGTAGTATACAGCAAACCCACAATTTTATAAATAGTGTTGATTACGTCAAGGCTATGTTATGTGAACAAATTGAATTAAAGTCATTTAAAAAAAGACATCAAGTAGGTAATGGTATAGATAGTGTAAAGATAAAGCAAAAATCATTCATGCCAACACTGAGGTATGGGAAATCCTGCTATTCCAGGTTCACCCCTGTCCCTTCAGATACTGACAGAGGCCAGAACTATGTGACAGCCCGCACGGTTTTCTATGATTTAAGATCTTTTTTTAATTCATGATTATATGCCCAAAGAGACTTCTTTGGCCCGAGGAGTTTTTCCTGTTCTAGTAACTTAAAAAACGGATAAACGGATATTGGTTAACCGTATGACATCCTGTTCTAGAATCCTAAGTACAAAGGGAAGCAGTAGTTGTTGGCACTGGCACCGAGCTGAGGGAAGTGTGAGATGCACTTTAGAGGGAAAAGGCAGATATGAAAACCCACATGTCAGGAATGGTTCTGATAGTGGGTTATCTTATCACACGCAGATGCATATTTACCCATTCACGTTCCACAAAGATTGTGAAGCACCCATATCATCCCTTCTCTGTAGCTGTATGTGCACACACAGGTAAACCCTCTTTCAAACAGTAGCTATATTTTTGAAATGTTATAAATACTTTGAATTTGTTTTATTTGGGTTATCTCTTAGGGTTCTGCAGAAGTTGAATATTCTAAGGAAAACTAGTAAAGCTTTTTGTCAAACAAAATCACCCCTTTATCTCGTATAAATTTGGATATTTATATATCACATTTTTTTTAAAGCAAAGCAGACATAATTAGAATGTTCAAGATTTGAGCATATTAGGTAACAAATACTTGGTTTTGTTTCAGTTATTTGTGCTGTTTGTTGATTGTTTTTGAAGACATGGAGGGAAGCCCTTGGAAATGTCAGCCGGGTTCATGGAGAGGAGTGACAGGGCTCTCACCCACCCTTGTTTTTTGTTTTATTTTTTAACTTTTTATTTGATATTGGAGTACAGTTGATTAACAATGTTGTGATAGTTCAGGTGATGTTATACATATATATGTATCTCTTCTTTTTCAAATTCTTTTCCCATTTAGGTTGTTAAAATATTGAGCAGAGTTCCCTGTGCTATACAGTAGGTCCTTGTTGGTTATCTATTTTAAATATAGCAGTGTGTCTACGTCAATCCCAAACTCCCTAACTATCCCTCTCCCCCTGGTAACCATAAGTTCGTTCTCTAAGTCTGTGAGTCTGTTCATGTTTTATAAATAAGTTCATTTATATAATTTTTTTTAAGATTCTGCATATAAGCCATATCATATTATATTTCTTTCTCTGTCTGACTTACTTTACTCGGTATGACAATCTCTAGCTCCATCCATGTTGTTTCACCCACCCTTGTTAAGCACCATTTCTCTATCTCTCCCTCCAGGAAAGTGCACTAGGTCATTTTTTAAATGAATGAAATTCTAATATTAAATTGGCTGTTCTCTGACAAATAAGAAAAAGGAGAAGTTGCTTATTATCCCTCCAACTAGGGAGCTAGTCTGGCTCAAATCAGCTTTAAAGTATAACTTGGAATCTTGGTAGATTCTGAAAGCTAGTTCTTTTTTAGGTGGTTTGTGAACTAATCTCCTCATGTGGATGATTCAGAAGCACAGCTGGTCATTTACAGATAATATTTAGTGAAAGTTAGGTCTTGCTGTTGTGTTAAAATTAGCACCCATTTTTTGGGTAATTTCTTTTGTATGTAGTTTGGGATAGTGTGCTTGAGAGAGAGGAGGATACAGGACAGTGTGGGCCACAGGGTCTTTGCCGTTCTTGAAGGGATCTTTGGAGAGTCATTTCCGTACTGGTGTATGCTGAGCCCATCCTTGAGGTCACAGTCTTCCCTTGGTGTGTGCAGGCTGTGCTGGACCCTGATGCCTTATTTCTATAAAGTCACTGCACCTACTGTTTTGATTCCATTGACTGATCCAACCAATGCTTAAAATGTGGGAATTTGGGGACTTTGGGTTTATTACAGAGGCAGAGTTGAATTGAAAGAGGGCAGAACTTCTTGCTCATTGAGTTGAACTAAATAGGGGAGAGAGGAGTACGAAGGTTGGGCTGAGTGATGGGGGAGGATGATCAGGAACAGGGACAGATGGGTCGCAAAAAGGAGGCTGCAGGAATGGCCTCTATTTGATGCAAATGTTTTTGTAATTTGTTTGTTAAAAGATGTTGACATAATTGTATATTCATTTCAAACTGTAGTAAGCCCAGCATTTGATATTTAAAAAAAAAAGAGCTGTGTATTTGATAGTCACAGTTTGTATCAAACCATTCAAAAAATACTCTAAGCACAACTGCAAGGTCATAGATTTCCTAAGTGACATCATAATTTCAGATCATAATTATATCATAATTACCATGCTTATGAGTTACCATGCTGAGTTCTAAGATATAAGAACATCTTTAATCTGAAATTATCTGTGCTTGGTCAAATCAGCTTGCCTGTATTTTCTTTCACAAAACATTTGGTCTCAATTGTAGATTTCTTTCTTTAAGAAAAAAAGGTCAGAAAAAGTTCAAAATGACATGATGAAATATGTATTTGTTTGGAAAAATGATCTGGTTATTGCCATGGCAGCTATATTAAATTTTTAGGGTTATGTGATATAGTTCTTATATTAATACCATCTTTGAAATTTATTTATATGATGTAACAGCTCCAGTGGTCACATTACATCCTTGAAAGCAAAAATGTACAAACTAGTCAAGATTTATGCAGCTTCTTAGCAGGACAAAATTATTCAACTTACAGGAAAATGTATATTTGTTGGATTTTAATTATGCCATTTAGAATTTGACATGTATTTAATTTATGACAAAAGAAATGTAAAGACAGTTATAGGAAAAAAAGTCAATTAAATAATGACTTGGTAAGACTGTATAATTTAACATATCTTGGTAAGACTATATTATTTTGCTTTCTAATGAAAGCAGAGGTCTGAGAAATGGGTTTTATGAATGAGAGAATCTTTGTATTCAGTCTTCCCTCTGGTGCGTGAAATGGTTATACATATTTACTCTTGCTGCTGGTTTGTAAATGGTTTACTGATCAAGAGAAGGTAAGTTGTTAATTCTTAAATAAATTATAGGTATTATTGTTTTTAACTATTTTTATTGACCTATATTTCATCAGTCATGTCCTCCCATTTAAATTGAACCTCAGGTTCTAAGGTAAAAAATTCTTTTAAATGAAGTCAGTTATTTTTTAGGGTTAATTATGGTAGTTGTTGCAAGGGTGATTATAGAAACTAAATATTTCTATTGAGATAGAGAAAAATACAATTTTTTTAAAAATTAATTTTTATTGGAGTATAGTTGTTTTACAATGTTATGTTAGTTTCTACCATACAACAAAGTGAATCAGCTATATGTACAAATATATCCCCTCTTTTCTGGATTTCCTTCCCATTTAGTTCACCACAGAAAAATATAAATTCTGTGAAGCTTCTTGTGATTATACTTCCTTGGTTTTATAACCCAGTTTTGAGTAATTATATCCCAAGCTCAGAATTGTTCTGTAAAATAAATATATCAAATTCTGATTCTTTTGAGGACATAGAAGTAGTATTTATTTTCCCCCTCTAAACTATTATTTTAACCTAAAAAGAAATACGATGTGTTACAATGAAATGAGATAAAACTGAAATGACGTGGAAATTTATTTTCAAGTTGGAATGTGCCTCAGTTAATATTTTAAACATTGAGTACCGTGGCATTTATGTTTTTAATTAAAAATAATTGTATAGAGTTTTTTTCAGAATTTGTTATTATTTGGCTCTCTTAGTATTTAAGATAATGGGGCCACTGAACTACAGAAAAATTTTTAATTTTTCTAGTAATTCTTTTTTGTAGCTGTGTGTCTGCCACTATTCTCAGCCTTTGTTGTGTGCCTTATTTTTCTCAGTCCTAGCACAGCCTATTATTCTCTTTTTACACATGAAAAAATGAACTTGGAAATATTAAGCAATTTGCTCAAAGTCACCCACACCTCAAAGTCACACAGCTGAGATTTGATTCCTATTCTGCCCAATTCCATTGAACACACAACACCCAAGGGATGAAAATTCTGTCATTTTCTTCTGTACTTAGTTTTTCAGAAATATTGAAGTAAAGGGAAATTTGTTTTGGAAAGGAAAACTCAAACCCACCAGTAAAAAGCAATGATAATTGGTGCTATTTATTGAGCACTTACTATGTGTCAGGCACTTATATGGATCATCTCATTTCAGCCTAACAAAACCCTTTGGAAGTTGCACTAACATCTTCCTCATCTTACAAATGAGATAAGTGTTTTGCCCAAGATGACACAGCTCCTAATTGCTGAATCTATGATTCAGACTCAGGCTGTCTGATTCTATTCCATGACTGTGTCTACTTTTCACTGAAATCTGAATGTATCCATTACATATTTGCATAATTGAATTCACTTTCAATTACATGGAATTTAAAAATATGTAACTGTTGAAGAGTTTATTTTTGACTTAGGTATACTCTACAGCTTGGAAGGTATGAATTATAATTAAATTGGCACAGATATAATGAAAAAGTATGTGACTTAAGGTTGTTATTCTACCCCCCCACCTTACTGGACATCAAAATATTTTTATATGTACTCAAAATGGTTGTTATAGCTTTTATCCTTCCCGAGTTCCAGCAACCAAGTACTTATATTTAAGACATATTTACACAGTCATCAATTCATAGGATCATGGAAGTTGAGCTGGAGGATCCCGAAAGTCATCTAATTTAACATCCATACTTCACATTGTAGGACTTGAAAAGTCAGGTTAAGTGACTTATCTACATCACAAAGTTACTACTGGCCAAGTCAGAATTAGAACCCAGGATTCCTATTTTGTAGCTCATCTACCAATGAATTAATTAGGAAATATAAAGGCATAAGGCCGAAGAAGGTAAATAATGCCTTAATTTAGAAAAACTTTACAATTTACAAAGCAAGCGGTTCTATTGGGTGGGTTGATTTAGTGTGACTATATACTTTCTTTTTAGTAGGAAAAAATGGTGGCATCGAAGGGTTTGATCAAAGCTGAAAGGGAATGCGTTGGAGTATTAATAACCATTGACTCACTAAATCCAGAATGCTTAATGTCCACCGAGCTGAAACACTGAGCCATCCAGTGTAATCTGGCCCACTCACATGATCTCTAAGCTAAAAATATGTCTTATGAAATAAACCAACCAAAGGTTTACTATTCCAGTTTACTTTTCTAATGGTCATGAAAATGTGGTCAGAGTTTTAGGCAAAACCAGTACAACAAAACACAATTGTAATCAAATACAAAATGAGCCAGTAAAGGGATCACGGAAAGCTCAGGGTCCCTAGCTTCAGAGAAGAGGAAATGAGAATGAGATCAGACAGTTCAGAGGCCCAGAGAAGCTTATCAGTCCTTAAAGAGAACCTCACCAAAAGTACGTAAAACACTTCAAGGATTCTAACTCATCCACAGATAGTTTCATTTCCATTTCTTCATTCAGTACTTTCTCCTGTCTGAATGTGTAGAACCTGGCAGTAGTTTCGTGTGTGTGTGTGTGTGTGTGTGTGTGTGTGTGTGTGTAAACACACCCCCTTTGAGAATCCACTAACTCTACAGAACTTCTTCCCAGAACATTACCCATATGCACGTATGTCATTTTCTTGAGATTCAAGGTATTTGTAGTCTTACCTGAGACCTCACTATGGACCCCAGTGTGAGAGATCTCTTTCCATTCTTTACTTTCATCCCACAGATGCTTCCTGTGGAAAGAAAGGAATCCTAAGTCTTGTCTAAAAGTTAGGAAGCATGCATGTTCTAACAATGTGATAACTAGGTGTTGGTTTTCTTTGGGTGTTGACATTAGTCACACCTCCGCTAGCCAGAGATTTGCAAACCTTGTGCCTCAGACGTTCAGGTTTACTACTTTTCTTGGTTGGATTTCTGGGGAATCATGCCTTGAGGACTTGACTGCGGATCCAGGAACACAGGACTGTCTCTCTGTGGGAAAATATCATGTCGGCTACACACTGGCCAGCCCCCTGGCCTGACTGTGTAAAAGGAGCTTTATTAACAAGCCCTAACCAGGGCTGTTTAGAGACCTGGGCAACTTCCATTTTTTGAGGTCCTTGATATATGGAAAAATGAAAAAATGCCGAAACAGGGTTACAAAAACAGTGGTATACTTTAAATGTTTATCTTTAACAGCTTAATGCTTTTAATACCAGAAACATACAATTGTGCTATTCATAAGTTAATTACAGGATTTATAAAAATGTTAATTTATGGTTTACTTCAGGCAGTGTGGTCTGGTCAAAGGACCCAAGTTCAGAGTTTGCAAAGGCTGCCTTCTTTTAATCCTGTCAGTCTGTCTCCTGATTGTATGTATAACCTCATTTGGAAATGACTTCAAAGGTCTAAATTTGAGGCTCTTTATGTAAGTGAGGCTGAGTGGCACTGCCGGCACACCCTGGAGAGGATCTGCAGAAAACGCTTCTGCAGGAGGAGCTGGGGTTGCCCAGAGTCCCTGACCTTCTCCTCCAGGCCCCCCACACTTCCGAAGCTACCTGTGCCCTTGACCTGGAGCTGTAGCAGCACAGTCAGTGGCCTAACCCTGCATCTCTACTGACGACCAAAATGGACCATCTATCTGTGCAATAGAAGGGTCCCAGGGATGCTCATTTGTCCTCCCCAGGATGACTTCAGCCCCTATTATGGTACTTCAAATTCCTTTCAAAAGGCAGACCCCCTTTCAAGCCTCACTTGAAGATAAAGCTCTAAATGTAAATATTCTTTCCAGGAGCAGCATGTTGACCTACACTCAAAACTGGATGTAAGTCTCAGTTACTGGGAGCCTGATGAGGGCAAGCACTGGGCCCAGAAGAGAGGGCTGGAAGGATGATGGAAGGTAGAAAATGAGCCACCTAAAGAGAAGACTAGGGATAGTAACAGTGACCCACAGCAGGGGGCAGATTTGTGGGGGCGGGTGAGCGGCACGAGAGGGGACAACTGCAGAGAGGCAGGTATGTGCCAGGCTCTGGCCTTGCCGTTGACTGAAGTCTCCATCCAGCTGCTTTGCAGTGACCTCTGCTCTGCAGAGACAACTGAACATTAAAGGAACTTAAATGTTCTTACCAAAAAGAAAAAAAAGATAAGTCTGTGAAGTGATGGATGTGTTAAGTAACTAGAAGGGGAGGAAATCCTTTTACAGTGTATATCAAATTACCACCATGTACACTTTAAATGTCTTACAATTTTGTCAGTTATACTTCAGTAAAACTGAAATTTAAAAAAGAAACAAAGAACTAGGGGAAAAATAATAAAAGTACTGTTAATTTTAATTAGTAAGGAAAAGTACACTTTTTCGGCAATGTTGCATTCCTTAAAATTTTCCCAGTTGGATATTCATTTCTGCCTTAGATGTGTTGGCCTGCCCAAAGGGCAGAGAGACATGGTCCAGCCTTTAATGCTTGGGTACCGAGAAGGCACCTTATCCTATCACCTGTATCCTTCTGACTCTCTATTCATTCATCTATGTACCCATCCACCCATCCACCCACCTTCCCATCCACTCACCCATCCACCCTCCCACCCTCCCATCCACCCTCCCACCCTCCCATCCACCCTCCCATCCACCCACCCACCCTCCCATCCACCTTCCCATCCACCCACCCACCCTCCCATCCACACTCCCATCCACCCACCCATCCACACTCCCATCCACCCACCCACCCACCCTCCCATCCACCCTCTCATCCACCCTCCCATTCACCCACCACCCACCCATCCACCCTTCCACCCTCCCACCCACCCATCCACCCATCCACCCTCTCATCCACCCATCCACCCTCTCATCCACCCTCTCATCCACCTTCTCATCCACCCATCCACCCTCTCATCCACCCATCCACCCTCTCATCCACCCATCCACCCTCTCATCCACCCATCCACCTTCTCATCCACCCATCCACCCACCCATCCACCCATCCACCCTCCCATCCACCCTCCCATCCACCCATCCACCCTCCCATCCACCCTCCCATCCACCCTCCCATCCACCCCCCCATCCACCCACCCTCCGATCCACCCACCCACCCACCCACCCACCCATCCACCCTCCCATCCACCCACCCACCCATCCACCCTCCCATCCACCCTCCCATCCACCCATCCACCCTCCCATCCACCCATCCACCCTCCCATCCACCCATCCACCCACCCACCCATCCACCCTCCCACCCACCCATCCACCCACCCATCCACCCTCCCACCCACCCATCCACCCATCCACCCACCCACCCACCCACCAATCCACCCATCCACCCTCCCATCCACCCATCCACCCATCCACCCATCCACTCATCCACCCTCCCATCCACCCATCCACCCATCCACTCATCCACCCATCCACCCACTAAACCAACTAACCAACAGACATTTATTGAACACCAAGCACTACAGTATGCTGAGCTCTCTGTTAACCATTAGGGAAACTATAGCAAACAAGACATTTTATCTTTGCCCTCATTGAGGTTATAGTCTGGCAGATTTTAATTAAATGTTTGTTTAATGCTGCCTTCACAGTCTACAATTTGTTTAAATAGCTAGCTTTAACTCTTTAAGTCCTGATGTCCTTTTTACAGAATTGTAATGGATTACCCTTCCTACACCTAGGAACCCCATTCTAGACAAATGTTCAAAGATTGGATGGGAAAATCTACAGATCGTCATGCCAGAATAAATGTCTTCTGATTTAAGTGTGTGTCTCTCCTATTGAACTGTTAATTGCTTGAGGGTAGGGACCGGGGCTTAAGTTTTTAATGCCCTGCACTAAGCACGGTGGCTGGCACGTAGTAGCTGCTTTCTAAATGTTTGTTGAAAGAATGCTGTCTGGGAAGTCAGAAGTCTCCATTCAGGGCTCACCATTACTGCCATGACCTTCTGTCCTTGCTGTCTCATCTCCTGGATCTTGATGGGGAGGAGATCTATGGCAAACCAATGTGTTCATTCAGTCCTCTGCACAACTGTGCAAACCTTCCTTCAAGAAGAATGGTTCTGAGAAGCCAAATTTCATCCCTCTCCCATGTTTCTTGCTCCAGGACAAACTTAGAATTTCACTCGGTTTTGCCTGTAAGCAGTTATCTTGGGAGGACAGCAAGCTCAGGGGGCTCTCCCTTGAGACCACCGGTTTAGGCCTGCTTTAGCCTCCACACTCTCACTTTCTTGAGCACCCTGAATCTAGGATTTATTTTGTTCCTTCCATTCTCCTGTGATCCAGGGCATGATGGTGTAAATTGGGAATTGAGGGCACGCTTGGTACTGTCCCAACTTGACGTAAGGAATGTCTCCTAGATTATTTAAGATCTGAAAATAGGTTTTCTACGCTTGACAGATGGTCACCTTCCCCTTAATAAAGCGTGTCTGACAATCACACTTTATTGGTGTGGTTAGGAAAAGAATGTCGTAGACTTGAGAAAACATAATAATTTAGAGAGTGACACATTGCAGTGAAGAAATAAAGCTGTAGACTACTTTGAAAAGAAGTAAAACCATAGGAAACCATGATTTCATTGGAACAAACGTTCTGTGTCTTCAGAAAGTTCTTACTAAAAAAAGAAGGGTGACCTCTAGGGCATGGTGTGTATGTGTCTACACATACATGGAAGTAGCCTCGCTCTGATTTTTTAGGGACATTCTCTTTGCAAACATTCCCCACTTAGTACCTTGTAAGTTTTTTAATATTATCACTAACATAGCAGTTTGCACCTAGGCTTTGGTCCGGGCTGCTTCTTGGAAATCATAGCTACCATGCTGAAGTATAAAATCGCTTATCATTTTTATCAAGGTCTAAAGGTCTGTATAGTATCATACCCCGTGGAATTTATAAACCAGTAATTTCCACTACAGTAAGGGTTAAATAATACCCCATAAGATACAGTGCATGAGCCATATGGAGAATTCAAGTGCTTACCACAATGCACTCACTTTACTGTGTTCTTTTGTGGCTTTCAAGTGTAGAACTATTTGGTACACTATCATAGATAATGTGCAAATCCCAGCAGTTCACACTGGTAATATTTCTAGGATTATTTTAACAAAATAATGGTCCCCTTTCCTATTTGGTAGAAAACTAAGGCTTTGTTTTTCCAACTGTAGGAGTATGTTCATTCAAATTTCCCTGTGGTTTAATTTTCCAAAATTGATGCTTTCTCACAAGGAGCACGTTGTTGTTTATTTTTTTCAAAACCCACCTCTCACTGATTTGAGAAAGGATGGAGAGTAGCTGTGCATGTTCACTAGTCAGAGTCTGAAATTAGTCATAAGGCAGGACTCTCTGATGCTCAGTGCTGAGATCTGGTTCCACGGATCCCTTTCCACCTCAGCAAAAGTGAAAATGAGAGAGAAGATCAAGAAGGGCCAGAATGGGAGGGTAGCTGGAAGCTGTGGTGTTTCGCTCGTTCATCTCAGTAGATACAGAAAAACGTGGTAATACTGTGAGCTGCCCTTTGCTTATAATACATACAGTTCATGGCAGCAGTCTATATAAGCCCCAGTGGCATTTAACAAATATGAGAAGATACTTAGATTACTTAGATCTGAATGTTTATTCAAGCTTTCATGAGAGTTTTTCTTCATTTACACAGAGCTCTCTCCACTGAGCAAATGTCCATTTTTAAGTGTGGACCCAGTACATATGAAACAAGTTTTCACAGGATTCAAATTCATTTCATTTGGTCAGGACTTCTTGCTGGTTACTTTAATTAAAACTGGATTTTTTTAAAAAAAGAGTAAAAGCAGTCTTTAAATGGGTGGCTTACATCAAAGATTTTACAGTTTGTGAAAAACATTAGTGCTGATACAAAAAAAAAGAAAAAAAAGGAAAGAAATGAAAGATAAATTGCTGCATGAAAATATTTCCAAGGCTGTTCTTAGCAATATAGGATTAGCGGTATTTTCCTTTTCAGTGTAGGTGTTGTATGGATACTGGAGACAGTTGTGCACTGTGGGTATTATTGCTGTGACAGAGGAGAGGGGAAAAGATAGGTTTGCAGCCGAGCCTGCGGATGGCACCAAGCCAGTGCCCTGAAAAATGGCAAACGTGTCACAGCTAACAGATGGATGCAGAAATATTTCTCTTTAATTTGGATGGATAAAACTTTTTTCACAGCAGGGCACTCTCAAAAGAGGACAACATCAAAGAGGGTGGGTCTCCCTAGTCAGACATCAGCGGGCTCCAGGATGGAGCAAAATGAATGAACTGTCAGGACTTTTCCAGCATATATGCTTCTGCCAAGTGAAAAGTTAAAGGTTCAGTGGCTTGTTCGGATCACAGACAAAGTCCTGATAATGCAAGCCTGATCCCCAAAGTCTTCCCTCTGATCAACAGAGAGAGGATGTCTGAAGAAGAATCTGGATTGATGGATGGCAGGCTTTGTATGGGTGACCACCGCCATCCTCGGAGATAAAGGGATTCACCAAACGCTCAGAGGCTATCGGGAGCTCCCGATCTCCATGCTGGAATCTTCAGTCACCCACGCTCCTCTGCCAGCCTGCAGCCTAACAGCTGCTACCCCACAGTGTGACCAAAACACCCATCTCATCTCTTCCCACGCCTGGCTCTCTGAGGCAGGCTTCACGGATACCCCCACCGGTGTTTTATGGTTTATTGACACTTTTCAACTGTTTTTCTGATTACCATATTTCAGTCTTGACTTATGTGTTAGTATTATCTGCAAAGTCAACATAAACCTCTAATGATTTTCTAATATTTCTGGAACTTGATGAATGTGAATTGACAAAGTACAGTATATAGCTTTATATCAGCATTACTGAAAATACGGCAACGGTGTATATAACCATTACTCATTTCTTGACCTTTGAAACCTCAACTCAAAACCTTGGCATTCCAGATATTCCAAAATACTCCAAACCAAAATGAGAGGGAAGAGTTTTCTTATGAAAAATAACAACAAAATAAGTTAATTCTAATGGAGGAATTTTTGAAATGAAAAAACATGTATAGTATCATATATTTGAGAAAAAAGTGGAAAAACTGAACACAAATAAATCTGGCCACAGTAAGGAGTATTTGCTTTAATGAAGAAACTTTCATTTTAGAATATGCATCTTCATCCACAGACTTATGCTTTGGCCATTTTTTTGGTGGTCCTGGTCATTATGACACATTGCCAGTGGAAGGAGAGTGGGTTTTACAGAGTGGGGGAGTGGTGGCTTTGTCCATTGCATGGTTGCTTTGTGTAAATTTGACTAACAGATTAAGTAATTCTCACTAAATTGACGTTTGCTCTGAAAATAGGAATTTGATAATGACATTATTAATCATTATGGACATTTTCATGGCCCTCATTCCTTCCTTTGAAGAGTTTCAGGTGCTTTTAATGAAAAAGCTCGGCTAGTTCTCCCTGATAAGACAAATGGGATGTGATAAAAACAGCAGTCACATGGTGGCCCATGATTCAGGAGGGTTTCATCCTTGTCACACTCACAGACCCACTCTATGACTGTGGGCAAGTCATTTCACCCTTCTCAGCCCAAAGTTTCTGATCTGTAAAATGGAATAAGTGTTCCAGCCTACCTTCTAGGCCAGTTGTAAGGATCAATTAAGCTTGGGAAAGTATTTTATAAACTAAAATCCCTCTCAAATGTGTATGACCTGGTTATTAGCTGCTGTTCTTTCTTTGTGTTAAGGTGGAGGCAGATGCTTCACTCATTTTTTTTTTTTTTTTTTTTTTTGGTGGAGCCACACAGCTTGCAGGATCTTAATTCCCTGACCAGGGATCAGACCCGTACCCTCAGCAGTGAAAACACAGAGTCCTAACCACTGGCCCGCCAGGGAATTCCTGCTTAACTCATTTCTAAAGTATTGTTTTGTGGTCTCTCTTCTCAAGGTTTGACTTAGCTTGAGTTAAAAGTTTACAAGTAGAGCTTTTAGGAGACCACAGTGGTGTGGTTCTTGCTGTCTTCCTCTCTAGATTGGGAAGCAGTGCCCGGAAACCATGGCTGATAGTGCTCCCTGTTGATCTGATGCTCAAGGCTGCCATCCACAAATGTCCCCTGCTCCTCCTCCAGGTACATTTGACTGCACAGACAGCTCACCTACCTTGACCATGCTCAGTGCTCATGTAGACATGAGGCACTGTGAGTTGGAGCCTTCTCTGGCCAGAAATGTCAGTGTCTTCAGAGGTCAAGCAGCTGCATGGTAGGGAATGTTCAGTAAGAGGACTGAAGCCACAATTAATTAAAATGCTTGTAACAACCTGTTAGTTACAGAGATACTCCAGGAATGCTCTTAAAGGTGTGGTGGGTGTCTGTGTCTTTTGGATTACATGTTTGTAACACTGTGTTAACTTTAAGAAATGGAAAATGTAGAACTGACGAAATGCTTCCTTACTGTTTTCTAGATAGTATTCACATTCATCCAGCATTTTTTATATTTTGTTTTATTTTTGGATAGACTCATTGGGGGGGTAAAAACATAAACTAGAACGACTGGTTTATTCCTACACCCCCTTTATGTTATTCCCAATTTTTCCTTCTCTCTCTTTGAACAAAAGTTGATTTCCTGTTATGTACAAAGCTTTGTGTAAGGTACCCATGGTTAAAATCTTAAAATATTTAAAATGCATTCCTGCCCTCAATGAGCTTGTAATGTTCCGGTCTTGTAATCTTAGCAATAATGAGTTTGCAAATGCCACATGTATTATCTTGTGGTCAGTGTCCATGAGCAGGTTAGTAGATGAAGTCCAGGCTGACATTTCCCATCTAATTATAGTGATGGCCTAAGGATAGCTAATGCTTTCTGGACTCCTACCATGTGCCCAGTGCTGATTTAAGTCCTTTACATATACTAGCTCATTTGATTTTCATATCAGCCCTTTGACTGGGACTGTCATTAGCACCCTTTTTTTCCAAGAAGGTCTCAGCTTCCTCAAGAGGTTAAGTAACTGCCCAAAGTCACTTGGCCATCCGAGGTGAATCTATGATTGTAACTCACACACATTGGAGCTGACACCCACGCGCGTTTTCTTCACCTCTGCCCTCTACCCTCTCCAGTTCCTCCTGACTGGGGTGGCTCCTATTGCATGTTTTCATTGGTAATACTTTAGAAAGTCTCCTCTGACAACCATACTATTTTTTTTTTTTTTTTGTGGTACGCGGGCCTCTCACTGCTGTGGCCTCTCCTGTTGCGGAGCACAGGCTCCGGACGCGCAGGCTCAGCGGCCATGGCTCACGGGCCCAGCCGCTCCGCGGCATGTGGGATCCTCCCAGATCGGGGCACGAACCCGCGTCCCCTGCATTGGCAGGCGGACTCCCAACCACTGTGCCACCAGGGAAGCCCCAACCATACTATTAAAACTAAAATCTTTTATTGAGCAACAAAGGTATTGTGTTTTTTTAACTTTTCAGTCCAAACAGTCAAGAATTATTCTTTTGTGTAAATAGTTGTGTAACAAAATATTGCACCTCCATCTTCTGATACAAAGGAATCTCACAGTAAAACATTTTTATCCATCTTGCCAAACAGTATAGTTTTCAATTCAGTTTCTCAAATTACTAATACACTTGATTATTGAAGCCCTTGTTTTCTGAATTTTACAGAAAGATGGGGTCGTCTAAAGGTGGTGTGTAGAGAATAGGTGGAGGAGATCTGAGAAACCCTCTTTGTATCTGTTCTTCCCTGGATCTTCCATGTGCTGTGAAGGGACTTAAAACAGTGCTGGGCTCTTAGGTTTAAACTGGAAAACTCCCCAAGAACTCTTCTTGACCCTTTTCTACGGTAATTGTTTATTACATTTTAATCATCATATGAAAACCACCTTTGCATTTCATAGAATTGAAAGAAGTTAGGTTCAAAAAGGATGTAATATTTTCTTTAAAAAGCCCTGGTTGTTAGTGCTTAGAATGGAGTTTTAATTGCATTTAGTGGCGTTTCTTCTCAAGCTTTGAATAAAATCTGAGATCTTTAAGAAGCTATAGAATTATTGTGAGAATTCAATTCAGTTCACTTCAGCATGTTTTGAATTTTGCCAACGTGTTAGGCCTTGTGTTAGATGTTTGGACGTAAAATATGCACCCTCACCTCAAATTTTGGGGGAAAACTGAAGGAGACTGGTGTTTCAGCACATGACCAAATGCTGCTGCTTGGGCCTAGGCATGGGGACATGCCACGGTGTGGAATCGTAGGAGAGGGAGCCTGAGATGTCTCCCTACTCTCTGAAAATTGGCTAATACTTTCAAATAAAACCTTTGGACATTTTCTTTTTCCTTTTTTCCATGCCAAAATTCAGAGATCCCAGTTCTGGGAGGAGCAGATTAATGTTTAAGTTATAATTCAAGTTCCTTTTGTTTAAGGTCCGTGGCTCTCTTTAGAATATCTGTAGGATTAAATGAGGTGTGAGGAGGCCTCATTCTGCCATTGACTAGAGTCTCAGTTTGTCTAAGTCACTAACTTTTGGAGACCCCTTTTCCTTAGGTATATAGTCGTCCCTTGGTATCTGTAGGGGATCAGTTCCAGGACCCACCATGGATACCCCATTCTGTGGATGCTCAAGTCCCCTATATCAGGGGTCCCCAACCCCTGGGCCACGGACCGGCACTGGTCAGTGGCCTGTTAGGAACCGGGCCGCACAGCAGGAGGCCAGTGGCGGGTGAGCGAGCGAAGCTTCATCTGTATTTACAGCTGCTCCCCATCGCTCGCATTACCGCGTGAGCTCCGCCTCCTGTCAGATCAGTGTTGGCATTAGATTCTCACAGGAGCGCAAACCCTACTGTGAACTGCGCATATGTGAGGAATCTAGGTTGTGTGCTCCTTATGAGAATCTAATGCCTGATGATCTGTGGAGCTGAGGCTGGGCGCTGGGGAGCGGCTGCAAATATAGATTATCATTAGCAGAGAGGTTTGACTGCACAGAGACCATTATAAATCAGTTGCTTGCAGACTCATATCAAAACTTTATCAGTGAAAACAATCTCAGGGCTCCCACTGATTCTGCGTGTGACTGAGTAGTTATGGTGAGTTGTATAATTATTTCATTATATATTACAGTGTAATAATAATAGAAATAAAGTGCACAATAAACGTAATGCTCTTGAATCATCCCGAAACCATTCCCACCCCCTACCCCGGTCCGTGGAAAAATTGTCTTCTAGGAAACTGGTCCCGGTGCCAGAAAGGTTGGGGACCGCTGCCCTGTATAAGCCAGCATGGTGCATTCGGCCCTCTGCCCTCATGTCTGTGCGCCCTCCGCGATTGGCTGAATACGCGGATGCGGAACTTGCGCGAGAACCAAGGGCTGACTGCAAACTGATCAGGTTAGAACAGGCCATCTCTGAGATTTCTTCCAAATCTCATTTCCCTGGCCTCTAAACTTAGCCAGGGTACTCAGCTGTCTAGCAGAGTTGTTGACTGAAGCCTATCTAGTGGAGGAAGTGCTCTGCCTGTGATTTTTCAAACAGGGTCCCTGCTTCTCTGTGGGCCCTTGGTGATGTCCCAGTGACTGTGGCAGACAGCAAAGGTGAGGTTCGCTGAGCTGGTGGGGTGCTTCCTGGTGGACTTGCTTTTTATCTGTTATTATAGTAGACCACAGCAACTTTTATCTGTTTTTATAGTGTAATTACATTTATGACTTCTTTGAATTAAAACGGACCCCTTGCTTAAAAAGATTATTGAAATCCTCTTCTGGTAAAAATCAAAGAAATGAACTCTCTTCTCTGCACTCCCACTCCCTGGAGAACTACAGCACAGATGCTTGGATCTTGGTCAGATGATGGCTTCTGTGCAGCACCCAAGTGATCAATGTTTGCAGTGTTTCCAGGCTATCAGTTCAAACAGGTTTTCTTGAAAGTGCCCCCAGCGGTAGCAGACTGATTTTCACGGGGTAGCAATAATTCCTTTACAGCTGGAATTACCAACTTAAATGCTTTATGAGGCCAAGCAGCTAAGTAAATGAGTGAAGTAAGGAACACTTAAGGATAGGGAGTAGTAGGGAGTATGGGGAGTGAGAAAAGCCCATGGCTAATCTAAAGAGGCCACATTGAAGGGGCCTTGGATGTTTCCGTGGATTAGTGCCAGAGATTGGGGACCCATCTTCTGATTTTTTTTCTCAAGAAAAATTAGAAATTAGATAAAATTTCCAAAATTTTAAAACACCGGAGAGAAAACAAAATTGGTCAATTACGTGAATTCAGCCGGAGGGCCACCAGTTTGCAAATCTTGCTTTAGAGAAACAGATTGCTCAGAGCCACCAATATACACAAATTCTTATCATTCAGAAGATGGTTTTCTTGCTATTATGTTAAAATGGGCCCAAGTCAGTCACTGGCTTACATTGTTTCTATGATTATTATTATTGTTAATGTTAATTGGCAGCATTCATAAATGACAAAGTTGTGGACAAGCCACTCACGACCAGTGTTTTTAGGACACAACACTGGTGCAGTTTTTACTCGTGTTGTTCTCATGTAAAATAGATTCTTGTTCTAGGAAAATAAGATCGTAGGAGAGAATGCAGTTTCCTGATCTTCAGGATTGCATGAAATACCTTTCACATGGTGGTTTTCAGTTAATCTATGCGTGGTTTATAATGAGCGACAATTTGTGTGATCATTATCTCAACCACATGTGTGGTATTTCAGTAAATATTGGGTTGAAAACTATAAAAAGTTCCTTAAAAAGGTAAGAATGAGCTCTCCCCCTTACTTATCTTTCTACTCCCACTGATACAGGATAAAAGAAAAAGTACAGACCAAAACCAGTGGTTTTAAAATAGCAACAAAACAATCAGGAAGGAAATCAGTGGCTGATAATGTAGTGATACATATTACCAAGAGTTTCCCAGGAAGATAACACAGATACAGTTTTTAACCTTGGGTAAGATAGTAGGCTTCTCTATTTTAACAACACATGCAAAAATTGAAGTACAGAGAAATAAATGGCTAGGCTTTCTTTTCATTTATTTTTCTCTCTTTGATTTAAAAAAAAATCAGAAAAGTCCAAAGTATAATATATAAATGCCATATACAAGCCACCAAAAAAGTGAGTGTTAACACTTTGCCATATTTGCTTCAGAATCTTTTTTTTTTTTTAAGATAAATGAAGCATTTCAGATACATGTGAGTTCCCTTTGTTTTCCTTCCATCCCCTTGTTTCCAAAGCCATGACTCTGATGAAGTTATCGTGAATCCTTCCTGTGTGTCTGTTCAGAATTGTACTATATGTATAGATACATATAGATAGGCATATTGCTATATGTATATTACAATATACACTCATAAAAGATACTATTGGGTGTTATTTTGTATATTTTGAAATGTTGACAAATGATATCATATACTTTAATCTGCAACCTGATTTTCTCAATCAACATTATGTTTTTGATGTTTATATCAACTAGATCTTAATGCAAACAGATCTAGTTCATTCATTTTAAGTGTTTTGTACTTTTTTGTTGAATAAATAAACCACAATGAATTTATTCTTCTGATGATGGATATTTCTCTTATTTATAATTATTTACTGTTATAAGCTGTGCTACAGTGAATGCCCTTGAACTCATCTACTTAGGCACACGTATCAGAGTTTCACTGGAATAATTTCCTAGAAGTGAAATTGCTGAGTCACAGGAAATATGCATTGTCAACTTTATTTTGTTGCCAAAATGTTGCCAAAATGTTCTCCAGTGTGACTGTGCCATTTTATATTCCCTTTCAGCAATGCTAGGACTAACTTTGTAAAATGAATATACTTTCTACAGCTTTGAGGGGTTTCCATTACAAAATTTAACCCTTTTCCTACCAAGTGTCCTGTGTGTTTCTTTACATGTGTTTCCCCTACCTCCAGAGGGTCACTTGTTCAGCTTCTTTAGAAAAAACAGAGCAAATATTAAAACTTTGGTGGTTCATATTCTTTCGGAATAAAGTGCACAGTTTCCAGAAAAACTATGCTTGATTCAAGGGTTCTTTCAAGGAATTTTTTTCCTAATCTAAATTTAACTCTTACCTTCATTCTCACCATTTGAATGAATACAATTTCTGACCTTTTTGACATTTTCATCAGTCCTGAGGAGATTGTCTAAACACTTTATGCATGATTTTTGATATTTTTCTGCTTATTTTAAATCTTTTGAAAGGTAATGAAAACAAAATAACTCTTGGTCTTGGCATTAATACATCTCCTTAGATTCCTTAAATTTTTTAGACCTATTAGGTATCTAGCTTAAAATTACATTTTAGCGTCACAGAAATGTAGATGTTAATGTGGCTTCCAAGAACAACTTCCCGACCTTGAAATTGTTGCAGCTGCTCTAGACCGAAATCTGCTGAAACATTTCCCCACTCATGTTTCCTTCTCTCCTAGAAGGAATAATGTCAGCCCGTCTGGATACAGGGACAGTGTCCTTGTATAGTTCAGATACACGCAGAATTTTATCGCCCTCTTTAAAAAAATTTTTTTTAACTAAGCTCTTAGATGGAAGCAAACTTGAGCTAATGATGGAGAGTAATAATAATACTCAAATTAGGACCCAGAGCTTTTCTGAGAAGTCGTCTTTAGTTCCTCTTTGGCGTGCACATGTGGGTATCTTGGTTTTCCCAATTTTATTCTACTTCTTTTAGGAAAATGAACAGAAATAGGCATCACTGCCTTCTGGCCCATTGTTTCACTTTCAAGAAACACAGTTTAAATGTTAACTCCTACCAGCAGAAGCCAGAAAGCGCTCCAGGATGGTCTTGAGCCAACTGCAAAGGCACGTGTTTTCCACCCACCTCCCTAAATAACGTAGGTTGGAGGTGCTGCCCGTATTAGCGTGATGGGCCCCCATGACGAAATTTCACATGCTGTGAATATATGTTGTTATGACTGGACATTTTATGACATTTATGAAGTTTTTATTTTGGGGGGGGTTGAAAAGCATATCATCAGATTCGTGTTTTGAAAGATCACTCTGGCTGTACTTTAGAGACTAGGTTGGAAGGGCCTGAAGAAGGTGCAGGAAGATCAGTTAAGGGACTTTTGTCTTCCTTCAGGCAAGAGAGGAAACTGGTTTGGGCAGGATGGTGATGGTGGAGAAGGAGAGATGTTTAGGAGGCAGATTCAGCTGGATCTGGTGATAGCTGGGCTCTGGGGGGTTGAGGGAAAGAACAGTGTCAAGGTTGAATGAGCTTCCTCACCTCTGACTGGATGCACACTTGTGCGATCCAACTAGGTACATGGGATTTTCATCAGTTTCATGTGAAATCGTGTGATGTCGGTATCAGGCTGAAGCCAGGGAGGCTCAACCTCGTGCTGTGCGCTCATTGTGTGATATTTGGGGAAAGCCTGACAAATAGCCATCTACTTTCCTCAAGGCGAGAGGAGTTTCACCAGGTAGGCAAAAATTGTAGGATTCCTGTAATCACAATATACTTAGTTTAAGGAGACTATTGTTGAAACAGTGTGGGAGGAAACACTTTTTTTTTTTTAACATCTTTATTGGGGTATAATTGTTTACAATGGTGTGTCAGTTTCTGCTTCATAACAAAGTGAATCAGCTATACATATACATGAATGGATAAAGAAGGAAACACTTTTTTATACTCATTTTCAAGACTGACTGGCTAGTGTCTGGTGTTCAAATGAGCTAACGCTCAAGGCAACATCCACAACTACATATAAACGTTAGAGAGTTTTACTTGCTGTTGAGGACATTAGCTACAAGCACAAAGGAGAACTGCGCTTCTCCAAATGTGTCATTATTTTCACTAGCAGCTGTCATGGGTGGTTTGTTCATGGGGGAAGGACAGGGCAGGGGGCTGGATCATCAACGTTTTGGGCTCCATTATAGATAAACAGTGGCATTCAGAGAACTGATGGCTGTGTTCAGTGTTGCACGGGTTGTCAACAGCAGACTCAGGGTTGAGACTTTGAGCCTTTGAACCAGTTTCCTAAAACGAAAACAAAGACAACAACAACAAAATAAGTACAGTGTAATAACCTAACCTAAATATGAAATCTGTCATTAGGTTGCTCGAAGAGCAGATGTATCCACTGCATGAAATGTTTCCGTTCTCTGCCATCATCCCCGAGCTAGGAATTTAAAATCATTAATCTTAAATATAATATCATCCAGGAATCTCTTCATTCTTCTCAGGCTACATTGATTATCAGCTGTAATCACTCTGGCCTGCTACCCAGTTATAACTTCTCCAACAATTGTATTGGTTGGATTGGTGTCTCTCTTCTGTTTCTGGGGGTTAGTGGAAAGATTGGGGGTGAAGACAAATGAGTTCAAGAAAAGCCAAAAAAAAGAAAAAAATCAGCTATTTTAAAATGACTGGTGATGATAAAAAGAACTGTCATCACTAAGCCCTTTGACCTCCAGAATAGAAATACTGAGCTAAATTAATATGAATGACCCTACTAATTTTAGGGCCGAAATGTAACCAGTGAGGCTCTCTGTGAGACTTATCTCTGTGTCTATTTGGAAAGGAAAAGTGGAAAGGCTGATTAGCAAAGGTAAAAAATATTTTCTCAGGATGCTCTGGGGAACAGAATCTTACTGCTGATTTTATTTGAAAAGGTCCAGTTTTGCCATAGTCCTTCTGAGAACTGTACCCCTTGCTTCCTGGCTGCCCCTAGGGCTGAGGATGACCTTTGAGGATTGCTGTACATATATAACCCCGGATCTCCCACTCCTCTAGATACCACAGCCTTCAAGGTACCCAGGGCTGACCTGGTTTCTGGAAGTGAGAGCCGATTGTCTCTGCTGTCAGCACTGACTCCGCATGTCCTAGGCTGGCCAGTTGTTTCGCAGAAGACTTTTTGTCCCACGCTTATTGCCTGGTTTGAAGCAGATTTCATTTCCTTGAAGGTGCTTGAAAGAAAATCTGCTTGAGGTGGCCTAAGGCAATAATTATTAGAGCAACCTTAGTTAAGACATTAAAAATCCATAGGAAACAGTTATTATTATTCTTTCTTTCCCTTTGTGAGGGTCTCTCTTTTTTCATGACTCCTCTCCTAATAGTTTCAGGTCCTGACAGCTGAAGTCCTACATCTTCTGCGAGGTGAGAGTCCGTTTATTTCATCTGAATCAGAGTCTGCTTTATCAGTGTGATACAGCTCCATAATGCTCCAACCTCTGCTAGGTGTCACCCAGCTTGTTAAGCAGACGGTCCCTGCCTCCCGAATGCCTTCGAGCAGTTATGTGTTTGAGAGGAGGGCCTCTCGTGTGGATGTTCCAGCCATGTCAGCGTGGCCTCGCCTCTCAGCTTGCTTTGTTTACCCAGCAGCTCATTACTTAAGAGTAGCCTGTCAAAAGAGGTTAAATATTCTTTGGGAAACATGGTCACTCACATCCTTGAGATGCCACAAATGTATTTAATAAAGGGAAGATTGGCTCGATAAGAAAAACGTGATTAACTTGCATCACCAGAAAATGTTTTTCTTCTGTTATTCCAGTTGAGTTTCCACAAGCATTCATAAGCACTAGCAAACCTACGGGCAATAAATTGCTGCAGCCGACACATAAAGACACCAAGGGAAGCAGGGAAAATGATTGCTGATGATTCGTTCTAACTACTTGACCTTCTGACCTCTTCTCTAGATATATGACCAAGATGGGACACTACAGCACTTTATTGATGGTGGGGAACCTAGTAAGTCGAGCTGGATGAGGTATATCCGATGTGCAAGGCACTGCGGAGAACAGAATCTAACAGTAGTTCAGTACAGGTAAAGTATACCTTGATTTACCGCTTACAAAGCCGAAGCCCTTTGCCTTGCATATATAAATTCAGGCTTGCTGCTAGTTTTGAAAAAATCCTGCAGAGTCCTGAAGAACTCTGCAAGGACTGGCAGGAATTTTTTTTGCTAGGTTCGTGATATCTCCTTAGTTCTCCTAACAGTAATTTATTGAGAATTCGGGAAGAAAGATGTTAGGAGAAGGCCTTTTTTCACTCACTGCATGTGATAAAGTTACTTCCACATCATCACCTGAACTTTCATAATGGCCTGAGTGAGCCCAGCGAACTCACTGACTCGGAGTGATTTCCCCCAGAGCAGACGTGTCCACACGTAAACAGGAGTTTAGAGATTCAGCCCCAGGTCGCTTGCCTTCAGTCCCCTGCGGTCTGGCTGTCTCCTAGGGAGAACAGTTTGATTTGTACAAAGGCATGGGAAATCAAGAACTCTCAACACTCCCAAAGCTGCTTTTCTAAAACGGTTATGCTCGGCAGCCTTGGCTGAGTCAGAGCAACCTCTTCTGATCCCTTGAAAGGTGCCAAAGTGTTTGGCTTTGGTCCTGCGACAATTCAGAGTACGTTTCAGGGGATGAGGTAGTTCCGGAGCATAGAGAAGGCCCTGGTCTCCTGAGATGTTTGGGCAAAGCCCAAAGGGTAACAAAGATGAGGTGAGCCACCCCCATTGCCCAGAGTCTCATAGGGAGGCCTGGGGTGGGGTAGGGGCATAGAAGCAGGGTGGATTCCCAGAACCTAAGCCACACCTGCCCAGTGCACCTGTTGGTCAGGCATTTCCATTTAATGCGAAAAGCTGGAGTGGAGACAAAAAGGCAAAGACAGATCCCATAGGAAAAAAGCCCTGCCACTAAGCCTTCTTTTCTCAGAATCCCTCGAAAACATGTGCCCTGTAAATATATGACCTCAGTTATAAACAGCCGTGTTCCCTTTCAGATCAGAAGCAACTGTTTAGCTTTACCAGGCACCACAGACACATCAAAGCAGAAGAGCCCTTGCTCGGCAACTTGGAGTCCTGCCTATGACGATTTATTTTCATTCTCATTTTTTTTTTTTTAAATGAAGACTTAAAAAAAAAAAAAAGCTTTATTCCCCTTATAGGTTAAAGGCTGCACAAATCTGGCTTGCTCTCCAAAGGCCTCCAAATTCAAAAGGAACATATTTGGGCAGCATGTGACTCACTGCCTTGGTTTCCTAGGCAGTTATCTTTCATTACATAAGGGTTTAAACGAACTTGTGTACGACGGGATCTGGTTACAGTCTGTATATGGGCCTCACCCACCTTCCCTGCAGCTGCATCTCTGTCATGAAGTTTTTATAAAACTCGGAGCTAGAAAATTAGTAAAGGTTGTGCTTCTCCATTTGGCAAGAGATAGATTGGCTGGTTCTGTCATGGGCACCCAGGGAGCTCTTGAGGCAAATTCTGACTTTGGGAAAATAAGAAACCCCTACGAGGAAGGTGGGTATGAGCAAGTCATTACCTTTCTGTCAATGTTAAGTGGGTTTTATTGCTCCCTTTCCTGATGGCACTTACACATCAAGTTCTCTCTGCCGATCTGTTTTCGATTACTTCAGATCTTTATAAAATGAACTACAAAAACACAATTTAAAAACTGGCATCCGTCACCAGTGACCACGTCCAAGAGTAAGAAAATAGAAAAGTTGGACCCCGAAGAGCTAGCCTAATTTTTATTGTACATGAATGTCCTCTTCACAAAAAGTCAGCTGGTTTAGATTCATTCTGTTATGATTTGTAATATCTAAATGGAATTTTCTTCAAAGAACCCTTGATTGATTGACCCTTAGCTGAACGTTTTGTTTTTATTTTGAGGCTGACAATAATGTTTGTTGGCGTGTGTTCTGCTTCAGCTGCGTTGGGACGCCATGAAGCTATCTTTATGAGTCATCCAACCACAATACTAAATACATGTCAGCAAAGGAAATATTATCTGAAAAGGGAAAAATCCCTTTGATGTGCTTCAACATGCAGAGATTTCTGCGAGTTTTGGAAGCTCTGCCCGCTTGTAAAGAACGGTGTACGCTTACACATTTTTTTCCCCCTTTCGGCCTACTCTGTGCCTCCAAAGACCACCCATTGCTCGAAAACAGTTCTGCTCTTTCAGCGGCAAAGTGTGTCATTTGGTTTTAGCACATTCATTTGCCGGGCGCTGTGTTTATATTAAGGGAAGCCAAACCGAGAGATGAAATGTTACAAGGGTGAAGTACAAAGTCGACTCAATTTTTCTCAAGTTAGGAGATGCCAGTGATTTATAGCCCGGCTCCAATTTTGATTTTTTTATGTAGCAGTGGAAAGAATTAATAAAATGCACAGCTCTTGGAGGTGCGGAGGGAGGAAGGGGAGTGAGGTCCGGACAGCTGGCTGGAGTTTTTGTCAGATATTCATAGAATGTTGGGAGAAAACACTCTGCTTAGCTAGCAGTGCCCTCGTGAGACAGAATGGCAGCAAGTAAGGAAAATAACAAGATAAATGAAATTTTTGCAGCTGCAAGTAAAATATTGAGAATCTGCACTTTTTTTTATTGATCTTTATGATCCTATTGCCAAGAGCCACTTTGTGGTGACAAAATATGTTGACAAGTGCATATCTCACTGCCATGAAAAATGTGGTGAAGGCTTCGCATTATGTCTGCAGTGTTACACAAGGAACAAATTGCCCTGCTACGGCCAATTCCTTACAGAAAGGCTAAACTTAAGGTCCACCAACCCTAAACACTTTTATCTTGAACTTGAGGCTAATATTTGTAGCAATTCTTCATTGAGAAAACCCGTCGCAGGCTCCTCTTTCTTTTAATCTGTAGATTTTTCTTTACAGTGCCACAGCTGTTATAAAAAAGTGGTTATTTCTTGGTACCTTCACTCCATCATTTCAGAGTGTAATCTTTCAGCCAGAGTAAAGTGCTCCTCTTGTATTTACTGAATTTCCATCCATTTCACATAAGCGGGTTTTTCTCTTCTCCTGTATCAAACTTTAGAAAAAAAGGCAATGGGGAAGACTTTTATTTCTTTCAGTCCTTATATCACAAAGCTGCTTAATTTTATTACAAATTAGAGAACTCCCAATGCCAAGTTGTAAGAATATACGCAACACTTTTCCTTCAAATAAGAAATCAATAGTATCAATTTATATGTGAGGTTGAGGCACCGGAGTCTGCAATTTGCCAATAGAGAGAATCTTCTCATTAGTATGAGATGGAATTTTTTTTTTTTATTTTTTTAAATGAACTCTTCCTTTCTGCTGTCTCCCGGGCCAAATATCTTGTCTCTTCATCCAAGAGGTTCTGTGGAGGGACACTGTGGAAATAAACTGTGAGCTATTTATCATACCAGGTTACAGGCTCTAATTGGTTGTTGGGAACGATAAGGTGGGTGCAGATTTTATTACAAACAGAAACTGTTTAGGTGGAAAGCTGGGCAGAACTTTTTCGGGGCAATAAAAGTGTGGATGGGGCACATGAGTCCTACCGATTACTAAGCTGGGTTTTCTTTTGTTTTGAATAGGTCGAATATATTCTACCGAGCCTGTATAGATATTCCCAGGGGTACCGAGCTTCTGGTGTGGTACAATGACAGCTATACGTCTTTCTTTGGGATCCCTTTACAATGCATTGCCCAGGATGAAAACTGTAAGAATTTATTTTAGCTCTGAATTCACATTTCCAAATACCTATTTCAAAGCTAACTTTTTAAGAGTGTTGTTTGAAACTCCTGAAATGCGGTTCACTCTGCTGTGTAACACAAATGTGCACGTCTGTTCCATCATTTTCTTTTCCTTGTATGTCCTTTGCTTTTTCACAGGGAGTCTTGACTTGTACAGGCCAATTTTTCTTCGCCTGCTTATGATTTTAAAACCTTTGTCCTTTGTCCTGGTTTTAAATCATTGCCAGCAGAAATGTTAAGGCAGTTGGTATTTACTGAGCACCTACTATGTGTCTGTTTACAAGAGCAGCATAAGATACAACTTCTCCTCTGAAGGGATGCACAGTCTTGCTGGAGTCGCATTATTTGCAAAAATGAAATAATGAGAAAACACTGTTGTTTCATCAGGAGTAACACCCCTCCAGTCGATTGGTTTTGCTTCCTCTTAAGTAGTCATTGGAATGAGAAATGGTAGGAAAAATCATAGACGTATGATTGAGGAATTTGTCTCTCTCTAAGCAACTTAGTCTAAAGTGAACCATGTAATTTTCTTCTATCTTTCTTACCTTGGCAATCATTATGTTTAAAAAATAATCTAATGTCTAGGCAGATGCAAACTTTTGCAGCAATTTTCACCTAAACTTTATATATTTGTTTTTATCAATTCTTTGGGAAAATGTTATGCAGTGATTTCCAGTATTTGGAACAGAATTAAGTGATTCTGATGTGCTTCAGTGAGAAACACTGGTTTTAATGACACTGTTTTTTCTTGTCATCAAATTGACTAATCTGTGAACTGATAATTTGGGATTATACAGTAGAAAAAGACACAGAGAGAACAGATCTATTTAAGAAACTTCATTTTGGAAAAAAAATGTGTTATTTTAATTTTTCCTTCTCTACTTACTTTCTCTCACACACATATAAACTCCAAAAAAATGTTTATAATACTACTGATTGAAATGCTGATCAGGTATTTCTTTTCCATGTTATCTTTATTTTCTTTGTAAAAAATAGAATCCTCAAAAAAGCATATTACTCTCAACTTTCCTTTTCCAATTTACCCTAACCCCAAACCAATCTCAAATCAAAAAATGAATCTCTGGACATGTAAGTACATTCTTCTTACTTCCCAAGTTTCCATTGGAAAGTTTCTTTTCTGCAGTCCTACTCCTGTTTGAGGGAGTGTCTGTTTCATAGGAGAAAATCTCAGTGTTGGACATGAGTGTGTGGTTGGTATTACAGGCAGAAATGGCCGTGGCGGCCAGTGTGCTTTGTCTTCCCACAATGGCTCCATGCCCAGCTCCCCTAAAACTAGATGTAGATCCACACACAGAAAAGCACCAGGATCAACTCCCCTGATCTGCTGACATGGGCCTGTCTGTACATTAGAACCTTGGTGTAACTTCACCTTCTAAAGGATGGAATCTGATCCAAAAAGATTCCAGAAATCTTATAAGGCCTTCTGTTTCCTCCTTTAGTACAGCCTGCTCCAGACTCTGAAAATATTGTGGTATGTGTGTCAAGGGATGTCTGGGAGTAAACATATCAAAGTCTAGAGTTGTAAAGTACATGGCACACAGTCCAAAAATAAATTCATTCATTCATTCATTCATATTTGTTGAATACTTACTAAGGACCAGCATCATTGCTGGGTGCTACAAACGTAGCAGTGAACAAAACAGACAAGAATTCCTGCCCTCCTAGAGCATAGAGTCTAGTAGAGGGAGACAGATTATCAACCTGTATATGAGTAAATAAATAGTTTGTCAGGTAATGATAAGTGTCATAGAGTTAACAAAGCAGAGAAGGGGTGAGGAGTGCCAGGAGTTGGGAGTTGCAATTTTAGAGATGATCGGGGTGGGCCCTACTCGGAAGGTGGCCTTTGGGCAAAGACTTAAGGAGATGAAGGAACAAGCCATGTGTTCTTTGGGAGCAGTGTTGCAGGCAGCTGGACTCCAAGTGTAAAGACCCAAAATGGAAATGCTACTGGCCTGTCAGAAGAGCATCACAAAGACTGACATAGATGTGTCAGTTGGAATGTATTGGTTGAAGTGGGGAGGGGTTACCTTAGATTTGGGGGAAGGGATCTTGTAGGGCCCAGGAGGTCACTGTCAGGACCCTGGCTTTTACTCTGTGTGCCTTGGACAAAGGGAGTATTGCAGAGTTTTGAGCAGAAGAGTGATATGATCTGACTGAAGTTGTAACAGGATTACTCTGGCTACTGAGTGGGGACCTGACAATGAGGGTGAGGATGGAGCAGGACCCAGTTAGAGGCTGTTGCTGGAATCCAGTGAGGGGAGGTAATGGTGGTTTGGACCAGTGTAAAAGTGGTGGAGGTGGTGAGAAGTGGTTGGATTCTTGATATATTTTGAAAGTAAAGTCAACAGCATTTGCTGACACATTGGATGCTGAGTGAGAGAAAGGAGTCAAAGATAACTCCAGGACTTTGGTCTGAGGAGCTGGATGGATGGAATGGCCGTTTACTGAGTTATGAGTCAGACATGGGAACTGTGGAATGACTGCTCAGGGAATGTGTTTCTTCCCCTTGACGTGGATCTCTGGGGTGGAAGTCTCACATCTACGACATTGCTTCCACCTCGTGATGCTGTTACATGGACGAGAGGGATTTAGGGGCTGAGCTGGAGGATTGGGGGTTGTATGTGCCATTCACAGCCACCTGACGATGGTGTCTAAGAGCGTACCAGCTGGTCTCCAGTTTCAGTG
Source organism: Grampus griseus (assembly GCF_964374135.1). Taxonomy (NCBI): domain Eukaryota; kingdom Metazoa; phylum Chordata; class Mammalia; order Artiodactyla; family Delphinidae; genus Grampus; species Grampus griseus. The sequence goes on from NC_139019.1 coordinate 100,966,977, forward strand.
TGATAGTGCCATCAAAAATGTACTTTCTGGCAACACCAAGTGCTTTGCTTCTGAGGCCTTCTTTCTCCCATTGTCCAACCTGCGTGAAGCATTCTTGAGGTTGCTGATTAGGGTATTGAATAAACTCTCCCGGGGCACATGTTATGTATCATTTAGCACCTGAAATCCTTGGAAGAAAATTCACAAAGCTAACGCACCTCGAAGTATTGTGGATTCAGTAGGTAAACTATGCAGCTCTTTTAGGTTGAGTTCAGAGCTCTAAGCAAGGGTGGAGGGAAGTTTAAAGGGAATTAAGTCATTGACTAAAATGCTCAGCAGTGACCATCTCCCTCCCCCCTAAGGGTATTACAGGAATTTTATTTCAGTTCTTGTCTCAAAGTCATATATCTGTGATGTGATTGGCCACCCAGGAAACCAGCAGAAAGCTTCATCAGATGGCGTGGGGAGAGATATATGACTTTGACTCTAACTCGAAGATGGATTGTCATTCCATATGATTCACGGAGAGACCTAGGGATGCTTTATAATGAGGGATCCTTATTCTGTACTGAGAAAATACTCTGTGTGATTTAAAAGCACAGATGTGTGAAAGGGCATGGACAGATAATTTAACAGATAGCCTTCTGCAACTCTGAGTAATTGAAATCATCTCAATGGAATTAGCAGTTTGAAGACAATTTTTATGCTACCGAGTTAGCCACAAAATAAATTAGGTACCCTAAAAAGAAGCTTCTTGAGATCAAAGACTTATTTGACAAAATGCTTCCACAGAGCCTCCTTATAGTGCTATGCACACAGTAAACAATTAATACATGCTCACTGGATACATATTGAGAATTTTGTTGCCATTACTAGAAGGGGTACATAGTTCAGCTAGATTTTTTTCTTGGTTAATGAAATTGATACATGGTCCAAGACATTCAAGTAAAATATGATTTTACTTAGTGAATAATACTTATTAAGCGCTTTCATTTATAAAAATATCATTTTCTTCTCATGGTTCTTTCAACGGCGAAAGTACACATTTCCTATTGAGCATGTGGGCGGGTTCAGGCTTCAGTCACTGGCCCCTCTGGCAGTGGGACACGCTCACTGCCTGGAGGAGCCATTGAAAGCAGCCTTGCCTCAAAGAGAAGGCAGCGTTTCACACAGGCACTTGGGTTCTGGAAGCAATTCCTATGTTATTTTCTTAAAAAAAAAAAAAACAACCCATAGTTATGAGTGTAATAGAGCTCCAAAGAGAGCGCAGCTCTGTCCACTATGGGCCTTTCAGAAGAGCCTGAAGGAACGCCTGTGTCGACAGATTGTATCCGCAAGAAGGAATGAGGTTCCCCAAAGCTTCCAGTGGGGGATTAGCTCCTGCAGAGTGTAAAGACCATAGTGTATTCATATTCATTTCAGAGGAAATTGAAAAAAGAAACCTGGGAATAAATGTTAAACACGTCTTCCTGCTGCTTTTTCTGTCCTGGCATGTGAAGCTGAGGTAGCAGAATGTGACACTTGATGGCAGCGCAGAGGTTCGCTGCACTGGAGTAAACTCTGCCCGCAAGAGGCCTGCCTTTTTCCTTTGATTTTAATGAGCAGAAAATAAAAATTGGCACCTCTGCACGGCGCACTGACCCCACCATCCCACCAACAATAAGGAACTAGACCCCGGATAGAAAGGCCCCGCTCAAGCCTTCTACCTATGAACATTGAGGCGATTACAGTATAGTTCAGTCCAATGAGAACATCTGTGTGCAAGGCCCTGTGGGAAGCATTGTGATGGGGTACAAAGCCTCAGACCCCGTCCTCAAGGAACTCCGTGCAGGAGAAGGCACGTAGCAAAAACTACAACAGCAAACCTAACGCAGGTGCCATGTGAGATGGCCGTAGCAGCGAGCCTGGGCTAGGCGGGTGTTAGGCTCAGTCTTACTGCAGTTGGGAGGGGCCCGGTTCTAGGCTCCTTGTGCACAGTGAGCAGCTGGGACTGGATCCTCACATAAATCCAAGAACCAGAAGTCACTGTTTTGTCCCTTAACGGGACTAGAAAAGTGCTATCCTCAAGCCAATAGGCCATTGGTGAAAAAAACAGTATGTCATGCTCCAAAAAACCAGCCCCAGCTATGGGAGGATACAGGGTTGGATTTTGCCTTACCTGCCAGTTGTGGAAACCCTGGGCCAAGAAGTAATATAAAACTTGGCTCAGAACTGAAGGAACCTGTAGGGTCCTAGAACAAACAGAGGAGAAGTCACCCCAGAGGGATGTCTTGGTATCTGCACAGGACTCTAACAGAAAGCAACAGCCACTGAAAACACCTTCACAGAAGGAAGTGGCAAAAGACACAAGGAAACCCGTTGTCATGAGAGATTTGACCTCTTGGGCTCCTTGATCCCAGCCATGCTTTAGGATTGAGGCCCTCATTCCCCCGTATCTGGGGGTGTAGAGGTCTGAAAGGTGCTCCCGGATTTATACTGCCAACCCAGATCTCTCACCGGAGCCCCAGGATCTTGTCTACCTGTCGAATTCCCACCTGCACTTGCCTGTCTCAGAGGTGTCTCAAACTAAGCATGGTAAAGTGAAACCATCCTACTCTGTCCTGCAAGCTGCCTCTCCCCCAGTTCAGTACCTCTCACTCCCATTCATCCAATTGTTCTTTCTAGAAACCTTGACCACTTGTTCTTTCTCACCTCTTCTATCCAATCATTCATAAATCCCTGTTGATTGTGTATTCTTAAATGAGTTTCTTTTCATTTCTGCTGCCACCTCCCGATCAGCCTCACCATCAGCTTTGGCCTGGACCCCTGCGGTAGCCACCTGCATGTCACATTTTCCCTTTTAGTATCACAGCAGCCAAAGTGAAAATTCACTGATTTGTTGATTTTATTGTTTCAGCTTATTCACTTGTTTTGTTTTTTTGTTTTTGTTTTTGCGGTATGCGGGCCTCTCACTGTTGTGGCCTCTCCCGTTCCGGAGCACAGGCTCCGGACGCGCAGGCTCAGCGGCCATGGCTCACGGGCCCAGCCGCTCCGCGGCATGTGGGATCCTCCCGGACCGGGGCACGAACCCGTGTCCCCTGCATCAGCAGGCGGACTCTCAACCACTGCGCCACCAGGGAAGGCCTCACTTGTTTTGTTAATAGGTAGTTCGGTTCCATAGATCAAAATACAGAAAGTAATATGGGCATATTAATTCTTCTTCCAAAAGGCAATCAGTTGAAACACTCTTAGGTGTCCTTCCAGATGTATTTTTTTGCCCATTCTCTCATTTGAGCATATTCTCCCTCTCTTTCTCTGGCGCTCTCACTCTACCCCTCCCCTTGTATGCAAATAGCAGCATACTATATATTCTTTGTTCTGTACCTCGCTTTTTCATTTAATGATACAGAGTGATGATGCATTTAAAGCATAAATCTAATAACCTTATACCCTAGCTTAAAACCCTTCTTTGGCTAGCCATTACTCTTATAATCAATCCCTAGTTCTTTAATATGATAGTCCATGGGCTACATATAGTTTCCAGAAATGTTTTGTATGGCTCACATAGTGTTTTGCAAAAAATGGAATTCAAACATCTTTACGCTGGCCATGCCCTATTTAGTTTGCTGAAGACCCCACCGTCCTCTGTTGTATTAACCTGCTTCCCAGCACTGATTTCTGCTATGTGCCCTGCCGCCACGGGCATTGGGAATTGTGCTGCCTTCTTCTCCAGCCTCAGCTACAGCCCATCTCTGCCTCGTTCTCTGGCCACATGAGTCTGCTTTCCATTCCTTCCATGCCCTGAGCTCCTCACCTCAGCATGCCATTCCGACTTAGTGACACAGCTGCCAACGTGTCATCTCCTCTCATCCCCTTTTTCCTCCCTTTGCACCTGTCTGATGCTGTGTACCCTTCAGGACTCACGTTCAAGGTCACTGCCTCAGGGAAGCCATCATTCCCACCCGAAGTTTAGCCATCCCTGTTAGACATTTTCTTGGCCTCCTTTCTTCTCTGTCATACCACTTATTACACTTGTAGCAACTGTATATCGTCAATTCTAAAATTCATATATTTTTCACATTTTAATCTTTCTGAACCTGCTAAGTGTGTTACAATGATCAGTGACTTACAATTAACGGTGTGGCTTGCAATTAATGGAAGTTTAGATTTGATGAAACTGAGTAAATATTTACCTGTAAGGACATTTGTATAATATCTGTCTCTGTCACTACAGTTTACGTGGCCTGAAAGCCGGGGCTGTGGCTCTCTTGTTCCCCTGTATCCTCAGTGCCAGCAATGTCAGGCTTGTCACTGATGCTCTGTACGCATTTGTGGACTGAATGAATGGATGAGGGTGTAAAGTAGGACTTTGTTGTATAGATCCTGCATTGCATTCTCTCAGGGGTTTAATTCTGCAGGATTTGATGAGTTTATGTTCTTTCCTGACTAAATCCTTTAGGGCTTTGAAAGTTTGCCCTCTTTCCCTTAACCTTTGTCTTATAGACTGAAGAGATTTTACTTGCTCACTATGTCTTCATGTAGAAACCCCTTCATCCTTTTGGGGAATTGCCTTAGTCGTTTCTGGGCCTTTTGCAGTGGTCTGGACTGTCATGGCTTGGGATAACATAGTGTTTTCCGATTCATTTCTTGTCCTCTTATAATTCCCTGTGTTTTGTTAATACTTTTGTTTGTTGGGCCAGTCAGACTGGTATTAGGAAGAATGATCCTCTGTGTTCTTTTAAGTCCTGCTTAAAAAATTGTGCTTTGTATCTGGACCTCTAGGGTCCTGTGGAAGTATGCAGGCGCTCTGCAGGACAGCTTCAAGAGCAAATATGGTTGCTTTCATGAAACTTATCCATTCCTAGCCTTACTTTTTTTTTCTCTCTCTAAATTATATGCTCATTTCATTCAGCAGGGTTGAATTTATTCACAAGTACAAGAAAAGATCATGCCAAAAGCAGAATATAGAGTGCAGGTGTCGCTGCTATATCTTGAAAACATAGTATGTTTGTTTTGAAGTGTTCCATAGGAGGAAAGAAGACAGAGAATAACCATCCCAACTCTTATTACCTAAATGATATTATTATCATTAACTCAGATCCCGTTTATCCCACATCATTATACAAACTGGTATACACTTTTCTTTATTACTATTTTGACATTGATTATTAAACTTAGAAAAATCCATTGACCCACACATTCTTTTGTTTAATAGAAAGGTGGTGTGCCCTTAACAATTTTTGAAAATGAATTTATTGGGTTACTTTCCAGGAGCTTAAGTGAGAAGTCAGCATTTATAATCTATACTTAGAGTATTATTTGTATGATTTCCCCCAGAGGCATCATATTCCTCTTTCCAGCAGTGAGCTTCTGGCTGGTTTTCCTGCTCTCTTGCATGTTGATGACATCTTCATTCTACAGTCTCCCCACCCCGCCTTCCTTCCTGCTAGTCTGGCCTTCCCAACCCGCAAGAGCTTAGTGTTGCCTGAAGACTTGCGGGTTTCCCTGTGCTTTGTCTCTTCCGGATTAGTTATAAACAGGCTAAATAAGATGAATTTTACCCTAATCTCTGACAATGCTGCTGTTTTGTTTTTTTTTTAATTAAGAAAGAGCCAAAACATAAAACATTTCTCCTTTTCTTTCAATATGTATTTCAAAAGTCACAGTCTGTGTACAAAGATTTTTTGAGAGTCTGAAATGTATGCACACATTTCATATTGGTTATACACTTTGCCCCAGAAGTTGAAATTATACATAAATTTTATATGTGAAATATATACATAAATATGTCTGTACATGTGTATATAAGTGCATATATAACATATGTTTATGCATGGGTATATATATACACACACACAGAACTCTGTACTAGCTGTAAAATGTCCTTTTTATTTTTGCAACACAGCTATTGAGCAGACACAGAATGGGAGTGTGGTCAGAAAAAAGTGCCTTGGAAATCAGAAAGCTAAAGCTTCCAGCTTAGCTGTATCCTTGACCGAATGTATGACCATGGGCAAATTATTAGACCTGCTTGGTCTTTAGCATTTTCTTTTCCTTCTTTCTTTTTTTGGTAATAAGAGAGGGTAGGATTAGATCAGTGGTTCTCATCTCTGATTGTATATTAGAAGTACTTGGGGAATTTCAAAAAATGCAGATGCCTAGGCCCTACCAAGAGATTCTGGTATTTAAAAAAAAAATCTCCCCTGTGAGTCTAATATGCATTCAGGGTAAAGAACTGCCAACTAGACAAACTAGGCTCTCCCCTGGTCTGTGAGTCTCTTATTTTATTTCTCCTTCGTAAGACAGGATGGGCCAGGCCAACAGAACCCTGTAGGATGAGCTATTCCTTTTGTTGGATTCATCAAATACATGTGATTGTGTAGAACACTCAGAGTTGAAGAGTCCTTAGTGGCAGCCCATTAACCTCCACACGTGGTGTCTACCTGTCCACTCAGGCGTGGAGCCTCCTGGCGGTCACGGTCCCCTACCACTCTCTTTTTGTAGTTGAGGACGCCTGAGTCTTCGTGCTTCGTAGGACTCTCAGAGATGGTCCATGTCAGGAAAGAATGAGAGCTCCCAGTTCATGTATTTCCTCCACGTGGCCTTGAACTAGTGGCCAACAGCCATAGTTTACTTCCCATCACTAACCTTTTTGCCAGTCATCCTTTTTAAACTTTTTGGTCTCTAATTTCCCTCTCTTGACCACCCTGTAACCTTGAATCTCTATGATCTCTGAAATACCAAGAAATACATTTTATTGACAGAGTGGTTACTTAAAAAAAGAATAACAGTTTATAAGCATATTAGGTTCTAATTACCTCTGAACCTGTGGGTTGACCGGTGAATACATGATATATATTATTAACACAATGGCAACTTAAAAAAAAGAAAGAAAGAAAAATTTCATGTATATTAGGGTTCCCTCCTCAAAAATGTTTCTTTTAATTCTTTCCCCACTCCCACTGCCACCACCCATGCTTGACTCCATCTCCCTTCATTCCAGTCTCTTCTAGAATAAGAATGGTGGCTGTTGTTGATGGTAGGCCCTGTGATGAGCACTTTCAGTATCTCATTTAAACCGCATAAAAGGGGGTTTAAAGATAAGGAAGCCAGGGCTCCTAGAGCTCAACATCTACCGAGTGGCAACCATAGCATTTACTAGCTGCCATCTATGCATTATCGCACCCAGTCCTTCCAGTAACCACTTTACATTTTACCAAGGACTAAATTGTGTATTCAGATGTTCTGTGTTTTCCCACAGTCACAAAGGTATTACAGTCAGCCTTCTATATCCAAGGGTCTGCATCCGCAGATTCAACCAACCACAGATGGAAAATATTTGGGAGAAAATTTCCAGAAAGTGCCACAAAGCAAAACTTGAACTTGTTGCATGCTGGCAACTATTTACATAGCATTTACCTGGTATTAGATATTATAACTAATCTAGAGGTGATTTAAAGTATCCGGCAGGATATGAGTAGATTATATGCAAATACCGTGCCATTTTATATACGGGACTCGAGCATCTACAGATTTTGGTATCTGCGAGGGCTCTGGAACCAACCCCCATTGGATACCAAGGGACAGCTGTGAATAGTGGAGTTTAAGTTTAGGCCGTCTTGACCTCTAAGCCATAATGCTATTACTGTTAGGATGATTACTTCCATTGTCCTCATTTTACAGATGATGAAACAGAGGCACAGGGAGATTGCGTAACTCCATAGATCTTTCTGATTCCAAACCCCGAGTGTCAAGCACCGAGCTCCAAGATTGCATACTCTGTCGCCTCCCACTCTTACCTTACACACCGCACCCTGTCTGTGCATCGTGCCTCACTCGGGCCCTTCCTGAACACTGACTCTTTTCTTGCTGTTCCTCTGGTCAGAAACAGTCAGTGTCTATTTCTTAGGCCTGAAGACTTCTGTTTATTTATTTGGACATTAAAGGCCCTCTGAGATCTGCCCCCCGAAAGCCCACGCTGTGCTCGGTCAGCTCGATTCCCGTGCCATCCCACCAGCGTGCCAGACTTCTGTCTCCAGGCGTCTTTCATAGGGTTGCCTTCATCTCTTCAGCCAGTTTTTCTTGAAAACCTGTTTTGTGCTGGCAGGATTGGATGGAAGGCCTGAAATCCTGAAGGCTTGAATCTACCTTCTCTGCTCAAGGCCACCCTCTCTGGGGAGCCCCACCTTTCTCTCCCTGTCTCTTGCTGTACCTCCCATCTGAGAACCCCCAAATCTAGGCTGCAGTGTGGAGCCTCGTCATGGAGTCTTTTTATCTCAAGTCGTAAGTGAGCTCTGTGAGGGCAAAGACCATGTATGAAAAATCTCAAGCAGAAAATAGGTGCTTAATAAATATAGGCATTTAATGAGTTCATTTGTGGTAATTGTGCTTGTCCCCTTAAATCAAATTGTCTGCTCTATGTCCATTCTGAGTCCAGAAAAACCAATTTTTAAACTGTTAACTTATAGGAATCTTTTAGAAGTGTGTGTTATTATGCTTATTTGAAGGGCTAACAAAACTGATCTTCTCAACCCCTTGCTGTTCTCCCAGTAAATGTCCCCTCGACGGTCATGGAAGCCATGTGCAGACAGGACCCCCTGCAGCCCTTCAACAAGAGCAGCAAACTCTCCCCCGCTGCCCAGCAGCGCTCCGTCGTCTTCCCACAGACTCCGTGCGGCAGGAACTTCTCCCTCCTGGATAAGTCTGGGCCCATGGAATCAGGATTTAATCAAATCAACGTGAAAAACCAGCGAGTCCTTGCAAGCCCGACCTCCACCAGCCAGCTCCACTCGGAGTTCAGTGACTGGCATCTTTGGAAGTGCGGGCAGTGCTTTAAGACTTTCACACAGAGGATCCTGTTACAGATGCACGTGTGCACGCAGAACCCCGACAGGTAACCCCACCTCTCATTGCTCGCCGGCTGTGTTTGCTTCTGAGACTCACTGCTTGCCTTCTTGTCGCCTCCTCCAGTCACACCTCGGGGAGAACTCTGTGATCAGAGGTCTGCATTCTGGAAGGTCATAGAGTAATGTTGGGCCCCTCTTTGGCTTTATTGTGTAGAAGGGCTGCATGAACAGTGGCTGCAGAAAGGAATCTGCTGTCGCTTTCCAAACAGCTCTGCCCAGGTCTAACGGGAGGCAAAATAGAAGGCACATTGATGAATATCATAGATGGAAAAATGAGGTCAGGATAATTAGAATCCTCTCTGTCTTCCAAAGATAATATAGCTGGCTGCTCTGCTGCTGTTCAGTCGTCTCAGGGTTCACCTCCAGTGTGCCGTGAGTATGAACTTAATTAAGTACTAAGAGGTAATGAATTGGAATTTTTTGCTTAGTACTATTTTTCTTCAGAGCATGCAAACCCATAAATCCTGCAAAGCTGTCAAAAGGAAATACCTACTCTGCTAGTGATGTGGAGGAAAACAGATGCCACTTATTCAATAAACTAATATCCACACAGAAGAAAAATGTTGACTAGATACCTCAGAGTCAAAGTTGCTTTGAAAGTTTGTCAATAAAGAATTTTATGGCCATGAACTGAGGATGAAATTTAGCTGAACAAGTGAATTAAAATTTCAGGTACTCTGACGAGTGGCACAGTAGATATAATGGAACTATTATTTATGAGTCAAAACTGGTTTATTCGACAGTCTTGATAGCTGGGAGTGCAAAAGACAAAAATCAAATTAATTCAATAAGAAAGGACCGTGTTTTATCTCCCCTTCACATCCTATGAAAATTTGATTAAACACCAAATATCTAAGAATATTTTGAATATAAAAGCAGAACGTAAATTTTGGAAGTAGGATAGGAGACTCGAAAGCAGGACTCCGGAATTATTTTCTTAATTTGGCCACTGATTAACCTTAAGCCACTCAGCTCTCCTTGCCTTATGATATACATCCAACTCTCCCCTCCCAGCTCTGCAGGATATGACAGTGTACTCGAACCCAAGCAGGCAGGGAGGATAGAAGTGTGGTGGAGAGGGGGTGAATCTTTTCAGAAATAATAATGATCCATTTTAGGGTACACGTGCACATTTACATGTGTATATATTTTTATTTGTGCCATTCTAGAAACTACTTGCTTGGCATCAAGCATTGCTGTGACTGATTGATGCTGAAGCATTTGTATTACAGCTGTTAAGGCAGTTGTGTCTTTATAATCTTTTACCTTCGATAGGAGAGTCCCCTGGTGAAAATATCCACGGACTTCTGCATATCTTAGTACTACTGGCTTTAGAGGGGACACAAAAGTTTTGAAAATGTTTTCCTTACTCCAACAGGGTTTTTTTTTTTAAAGTCTGCCTTCCTTGCAAGTATACAGATAGCCTCAAGATATATCTATTCAGAGTTTGCAAAGCATTTTATTTTTTTTAATATAAAAATGCATTAAAATCTTGTTATAAACTTGCTTTTTGAATTGAATGAGTTTAGGTGTATGGATCTGTTATTTGCACAGGTTCATTGTGGTCATAGTAACTGAACATACAAGGTAAGATAAAATGATAGTTGAAAGTTTCTGGATACAGGAACTGAAAGCTTAGCTTTGGGTATGATACAGTTTCATGCTGAATGTCATATAAAACAATGAAAATATGTGTTGGTAAACAGAAAGTTAGCAAAACAGACTGTCTTGTCTGACCCCAGTTACACTTCGAAAACCGTATGTGGATTATGCTTTAAGTCCCTATGATGTCTGTTCTGTCAAATAATAATGTCAGAATTTATAAAGCATCTATGTAATCTGTCAGAAAAGTACCCTACAAATTAGAAAACTTACGTGTACAAAATAGACTTCCACGAGAGACTGTTAGGTCATCGCTGATTCCAAGCTAATCTAGAGTTACTGGCAAAAATCCAAGTGGCTTGAGACTCCCACCCAGTGCGAGACCCTGGTGGGCTTATTTGATGCAGATGCCCAGGTGTCGTTTGGCCAGGTTCCCAGATGAGGTGAAGTAATGTGCTTGATATTCAGGTAGATCACCAGCGTGGAATCAAATTATTAAAGCAGTGGATTCCTACTTCTCTCTTCCCTGTGCTTTGTTGGTGAAGACTTGAGAGGCGGTATGATTCACCGTCATTCATGAATAAGTTAAAACTAAGAATTATGAGTTCAAAGAATTAGTCCCTTTATAGGCAAAGTAAGAAAGTACAATGTTTCTTACTAGTAATGGGGAGATGCTTGAATTACTCCATCACATCTGAGTTGATTACTGGAGATAAGGGAAATAGAGATGCCCAGTCTCTTTGACCCACTAGTTTCATTGAGATACATAATCTCATTGAGTTACATAATTTGCTTTTAGCATATAGGTTCTGTATGGTGTTCTAGAACGTAGCATGCTCTCCTGGTACCGGCAAGTTTTGAAGTACAAGATACTTTCCCTAATTCTTGACCACACAGGTGAATTGCTAAAGAGGAGAAACATGCAGAACTAAAATGGAACATCAGTTTGTGCACGGTTGTGAAATTTGGAGTCATTCCTCTTATTATCCATGTGGAGACTTACAACTGCTGAATATACATATTTTCTTAGCGATTGACTCCATAAATTCGGTGGCTTTTAGTCTTTGGCGGTTTGTGCCCGTTCAGCCATATACAGTGAAAAAGCTTAGAACCTGCCAGTCAGAAACCATTTCCCTTCTATTTGAAAAACTCAAACGTTTTATTTTGCTAGGAAAATCTTGCTAGAACTAGAGGCAAGAAAGGGAGACACAGAAGACAAAGTCAGAAAGTAAACAGGTTAGAGTTTCAAACACGTCCAAATTTGAAACAGGCCCCCGAATCTTAGGTCCAAAAGATTTTTCACTCAGCACACTGAATATTTGGCCATGAAACCCAAGACATTTGAACCTTCATGAAAGAGACTGTGTGTGTCTTTATTTGTGAGCTTTTTCATGTGAGGGACCATCAGTAAGTCTATGCCTTGATATAAAGGAAGGAGATCCGAGGATACCCTGGGTTGTCAGCATTACCATTTTTCACTACCGTGTTATTTACATTGAACGCAGAAAAAAATTCCATTTGACCTTTCAAAGTAGGAATTAGCATTAAAGATAAAAATACACCCGTATGAGAGCCCAGGAGGCACAGAATCGTTATTTCTTGATTTTATTCTGTTAATATTAAACATACAAAACCGAAAGTCTCTTCTTCTTTTTTCTCAAGCTACTGACTTTTTCTTTCCTGAGTGAATTCAAAGGGAAGAAGCTGTCAGAATCTAGATTAACCTAGATCTAGACTAAGGACTAGGGACTTAGGGACCTCATAAACATTTGAGGTTTGGCATAAGCTTATTACCTGGGCCAGGGCAGCTTGACTGACTTGTGCCTGAAACAGGAATTAGAAATCCCTTTTCTCTTCTGTTTTTCTGCTACAGAAACTCTCAACAGTCCCATTTGGGGGCGGGGGCAGTCCAGAAAGGGGTAAGCAATGCCTTCAATCATAGTGGATTATTTTCTGATGAATATGTTCTTTTTATTTTCTGCAGAATGTCTTTTTAGTGCTTATCTTTATTTTGCATCATTTTCCTTTCCTTTCTGATTGAGCTACCTGGGGAAAGTTTGCCTTTAGCCTCCTGGGCATACTGTCAGCCGTTCACATTTATGTTTTGAGTATCCTTGTTTATAATTGGGTGTGGTGGTACCAGAGGGGAAGATAACTCTAGAAGGAGCCGTTTGGTGGGAGGAGCCTGGAGATAATCCATCACCATAATAGTTTCTTTGGAATGTGTCAGTGTTCTCGTGTTCCATTGTTTCCCCCTCCCCCAAGTGTGAAGGTTACCTTCTTTCCATGTTCTCCCAGTGTTTCGGCTGCATACTTGAGCCACTTTCCTGAAATCTTTTTCTCCTTACATAGAGCTTAGTTCTTTTCTCACTCCACACAGCTAGCAGTGGACCTAAGTAACGCCCCGTATGAAGTCTCGGGAGATGTGCACTTGGGCTTGACTGACGGGGAGCAAGGCCCAACTTGCTCAACTGTGGGCCCAACTGAACAACTTTTGTCCTGGAGGCTTTCATGCCATGAAAGAAAAATCAAAGAAGGATTAATAATATATTAAACCAAACCACACTTAATTTTGTTAAATGTTTCATCCTTTTCCTATGTGTACAACAAACCAATTACAGACTCAAAGTAAATGAATTGCACATTTTACTGGAGTTATCTTTAGCAGAGGAGCCACCAGTTACAGAGAATGCCAGGGGACATACAAAATTGTCTTGCTGCTTTCTTTTTGCTTAAAAATCTACTGGCATTGATATACGCTAACTAAATCGACCCAGGCTTTTTCTGTTTTTTAGATATTTCATATTTGAGGACAGAGCACATTCTCGTTTTTCGTGAAGCTTTATATTTCTGTGTTGGAACAAGCCACACGAGGCTATTTAAATTTAAATTAATCAAAGTTAAGTAAAATAATACTTCAGTTTCTCAGTCACCCTAGCCGCATTTCCAGTGCTCAGTAGCTGCTTGTGGCTAGTGGTTCCCATATTGGATAGTGTAGTTATAGAACACTTCCGTCATTGACAGCACTGCTAGATATCTCAAGTAGTGTTAAAAAAAAAAAAAAAAAAAAAACCCGCCAAAAGCTTTTACTGGTTATGAAATGTTATCTCTTTGTGAAGAATGCTCATTGCATTTGTTTTGAGAATAATAAAATGCTGTATGTGTATGATGACTTGGAAAGAATCAAAGTGCTTTAGAAAGGAGAGTCCCGTTTAGCTGCTGAATGACATGAGATCCTACAAAGAGTGAAGCTGAACACAGCACTTGACTATGCCAGTCCTCCTGGGCTGCCTCTGGTATGACACATCAAAGCGAGCAGAACTTGGGATTTGAAATTGATTGTATCCAAAAGTTTAATAAATTAAGGCTTACTTTTTAATTGTTTTTGGTTGATGATGATATTTTCTTTTATTTTTTCACTTTTTTATCCCTTTAGTATTTGTAGAACTTTTCAAGCCCCACCCTTTATTCTATGAGTCTTTTTTTATAATATCCAATTTTTAAAGGTTACACTCCATTTACAGTTACTACAAAATATTGGCTCTATTCCCCATGTTGTACAATGCATCCTGGAGCCTATCTCACACCCAGTAGTTTGTACCTGCCACTCCCCCACCACAGTATTGACCCTTTGACCAGACCTTGAAAAGTTAATGAGAATGTTAGTCATCACAATAAAAAGCTGAGTAATGGCAACTGATTCTGTGCCCCCAAAGCCCTTTAGCTGTAACCTGAGAGGTGAGGAGTCAGGGTGTGCTACTAAAAACATCCATACAGAGTCTTAAATCCTGTGGTCAGTTGTCCCAAAAGAAGTTGTGATGTCTGAGATTCTATGGTGATGATGATGTTTTCTAAGTAAGCCCTGCTCTTGGGTTTGAAGATTTCATTCTGTCTTGAATGTATTCCTATGCCCTTAGATGAACTCTAGGATACAATTAATGTTAAAATTACTTTTTGAGCATTTCTTTTTATTCATTTTTAGGAAATATTGAAAATCTAGGGAAAGAAGTATCTTGTCTGTATTTTCTGAGGCCTAACTTTCCATATATTTCTAGGCTGAGAGAGAGAATCTGTTAACACAGTGGCAAATAGAGTACACATTTTAGTTCTGAATTCTACATGAAATCAGTTTCTGTGATGGTGAATATGACCATATGCTCTAAAATCTTACTCTTTAAGGTACCAGGATTAAAGGGATATCACTTTGTTTTTTGAGATCAACTAAAGTTGGGTCTTGTATTTTGCTACTAGATTTTCTTCTTGCTCTGAATTCTCAACTGTTTACCAAGTAAGTTTAAATGGTCTGTATTCTAGTTAGCATGACTAGACACACAAAACCGTGGAAAGCTCTCCCTGCAGGGCACTGGCTGGTACACACGATGGAGGATGGAGGTCACATCGTCGATGCTGTCTACTGTGAGGCCATGTCTTGGACAGATCCTTAGGTGGCACGTGCTTGTTGATTATCTGAAAGCAGGAGCAGAACATGATGGGATGTGAGAGGGCATCTAGTTCAGTCCATCCTGCTTACCAGAGAGATGAGGAGATGGAGAGTCAGGGATGTTGGGCGACTTGTCAAGTCCCACAGCTAATTGGGGCCAGAGGCTAAAGCAGGACTCACCTCTCCCATCTCGCCCATTCGAGGTTGTTCCATTCAGTCAGCTGAATTCTGCAAAGTTTTAAAAGCTGTCACGGGATACCTAGCAAATACCGCTCAGGCTGGTACTGGCCAAGGTGATGTTTTATAATCTGATTTGCCTTTCATTGGTGTTACCTTGATATAAGAATTCAGCATAAGCCTCTCTGTGGTCATCTCTTCTGTGTGTAAATCTTTGCCACCTTGACTATTAGCATAAAAAGGATGGAATGACTTCTGACTATAGGAAATAAATCACCCCAACTTTTGACAGCAGAGTCAGAAAAAAAAGATTAATTGGTTTTATTTAGTGGCTAATTGTTTATTGTGATAGCTATTAAAAATAGATAACCAGAGGCTAATAAATGTTAATGGTCCTTCACTATTAGAAAAATCAATTGTCAGTGGATATAGCATATATTCATATATTATTTTGTTTATAATCTTCAATACATTTAAAAAATTCACCCCTGAGAGAATGATTTCTTGAGGACTCCTTTAAGGTTAATGGTTACTACAAAGAATAATTTTGACAAAAGGATATTTTCATCTACATATGATTTTAATGGCTTCAAAGCTTTATTTCATGATTGTAATAAAATGCATGTGCAATTTGTCAAGTTTGATAAACTCCTTACCAAGGACTCTTATATATATTTCTTTGAAACTTGTTTGAGAGCAGTTAGATAGATTTCTAAATGTAAGTAATTAAAATTGTATAGTATTGAGTTATTGACCAATCCCAGACTATTAATCAAGCTAAAAAATTCTACAATCAGTGCTCAGTGCGCTGAAGCCTGGTAAAATAATCGTATTTGTGTTCAGTGAGGCAAGTAGCCACAATTAAGCACTTCACTTGACAAATGAGAGGGTACACTTTATTTTGCATGTAATTGAATTGTTGTACATGCTCGGTCACCATTGTTTCCTAGCCCTTCATTTTGGTTTCTGGTCATTGGAGCTTATGCATTTGTTAAAGGTAGAGCAATTAAGTCTGCTTTTGCCATTGGCTTTCTAAACGCAGCCAGAAATTTCTGAGCCACAAACCAAGGCTTCCTGAGCTCTGGTAATATCGCTCATGACAGATTATTAATTTTCTCAAGAAAAATTTTGATAAACAAATTAGAGCCCTGTCAAGGAATGATATGAAATAGCCTCGAATAGGGAAAACTCCCCAGGTTTTATATCACTCACCAGATTCTGCTTAAGTAAGCAGAAGAACTTCTGTAGAGAAGACAGAATTTTAATTTATTTTATGAAAACCAAAAATTGATTTCTTTCTCATGAGCTGAAAAGAATGCGCTCTGATAATCTTGCTAATTATCAGGTATTTGTCACAACTTCCTTCCATTTGCTTTTGCATCCCAGTCCTCCTGCAAGCATAGTGACATCCTGTCATTTCTGTGCTGCTATAAATCATTGCTTGCTACCAGATTAAACTGGGGAGCCGAAGTTCACGAAAAAAAGACCCAGTGGATAAATATGAGTTTAGGTCGGGGCGGGGAGAGAGTAAGTAGAAGTCAGGATTTCTTTTACAAAGAAACAAATCTGGGTGCACGCCTGTGTTGGCCTGTGCACTATCACACAACCCCAAGTTGGGGATGTGCTATAGACAGACCCCAGGACAGTCTAGTATCTATCAAAACACACATGCAGCTTGCTGACTTGCCTGCATCTTTACCTGGGACTTAGAATAAGGTCCAGAGTCACCCTAGAGTGACCTTGGCATCAAGAGCTTATTTCCTTTGAAGACAGTTTATCCTCACTTTTCTGAACTGACAGAGATCATAACATCCGCTTTCCCTGAGAGGATTATCGTAAAGATTAAACTAGATCATTGATGTTAAAGCACTTTGAAAAGTTAAAGTGCCCCAGAATTACGAGAGACAATTACATATCTTCTCTTGTACTGTTGTGCTTCATCAAGTCTGTACTCTCAACGCTCCAATATTTGCCTGGGGGTGGGGCTCAAAACAAGAAATAGGAGTTCTTGAAATGGTATGGCTAATACCGGAAAGGAATATTCTTTGGGGAATGAACGGCTCTCATCAGCTCTGTTAATTTTGTTCGTGTGGCAACAAGTATAGCCATGAGAACCTAGCAGCCCCAGTGCTATGCTTTGTTACAGAAACTGAGAGAACGTCCCCAGAACGTTTTGGCCCTTGCCTCGTGATGCTAACGTCTGCTGACTGACATAGAACGTAATGACCAGGCAGTGTCTTCATTTGTTTCAGACCATACCAGTGCGGCCACTGCTCCCAGTCCTTTTCCCAGCCTTCAGAACTGAGGAACCACGTGGTCACTCACTCCAGTGACCGGCCTTTCAAATGTGGCTACTGTGGTCGTGCCTTTGCTGGGGCCACCACGCTCAACAACCACATCCGAACCCACACTGGAGAAAAGCCCTTCAAGTAAGTAGCGGCTCGCACCGTATCCCTTCTTTCTCTGAGCCTTTCCTGAGAGCCGGCAGACAAGGTGGCCCAGCACTGCCTGGCTCAGCCAACTGGTGGAGGACGCTGAAAGTCAGCGTCCAGGCTGCAAAAGGCCCCGCTTGTTTAGTGGTCGATACTGGGGAAATGAAGTCAGGAAATTTATACACTGATCCTGGGTTGAGCTGTGCAACCTTGGACGTGAGACGTTCTTCGTGGTCTGTTTTCTCACCAGTAAAATCAGGAAGTAGGAGTAAGTAACTTTAAGATTCTTTCTGGTTTCTGAGGGTCTGTGCTTCTAGAATTTGAGCTAGGAGGCATGCAGAATACCATCTCTGGCCATCAGCAAGCAAGTCCCCTGACCATCATCGAGGTGGCCACAATCGAGGACAGCTGAATGAATTGTCTCTTGGGAAATCTGAACCCTTTAGGATTCTGATGAACGATTTCCTCCTCTTTTATATTTGTTAAGGGAGTTTGAATCTATTATAGCAGCCAATTGGTAGCTTTTCAGCGTGCCCTTTGGATCTCAGACTTATCATGTTAATGCAAAAAAGAAAAACCAAACCAAACATAGGGCATATCTGAGTCCTTGAGGATTCAGGGAATGTGGAAAGAGAACGGAATTCCAAGGGCTTTGGCAAGGTAAGGGCACCTGAGCGAGAGACTATGTTTCTGGATATAGCACAGTCATGAAAACGGTGGACATCTGAATCCTGCAAGATGGTCTCTTCATTCACTCACTCACTCATTCATTCATTCATGTATATATGTGTTCATTCATTCAGCAAATATTTATTGAACACCTTCTTTTGTACTAGGCACCCTGCTAGGCAAAAGAGATATAAAGGTGAATGAAACTCAGCTCCCTAGTCTTTGAAGACCTCATAGTTTATGGGGAAGCCCAATTAATAAGCAAGTATTACCACCTAGGGGAAGGGTGCAAAAGTGAAAAACAATAAGGCATGTATATACAGTGTTTCAGGGTAGCACGAAAGTGGAGTAATCAGTGCTATCTGGAGAAGATGATGTTTAAGATGTGTTTTGAATGATGAGTAGGAGTTTTCCAGACATACAAAGGAAAGGAGGCTTTCTGATAGCCCATGTGGGACATGGAAAGGCTTGGGAGGGTGAGCCAGCTTGGGTGAGTGGTTGGTCATCTCAGAGCAGATTTTACTGTCTGTGTGATAGACTCTTTTTTGTTCAACTCTCTTATATCTCTCTTTCCTCATTTGCCATAATGACTTTCCTTGATGAAGGAGGAACATGAAAAGGGCGTGGATGAACAGCCTATTTACCTTCTGTAGGACAAGATCAAGCAAGAAAGGAAATGATTCAGGCAGTAGGAGGTGAATCCCCTTTCTTGGTCTCAGCCAAGGAGTCTTCCCAGAGTCTCATTACCCATGCTTTTCCCTCTGGACCTGCTGGCGTAGCATGCAGTTGCCATGGTGCTCGGCCTGAGACGGGGCTCAGCTTGGGGTGGCAGAGTCCTGCTGGTCTGGGTCCTGCCTGCCTTGGTGTCTGCCAGGAGAGGGAGAGGCTCATAAAAGGCTGTCATCTTTACCCACCTCCCCATGAATTAGTTACCTTTATTTGTTATTCTTAACTGTTTTCCATTGAGGTTTAATTTATGATATTAATTGTGAAAAGTTTTAATTTTTGTCTGTGTACACAGGTGGGGCTTATTTACTGCATAAAGGCATCTGGCTGAGGGCACTGGATGGGGTCTAAACATCCAACCTGCACTACGCCAGCCAAGCTGTGCCCTCTGGGGCTGCCATAGCCCCAGGGGGCCCTTTTTTTAAATCTACCCTTAAGGGCCGGGTAGGTTAGCACAGTCCTCGAGTTCCCTATGGCAGGTGTCTGTGTCTGCACAGTGGGCTTTGTCATTTCCCCTAGGCCCTCGGGGGTTCACAGATTCTGGTTTCACCACTGTTCTAGATGTAGAAGATGACAGTGGCACATTCCCTGTGCCTTTGAGCAAGAGAGCTCTTCAAAAGCAGAGACGCAGGAGGACTGACAATCCTCCTGGCCCCTTACATTAGAGAGGGTAGCCAGATGGATACAGTGCCAGGAATCAGATTGATTTTTATCTTGTTGCTGTGTAAATAGATTTTAGTAATTAATTGAAGAGGTTTCAGGGTCAGCGTGGGAAATAGATTTCTATTAATGTTCAGGTGTTACTTAAGTATAACCTCGTTGACTCCAGTCAGTTTTTTTTTCTTAACATCCTGTTTTTGTCCTGTTTCCAATAGAGGTGCCATTTTAACTTAATTTTAATTCATCAGATTAATATTTGAAGGGCTTTAGTACTTGTACGTTTTTCCTTTCTCAAAGTATTTTTGGGGACCATAACCTGATTTCATCTGGAAAAACAAAAAAGGAAACACCAGACTTGGTTGGATTAGATTCACTGTGCCTGTTTTAGTTCCTCCTGCTTCTTCTCATATTAGGATAGCCATATGCTGTAGAGTTTGTTTTTTTAAATTTATCAAATGTTAAACATATTGCCAGGGGAGAACTGAGTGTACGTGTATTTTATAAGTGCAAGATTTAAACGTCTTCTAGGAAATGGAAAGCTAAATCCTTCAGTGTATACAACCAGATCATTCAGGATTGAACTACCCCAAGGGAATTTTGGGAATCTTCCAACCATAGCTCATGGATATCCATCCCATAGACATTTGTAAATATTATGAGGATATCCTTTTACAAGCCTATAAAACAAACATTCAAAAAAAGTTTATTGCAGATTAGTCAATAAAATGGATTTTTCCACAATGGTTAATTTTACTACTTCAACTAATGGGTATTGGCTGAAACAATGTTGCAAAGAAAGAAAAGAATCTTGTAAAGATGCACAACCCATGCCCCAAATGGCTCAGTCCCCAAATTGTCCTACCCACCCAGGGCCTGGGAGGCCTTTGCAAGATTGTTAGGGGCCAGGCCACAACAGGGGAAAGCCTTTTCTAGCTTCTAAAATCTTCTGCTGAAAAGTGATTTTTCAGGGCAGATCAAGATTATTGCCATACAAGAAGCCTGGAGAAGATTTGGCAGTAAGAGATGAGAGTTTCACTCCAGGCTTTGTCTCACAATCTGATTGGCTGAAATGCCACTGAAAGACTCCATCCCCCATGCTCTAGGTAGATCATGGGCTTGTCAGCAGCTAACCTAGGCTGTGGATGCAGAATTTATAAGGTGAAGGAGATCATAGGAGAAGCACATATCAAAGGATCATATTGAAGTTTGTACTTTCCGTTTGTACTGTGAGGCTGGAAGTCGTGGAGAACAAGGAACAAAATCAAGACATCATTTCATCTCACAGCAATTGCCAAGCACTTTATTGAAAAGAGGAAAGAAGGAAGGAGGGAAGGAAGGAAGTTGTCAGTTTCAAACTTACTCTTTACAGTGAGAACCCCTTCTCCTTCTCTGTTACTAAACATAATCTCTCAACATCTCAGAGAGGCCGCTCTGCCCAGGATCCATGTGAGCTGCTTGATGCCTGGCCTTTGCGCCTGGGAAGACCAGGACTTTCCATAGGAGAGTTTCTTTTCTTCGTCTTCATTAGAAGCAGGGGAAATACCACTAAGTTTGTGCCTTAAGTGAAGACAGTTTGGCTCAGTATAAAAAATAATCAAAGGATATTCCAAAGAACATCTGATATTTTAGCAAGATCTAGGCAAAATCAAAGCAAACCAAAAAAACACATCAGTAAAATGCATTAAGCACATCATACGTACGAAGCAATTTGGTTTCATTCAGGAAATATTTGGTGACAGGCCATAGAGGACCAGAAAGAAAGCTTCCTGTAGGTTTTCTGTGAACAGAACTTGACATCGTTTTGCACATCTGTCAGTTTCAGATGACGATTGTTAAGCTCCCTCTGTACCTATAAGCCAGTCGACTATCACATTAAGTAAAGGATGATCTCAAATCTAAAAGGAACTCAAGTCTCATTAAGATGCCCACACTGGCAGAAAGTTGGGGAATTTCTCTTTGCTGAAATATTTGGATGGCTTTCCACTTCACTGTTCCTGCAATGTTTCCTTAAAGGCTGTGACGTCAGCACTGAGAGGAAGACCCTGTGTGCCAGAGCAGTTTTAGTCTCCTGGATCATTACCCGCATCTTTCTTTCTTTCTTATTCTGCTAAACCGCATGAAATCCAGGCCTGGAGGTGCCCATGACCAGTCACTTGGCTGGGATTGTAGTTCAGGGTTAATTCCGTGCCAACCCAGCTGAAATCCAACTCTGACCCGCCAGAACCTAAGCATTTGCATTGAGTCTGTCCTTCTGATGTGTTCCATTAAGCCATGAAAATAATTTGTGAAGGGATTTTTGTTCTGAAATTAAAGATGATGAACATAAAACTGAGGCTCTCCCCTTATTTAAAAATATTTTTACGTCAAGTTCTCTTTATATCCTTAATTATACAAATTACATTCTTATCATTACCAACACACGTAGGTATTCTTTCTAGTAGCCCACTTTCCTCAAGAAGGGGAAATTCCTAGGAAAAGGATCTAAGTTAAGGTAATTTTCTACACATCTGCATGTGTTTTTACTCACACTTGGTGAGCAGATGGCCCTAGAGATGATTTTTCAGTGATGATCTCAGGAGAGCCCTATAGACTTAGTAAATTTCCTGACTATGACAACAGATGGTTCCGTGAGTGTAAATATCTGTGAGGCAGTTAGGCAAACACAGGAGAAAAATGTTAACTCCCCTCTTACTGTCTCTGCCCAGTCTGGGTGTTTAATATTACATATAGACATACACATTTGCCTTATGTGAAGCACTACACCTCCCACTTCTGAATTTTTTATATTCTGATACACAAGATCAAAGGTGCAAAAACATGACCTAGGTAACTAGTCATAACTTATAACTTTGAAACTATTCTCTCCTTGAAATTGATTCTAGAGCTTCACAATTTTAAAAAAGGAATATAATAATTTGAAAGTTTGTCAAGCAGTGAAAGGTAGTATATTTTGACACACTAATTTAGTAACTAATCAGTTTTCTAATAAACAATCAGCAATTCACTAGCATGTCATCAGCACTTCAGGAGCTCTGGAGAAGGGATGAGCTGCCCATGGATGTTAATGAATACACCAAAAATCATTAGCTGATCAATACTTCTGAGTTATTTTCATTGAGCTGATAGGTCTGATACATTAAAGCTGACATTATACATTTGTCAAGATCACAGTGCAGTTTTTAACAGTGGAACAGGCTGCTAAAAATATCCCCCGAAAGACAATTGAAGAAACACAACTTCCTCATGCTGACACATTCAGCTGGTGAAGGAGCCCTGAAAAATCCAAGCGTGATAGTCAAGCTCCAGCCTCCCAACAATAAAACATATGCAAGACTCCCTAGTAGGGATAGATGTGTTTTATTTTTATAGGTAATTATTTCCCTGGCAAGGCACTTTGTATAATTTACTCAAAAGGAAAAAGACAGGGCTGCCTACCGGGTAGCGGGGCACGTGGCAAGTGATTGGGCGTGTGTGGATTTTCTTCCGATGGCTTTACCACAGCCCTACTAGTGCAGGGACCTGAGACCGAAGGTTGCATTATTTAGAAGAAGAACAACTGTCTGCAGCTCTCCTGAGTATCTTTTCCTTTTAAGGTTTCAGGAGAGGACATTAGGGGGAGTGCTGAGGGGGCTGCTGTGCCCCAATGGGTGCTCGGCCAGTGCTCCAGGCAGCCCAGACAAGTGGAATAGTGACAGGGAAGCCACTGTCCGTGCCCAGCTTGCTGCAGCAGTGTGCGTGTGTGTGTGTGTGTGTGTGTGTGTGTGTGTTTTGAAGGTTGTGTAGCCATCAAGCTAGTCGGTGTGTGTTGCAGGGAAGATGGCTTAGGCCCAGGGTCTCTAGGTTAGCATTTTTTTTAAGTTAAGGAGAGGAGGAGATATTCCTGAAGTGCGATGCCAGCGTTCTCCTTATCAGACACACCAACCCTTAATTACGGCCCACGTGTACATTCTTCCTGCTGTGCCTTGTAGAGGTGAATTCGAAGCACACAAACATTGGCTGATTTCGGGTTTTTCTGAGTCCCCTATCCCAATGCAAACATTTTTTAACCCTAACTTCGGTGGAGCTGTGATACTCTAGCTTTTGCCCCAAAGCGGTCACCCACACCCACCCGCCACAGTCGCTGAAAACTAATGCACTGCTTCTTCCAGTTTCCGAATTCAAAGATGATGGCTCTCTGGCTGCTGTGCTGAGGGGAGTAGAAGTCCCGATTTTAAATTAGCAGCAGGTGAAATTCTATTTGTCATCAATTTCTCTTTGGGGTTACGGAGCAGAAAACTGCAGACAAGCTGCTGCTTTGATGGCTCACTCCTAAAAATCTCTTTTTGTTCTTTATCTATTTGAACTGACAGTGATCAGAGCTGCAGCAGGACAGGGCTCTCTGGAGAAATCACCTTCCCTCTGCCTATTGACAGATCCCTCTGTTCTGCATCAGCCGGGCTTTGTCCCATCACAGGCATCCAGGCCTTGGAAGGAGCCACCAATTAAACCTCTTGAGCCAGTAAAATCTGAAGCCACTTTGGAGTGTCTGTTCTGATTAGGCAGGATGAGAGGAAGTCCATCAACCTGCAGGCCCTGCTCCCTGGTCTCAATTTTCTCTCTTGCCTCCACCAGGTGCGAGAGGTGTGAGAGGAGCTTCACGCAGGCCACCCAGCTGAGCCGACACCAGCGGATGCCCAATGAGTGCAAGCCAATAACCGAGAGCCCAGAATCAATCGAAGTGGATTAACTGATTGACTGGTTGGAATTAAACTTCAAGGAAAGTCATGATTAAATGTCACGGACACTTAAGCAAAACCAAAGATTTCCTCTGAGCAACTTTCAATCAGTCCCGGAAAACCAAAAGCAGTAATAAAATAAGTAAGATGTTAAGAGATATTGATCCTGGCGTGGAAGTCAGACCAGGAGAGAGATTATTTATTTATGACTAGGGATGAGACTCATTTCAGTGGACGACTAACCTGGGATGGCTCACATTTCCAGTCCCACCGTGTATTTGCTTTGTTTCTAAAAAGCTTTTTTAAACTGTTATTTAATACCAAAGGGAGGAATCGGATGGGTTCTTCTGCCCACAGTGTGACTAAGAATGCACAGGGACTCGTTTCTCGTTGCACCTTTTTTAGTAGCATGATTCAAGGGGACCCATTGTACAGCCCTCTTCCTGCTGTTTCTGTTTGGCCTGGCCTGCCTCAGGCTGCCCAGCAGGGACCACAGATTCGGGAGCCAGAGCCTTCGCTGAGTCCAGGCCATCTTCAGCCCCACGGGTGCTCCATTTCTGTGTTTTCCACACTTACTATTTCTCGTGCACTTTTCTCACGGCTCCTTCCATCCAGCAGCCTGGTCTTGATGCAGAAGAACCTGGAAGTGGAAGAAGATGGTTTAAAATTCAAAATTCAAGGGGAAAAAGAAATGGGGACTTAACAGTGTCCTGTCAAGATTTCAAAAACATTTAAAATGTACGGAGCTTCATAATACAGTATATTGTTCTGAAGCAGCTAGTGAGAAAATTTTGTTTTCAATAACATTTTAGCTTAAAAAAAAACACGAAAATAAAGTTCTTCAGTATGAGGCTGAATATAAGGTATTAGGCTTCCAGTAATTTTTTGTTGTGTCTATGAAAGTATTGAATATGTGAGCAAAAACAGTGCCAAGCCCCACTGTCAAGACCATTCTAGGCACTTTCATCTTCCTTCCTCGTACCTCCAGGGGAAGCCTGGGAGGCCCTCCTGAGTGTGGGGCATTTCTGCAAAAAATAGGTGAAAATAGCCTAGACAAGGAAACCTTGAGAGGAGGAGCCACGGACAGGGTTCTGGTTAGAAAAGACCACCCTGAACAGCTAATTTTTTCAAGAGGAGTTCCCTTCTCATCCCCTCCGGCCCTTGATAATATTCTTCTTTCAACACTGATCCACTGAAAGAGAAAGGAGTATGTACACAGTTTCACTGATCTTTGATTGAGTGCCAGGAAAATGGGTGTCACTTCAGCTACCCTTTGGGCAATTTAGCAATGGTGCTCAATCAAATTGTGTCGCATTCCACACAATAATCCCACATCAGGAAGAACTGACGGCTCTTGCATATTAGCCATTAACTCCCAGCAGCATCACGAAGACCGAGTCTACCTTGATGGCCGGTGTAAATCTGAACAGTTTAGAGTACTTACCAGCAGCCATCTCTTGTTTGTAGATCTCTTGGTCACCTGATAGCAGGACACAGCCCGTTAAGGAACTCCTTGTCTTTTTAGCCTTGCCGTTGTCTTCTCTTAGCAAAAATGTGAGACACATAACAGAACTGGCCACTGAAAGGCAAGGATAGCTGTGGTTTGGTTTAATCTACCATCATGTATTTTGTCCTCAGAAATCTTCCTCTTCTTTCCATTTCACTCCCTCATCCCTTAGCACCCATCTGCCACATTTAAAATGGAGTGAAACGGGGCCTCACTAATTGTGTTTGTAACTTATTGATATATGTCTCAAAATAATGTCTCACAGAGGAATTTGGCTAATTCTGACCTCCGTTGCCCAATCTGAAGTCGTTCCGATTTTCCTCCATTTCTTGCTGTCTCCTTGTCATGGAAGTAGTAAGCAATCTGTGCTGCTGTGTAACTGTTTCTGATGGAAAATATTTTCTTCGGTAGATTGGAATGTGTTGTGCTTTTATAGTTTCTTGCCCTAAGTGATAGAGACGTTTGACAAAAGTGTGAGCCATTGGGAAGGGTGGAGAGAATATGTAGCCATATTAACCCAAAATCTGCAAGAAAGTGACAGACTGGCTATACAGATGAGCAAACTGCTCCATTTATTCAAGTTGAAACATTTGGTTGTACTTTTTCAAAATGATAAGGGACTCATCTGTATGTTTCTAATACTGTTTTCAGTGAGAAAACCCAGTTCTGCCTTTTGCCTCATTTCACAGTTTTACACAGTGCATCCCACCCTGTGCTCATGAGCTCCCACGCGAGTATGAGAAGCCTTCACTCCAACCTTGACACCCCGCCTGGGCAGAGTCTCCATAACAGTGGTCTCTACCACTCTAGTGGCTTTGCCAGCTGATCCCAAAGTCCCACTTAATATGGCGGTAACCTCTATACTGAAAGATTCTTCTAGCCTTCTGCTCATTTAAGTCTCCTTTTCTCCTTTATTAGTAAGGGCAACTTTTAGCATGTCTTTTCTACCAAATTTGGTCTGAAAATATTTGCTACTGAACAAATAGAAAATTGGGGACATTCAAAATGTTCACATTGCTGAGCCATTGCTGACTTCTAGCAGACTGGCCTTGGCCATCAGTCTACGGGTAAGATAGGCCTATACCTGCCAATTGACTTGGAGCCCTGAAGCGGGTACCGCCATTGCTTGGGTCCCAAATGCTCTTAATTGAAGCTGGGGGTGGGGGGCAGTTCTCCTTAAAACCTCCCAACAATTGCTTTAGCCTTTTCTATTTAAAATTGACAGATATTTCCTAGGGACACTGCAAATGGGTGGTTAAACACAGCAGTCATCAAGATCTGTCAGTTTTCTTTATTAGCAACTTCCTAATTAATCATGGTATAAAAAGAAAAAAACAAAAACTCTGAGTCATTGAGGAGAGGGGAGGATATCTAAGATGAGAAAGGGAGACTGTAAGAGCTGAATCCGTGTTTGGCTTTTGGAGCAATCGTTTTTTGCCCCTTTCTATCAATGAGGACTGAATTTTTTTTTTTTTTTCCCACTATAAGACATGCCATCCTAACACATGCCAGTTTGTCTTTTAAGATAAGCTTTGCGTTTTGGTTGTCTTTGTCTTTAAAAATGACTTTTTTGGGGAAGAGATATGCTTTTATAGAGTTGTGTGGATAGTTAAAACTATGAAACTCAATCTTGTGTAATTTATATAATTTGATTCAATTAGTAAATATTTATTGAACGTCCATTCAAGTATAGCCTTATGGGGGAAAACTGTGTATAATAGAGAAGGTTTATGGTACAGTAGTGTCCACAGGGCTTACAAAAATGGATCGTACTTTGGGAAAAGTTCATTCTAGTCGAGATAAACAAAGATTTACTAACATTTACCAACTCATCAAATTTTTTTTGTCAGTTGATTGGTTCATTGTTTCATTTATTCATCAAGTATTTATTGAACTCTTATTTTGTATAAAGACCCCATTTTAGGTGTTCACCGTAAGGAGTTTTACTTAATTGGCGAGAAAATAATATTCTCCTCCTAAGCGTCTGGCTAATAGCATGGGCCTTTTAGGCCTTTAGACCATTGTCTCAGTGAAGTTACAGAGGTTGCTACAACTGGGAGAATCGGAGAGATGTAAACTCAGCTGGAGACCAGAAGGTAGCAAATTTCAAAACAAATTAAGATACACAACTTGGACGTCTTTGGCTGATCAGCCCCACTGTTGGTTCTTAGCAACAATCTCAAGATACCAGGATTAGGGTCTGGGTCTTAAGATTTTTATGACCCTATTCCAGTGATAAGGTAACAAATGGGGACAGGGCCGGAGTTACTCAGGGCAGGAGCTCTGCAGACCCTGTGTGGGTCTGAGTGGCCTTGTGAGTGTCAAGCCTTGGCAATGCAGCCCTCGTCCCCAGTGTGTGGGCTGTGGTGCTCTGAGAGGTTTCAGAGAGCACCATCAGGGTGGATATTCACTGCTGGTTGAAAGGTAGCAGTTGTTTGGTTAGGTTTGTTTTTGAACCTCACTGTCAAGCTCTTTATGCACTAAAGCTGGAGGATCTTCCTCTTCAGTGGCACCGCCTCCAAGGCCCCAGGTGCCTGGCACATCATTGCAGAACTAATTGCTAATAATTGGCTCTGAGTTGTGCATTTAAGAGACTGATGTTTCATTGCTTTTCATAGTAGAAGTAGCATCATTACTGTTATTTGTTTTGCACCGATTTTAAAAATCAAATGCAAGTGGCTGTTCAGTCGTTTAAAATGGGAAACGTGGCACATCTCACAAAGCAGGGCATTTCCAGAGCAGCATGGGGTCATGGGTCCTCCGAGCAGGCCCAGGAGCCTGTGTTGAGAAGCAAATCCATCATCCTCATATTAAGGCTACATATGTCTACAGAAACCAGGCCAGGAACAACAAATAAACTAAATAAACACATTTTCAAAAAAGTTGGTTTCAATTTTCCTTCCTTGATGTGAATTTAATTTTATTCCCCCTAGCCTTTACCAATTCCTGACACCAAATCCTGAAAGATACTAAGAGATATGCTTCTTAAAGTGATAACAGTAGGTTTCAGAAATGTCACTCATTTGTCAAGTTCCTTTCAAGGTGAAGAGGTTTGGAAGTGACAAGATGTTTAGGTCCTTATCCACCCAAGAGTTTGAGGCTTTCCCCATCACTAGCACTTATCTGAACTACCACAAAATAACAACAGAGTCCCAGGAAAAGCCACATATTTCAAGCCTTCTCAAGATTAAATTCTACAAACCCAACAATCACGTGTCACATACAACTGGCCAAGAGAGCCAAACTGAAAAGAATATTGCTTTATCTATGGAAGCCTCGCCACAGATGTTTAGCCTGTAATCCACAGTTGTGTTTAACATTTAAAATATTTATTTGATTTATTCTTTTAAGTAATGTATGTCAGATGTTTCATCAAATCAATATGAAAAATGATAAAAAAAACAAAAATATGCCATAAAACAGGGCAAAGACGTAAAACCATTGAATTGTCTGCCCTGTATACTGAGATGCTACCATTGTACTTAGGATTACAAAAGAATCTGCTGAGTATATTTTAATGGAAAAATAAAATCTGAGCTTATTCCCTCAGATGTCGGGAATAATAATAATGATAGCAATTTATATTGTGCAATCACTGTCAGGCACTGTTCTAACTGCTCAACATGGATTATCTAATTTAATCCTTGTAACATAGATACTATCATTATCCTTTTCTCCTATATACTTAATCTTATCTTAGCAGCTTTACATTTTCACCCTCCAAAACCACACGACAGTAATTTTTTAAAAGGGAAAATATCTCTTTATTCAAACTCTTTTTAAGCATATGAGCTTTTTAAAATAAACAAACACAAGTATAGTTTATTGATCAAATGAATTTGTGGAAACAATACTAAAATGTTCTCAAAATATGCGTTATTATAGTTGCTGATTTTGTATCTCTAAATCTGTGCTTCTGGACAGCAGAATTTCAAATATCCCACTGCTGGCAGGTATTGTTTTATTTTTCTAAACATGCAACTAAAATTCCACAGTAAAAGAAAAAAAATCCTCTCAAGTGTGTGATACACATTAGGACAAATGGCAACAGGCAGGAAGGCAGGTTATGTTGGACACTGGCCAAAAAAGAACTAGGCTTGAACGCTATTGACAAGTGAAAACACATCCTGAACGGGGCTAAGTGAAATCTAGTTTTCTTTCTTTGTTCTGACTGAATGCTAAGTGAGTTACTTTTCAGGCATCAATGGAGTAATTATGCAGTTGTGTCCATTAAGAATATGAGCTTCTGTGGTTAGGCTGTTGATTTAAAGCACTGAGGTAGAAAGACTGGAGTCATTACAGGTTTGATTTGTCAAAGGCACAGATAATGTAGTTCTGTGCATGGGGTACTCAAGGAACCAGTTCAAGTTCTTAGGAACAATCTAGATGAGACTATTTGTGAGAGGTATTCAAGAAGAAAGTTTACAAAACTTCTTCAGGAACTGACTTAATTACAGGGCAGTTCTTTACCATGGTCCTGAAATTACAATCTATGTTACTTTTTTCCAAATATGGATTCTAACAGGCACAATGGTTGTCAAAATGATGAACGTGTTTTCCTCGTCAGTCAAACACGGTGGGCTCCAGTTGGTATTTCCTGTTTCCTGCCTTGCAAAACATCCCTGTTGCTGCTTTTCTCCCCAAAGCTTGGCACATCACTCCTGACTGAAAACAATCTTGATATAGACTTCAACAACTTGGAGATATTTTTATATAGCATGACTCATTCATGTTTTTAAAAGCTCCTGTCACCACAGATGATAGGTGATCACCGCATGTTGGGGAAGGCGGCCATTTTAGACCAAGTGTCCACCAGCTTACTGTCCCTGTTGATCCCCATTCGAGCGTTGTCTAACGCTAAAAATCAACCCTGGTAGACTCACTTTCTCTGAACAATTTAGTACACATACTCAAGCTTCTCCCAACTTGGAGAGAATAAAATAGCAAAAAACAGGCAAAATTTCTCTCCTGGGAAGTTCTAAGTACTCTGTGAAAGAGGTTTCCCCTGGTACGAATGCAAATGCCAAGTTGGTGACTCAGATATCGAGGAAAACTTTGGCTTAGATCAGCAAAATTAGTTTGGAAACCTGATGTCCCCTTAATTTATTTTGTTATATCAAGGGGAGGGCATCCAGCTTTGTAATATGCTAATAGAAATGTGATATTTAGATGCTATCAAGGCACTGTATACATTTCCCTCATATGCTAATTTAAAATTTACTGTAAGTG
This sequence comes from Grampus griseus, assembly GCF_964374135.1. Lineage (NCBI taxonomy): Eukaryota > Metazoa > Chordata > Mammalia > Artiodactyla > Delphinidae > Grampus > Grampus griseus. The sequence continues at coordinate 100,997,999 of NC_139019.1, forward strand.
TTCCCCATTGAAATAGAAATATGTCTCTCTTCAACTTCCCCGCAAAGAAAATGGCTAGAGTTAGGGCTCAGTTTCTGTTCTTGATTTTTGAGGTTTGGAAAGTTTAAATAAGTCAGTCAAGAGGATGAGGAGAAGCTCACCGTGGGTAGTGAGGATCCCTTGCTGTAAAGATACTGATGTGACAAGAACAAGTATTCTGCAGTTAGAATGGTAAACAACTGGCTTATGTTTTTTAACTTATTAAACTCACATCTTAAAAAAAACCACAAAGAACCAATGCGATGATGCATGCAGCTGTACTCTTATGATAGGATCTACCAGGATTCGATTGTGTTTAAATGAAAAACAGGCACACATTTAGAGATAATTGGCCAAGAAGTGTAAATATATTTGATTAATAAAACATCCCTATGATGACTTGATCTGCCCTTGGTTTCTTTCTAGTCCCACATTGGTCCTTTTCCCAAGTGCAAACTGTTCAATTCTAGCATGCAGCTCAGGGACCTAGTAGGCAGTCAACAAACTCTTTGGGGGAAAGTATTAGCTAGAAAATGGAATGAGAAAGCTTGTAGAACTTGCTAGCAGAAAGGTTGTTAAAATTCATGCCTGTGGTTTATTAGATATATTCAAGATTGCTCTTTTCCTCACTCCTGTGCTCTCATGCCCATTTGCTAAACCAAGTTGGGTCCCCTCTCAACGAAACTCATACACAGAGGCCCAGCCACAATTATGTGGCTGGATGGATTTGATATTTGATCTCTGGCCTTCATAAAACTTCAAGAAGTTTACTTGCTCTGTGAGTAACCTGGATCTGTGACTCTTCTCAATGTCCAAGGCCGTGGGGCTCTCAGTCAGAAAGCTAAAGTCAGCTGTTTTTCTCTTATTCTGTTAGGAAATAAAATTCCACTTGTATCTGAGAAAGAAATATATGAGCTTCAAGGATTAGCAAGGACACTGAGGCTGGAGTGGATGGAAAGAGGCAGAGATTGTAGGAGGTGAGGTTGGAGAGGTAAAGTGGGGTGGACCATTTAGAGCCTGGGTGGCCATTGTGAGAACTTGGCTGTTTCCTCTGAGTGAGGTGGGGAAAAACTGGCTCTGATGGGGCAGAGATGGGGCATGGGCTGATTGAAAAGGATCATTCTGGCTGATTTGTTGAGAATAGACTGTAGGAGAATGTGGGCTGAAGATGGGAGATGGTTAGGAGGGTATCTCAATACAGATGGAGATGATAATGTCTTCTGCTAGGGTGGAAGTGGTCAAGGTGGCCCGAAGTGGTTAACTTCTGGGCATAGTTTGAAGATTGTCAGGATTTGCTAATGGGTCGGATGCGGGCTGTTAGATAAAGGGAGGAGTCGAGGATGACTCCAAGGTATTTTAGTCTAAGCAACTGGAAGATGCACTGTTTCTGTTTGGGAGTCTACACTCCATTTTTCAGTTGCTTGTCCTTTCCATAAGCGCCAGGATGATTCCAGTATAATAAATGTGAAAACAATCCTGCCAACAGGCAGCTGCCTGACAAGGTTGTTGACTCTCCTGAGTGGCCAAGCTCAGCAGCGAACCCCAACATGGAAACAAGGAGTTTTCAGGTTGCTTCTTCTGTCATACCAAATGGATATCCCATTGTCCAGGAACAACATGCAAAAATTTCTCAAGTAAAAGATTACATCAGAAGTGAGGATCTACTTTCAAAATAGTAGTACTCAGCAGCCACCAGGCACCTGCGTTTCATTCTGGAGATTCTTTAAGAAAAGGGTGCTCTGGGGATACACATGAGACTGTTTCCTGTGTAGCTTGTTTCTCTGGTCAGGCTCCGTGCTTGGTGGAGGGAAGGCAGGGCCAGCCAGAAGGGTGTTTGTGGTTTTCAGCCTCCCGGTTGGTACACTTCTAAGCAGGTTTAATGAGACTTCTAGTCCTTAGACAACTCATGTTTGTCATTCATCCATTCATTCATACATGTACTTAACAAATATTTTTTTTTAATTTATGTGCTAAGATTCCTTTTTTCTTAATACCAAAATCACTAGGACATGGTGGGTGATGAAATTTGGAAGAGAGAGAAAGACATGTAATCAAGTAAAATATAGAGGTTGTAGGAGACTGTACAAGAAGCAGTGGGGACAGATTTGAGAGAATAGTCAGTTCTCCCTGCAGGCAGAGTTCAGGCAAGTCCACAGAGTTGCCTTCTGAGATGTGAGTTGAAATGAACAGAGACAAGTGTTTGTATCCCCTACTAAATAGCTACCACAATGAACTGTCCATGTGGGCTCTTTTGGAAGAATTTGCCACCTATGTTGAAGGCCACCCAGTGTGCCCTTCCCTAGGACATCTGTATTATATTTGAATCAAAGTTTTTTTGTTTTATTGAAATTGTATCATTGCTGTCATCCCCATGTGGATAATAAGTTTGCACATGGAAACTAAAGAACTTGCCAAAGGTCAATAACCAACTGATGGTTCATAGCATTGAGTCAGCCTGTGGATATTCTTACCTTTTGGGGGTGATGGACTTCTTTGAGAATGTGACTGCTCCACAGAAAAATTTACAAACACACCCAACTTTACATTGAACTTCAGGGAGCGATCCTGGATCTCAACTTAAGAACCCCTGATTCAAGAGTCATGTACCACAATGTTCATTGCAGCTCTATTTACAATAGCCAGGACATGGAAGCAACCTAAGTGTCCATCGACAGATGAATGGATAAAGAAGATGTGGCACATATATACAATGGAATATTACTCAGCCATAAAAAGAAACGAAATTGAGTTATTTCTAGTGAGGTGGATGGACCTAGAGCCTGTCATACAGAGTGAAGTAGGTCAGAAAGAGAAAAACAAATACCGTATGCTAACACATATATATGGAATCTAAGAAAGAAAAAACAAAACATGGTTCTGAAGAACCTAGAGGCAGGACAGGAATAAAGACACAGACACAGAGAATGGACTTGACACAGGGAGGGGGAAGGATAAGCTGGACGAAGTGAGAGAGTAGCATTGACATATATACACTACCAAATGTAAAATAGATAGCTAGTGGGAAGCAGCCGCGTAGCACAGGGAGATCAGCTCGGTGCTTTGCGAACACCTAGAGGGGTAGGATAGGGAGGGTGGGAGGGAGATGCAAGAGGGAGGGGATATGAGGATATATGTATACGTATAGCTGATTCACTTTGTTATACAGCAGAAACTAACACACCATTGTAAAGCAATTGTACTCCAATAAAGATGTTAAAAAAAAAAAAAAAGGAACCCTGACTCCAAGGTCTTGCATTTCGAATGGCGCCCTTCAGTTGTCAGTTAGAGCTTCAAAAGTTTGAATGGACATAATAGGTAATAGTAGATATAGTAGTTAACCAAGAGATGTGCATTTCTTCATTCTCTACATGAAGATTCTAAGTAATGAGGAAGAACAAGCAAGGTGGATTGGCTCCCTCTTCTAGTAAGAGTGACAAGAGGCCTGGGTGCCTGCTTCTGAGACCAAGAACTTCTCTCCCTGTTTGTGATGCAGTATGAGGCCCACAGAGACCCAGAAAGGAAGCCAGGCCAGATCGACAAGTCAGAGAGGTCATTTTCTTATTCATTAAAAGGGGAACTCACAGCCAGGCAGAGATTTTTCCCACCTGTTATCCCAGATTATTCCCCTTTCTGATCCCCAAATTGAAAGCAAATCTGAGTGTACAGAAATTATGCATGACATGCATACAATTGTGAGGAAATACTAATTATTTAGAATCCCAGTCACAACCAAAATCAATTCTTTAGTACCTATCAGAGCAGGTAAAATGGAACTTTTAGTCCCAAACTCACCATATAATAAAATGGGGAGTGATCTTACAGGGCGTTTCTGTCCATTTTCCTTGCTTTCAGGTGACTAGTATGCAAACACATATACACATTTTATAAGAGATAACAATCCATTTTATCTTTAACATCCTTAACAAGACTTTCAAGCTTCCATTTGTATTCTCTTCTGAGTTTCACCATCCTCTTTCCTATTTGTAGCAGGTTGAATGGTACCCCCCCACCACACACACACAAAGATATGTCTACCCAGAACATATCTTTCTGGGTAGACATATCCACCCAGATATGCAAGAATATTTTGCATATCTGGGCGGATATGTCTTATTTTGCGAAACGGTCATTGCAGATATAATTAAGCTAAGGATCTTGAGATGATCCTGGATTATCCAGGTGGGTCCTAAATCCAGTGATGCATCTTTATAAGAGACAAAAGAAGAGAAGACATACAGAGGAGAAGGCCATGTGAAGATGGAGACAGAGATTGGAGTGCTACAGCCACAAGTCAAGGAATGCCTGGAGCCACCAGAAATGGAAAGAGGAAACGACTTTCCCCTAGAGCCGTTGGAGGGAACATGGCCCTGCTGACACCGTGATTTCAGACCGCTAGAGACTCCAGATTTGCGAGAGAACAAACTTCTGTTGTTTTAAACCTCCAAGTTTGTGGTAATTTGTTATAGAAGCTATAGGAAACTAATGCACTGTTGTAGTTCTTAACCCAACATCTTGCAACTAGTGAGTGGCAGTCAAATTCACTTTTGGGAAATTTTCTCCATTAAGGTAATTTCATTTGCGCTTTTCCTCATTGGTTAGTGAGACTTACCATGTCACTTTTGCAATGCATAATGACAACATTCTCTAATGATAAGTATTCTTGAATCTAACTCCAAGTGCCTGGATCTATACAGAATCTATTCTGCTGATTCTCAGGGTTGGCAAGCCCTTTTTTATAATTTGCTGACCATTGTTTGTTTTTCAAACTTTTATCGTCTACAGAACATATAATGGCAAAGAGCATATATGTAGTCTACCAATTTTAGGTATAAAGAGTTGTCATAAGTTTTTAAATAATAAAACATTTAAAAATAAATCATAATTTTTTCCATGTAAACAGTAAGAATGATCGCGTCTGTTATCTTTCCCCAGTTTGTCTTCCTGAAAGGTAATCTGGTCTGGTTCCATGAAGGACAGCTTGAGCCATAGGTCTGTTTCCATGGCTTGGCAGTTTTTCTTTTTCTTTATTTCTTTTAATTTAGAAACACTTAATTCCCAATTATATCATTGGCAATGGCAGCAGGTATTTGATGGTTCATTCAGAGTCATCAACATTCAGGTTAGCCACAAGCCCAGGAATTAAGGAGAAGTTTATCACTGAAAATTACTTTCAGCTGTGTGTCAGAGTCTACCCTGAAGAACATACACTGTTTCAAAGCTAGAAATTTGAAATTTCAACCTGAGAGTTAAAGGCAAATGGTTTCCTAATCCACTGTGGTTGTATATGGCTGTGGAAAGTATTTCTTCCAGTTCTGTTGTAGTATTTGTTTATGGTTTTAAAAAGTGTCCAAAATCACTGATTTCTTTCCAACAAATAATAAAAATAATCAAGTATCAAAAAGCCCTTAGCAGTTAGACATTTGTATTCCAGTTTGGTCTTATAAGAAAGTACAATTTTAACCTAAAATCATGGTATCTTAGGGCTGATTGTAGAATCAGCGTGCTCTCAAACTGTAGAGCACATTGTGAACAGTTCATAGACACAGCCCACCGATTTTAGGTAAAATTTAAAAATACATCCACTGAAAAATAAATCTTGAGGAGAGAACATTTTGAATCATTGAAATGGTCTTTCCCTTTGCTTCTGTGGATTCATTCCCTTTGCCAAGTTGAGCTTGTAGTTTTGGTTACCAAAGAGATGGAGTCTATTTCCCCACACCTCAAATAGGGGCTGGCTTTTAGCTTGTTGGTCAGTAGTGTGAGTAGAAGTGACTGTGGCTAGCTCTGAGCCTAGCCCTCAAAAGGTTTTGTGTGTTTCTGCTTGCACTCTTGTATTTCTTCATTACCAAGAGAACACGTCTGGGGTCGTCTGCTGGAGGATGCCAGGCCCTTGGAACTGAGCCTCGTTGCCCCAGTAGCCCCAAGCTGAGAGCCAGCCAATCCCTGGATGTGTGTGAGCCCCACCAAATTCAACAGCACTGCCAAGTGAATTCCCAAATGATTCTGACTACATGAGCAATACCGTTGCATGCCACAAAGATCTGGTGATTCTTAGTTATATGGAATAACTGTGGCAATAGATAATCAATACAGTAACCAACACAGCTCAGTGTAAAGAATCTGAGAGCTTGTGTTCCTGCTGCTTTTTCATACAGCACATCAAAAAGACGATCAGTGGCTGTGAATCCATTATATTTACAATTTTCATTATTTCCATCAACATCTAATTAAGATTTGGAGGCAGATTTTTGGCCACCCACTGTTCTTTGTGAATAAAGCTGGCTATGGATCGACACTTATATTTAATAATTGACAATTATTTTACTCTTTTATTCTTAGTACGTACATATTAAGTACCCCATCAATACTCAAACTGACTCACCTTTTGTATTATAGCTCACAGAATGATTACTAAGGTAACCCCAAAGGTCTCTTCTTCTGTAATATTAGCTTTCAGTGTTAATTAGAACAAGAGTCATCACACGTTTCTCCTTCATATTCACGTATGCTGAATGTGTACACTGCACATCAGTGGTTTTGTCCAATTCCAGGGTGGAATGTCTGTTAGCACGTGTTTTATTTACTTGTTTGACAAACATTTATATAGCAGGTACTCTGTGCCAGGCACTGTCCTAAGTGCTTTACATTATTGATTTACTTCAACCTCCTAGCAGCTCTGGGGCAGTACTATTGTGGTCCTATTTTATACACAAGGACATTGAGGCTCGGGGCAGTGGGTAAGGAACTTGTCCAAGGTCACACTGTTAACAAGTGGCAGAGTAGCTATGTGGATTGAGGTATTCTGGCTCTGGAGTCCGTGTTCTTAATCACTACACACGATGGAAATTTCTCCTCTTTATGTCATTGTCATGAAGTGGCACCCACAGTGCCATCTGAAAAGGGAGCTTCTCCGATAGCTTGTTCTGCTTTCTTGCCAACCATGATATCAATCAGTAAATATTTAGCTGGTTCTTCAAGCTTATGGGCAGTAGTGTGGCTTGTTGCGCTATAGAGAATGTCACTTTAAATGATGCCTCTGTACTTTTGGTTTCTTGTATGCTTTGGCAGCGTAGTTTGTAAATTCCTTGCTGAAAAGTATTATTTTGAGCTTGTTCTAGAAAAACTGCTGGTTTATCAGGAAGGTTGTTGTGCTGTGTTTAAAAATAAGGGGAAGACTCGAGTTGCTTTATGACACTACAGGACAAAGTTTTTTAACAGAAAACATACTAGAGACCAGGGGTAAATGGAGAGGGGATCTTATAAAATCTATTTTTCAGATATCATATACTAGGATTCACTCATCCCAGCCTAGATAGATACATATTTTATATATTTGCATTTGAGTTCTGGTGATCATTTACATTTATGACATTATCCTGAGATGTATATTTTTAGTACTATTTTTATTACTTCTTTTGCATTTCAATGTATCACTTTGGAATTCGTGTGTGTGTGTGTGTGTGTGTGTGTGTGTGTGTGTGAATTGGGAATAAAATGATCGATAATTGAGAGGCAGCAGAGGGTCAAAGTTTATTAACTCAAGCTAGATTGTCTGGGGTCATGTTTCAAATCCAACACTTAAAAATTATGTGACCATGAGCTAGGTACTTAATGTCTCTGTGACTCAGTTCTCTCATCTATAAAATGGGGATAGTAATAATAATAACTACCATATGGGATCATTCTGAAGATTAAATGTGTTCACTTGAAACAGTATCTGGCACAGATAAGTGGTTTGTATATGTCTTCCATCTAGCAAATAAAAATGTATGGATAACAAGAATGAAAAATACAAATTTAACTGTTGTTGATAATAACATGCAAATATAATGAAGAACTGTAGCCTGTTAATTGAAAGTTAGCCATGAAAAACTGACTCCATGTAATCCTAATAGTGCATGTATAACTTAAGAATATAATGGTTACTGAGAACAGAATGGGATTTTTGTAAAAACCCTACTCAGCCATACATTACAAATGTGTTACATGTGTGTAAATAAACCTGCCTCCTCACCGTTCCCACTGAAACCACTAAAACTACCAAGGGACACATTCAGACTACCATTGCTGCATAACTAGTTACCCCAAAATTTAGTGACTGAAAACAGCCTTTTTATTTTGCTCACAATTTTGTGGTTAAGGAATTCAGGAAGGGCTCAGCTGGGTGATTCTTGTTTAGAAACTCTCCAGCCAGCAGTTGGATGGGGCTGGACCATCTGTGAAAAGCTCTACTGGGCTGCAATCCAAGATGGCTCTCTGGTTGGCAGTTGATGCTGGCTGTCAGCTGGGAGCTCAGCTGGGGTGGTTGACAAGAGTGCCTGGACATGGCCTCCCTAGCATGGCAGTCTTAGGGGAGTTTAATGTGTTACATGGTGGCTGGCTTCCCCCAGAGTGAACATCCCCAGAGGACCAGCCTTGGAAGTCACATAGCATCACTTCTATCATGTTCCATTGGGTGAAGCTGTTACAAACCTGCCCAGACTCAAAAGAGGAGACATTGACCCCCACTTCTCTACTCAAGGAATGCCAAAGAACTTGAGGGCCATGATTTTTTCTTTTTTATAAATAAATAGATTAATTAATTAATTTATCTTTGGCCGTGTTGGGTCTTCGTTGCTGCGTGTGGGCTTTCTCTAGTTGTGTCGAGCGTGGGCTACTCTTTGTTGCAGTGTGCGGGCTTCTCATTGCAGTGGCTTCTCTTGTTGCAGAGCATGGGGTCTAGACACTCAGGCTTCAGTAGTTGTGGCACACAGGCTCGGTAGTTTTGGCTCGTGGGCTCTAGAGCACAGGCTCAGTAGTTGCGGCACATGGGCTTAGTTGCTCTGCGGCATGTGAGATCTTCCCGGACCAGGCCTTGAACCCATGTCCCCTGCACTGGCAGGCAGATTCTTAACCACTTTGCCACCAGGGAAGTTCCAGGCCATGATTTTAAACTGCTAAAGACCACCTAACAGAATTCTAGTAGCTATCAAAGATCTGCAGAACCATTCGTCTGCAGTGTGTATATCTAGATTATTCAATACCAGTTTATTTTTTCTTAAGGGTCTAATGTTTTAACCTTTGAGCCATTCACAGAGATTTATTCTGGAACTTTCATAACAGAAATATCCCAGGACCAGGACAAAGAGAACTTGGAAATCAGCTAAAACTTTGAAAGAGTGAGGAGAATCCTGTGAAGTTCCTTGAAAGTCATTCATAGCAGTGCTCATCTCTCTCAGAGCTTGCAGATCTCACTATTCTGCAACCAACAGGCATTTAAATTGCTCTCTTTATGGGCCAAGTCACACTGACTCAGCAGTGTCTAAAAATCACTTTTCCTGAGGCTTGGGAAGTGAATCCCTATTTCCTGGCCCTGCTGCTTCTCCAAGCAAATTTTGGACATGACTCTGGAAAAAAAAAAATCCCTTCTTCACACTACGCTCCATTTGTCCCCCTTCACGCACTGCCCACTCCTCCATGGGCATCTCCTATGTGAAGAGTTTCCCTGGCTCTGAGTCTTAAAAAAGCCTCTTGACTAGGCCCTTCTCTTCAGGAGCAGGAAGGGACCTGATCCAGAGAGTCCCAAATATGAGGGCAGCACCCACGTAAAACAGACCCAAAAGTAACTGCTCTAGGAGAAATTATTCTTAGGTGAATCCTTATGGAAATAGGCCAAAAGCCACAGCTGGATGAATTCTGTTTTCAGGTTTAGAAATAGTTTGCTTTCTAAAAGTTGACGTTGTCCACGGGACAAATATATTTAGTATCTCCCATTGCTACTCACTGGGGGCAACTTTGATACATTTACTTTAGGCCAAATAACAAAAGGCCACAGTCCCTCTGATGAGGCAAATACACTGGATTCAGTGTGGAGGTTCCCTGAGTCTCACAAGGTGAGGTTTGAAGAATCACTGATAGGTTTGCCTCATTTTCTTTTAAAAGACCATTTCCCACAGTTAAGAGCTTCCTGCTAGCACCCTGGTCTTTCCTCTCCTTTCCAGCCTTTTTTCAGTTTAAGATGGCTTTCCTAGACTGAGTTGTTTTCATGTGCTTCCTGAGCGTTAGCCTGATGGGTTACCCTTCTGTCAGCTGTGCCTACATGAGCCAGGCAAACCAAGAGAGAAGACCTGGGTCCTGGCCTCCTGCCCTCCCCCTGCTTAAGGAGTTAGGGTCCATCCCCAGCTCATTCTTCAGGTACCCAGCCTACTGCAACTTTCATTCTGCAGGATTTCCTTCCAACCCTTTCCCTTTGAGCCAAGTTTTGGAAGTGCTCAAACTCCACAGGCCACAGCTCCGGACATGAATTTGAGTCTTACTGGTTTTATGATCTTCTGGCCAATCACAGAGCCTCTTTCATTAAAAACAAACGAGATAAGAGGCTAAGGTTTTCTTGCACATCAACAAGCTCTTCAAAGCAACATTTCAAGAAGTGCTAATGACTCAGACCAAATGGAGTCCATTTCCCTGCAAAAGACAGGAATATCTAAAGAAGCAGGATGTGAAGCTTGGGACGATCAGTGTTTTTTGGATTTTCCAAACTCCAGCCTCTTTCCAAATACCATCGAGCTGCATCCTGCCTTCTCTCCTCACCTGTCTACTTGAATTGACACTGCCCTTCAGCCTTTCAAAGGAAACTGACTTAACCCATAAGGAGAAAAACCTCAGACTTCAAACCTTGGGTAGGATTCTCAGATTCCTTTCATTACCAAAATGCTTTTAGTTCAAAGTAAATGTTTTATTTTTTAAATTGTGGTAAAAAATACATAACATAGTATTCTACCATTTTAACCATTTTTAACTGTACAATTCAGAGGCATTAGGTACATTCACAGTGTTGTGCGTCCATCACTACCATGCATCTCGAGAACATTTTTCATCTTCCCAAACTGGAACTCTATACCCCTTAAACAATAACTCCCCGTATTCCTCTCCCCCTGGACCCTGGCAAAGACTGTTCCACTTTCTATCTCTATGAATTTGACTGTTCTTGGTACCCACATGAATAGAATCATACAGTATTTGTCCTTTTATGACTGGCTTATTGCACTTAGCTTAGTGTCTTCAAGTTTCATTCATGTTGTATCATGTCAGAATTTCCTTCCTTTTTAAGACTAATAATATTCACTATATGTACATACTATGTTCTCTTTATCCATTCATCCACCAGTGGACATTTGGGTTGCTTCCACCTTTTGGCTATTGTGAACAATGCTGATATGAACATGGGTGTACAAACATCTCTTCAAGATCCTGCTTTGAATTCTTTGGGGCATATTCCTAGAGTTGGAATTGCTGGATGATACGGCAGTTCTAGTTTGAAGTTTTTGAGAAACTGTCATACTCTTTTCTATAGTGGCCATACCATTTTACACTCCTACCAACAATACACAAGCTTTCCGATTTTTCACATCCTCATCAACAGTTGTTATATTCTGTTTTTTGTTTGTTTGTTTGTTTAATAATGGCCATCTTAGTGGTGTGAAGTAGTACCTCATGGTTCTGATTTGCATTTATTTCCCTAATGATTAGTGATGTTGAGTATCTTCTTATGTGCTTATTGGCCATTTGTTATATCTTTGAAGAAATGTCTGTTCAAGTCTTTGCCCATTTTAAAATCAGGTTAGTTTTTGTTGTTGTTACTGAGTTGTAAGGTTTAATATATTCTGGATATTAACCCTTTAGCCAGGGATTATATGATTTGCAAATATTTTTTCCCATTCCTTGAGTTGCCTTTTCACTCTGTTGATAGTGTGTTTTGATGCACAAAATTTTTAAATTTTCATTGAAGTCCAATTTATCTATTTTTTCCCTTTGTTGCCTGTGCCTTTGGTGTCATATCCAAGAAATGATTGCCAAGTCTAATGTCATGAAGCTTTCCCTGTATTTTCTCCTAAGAGTTTATAGTTTTAGCTCTTACATTTTTGGTCTTTGATCCATTTTGAGTTAATTTTGATATAGGGTATAAGGTGAGGGTCCAACTTCACACTTTCACGTGGGGATATTCAGTCTTCTCAACACCATCTGTTGAAAAGACAGTCCTTTCCCCACTGTATGGTCTTGGTACCCTTGCTGAAAATTATTTAACCATCTACGGGAGGGTTTATTTCTGGATTCTCAAAGTAATTCTTGACTCATTGGATTCTGTTAACGATCACAGAATTGCTTCCAGGTCCTTCAGACCAGATGCTAGACACTGAGGCCCCCAGGATGTCCTAGAAAGTTGATTCACCTCATAATTAGTTCATTCATCCATAAGCCACTTTGGGGGGGGCATATCAGTTCTTTGTGTGTAAAAGATTTATAGTGCATTTTCCAAGTGAATGAGTTTAACACAGCCCTGAAAATGCTAGTAGGCTGAGGTAGTAGGGAGTGCAATGAACAAGTCATTATATATGTGATGAGTGTAGAAAGTGGGAAACATGGGGTGCCTTTGTATTGTGTAGCAGCTTGGAGTTCGGGAAAGCTTCCTTGACCAAGTGAAGTTCAGTCTTAAAAGTGAGGACAGTGGGAGATTGGGATTGACATATATATATATATATACTAATATGTATAAAATAGATAACTAATACGAACCTGTTGTATAAAAATAAATAAATAAATAAAAAATTTTTAAAAGTAGAAAGATGTCTCAGGCAAGGGAACAGTACATTATCGAGTCTTTTCTGGTCTTCTGAATATGCTTTGACAAGACCAAGAGCCACAGAGAATTAAAAAGATGTTTCCTTATGTGTCTCCTTCCCTAGACTTGAAGTTCCTTGAGGGAGGACTGTGTGATATTCACCTTTGTATCTTCAGTATGTATTGTTGAAGCACCTGCCCACAGTGGGAGTTCAGTACGTGCTTATTTCATCAGACCCATGAACACTGAGCATGTATCTGTGGTTTCTGACAGCTTCTAAGGCAGATATCACCATCAAATGAAACATTTTCCTGTGTGGAGCCTCTGATTTTGTCCTCATAGCTACCTTGTGAGATAGGCGTTGTTATCTGGTTTAGAGAAGAAAACCAAAGGCTCATAGAAAGTAATTTGTCCAAGGTCACATAGCTAGTGAGTAAAGAAATCAAGATGTGGACCCAGATATGCCTTGTAATTACTTCATGCTGCTTCATTTTGCCCCAGTAATTAAGAATTGTGGGTAGGGAAACCAGCTTTCATTGAGGGCCTAGATATCATGCGAGGAGCTTGACTGTCTTCTGATAATAGCTGACTTTCACTGAGCACTTACTATATACCAGCCTATTACTAAACACATTGCCTGTCTTTTCTTACTGAATTCTCACAGCAACCCTATAAGGTAGACACTATAATTTATCACCATTTTACAGATGAGAAAAATCTAGGGACAAAGAGCCAGAATCTGACCTGGGCACACCGACTGGGAGACTGAGCATCACCCTTGAATCCTCTCCGTGTCACTGGGAAGCAGTTACTATTATCTTTCTTATCAAGAGGAGGGAACTCAGTCAGAGGGATTGATATTTATTGTCTTTGCTCTTGGTTTTAAATCATTTTTACTATTTGGAATGATCTCTTCTTTCTCCCTTGTCCATCCCTCATCTGCCTCCAAATAATCAGAAAACACACTTACGATGGGGTCGAATCGCTAAGAAATTCTTTCTCTCAGCAGAGGCTGTCGCTTAAACCGCCAATCCTTCTCCAAGGTCTTAGTTGTTTGATGTTCTTTCTGCCTTTGGAGGGTTGATTAAGAGCCCAGCAAAAAGAGGAGCTTTAGAGCTTCTAAGTTCTGAAAGGGTCCAGTGACCCCAGGCACCCCAGCAGCTGGGTCAGACATGGTGACCATGATTTATAGACCAATAAACAAAGCCTTTCCAAACCATGTTTCTCCTCCTTTAAGGGAGCAAGCAATGAACGTTTTGAGTATAAAGCCTAGTTTTCGTAAAATATTTTTGTTTGTTATTGAGAAAAGCCTTAGTATTGGGGGTCGGGGTAGGGGATTAGTGGGAGTGAGAGTGAGGGATACGTGAAGAAATTAGACAAAACAGAGACTCCAAATCCTCACAGGCACAAACACCACACATTCTGACTTAGGTGGTTATATCCAAACGCTCTTCATTTTGTTCCCCTACAAACCATGTTTGCAGACAGTGACTGTTGGCTCATGTGTTCCCCTGAGTAGAAAATTACACATGTGGGAAATGAGCTTCTCCTCCCCTCTGCCTTCCTGCCTGCCTCCCACTCAATGGTATCCCCTTCCCACCCTCCCCCCCCCAACCAAGAAAAGAAAAAAACACAACCCACCACACTTTTTTGAGCTACATGATGCAATGTCACTTTTTTTTTTTTCTGAACAGTGAAGCAGCAGTTGTTTCTCTCTCAACTGATTTTTATTCCAAGACCTCACAAGGCGTGAGGAGAATAACTTCCTGAGTGAAGAAAGCATTCGAGTGCCTGCATCTAAAGATACACAAATCCGAGAACTTAATGGGAGAAGGGTGGAGACTAGAGGGAATGAAAACAGAAGTAAGTCATTCCTGCTGCAGGGAAATTAGAAACCAAGACCTTTGTTTTGTTTTGCTTTCTTTTCTTTCTTCCTTTCTTTCTCTTTCTTTCTTTCACTGTCCCCTCCATCTATAAATAACCCTATGGACTTAAGTTCAGCTTTCTTCAGCTGGAAAAAAAAAAAATTCTAAGGCATGCTTTTCTTTTCTCTTTCTTTTAAAGATCTAGGTCACTGATTGTGGAAGTTGGGATATGGAAGATTCTTAGGAGATATTGTTCCAATAAATTCTAGTCTGACTTATTGGGTTGTTAAATTATAAATTCTATTAAGGCATATTTTCTTCCACTTTCAACTCCAGAAAGTTTTCCAAGTATAAAATCCTCAGATTACACACAAGTGAGCACTAAAGCGGAGACTGCGGGAGGAGGGTAGATAAGGGTTAGGCGTCACGTCGAGAAAATTCCTATAGCCATGAACTTTGGGGGCGCACAATTAGCAGGCTTCCCGGGAAGGTTATACATCATGTCCAGGACTTTACATTAAAATGACTTTTTACTTGAGTCATTTGTTAGTCCATTACCAGTTCTCATATCAGATTGCATTTCATCTTGTATTAAATCAAGGTAATCTGGCATGTAAAAATAGCCTCCTTCATGTCACTTCCAACGCTGGACAAGACTTGGAGATTCCGTGGCATTTTGCCTCACCCTTCTCCATGAGACATGCAGAAAGAAGCACAGCCTTTTGCCGAAAGCATTCATTGTTGATTGAATCCCAGATTCTCCCACAAAGACGTGCAACGTGCAAATGAAGGCTGAACGGTGTGTGCTAAATGCTGATTTTTCTCTTTAGGGTTCAACTCACTCTCCTCCACCTACAGTCCTAAAAGGACCTGAAACTGAGTGACTCCTGTTGCTAATCCTGCAATCATTACAGACCCAAAAGACAGAGGAGAGACCCAGAACAAATTACAAAGGAGCAGAGGAAACCTGCATGAAAAAGCCACGTCCTTATATTTTGAGGCCAACTGGATCTTCCTTGTATGATGACTAGCTCCATTTCCAAGCAAGCGTGTCCTTTTATGGGGACGCAGGGGAGGGCTGGTTAATTACCAAGACATCACTGGTAGGAAAACCGAGCGTCCACATAATTCACTCTATTTATTGCATGAAGGTACTGTTAGGTTTTTGTGCCACCCGGGACAGGAATGGCTACAGTGTTGGAGTGAAATCCTGCCCTCCGCAGGCCAGGACCACATGTGTCCCATCAATTACATTCCTAATGCTCTTTCCCGGTACCCCTGTGTTTCCAAACGCTTAATGCACCTATGAGTAAATGATTTCTTTCCACTACTTCTTAAAGTGCCAGAGGCAAGAGAAATTTAAACAGACCTAAGATCAACATTGTGCGTTTACTTGGCCTCCCCATCTAGCAACACTGCCATAAATTTCCTCGGCTTCTTAGTTGGGAATTTAAAGGGCCTAGAGTCTTGGCAAGGTTTACATGACAATGTTTCTTCTGTATGGATTATAAACTTGCAAAATCCAAAGCAATGGTAGGGTATCATATTTGGTCAGTGGGTCAACCTGAGAAGCCAACAGAAAAACTCAATACCATGTCCAGCCAAACCCTTTCTTCTGGATTTGGCCTGGTGGGTAGAAACAGCTTGGTTGGCTCCATCACTGACAGGGTCAGAAGCTGGGTCTTGGGGGCCTTTTCTATTGTTGTTTGAGGCTTTGCTATTCTAGAGGCCTGTCTTCTGTGGCCCTTGCAGAGCCAGGGGCCCTAAGCAATGCTCTAGCTGGCAGAGCCCCAGAAGAATGTTCCAGAGGGAAGTTATAAGCTCCAGCTTCATGAAGCTCTGTCAGACAGCCATTCCTCAGAGCACAGGAATGCACAGAGAGTGGGAATCAGTGCTGGTCTGTGCTGAGGGTTACCCTGGGAGGCCTGGGGTTCATCAGCCAGTTAAGTGTGCTTGATTCTATCAAAGGAGGCTTTGTGATAAGGAGATGCCCCTCCTTCTCCGCCCGACTACATTTTCCTCTTCAGAAAATGGGTCTTCAGAATGACCTGCTGTGGAGTTACATATGCCTCTTTGCCCAGGTGCGTGGTGGTTGGCATGCAACCTTCTCACACAGGGCTGGTGAGTGATCTTGTAAATGACTTGGGTCCAAGGGGACTGCGCATGTCCGTCACTAAAACTGAAGAGCATTTCCTTGATGAGAACTGGTCTCCTGCAGAGGAAGCTCTTCCCTCAAAACAAGCATGAAGTTTTTGCCTCCTATGGGGTCACTCAGTAGAACAATAAGTCTCTTTGCATTGAACATGAGTCCTCATATGCAAAGAGCTATGTGTTAGGAGCTGAAGGCCAAAAGTGGTGTAAAAATTGGCCAGCAATTGATGAGCTCCAGTAACCACGTGTCAGAGTGATGTATGCATGCATGGAAAACCTTTATCTTTTCCTGCTGCCAGGGAAAGTACAAAACTGTGGGACTTTACCCTGACTTTGGAAGGACATTTTGGTTTCACTCTTAGTTAGAAAAACTGTGAAGATTGTTCTCATACCTGGAAATGGGCTGACAAAGAAGTTTGCAACCAGCAAGACTGACCCGTGAGAAGAGGAGGGAAGGCTAAGAAATTCTTGGGTTGGAGAGCAGTAGGAGGCTAACTTTGCATTTTACCAAGACTTACTAGAAGGAAACTAAAATATGAAGTTATGGAAATGATGCAGAAAACCAGTTGGAAGTCACTGGTATATAGTATTTAGACAGAATGAGGCATATCAGGGGAAAAATGACAGACATTGAAATAAGGCATGGTCACACAGGTGTTTCTGGTTTGTTCTCTCATAATTCAAGGCCCACACAGTATTCAATTAAAATTAAGTCAAAAGGTTTCCAGTGAAAATTGATTCAAGGATATACTCTATGCATCATCAACCTATGAAAGTCATCACCTGGGGGTATCATTTCCGTCCAAGTGAAGTAGAAAAAATTACTAGTTGGAGGCGCAGTTTAGATCAGTAATTTTTAAGCTTTTTTTTTTTTTTTAACAGTGGAACTTAAAAAAAATGAAATCTTAAACAAAATCCCAATATATAAAACAGTGGAGATGTTTTGGGTGGAGGAGGACCCACTGGCCTCTTCTTTGTCCCTTGAAACACTCATGGCTCCATAGAAAAGAGTGTGAAATTTTGTGTTTTAGGTAATTATTTTTAAAACCTAACCAGTGGGCAAGCATTGACCCAGATATCCTCAACAAACCTGTTCCCCAGAGGCAATGGCTGGCAAAGCTTATGGCCCCAGTATTTCTGGAGCTGAAGCTTCTAGGCTTAGTTTTGCCATGAATGATGCTGTTAGGGACAGAATTAATGCTGCTTGTTGCCATTGTTTTCCACTTGCCTCCCTTGGATATGAAAAACGTAGGGTATCCATCCTCTTGACTCTTTCCTGGGCTGGCAATACCTGTTACAGTCACTATCTACTTCTGGAATTTGCTGGTGTTTAGAAGTAACCAGTCTGAAAGGCATCAGAAAAACAGATTTTATCACAACTTTGCCTATTGAAAAGGTCAGTAATAATTTCCTATCATTGTACTTGCAGAAATATTCTCACCAAAAATTTATGTAGATCTCCAGAGACTGTTAACAAAAGCAAAAGAGGACATTGAAGATTGTTTTCTGACTTCCTGCCTGTACTCTCCCTTCCCGAGGATTGCATGTCCATCTTCTTAATTTGGGATGTGATTAAAATGGATTGGTTTTCAAATCAAATATCTCTGCCCTACCTCAAGCCTCGGTTGTGCATGTGATGCCTTACTCACCCCACCTTCTGTTCCACTTGTGAAGCCAGTGCTTCTGGAAGCCAAATTCCTGAGGATTTTGAAAATACATTGTCAGCCCTGGAATTGGGTTAGCTGGGAGTGAAATAAACAGGTTAGCAGAGGAGGTGCAAATCTTATCTACAGGTCTGTAAATCTAGTAAGGATATTCACTTCCAAATAAATTTGGGATCAGTTTGTTTCTCCAAAGGTAGGTAAATGTGGATAAGATGACTCTGCCTTAGAGAGCTGCATGATTCTTTTGTGTTTAAAATTTTGTCAACTTAGCAAGAATTGACTACTAAGCTATGTAAAGAAGTTCCATTTTATACGGAGATTTGACTCCAAAGTCGGTATTATTTAAGGCAAGAAATGTGCGTAGTCCAGTCATCCTTGAAAACCCCTTATAATGCATGTAAAGTACAGAAAAGTATATGTATAAAAGTTTCATTATATAGTAAAGCAATATATAATAAATATTACTTGTGCAAGAAATAATTTTATAATATTTTTAATTGCACAAAAAGACAGACCCGCCTGAGTATGTGTGGGCGCGCTGTTGTAAGTTAACCTGGTGTGTGTATGGCCTTTCGCAGGCATCCGTGTGTGTGGGCCACATAGGCACTGGGGCCATCGCTGAATAATTCCTCTGAATTCACGGACCACCACTCCCTGACTTTGTTTATCCATCACCCAGTCCTGTTTTTTATGGTCCCATTTCCTTGCAGTATCTCGTAGCTTCTTGGCATGTGATTTACTTTCCTTGAGATGAAGCATGAGAGGATTGACGTTTCTTATTTAGATTAGTTGTTCACTTTATAATACATTCTTCTGATATGAAGAACTAGTCTGATAGGGGGAGTCAGAAATCAGCCTTGTAAAAGAAAGAGGAATACATGTTTGGACCAAATCAATTTCAAGGGCTTTCCCCCTGCATGTTGGATGAAGGTCAGGTAGGGAGATGTAATGCTTTCCACACTTACCTGATTTAGATGTGATTAAAATCATAGTGTTGAAAAATAGTCAGACTACCAACCATTCTCCTAATATACCAGTTAAGAAGAATTATTTAAAATCTCAAGTAAGCTTTTGCTTCTTAGATCTTGAGGGCAGACCATTTGAATGACCTATATACACACAGCCGAATGCTCTTGTTGCCTCTTGGAACTGATCTCCCCGTGTTTCTGTTCCTCAGAAAGAAATCGTTGAGATACCTTACATTTATGCAGTGTTTTGTAGCCTAAGAGGCACATTCACATACTTTCTTATCTGACCTTCACCATGACCCTGTGCAAGTCATTGTGAGATACAGCAGTGTTATCCCTACTTTACAGATGAGAAAACAGAGTCTGGGAAAGACCAGATGACTCACTGAAGCTTACACGGCTAGTGAGTGGCAGGGCTGAGACTGGAACTCCAGTCTTCTGGTGACTTTCCTCTCACCAGGGAATCTTTCATTTATGATTTACTAAGTCAAAGTTTACTTGGCCTCTCTGTTTTCTGCGCAGTACGTTGTTGCTGTTTGTGTAGGCGATAAGGAGGATATTTGTTTCACACCACACTTGTGGAAGATAGAGTTCTCAGGCCACAAACTTATAAGAATTGTGTCTCCTTTCCTTACATTTCATTTCTGCCTTCATCTGACAGCCAGAACACAGTCTAGTCAATTCTAACATTTGGTCCGTAATTTTAAGGGCAGATTCAGTCACTTAAGGGTTTCCTTTTTCTTTCCTTCTCCCGTGAGGGATTATGGGTTCAGAAGGTCTTCCTTAGCAACGAATCATCTCAGTTGACTTGAGAGAGTCTTCCTTAGCGATAGGGTGTCTGAGGTGAGTTTAGGGGGGTGCGTGAGATTGTGAGGGTGAAAAGTGCTCGGGCTTCTTCATATCTATACAGAAGATCTGGCTTCTGCTAAGCGATGCCATGTATTTTGGGTCTTAGCTGGTCTTCACCTCTCCATGCTGGCATCTGCTACAGTGAATGATGCTTCATCAGAGCCCTGGCTGGAAGCCCCAGGCCGTATCTCCTTTTGCAGGGGCTGCATGCCATTAGCTTGCTTTCCAGGGGCACGATGACAAAATAATTCTAAGGGGCTTGGCCACCTCTCAGTACCCACAATGGAAAACGCAACCTGGGCAAAGTGTCCACCCCATCGTATAGCCAACCACAAATCCTCTCAGCTCTGTTTTGCTCACCAGCTCTCAGGATCGCTATTTTGGGTGAGGGTGAGGGGTAGAACCCCACAGAGATTAATTAGGTCTCATCGCTTCCTCTGTCAGACTCAAGGATAAGCAGCTTTTGAATTTAAAAACTCATGGTTTGCCCCTTTGTTCACCTATCACCTCTGAAATTGCCCTCCAGTGGAGGCCATATGGCTAATGGCCCTAATGGGAGACGCTCACGGGGTCACAGTGCTAAAAAAATGCAAACAAAAAAAGCCTCACATGGTTAATATATCAAATTATTATCCCACCACACTAAAAAGTATATAGGGATTTGATACATGGCTATTAAATAGAAAACATACATGAACACATAACTTCAGTTCTCCTCTCCAAAAGTCAAAGACAAATGGTCCATCAAAAGGTCTCTAAAGTTACAGCTGAAACAGTCTTGCAAATCATATGTGCCCAAGGAACCATTAAAACATGCATCATTTTAAAGGGCAATGTAAAAGCGGAACCCTCAGAAGTGAATTTCACATTTGGTGAAACCTCAGTATTGTAAGTCGAAAAGTGGGTAACTGCAAATGTTCAAGCTTCACTGGTAATCGTTTTCTGCAGTAGCAGTGTTTAACAATTGTTAGGAGCTTGTCAAACATTACAGTGGATTTTTAACATTCTCTTGCCCCACACTTAGAGGTAAAATTTATAATATAATATACATATCATTAAATAAAAACGCAGAATGTCATCTTTGAGGCGTACTGATTGATGCAAAATTGAATCAAATAAATGTAGTTTATGGCTATCTTCCAGCAAGTGCTTTCCATGCTAAGGAGTTCCATATAATAGATTTCCATTTTAAAAATCACATCAATTTTTACTTAAAACATTTCTGAAAACAAGTACAGCCGCTTCCAATCAGCTGCCTGGTGATAATTTAAGATTCTCTTTCCATTATGTTGTAAAAGTTTGACCAACACACAGCAGAATCTCACTCCTTTGGTGTCTTGATCTGCAAATCACTGTTTCCAGGGCTGCCAAGGATTGTGCCGTCAGTTGCTGTGGGACAAAAACAAACAAACAAACAAACAAAAAACACCCAGAACTTTTCCTGGAGTTGGGAGCCACATCATTTGGAAAAGAGAGATAGGTCTTGGGCCAAGCTCCCTTCCATGACTGCATGTTTGGAACAGAAAGCTTCTCTGTGCTGGAGAATTGATTGATTGCTTGATATTTATTGAGGGCCCGTGGTGGGTTTAGTTCTCAATATATATGAACACGTCAATAGTTTTCTTTCTCAACCAGAAACATGATGCCTCAAGACGCTGCATCCAGTACTTTCCAAAACAACGCTACCTGGAGTCATTCCTATATCCTTTCAGGATGGATATAAACAAAAAAGTAAGTAAACATAGTTTTATCAGAAGTTTCTTGTCCTTCTTATACAGACCCCCAGTACTACCCAGTAATGAGTCCAAACTCCGAGTAGAATTAGAATGGCCTTTCATCATCAGTAAAGTCTGTGGGAGCCAGTCCCTCTTGGATCTCCATGGTAACCAATGGTGTATTTCAGAGCAAAGATCATCTGGAATTAAGAGGAATCCTACCGTTTCTATCACTGGCAGGAATAAAAGCCCCAGGCTTGGCAAACCAAGTGGATGGTCTATGCTTCCAAAATGACTGCCCAGGAGGATCGCTCTCCTCTGGCCTAGACGATTTCATTAATTGGTGTCTAACTCATAAGTCTGAGTTATTTATTGTAAAACCCAATAGGGACCATGTGACTTTGAAGATCTGATCAGACCCAGGCTGTGTGGGCCAGACACTGAGCAGATCAAGTCTCCCAGCATTAATCTGTCACAGTCCATTTTTCACTTGCTAAATCAGCTTTATGCAAATAGTCATTCCCCTAGCAGAGCTCACCTATTCAGAAACTCTTCTTCCTCATCTCCAGCATCTGTGGATGTTTTGGAGCTATGGGCACATAACCTTAAGTCTTTAGACGTACACTTCGAATTTAGAATGGGAAGAAATATTAGCCACCATCTTATTTAAGCCCCAATTTAACATATGGTGAAGTTGAGGTGAAATGACTTGTCCAAGATCACAGAGCCAAAGTGACACCAACAGGAAAAAATTGTTATTACATAGGTTCTGCATCAGCAGTGCTAGAAAGAATCCAGTGTTTTATCTAGCCTTTGGAAGACATCCTTCTATTCCCAGAAGCTTGCCACACCCCTCCCAACCCACATTATTTAATAGGTTATGAAAGCAAAACATAATGTAAACAAACAAACCAGCAAGCAAAAAGTAATATATATTTTGGAAAATTCCCTCTCCTCTACTCAGAAATAACTATGGTTAGCATTTTGATGCATATACGTCCACTCTCTGTTTTTAACCTGGGCATAGAAGGCATATGACTTTTTACAAAACTTTGATCCCATTAAAATTGGTGAAAGTGATAGAATTAGTCTATTCTTTTGAGACTTCTTTACTTCATTCAACAAACAGATTAAGACTTTGCTCTGGTTGTTTAGGGAACCACAGGGCTGTTTAGGCACAGCCCTGCCTCTTGCGTGCATTAACATAGAGATCTTATTTGGGTCCTAATTCTTGCATGGGAAACTCAGGTCTCTAGATTTAGGAATAGTATCTTTCTGTCACAAATCTTGTTTTGTGGATATTTACTCCCTTGCTGCAAAGACTTCTGACACCAACTCCCCAGAGTTAGATTTCGCAGGTTGAGGGCACGGTTAGTCCTCCACAAGACTACCTTCACTTCAAACACCAGCCACAAACGCAGGGCCCCCGGGCCACCTGCACTTCTGACCAACTGGTTACAAACTTGAGGGTTCCCGCTACCCCCTCAGGTTTGATAATTTGCTAGGATGACTCACAGAACTGAGAAAGCTGCTTTACTTATGATTACAGTTTCATAGGGTGAAAGGATACAAATCAGAATCAGAAAGAAAAGACACACAGGAGGAGGTCTGGAAGGTTCCCAAACACAAAGCTTCTGAGCTCTCAGTGAGCATCACCCTCCTGGCACATCGATGTAGGGCAACCAGGGAAGTTCACCCCTGCTTCAGTGTTCAGAGTTTTTATGGGGTTTGGTTATGCAGGTATGAATGAGTGAATCATTGTCCCACACAGCTCAATTTCCAGTCCCCGTCCTCACAGATGGTGCTGACATCACGTGGCTCAAAGCCCCAACCCTTGAATCACATGGTTGGTCTTTCTGACATCACCAGCCCCATCCTGAGTCATCCCATTGGCATAAACAGGGTTGTGATGGGGAAGGGAAGCACCATGAATAACAAAGGTACCACTGTCACTCCAGAAAGTCTAAGGGATTAGAGGCTTCCTCCCAGGAACCAGGAACAAAAGTTAGCCAAATTCCTTATTATATTGGACCTGCATGAGTACCATTTTTTTCCTATCACCATGCCTATACCTCCAAAGTAAACTTTTAACACTGGGTAAAGAAATGCGTTTAACTGACACCAAGTCTTTGGATTTCATGAGAAGCCGGAGATCTCGTACTTTGTGTCCATCAGCCTTATTCCCCATACCTGGGCAGGGGGAGGGGGAGGGGGAGGGGGAGTGTTCCCATCCACGGTTCTCGTCCAAGACCACCTCCAGTGTATGACTGTGGCTAGTGGTTGGGTAGCTGAGTCCCCAGTTTTCTAGATTGCCTGGAATGCTTTAAGACTCAGTGTTGGTCTCATCTTATATCTGTACTTCTCTCCCTCACTGGTGACCTTGATCACTTAATTTTCTAAACTGGGTACTAGGCAAGCCCTCACGTTGAATGTATGGTAGGGGGAAACTCTCTTGTAGTTTCATTCCTGAGCTGCTGCTATTTTTTTTCCTTTGCAGTTCAGGCAATTTGTCTCTCCCACCTTCCAAAACACTAAGAAGGAAAAAACATATGTTTTACAAAAGAGAGGTACAGAGTAGATGCTGGACTGGAGTGGGGTGTTCAGAGCACCAAGAAACACAAACTCCTAACTGTGGAATCAGAGTCACCAGTAGGTCCTGGAGTTGTCCATTCTTTTTGTCTAGCACTCCCTCTAGTGACACCAGAATTCTCTGAGGTTACAAGTGGACATAGAAAATGACAAGCATCTTTAAAGAGGCATAAGGTGCTACAAGTTTACAGAGAGGAGTGATTGCTTCCATTGGGAACTAACATTTGACCTGGGACTTGAAGGATGGCTACGGTTTGGAAATGTTGAAAGTGCAAGGAGAAAGGATCACATTAGCTAAGACCTGGAAGGAAAGAGAATCAGGCAAACAAAGAGTTACCCAATGTGACTGAAATTTTGAGTTCCTAGAGAAGAATTATGGAAGGTAAGTCCAAAAACTTTCCAAATGTCAAGGTCCGTGGAAGGCTAGGCCAAGGACAATGGGGAGTCCATAATCTGTGTTCTATTCTGAGAAGTGTTTTCACTTCTGAGGATCATGGGCAAGACCCTGTTTATTCCCCATCCATTGAGCAGGAACAAATGCAAACTGTCCTGGGCAAATGGGTGTTTATCCAGTTATCTCAAGACTCTTTCAGATAGAAACTACCATTTGATCATGGGCTGCTTTTGAATCCATGCTTTGAGTCTGGGCCTAGGCCTCCTTCATCTGTGTATGGGAAAAAGTTGTATAAAGAAAGGGCACTGATAACATTCAGCCATGCCCAAAGGCTGACTTGAACATGAAAAACAAGGTTTCACAGACTTAACTCAAAATACCTCTCATGTCTGTGCAAAGAAAAAGTGGCCAACTTAATTCTGTTTTGATTTTCTCTGATGTGTGACTTGATCTGTGGGCTGGATTTGCAGAGCCATGGTCGTGCCAAACTCCATTTGTGTTTAAGGCATACTCCTGACCAAATATGGATCGCTCATGTTTTGTGTGGACCATGTGTCTCGGTCCAACTACCCAATCCAGGACAGAGCCCTGGCCAGGGCTTGAACAGACACAACATAGACCAGCATTATGCGATGCATAAACAATTTTGCCTGAAATAACAGCATGTGAATAGCTCAGCTGGTAGATTTGTCAGCAGGAAGTATGATGTAGCCTGTGAATGGCTGCTGCTAAAATCACATTCTGATTGTTCCCTGCCAGCTTTAATCTCAGCCTCCAAAGCAAGGACAAGGAGGTTCTTAACTCCTTTTTGGAGCTTCTAAATTCCAGTGTCTTCTAGAGAGAGAGACTGGTAAAGAATAGTGTGATAGAAAGGAGAAGAGACTAAAAAAGAAGGTATAGAAAGAAGTAAGGAAGGAGGGAAGGAAGGGGGGAAGAGAGGGAGGGAGAGAAGGGGGAAGGAAGAAAAGAGAAAAAGAGACTCAGAAAGAAGGAAATAGTATGGTAGCGGGGGTGGGGGTGGGCAGGAGGAGACTGGAGCAGGACAAGAAAGGGCACAGGTAGGAGCAGGATGGAGGAAAACCCCTACAGACAAGGGCTGACACTTAGGAGAGTCAAACAAGGCCTGGTGTATGTGGAATCCATCCCCTAGTGTCTGTTTCAGGGGAACTTTGGAGAGCTCACACATTCCATGGCATTGAGAAAGCCTGGCTAGCTGGATTGTCTTCTGACCCACTCCCTAGTATGGTTGTGCTTAAATTATTCCAATCCAACGGAACATCTGCCAATGTTGATTTAAGAGGATCAACACCCAACACCATGCTAAGTCTGGGTGTTTGTACTGGGTTTAAATGCAGGGCTTCTTGAACAGTAATCTGCATATCTGCTTCACGACGCTGCTGGCCTGGGTATAGCTCAGCTCCACAACCTCCAAGGAAATTAGTCAGGGATAATCGATATCTATGTAGTGTCAGGGTGAGTGTGTGTGTGTGTGTGTGTGTGTGTATTTGGATTATTTCTTTTTTCCCTAAGCCATCCCCCGCCCCGCAAACTGTCTCATATGTAATAGCTGCCTGATAAATAATTGTTGTATGAGTGAAGCTTTTGTCTCAGGGAGAATTTTGTATGTGCCCACTAAGGTCCACATTCATGTATTCGTTTTAACAAACATTATTGGGCACTTACTTTGTGCCAGGCAGTGTTCAAGAGAAAAACATCTCTGCTTTCACAGAATTCCACTCTAGCTAGCTTGGACCCAAGGTATCTACTTGGTGACTTCTTTCTGCTGCCACTTTTACTACCTAGGGAACCTCCCCAAATAATTCTATTTTGTGTTTAAAATATCTTAAAATTATTCCAAGTTCCACCATGCCATGGATCATTGTGAGGATTAAGTGTGGTAGGGTGAGTAAAGCGCCTTACACAAAGTTTGTGCTTAGTAAATATTAGTTCTCTTCCCCTTTCAGGGGAAAAAGTCATTATAGTATATTAACTACCAGTTCAGATCACTCAGTGATTAGGGCTGATGATGGGCTCCACTTACTAACTGTGAAATCTTAACCTGTCTAAAACTTGCTTTTCGCATCTCTAAAATGGGCAGGAGGAAAAGATTAAAGGAAGTAAGCACGTAAAGTCCTTAGTACAATGACTCATCATAGTATGAATCCTAAGATACTGTTCCTCCCACGGGGCTGATTCCATCCCAGTATGGGATAGGCCCAGATGGGATAGTCATCTGGATGATTGAAGAAAAATGTGGACAGGCTAGAACACTGGTTTGAAATTATCAAGAAGAAATTAAACAGGATGGATTCTAAAATCTGCCCTTAGATTAAAAGTAATTATTTAAGTTCCACCTGGGGCAGGGGCTTAGCTGTGGTGAGAGAGTCTAGGAGTGTTGGTTGATTAAACTCGGTGGTCCTAGGATGAGGCTTGGCCACTAACATAACTCCTGGGCTTCATTCATAGATGATGATTCCACAAGAGAGAAGTAATTTAAGTCACATCCCCCTAAATTATTACATAAATTATTGTGCTCGGTTCTGAAAAAATGTGGACAAACTCAGAACGTCCAGGGATTGTGAGCCAGAGGGTACAGGATCTAGAAGCCTGCTCTGGGAAACAGTATAGCACACTGATTAAACATATGGGCTTTGGGACCAGACAGACTGACGTTCTAGCATTGGATGTCCTTCTTACTAAATGAGTCATCCTGAACACGTCATTTAACTTCTCTAATTTCTTCATCTATAAAATGGATATTAAGTGAGATAATGCATTGTATTTATTAAGGTAAGACCTACTGCTGGAACAGAAAAAACTCTGACTTCTCAGTGACCCAATGTAATTACAGTTTATTTCTTGCCCATATCACAGTCCAATGTGGTTATTCTCATCAGATGGCCTTCCATGAGGTCATTCAGGGACCCAAGATCCTTCTGTCTCATGGTTGTACCTGCAGATGAGGTGACAGACTACTTTCTTCTTAACCTCATCAGCAGGGAAGTGACAAATCATTTCCACTCACATTCCATTGTCAAGAATTCAGTCCCGTGGCCATACCTAAGTGCAAGGGTTTCTGGGAAGTATACTAAATGCAAGTGCCCAAGAAGAAAGGAAATGAGTTTTGGTGAACACATAGCAGTCTCTGCCATAGTCCAGCATTCTGGTCATCAGTTACCCACTTCCTTCTTCCTCTACACTTACCTCTTTCCCAAAGGAGACAGCTCTGAATCCCATCCAGTTACTGCATCTGGCTCAGAGTCCAGGATCTCTGAAATATATAACCCTTTCTATCAGGTCTAGAAGAGGCTTCTCATGGTCCTACTCTCTATGAGAAACCCTCTGTCCATTGCCCTCCACCTGAGGATCTGGCTCCACCCTCTGAAAAATTTTCCATTCTCCTCCATAAGTACACCTAAGCTGAATATCGAGGAGTGTCCCTTTCAGTCTGTTCAGCTTTCTGATGGTGTAAGTTCAGGGACCTGAAGGATGTTGATCATTTAAACAGTCCAAAGAGTTTTTGTGTTTTGGTTCAGGCTCAGGGTTTCTCTGGCAAGAGAATATTCTCAGAAACTTAGAAGGCTTCTGATCTATTTGCTTCTGTGAATTCCTTGTGCTAGTAACCATACACAAAGTTCTTTCTCAGATATTATTCTCCAACATTCATATTTCTTTGCTTTCTTGTCTCCATCTCTCTCAATTAAATGACAGCTTCTTTGAGGTCATTATATGTAGGGTAATATACCTTTAATCTGTTTTTTGCTCCAGGACTGAGTCACTTTGTTCAACTGAGAAGTCTTACTGGGCCATTATCCCCAAAGCATTCTTCAATTTCATCTCTTAACCTTTGGGGTCCAGAAGTGATTGATCTTTCCAACCTTGTAAGATCCTTGATTCCTAGACTTTCTCTGTACATTCCGATCTTCCTTGAAAATTGGCCAATTCTTTCCCAAGCTCATCTCTTTCTTGTAATACCTTGCTAAAGCCAGGTAGTTGCCAACATGCACCAGCACTCTGATCCTTTCTACGATTTCTAGAACTTCTGGAACTGGCCGCTAAGCCATTGCCACACATTTTGGGTTTTTGTTATGGCATCTGACTTCCACTACAAATCTCTGTATTAGTTAAGGTTACACTGGTTGCTGTAACAGACAAGCTTCATATTCTCAATGACTTAACACAGGAAAAAAAAATTTTTTTTTCCCTGGAAGAACCGCTTCTTTTATTTTATTTATTTATTTATTTATTTTACATCTTTATTGGGGTATAATTGGTTTACAATGGTGTGTTAGTTTCTGCTTTATAACAAAGTGAATCAGTTATACATATACATATGTTCCCATATCTCTTCCCTCTTGCATCTCCCTCCCTATCCCACCCCTCTAGGTGGTCACAAAGCACCGAGCTGACCTCCCTGTGCTATGCGGCTGCTTCCCACTAGCTATTTTACGTTTGGTAGTGTATATATGTCCATGCCACTCTCTCGCTTTGTCACAGCTTACTCTTCCCCCTCCCCATATCCTCAACTCCATTCTCTTATTCACATCACAGTCTAATGCAAGCATCATGGTGGGGTGGCTGTCCACGAACAGGCACCCAGGCTCCTATGGTCTCTTTTGCCTCCACCCACCTCTTGGTCTTCAGAATCCTCTCCATTCAGCAGGCAGAAGGCAAAGACATCCTGCTACAGCAGGGAAGACATTCCTACCCCTTACCACATTCTCAACACACAATAAATATTAGTTGCTCTTTCTGTTACTACACGTCCGTTGAAAATAACAGATGAAGGAAATGATGTATAGTTTTAGCCTGGAGTAAAGAAAACTTAGAGGAAACATGATAACAGCTTTCAAATGTCATGTAAAAGAAGAATTGGACTTAAGCGTAGCTCCAGAGGGCAAAACTGGGAGCAGCAGGCGAATGAGGCAGTTTTCCATGTAAGGTAAGGAGAACTTTCTTATAATTAGGCATGAATCCCAAATGTGGTCTTGCTTGAAAGATAGCAAGTGCTGCGGCACTGGGCGTGCAGAAGCAGAGACTGCTGTCGGAATCCTTAGAGAGAAGATTCCTGCTTTAGGGAACATTTCCAGCCAGAGGATTCCTGAGTCCTCTTTCAGCATTAATATTTCATTTTCTGTATTTGAGACAGTGGACAGAAAGAATTTTTTTTTTGCCATACGCGGGCATCTCACTGTTGTGGCCTCTCCCGTTACGGAGCACAGGCTCCGGACGCGCAGGCTCAGCGGCCATGGCTCACGGGCGCAGCTGCTCCGCGGCTCGTGGGATCTTCCCGGAACGGGGCACGAACCCGCGTCCCCTGCATCGGCAGGCGGACTCTCAACCACTACGCCACCAGGGAAGCCCCAACAGAAAGGATTTTGATTGGTGATATCTCCAGCAATGTGTTGACCTCTGAGATTACTTCTCCTTAGCTAATAACTGCATGTTCTGCCTTTGGGAGCATTTACTACGTCTTTGTTCATACGCTATTGGCAAAACGTTACGTCCTCCCTATCTCATTGCTGCATCTGACCCAATAAAATCTCCAAGAGACCTTCTTCAGCCCCACTGCACAGTTAGTCACTGAAGGAAATGGACTCATATATTATTCTACCACCCACCTAATTGTTCAGGCCTGAAACCTGGGAGTTATCCTCATCTCACTCACTGCCACCTCTGACCCATCACCAAGTACTTGCTCTTCCATTTCCTAAATATTTTGCAAATCTATCCACTTCTTTTCATTCCCATATGTTTCTCTCCAGTACAGGCCGCTACTGTCTTTCACCTGCCTCCTTCCCATCCATTTTTCACACAGGAGCCAGACTGAGCCTTTTGCCTTTCGATATGCATAAACGGTATGATTCGTGGCCCACAACGTCAGCTGTGTAAAAAATACCACGGGACTTTATTTTTCATGGATCACCCTTCTCTTAATTTTGAAGGCCAGTCCTTCCAGGCTGATAGAAATGTTATCCCCAGGCATTCCTGAGATTTCTCTGGCTCCCTGGAATTGTGTCAGTCTTCCAGGTTCTTGTATGATCAAGGTTTAGGGGCAGCCAACAGATGTCCTCTGGGATGACCATCGCCCACATCTCTGTTTCTTTTTTAGGAGCTCCCTGGTGTCTCACTGCTGCTGACAGTTTGTCCCCATACACCCACCATTCCAGAACCTACTAATCACTCTCTTCTTCCCCAAGTCCAAAGGAATCGATTTTTCTAACCTGCAGGGAAGCCCCTATCTCCATCCTCCTTCACCCTACAATGCCTTCCTACTTCCTTTGCGGATCTCCAAGTTCCCTAAGTGCTTAGGCTTCAAAAATTAAAGCAGAAATTCTTGCATGGCGTATCTTCTTACTACCCTGCAAGTAGCACACCTCCCCCAATACTGGAAAGCACAGTCAGATATTGGTTTAAAAACGAAAAAGATAAAGAAGAAAATGGTGGACAGAAAAAAAAAGCCTAAACTACTCTTTCAGAATACTCTCAGGCCCCATGTACAAATCTGCTTGTGTTGCATCCCCACTTAATTGTTCCCTACCGCCCTTGGGATCAAGTTCAAATGTATCTCACAGTCTTGGGGGCTTTTGCATGATAGCATCCCTGCCCCCACCCCCTGCAACTTCTCTAATCCCCTTCTTCCTTTTTCTCAGACACCCTGGACAGTCCTCTCTGCCTGCAGTAAACCAGGTGTGGAGTCTCCAAATACGTGGGTCCTGGGCTTGGAATGTTCTTTGCTTGCCCCTCTCCCCACCTGGCTCTCTGCTTAGCAAGCTCCAGGTCTGGGCTAAAATACATGTTCCTCGGGGAGGCTGCCCTGCCCTGACAAGGTTTGATCCATTGTTCTGGGATCTCACAGCAGCACCTGTACGGCTCCTTCCCTGCCTGGGCTGTGTGCCTGTTCAGTGTCTGGAAGGCCCACAAGGGTGCTGATGGTGTCTGCCATATTGACTGCTCTATTCCCAGTGCTGAGCAAGGGGCCTGGCTACTTGAGAAGCACTTTCTCAGTGCTTCAGAGAAGGCCCTAGAATGCCATCTTACTACTAGGTAACTTGATGCACTGCAGAACTGGAGCGAGTATGTTTGTGATTTTCTGTTCTGGCTTATCTGTGCCCTCCTTTTCCCCCTATGGAGCTATGAGTAAGGATTTGAATTTAAACCAAGCTCATCTATGAAACATTTTACAGACACTTATATTCATCCTTACTAGAGATTTGCTTTTCATTCAGAATATTCTCATACTTTTTCTTGGACTTCCTCCTACAAATGTCTGCACAGCCTAGTTTCTGTGGGAGCAAAGGGGAGGAGGGGAAGGATAAGAGAGGGAGGGGAGGGAGACTGCATTTTTGTTCACAGAAGCAATGGACCCTAGAATAGCAGGGCTCTGGGAGCGAGGACATTGAAGCTCAATTATTTTTAGGGAATGTATGTTTGTTTTTAACACATTGGGAGCTTGTTTCAGAGATCTCCACGCTATGCAAAAAAGAAAAAAAAAAAAGAGAAACAGGAAATGAAAAAGTCAGCAGAAAGAAGGTCAGACAAAGTTCCCAAAGCCTCCAACATCAATAATTTTTTTAAAAGGGGGAAAAAAAGCCAATTTTTTTTTAATGAAAAGAAAACCCTGTTTTATTAACTGATGATAGCTTTATGACAGTTGTGTGATCTGGTCTATAATTTCTAAGTCATTCTTGAACTTGGCCCTCTGGAATCTCTCTTCCAGTTGCTCAGGAACTAAATCTCGACAGCATGATTTCTATGCTGCAAACTGACATCCCGGCCTCCTGGCACAGTGATATTCACATGGTTAAGCAGATGTGAACTGTGTGCGTGGGGACATTCCCATACCCTGGTGTCACACCCTTCCAGGGACTATATAACATAATGGTGCAAAAACAAAAGAAAATTAGTCTGGTCCCGCCACATAAATAATACTTTAATATTGCCAAAAGAAGTTGTCTCTCTTTTTTTCCTTCCAGTCTTTAATGAGTTCCCTTCTCTCTACTAAGCACTGAATCAGGCCCTAGATAGTTCCAAAACGGAGCTTTGAAATCCTGACTTTGAAAAAGAACAGTGCGATCATATCAGGATATGATTTTCCTAAAAACAGGGACATCTTGAAAAGGGAATCCTCTGAAATTATGAAGTTATTTATTGCAAACTTGAGATCACTTGTCTTATGGCAGACAAGTGAGTGCTCCCTAGGGCAGGGGAAAAAGTTCTACTTAACTAAAATAATTGTAGACCTCAAACAGTCTTATAAATAAAGATGAAAAACGTACTGGTATTGTACTTTTGCTTCTGAAAATTTATCCAGTGAAAATTAATCCTAACGATGGAGAAAGCTTCATGCACAAAGATGTCCAATGTAATTTTATTTAAAAGAGGAAAACAATCTAATGCCTTTAAATTAATTATTTGCTTAATGCAATATTATGCAGCCTTTTAAAATAAGGTACAAAGAATCAATAAATGCTTGGAAAGTTGTCATGTTGTCATGTTAACTTATAATGTAAAATTTTAAATACAGTGTGACCACAAACATTCAACTCAATAGCCATGAATAGAGAAAAGAACGGACATAATTTACCAACACTTGTGATTTGTTGCTCTTTGGGTGTTTGGATTATGGGTAGTTTTTCCTTTTACTTTCCTATATAAGTATGTAAAGTATGTAATGTTTACAGTGAAGGAAGAAAAACCTTTATTTTTCCAACAAAGAATTATCTTAGCCTCAGCTTTTCTTCCACTCAAACAACGTATATACTTGACTCTTTTTTTTCTTTTAATTAATTTATTTTTTAAATTTTTTTATCTTTTTAAAAATTGTTTTATTTTTGGCTGCGTTGGGTCTTCATTGCTGCACGCGGGCTTTCTCTAGTTGTGGTGAGCGGGGGCTACTCTTCGTTGCGGTGCACGGGCTTATTGCAGTGGCTTCTCTTGTTGCAGAGCACGGGCTCTAGGCGCGTGGGCTTCAGTAGTTGTGGTGCGCGGGCTCAGTAGTCGTGCCCCGTGGGCTCTAGAGCGCAGGCTCAGTCGTTGTGGCACATGGGCTTAGTTGCTCCGCGGCATGTGGGATCTTCCCGGACCAGGGCTTGAACCGCTGTCCCCTGCATTGGCAGGCGGATTCTTAACCACTGTGCCACCAGGGAAGCCCCATACTTAACTCTTAAAGCAAATTGGATGAATGATTTTGACTACTCATCTGCCATATACTGTTATTTAGTTATCGTTAGAGAGTACCACATTAATTATATAAAAATGATGAAAGGCCAACTTCTCTTCCTGCTGCCCTGGATGAAATAGTACATACCCATTTATTTTTCAGAAGAAGAAAAATCTTATTGGTAGTTTAAACCTAGGGTAATGGATCTGAATTGCACATTCACTGGTGGAGAACTTCCTGTCTGGGTTGCTTTATCTAGTGTCTAGTTTATAAATTGAAGAAACAAATTCAGCCAAAATAATTATAATAAAATCATAACACAAAAAAGAAACAAACCCCCAAATGCTAGTTGCTATTAACCAGATGATCCCCAAGCAATTTCTGTACAACTACTCACTTAATGTCACAGATCTTTAGAACTGGTCCCATTTGTAGGTGGAAAGATGAAATCACAGTGTACAAGTTATCAGCTTCCAGAGGAATTTCATTTGTAATGACGCTATCCAGTTTTTTCTAAATAACACACATGAATGTAATCCAAACACACACTGTTACTACATGATAGAAACAGAACATATTTGGTTTTAATAAGTGACCACATTAAAAAAGAATTATGAGTCAGATTGATGAAGATATAGGGATACATGGGAAAACTGCAAGCTTCCAGCAAAATCAGAGAGAATCTCGAGTAATTCATCCACATGAAGGATGAATCCTTTCTCATGTCAGGAGAAGTTTGTGTAGGAGTCTCAGTTTGTGTAGCTGAAACGTTCTTTTTCAAACTTGGCTGGTTTTCTATATGAGGATGTGAAATGACTAAGGCATCATTTTCCTTCTTCTTTTGAAAAAAAGGGTAATAACAGCTTTCTTTTGGTATCTATGATTGTATGCTTTCATTTACGATCTCTAAAGGCAGAGGAAATTGTAGGATATAACTAAACAGGAATTGATGCAAAGCAGATACCTCCTCTCCTGAGAAGATGACCCTTGGTTAAGGACCATCTTTTTCCCTGCGAACTCTGGCATTGTGGAGTGGAAGGACAGGCAGGTGCCTCTTGAATGTGTGACCCCAAATCAATGAGAAGAGCAGAGTGGGTAGCCTGGGTAGGAGGACGCTCAAGAGAGGGAAGCATCCAGTATCAGGCTGGACACATCAATTTCTAAACCTCCTCTCCTCAAGAAACTCTCTGAGTTAGAAACAACCATTTCATTTTCAACTCTGCCTTATGACTTGCGTGTTCCCCAGACTAAAGGCAGCGGGCTAAACTATGTACTGTGGAGCTCCCTTTGCCTCCAAGGCTATAAGGCTGGCACTGGCTTCTCTCCCTGTCAGAGCCACTGCCAAACACCTGGCAGACGAAATGCATTTGTTGACTCCCGGGATGGGAGAAAACGATCACAAGTGTCCAGCAGTGTACGAGAGTGCCTTGTCTTCAGTCCTCTGGCTCTGACCTAGAATGGCAGGGATGGCTGGGTGAGTTTGTATTTCTGAACGATCCCCAAAGTCTTCCTTCATCTGGCATTACTGCAGTTTGGGTTGTGGTTGTTCTTCCACTTGTCATTCTTGTGCTCCTGGAGTGGAGTGTCTCTAGCTGAAACAGGGGGATGGGTGGTAGCAGCAGGAAGAAGGGGAACAGGGGTGACTCCTAGCCCCATACGTCCCAATCCTGCTTCCAACCTATAGACCCAAGGATTTTTTAAAATAAGTGAAATACGCCTTATGTGGGAGAGAACTATTTGACAGCCAGACCATAAATCCATCATTTCCCCCAACTCTTCCAGGACCCATCCAAAGTTTGCAATGCCTGCCCCCCTGGTCTTTGCCCGTCAGAATCTCACCTGATTTCAAGATGTAATTCAAATTACCTCTTCTGCAGAATCCTTCTCTGATGCCCACAGGTCAGAAGGGTCAGTTTTCTCTTCCGTGTGATTATCTGCATTTTCTGTATTGTGTATTAGGACATGTGTAGTGGGAGCTGTATCATACCTGCTGGCCTCTGCCACAATCCAGGGTTACCGGGGGTGCCTCACGCCTCTGCATCAGCAGCAGGCTGGACAGAGGCGAGAGCATGGCATTCTCCTTGTAACCCACGTGGGGCTTGGTGGGTCTTGTGGAAGGGAAGTGACCGGGCTTGTGGAGGTTCTGGTACAAGGGCTGATTTAGTACAGGCATTTGCAGTGAATTCTCCTAATAATGAAACTTTTAAGTGAGCTGAGGCTTAGCTGCCTCTAAATGATAGCCTAGAGCCTGGGGAGCCAGATGGAGTGAACCGCTGGCTGGGAGAAAACCGGGCCCCGTGATGTGAATGAATGCTTTAGTGCTGCGCCTCCCCAGTGTGCCTCCAGGCTCTGAGAAATTTCCTGTTGGATACGGTAAGCTCCCAAAGCGTGTGGACTGTGATGGCCCTACTTACTTGTGTAGCCCGGTGCCCCATGCATAGGACTATTTAATAAATACTGTTTAATGCTGACCACTCTCATAGCACGAGGTGAGGGTGCTCTCCCTGTGCCCCAGGGAGCAGAGGGCTGGCGGTGGCCCACCAGAAACAGTACATGGACTGCTTGTAGTTAATGATGTTTGCTGAATGCTGGGGGAGTAGTGCGATCCTGCCCAGCTTTTGTGGGAAGTAACAGGAAAATAGAACTTGTGTTCCTCTCCCTGAAACCTGCTTATGGCCTGATATAAAGCTTAGTCCCAGAAAATAAGGCCAGAGCTGAAGAAATATGTCGAGGCAGGAAGGATTTTAATAAAGACTGAAAAACTCCACCTGATTATTCACTATGAGTTTTCAAGCCTTCTGTGATTGCTGCCTCATTATGATGTTGGAAAAGTGACTTTTTCTGTGAACTCAATTCTTTCGCCAGAAAAAAAAAAAAAGAGCAGTTACAGGTGTTTTCATGTTTCTGCTTAAGGTAGCTCCATAAAAATCTTGTAAGTTACGTTTTAAAAATAAAACTCACAGGAATAAGAAGAAGGTTTGCTTCCTGTGCTGAAAAAGGCCATAGCGTCGTATCCGCCTGGGAACAGAGGGAAACAGGCTTTCTCTCTGCTGGCTCATCACGGATGAGTCCCCTTCAAAACGAAGGCAAACACAGGATTTTCTGTCTTCTTCCTTAATCTTCCATTTGTTCAATGTTGTTCAAGGTCCTTCATATTTTATGTGTGAATTTAGAATTCAGAATCTCTGGAAACATTTGTTAACTTGGCTGATAGGAACACGAGAACTTTCTAACACATCTACCCCATTTCCTGGTCAGAATATGCTCTGTTTTTCTTCCACAGATGCTCTTGTGACCCCTGTTTTCTGCCATTAAACCTCCCCGCTGAGCTCTGAAATTCTGTTACGTGCTATGCTGAGCGTTTCATATTCCTGAGCTCATTTTATCCTCACAGTAACCTTTCAGACAGGTGTAGTGGACATTCTTCGCGGCCAACCAGCATCTGAACTCCCTTTCTCTTGGAGGATTCCCAGCCTGAGGTCTAAGTAGAGTCAGAGACTCCCTTCCTCCCTTTATGGAAGCTAAAAACTTACTTTCTCAGCCTCCCGTGTAGCTGGGCTGGGGACAAGTCACTGAGGCTCCATCAGTCAGATGGACCTGTTCTGGACCTCACCAGCGAGCCAATGACACAAAGGGGCAGGGACCACCTGGGGCATGTCCTGGTCAGGAGAGCCATAGCCAGGTTCCAAGAGCAACAGTTGCCAGCATCAGCAGCCAGTGAGCACTGCTGTCACAGTGGCATCTCCATGGGACCAGTCTGAGGCATGACTTTGGACATGGCTCCTGGCTATGCAGCCTGGGCAGTCTCCAACTCCTCAATCCCTTTTACATGATCCCTTTCT
Organism: Grampus griseus; assembly: GCF_964374135.1. Classification (NCBI taxonomy): domain Eukaryota; kingdom Metazoa; phylum Chordata; class Mammalia; order Artiodactyla; family Delphinidae; genus Grampus; species Grampus griseus. The sequence continues at coordinate 101,035,815 of NC_139019.1, forward strand.
GCTTACATTAGCCACAGCGACATCTGTTGCTGAAACTAAGACTCTCGACAGAGACATGGATACTATTATTAACCCTGCTTACAGATACTAATACTGAGGCTAGAGATGTTGAGTAACCTGCCTAAGGTCCACCAGCTAACAAGGGGTAGAGCTTGGACTCAAACACAGGTGTGCTGGATTTCAGAGCCCGTGCCCTTCACGTCCACCTCAGAGTACCCTGGGTGCTACATTGCATCACAGAACTCCTCACACCTCATAGTGTTGAAAGAGGGGGCAGGGATCTAGGACAGGTGCCCTCAACGCACTCTGAACCTTATAGTTTAGAGCCCATGAACACCCATTTTCTAGGCCCTTAATGTCCTGGGTTGGCCAAAAAGTTCATTCGGGCTTTTCTGTAACATCTTACGGGAAACCCCGAACGAACTTTTTGGCCAAGCCAATACTTGGTCTCTTTTAAACTCCTATTAGTATTATTGCTGTTTCACAGCTGAGGAAACCAAAACTAAGTAACTGAGGTTGTTTCTTGCCCAAGGCCACGTGCTCAATTCCAGGTGATTCCAAGACTGAGCACTTTCCTCTCTGCTGTCTGTTCACAAATGCTACATCTATACTTGTCTATAAATTATGGCCTTTTTATCTATCTGCTTAATCTCATATCATTATGTGGGAAATAAGGGTGTGATCACTGAAGGTTTTAGGCTAGAGATAGTTTCTTTTGTCTTGATTTAATATTCCTGACTGATCATTCAAGCCATTTGGTAAGATTGTCCCATTTTCCAAGTGGAAAGATTTTCTACTAACAAAAATTCATTTTCTGTGTATGGCATGAGACAAGATTCCAGTTATATGTGTTTTCCCCATGTGAAAAGCCAGTTGTCCAGCACCATTGAATGAATAGCCTACTATTTCCCCACTAACTTGAAATGCCACTTCTGTCGTACACCGTTTCCATATAAGTTACACACCTGTCTCTGGATAGTTAAAGCAACACATTTTGTCCCCAGATTTTGATATCTGCGTTTGCATCTTGTTCAGTTCTAAATATTTCATAATTGCCATTTGATTTTGCCCATGAATTATTTAGAAGTAAGTTTTTAAATTTTCCCAATGTCTAGATTTGTAATTTGTTTAAATTTGCTATTGAAATTTCCAGACATCAGGATTTGTTTTTATGTAAACTACACTTTGACTTTGATTTCTAAGTGTAATACACTGAGGTATGAGAGTGTGGTCTGTATGACAAGGTACTGCTCTGTCCATTACAATAGTCATTAATGTCGTGTGACTGAGGAGCTCTTGAAATGTGGCTAGTCCAAATTCAGATGTGCTATATTTCTAAGACTTAGTATGAGAAAGAAATTATATTCGGATATAGTGGATAAAATAAAATATACTGTTAAAATTAATTTCACCTGCTTCTTTTTCACATTTTTTAATGTGGCTATTAGAAGCTCTGTAATTACCTGTATGACTCACTTTCTATTTCTATTGGATAGCACTGGTATAGATTATTTCGTATTTTTGACAGTAGCTTTGTGGCTTAGTGTTTGGTCAATTTTTGTAAATATTTGGGTGTACTTGAAAGGAACGCAGACTCTTTTGGTGGGTACAGAGCTCTCTACATATTCATTAGATCAAGCCTATTAATTGAATTGTTCGTCTATCCTACATCCTTATGAATTTTTTGCCTATCAGATTCTGAGAGGTGTGTTAAAACCCTCCTACTAGAAGTGTGCATTTATTAATTTTGTCCTGTAATTCTGTCCATTTTTGTTTCAGATATTTTTGAAGCTGTTTTGTTAGGTGCATTTGATTTTTTTTTTTTTTTTTTGAGTCTGAGGGTTGTTGTATCTTTTGGGTGATTTTTGCCCTCTACCTTTCTATAGTATATTTGTGTTCTTTTAGAGGTTATTCAAAATGTTAACATGTGACCTCTGAAGTTAATCAACATTTCTCCCTTCTTCCCACACTTCTTGAGAACCTGGGCTGCTGTAACTCACATCACTACCAGGATCCCACCTTCCTCCATCCACTTTGTATGCCTTCTTGTTTTTCAGACTTTTAGAATTAGACTTTCTGTCGTTGCCTTTAATATAGTTAATGCATATATATGCATTGTTTAAACTTTTGCATCTTGCTTCTCAATTATTACTTCTGTATTCAGGTTTCTTCTTACTGAAGAAAAGGCCTTAGGGGTTTTCTCAGCAAGTATCTATGACTGTTAAACCCTTGATTATTGTCTGAAGTAGCATTATTTTACCTTCACTCTTTGAATGGTTTATTTAACTGGATACAGTGTTTTAGGATGACTATTCTTCAAAAGTGAAAGTGAAACAATGACTCTGGTAGACACAATAATGTTGCCCCAAAGATGTCCAAGTCCACATCCTAATACCTGGAACCTGTGAATGTTACCTTCTATGGCATAAGGGACTTCGCAGATGTGATTAGGATACTGAGAAGAGGAGAATCTCCTGGGTATCCAGGTGGCCCCAGTGTCATCACAAGGGTCTTTGTAAGAGGAAGATAGGCGATTCAGTGTCAGAGACAGGGAAGGAGACGTGATGATAGACACAGAGTGTGTGAGTGAGAGAATGGAAGGGAGGAAATGAAGGGGAGAGAGAGAGGGAGAGGTTGAATATGCTACACTGCTGGCATTGAATGCGAAGGAGGGGCCGAGAGCCAAGGAATGCTGGCAGCCTCCAGAAGCTGAAAGGCAAGAAAATGGATTCATCCCTAGAGCCTCCAGTAGGAGCCAGCCTGCCAAGACCTTGACTTTAGCCCTGCGAGACCTCTAGAACTGTAAGGTGATAAATCCGTGTTATTTTAAGACACTAAGTGTCTGGTAATTTGTTATAGCTGCAACAGGAAACTAATATAACTACTACAGACTGTATAATAGTAAAAACGAGAATAGGCAGATTGAGTGCAATACACCTAGATCACAGAGGCTATAATTAGTGAGTTACTTATCACAAGTTATTTTAATTTAAAGATATTATTCCATCACTTTCTGACCTTTTCTTTCTCCTTTCTGTCTTTGTTCAGTCTGTCCTGTTTGCACCTACAACAGTGTCTGGCATAAAGCAGGGTTTCATAAATATTTGAGGAAAGTGTTGAATACAGGAATGAATGGATAGTCACTCTAGTTGTTGTTCCTTGGTAGGTAATCTATCTTTTCATTCTGGTTATTTTTAAAACTTTCTATCTTTGGTGTTTTGCTGTATCTAGATGTGTCTAGGTACACAGTGATTCTCATTTACCTTGATGGACTGATTTGCTTCCTAATAGGAGGATGCATGTCTTTTCTCAATTTCAGAAAATTCTCCAGCTTTTCAGCCATATCAGCTATGGAAAAATGGGATACTTTTCTTGTGATTTAAAATAATCTTTAGAATAACTGCATTGTTTTATTTTATTCGGAAAAGTTTGTTCTTTTTCTAACTTAATAAGAAAATGGTTTATGTCACGATCCCTGAAGCTATAGTCACAACCACCTATCTACATAATGTACAATTTGAAGTGAACAAACACAGTTCTCTACAACAGAATAATGTAATACATGTTGATCCCTAAAATAAGTATCCATAGTCTCAAGCAGTCCTTGGAAATACTAAAAGAAATACTGAATATCACAGGGAATTTCTTTTCTTTAAACTGTGTTTGAGGAAACTCAGTTTTATAACCTTCTTCTTTATCTAAATTAAGACTAAGGGCTAACCTACTGCTCTGCATTCTTAAAGTTCTATTAGGGCTGTCTTCTCATTCTGATGTTCTTCACTAACTGCTAATGAAACATACATCCTCTAGTTTTGACCTATAATTGTAACACATGTTCTAGTAAAATTATTCAGGGCTTATGATAATTTAGTTCCATACCCTCGTTCTTTCTTTTTTTCTGTTTCTAGAGCACGTATGTATATTGGATTTTGCTTTTTATTCTCCATCCTTCTTAAACTCACAATCATATTTTCCATCTTTCTTTTATTTAATCTCTCTGTGCTATTGTCTAAGTAATTTGCCCACAACTATCTCCTAATTCATTAATGGTTTCCATAGCTGTGGCTGATCTGCTTTTAATGCAGCTATTAAGTTTTAACTTCAGTGCCTACATTTTTATTTTCAGAAGTTTTATTTCGTTTTTTTCAAAATCTTTTAGTTAATTTAATTGTATCCTATTATTTCATTATGGTTTCTATTCCTTCCTTCGTTTCTTTTACCATTTCAGAGTATACTTCTTTATAGTTCTTTTAACATTATCAAACTCTAATTATTCTATTAGTTATATAGGCTGTCTCATTTATTGTGGATTATTTCCTCATTACTTTATAATTTTTTAGGAGGGCTCATTATTAGTAGGGATTTTTAAGGGAGTCTGATGCACCCTAGATTATGGGAGTATTTTTATAAAGCAGTTTGCTTCTCTTGGGTGCCCAGTTTTTAACATTAACTTTTCATATTGATACTCCATGATACTCAGTGACATAAATTTAGACTCAACATTTGCGAGTGACCTAGGCTTCAAGTGTCTGTCTCTTAGTGGGAGACATTGGAGTTTTCTCCTCCCTTCCTTCCTTCCTTCCTTCCTACCTTCCTCCCTCCCTCCCTCCCTCCCTCCCTCCCGTTTTTTGTACCTGCTTCACTGAAGTCCTGAATCTAATGTCTGGGTCTAACTAAACTACAATACTAGTAGCAAATTGGGAAAGAAGAAATCATCGGGAAATTCCTCTCTCTCCATAGCCACTCAACACACCTAGTTTATATAGATTTAGTATTGTACAGTAAAATATTTCTCACTGAATGTTATTTTACCATGTATTTCAACATTATCTGTTCTCAGAAAATGAAAGAAAAAAGTGATTACTCAAATGAGCAGTGTCCCTATGACTCCTGCTTTTCATTTCAAGGAGCAACAGTTTAATAAAATAGTAATGCCAGAAAATAAGTCCATTAGGTTTCACTTTTGCTAGCTGCATGTAAGTACCCTTACTCTAATTATAACAGAGAGGTCATTCCTAAGGAATTACTAACTTTCAAATAATATGAGATAATTATTCCCAAGAGAATCAGACAAATTTGTAAGACAAATACAGTTGAAATTTCAGACATCAATCTCTTTTAAACCATAGCCTGGGAACAAGGGAACTATGAAATATAATTTTACCCCAAGGTCCAACAAATGACTGCATGAAAATGATTTCCCGCCTGCCAAAAAAAAAAAAAAGAAAAGAAAAGAAAAAAAACAACAACTTTATTTTGGTACATAGCCTAATACTTGTACAGGGTGTTGTTTTGTTTAAATAATAAAAAAAAATCCCTGAAGGAAAAAAATCATTTTCTTCCAAATGAAGAGTTTTAGAAATAAATTTAGTGTGTATTTTAGGAACCATTTGCTCTGTGTTAGTCAGCTTAACGTTGAGTCCCTTCGGCATGTAGCCAATAGAATATTGGACCAGGCTTCTCATTTAGAATAGCATTTGGCTTGCTGAGTGTCTCTCAACTTTTCACTAAAATACACATGAAGACATTGGAAGAGGTGAAATGTACACCATCGCCAATAAGTGGAACTCACGGTCAACCCACAGACCAAATTGGAGATGAATTTCCTTTAGATTCAACACCAATTATCCTAGATTTTAAAATGAATAGTCTACCTTCCTGAACAGTGCTTGTGGAAAGAGAAAAACTATCTCCCTTGGTACCAACCCCCCAAATCTTGGAAGCAGCCCATTTATAGCAGAGTTTCCCAAACTGGTGCATCTAGAAGCTTGATTCCTAAGGGGTTTCCCTCTTGGAAAAGAGCCTATGTTCAAAAGTTTGGGCACTTCTGAAAAATATATCTCTTTTTGGAAATTCAAAAAGTACATCAGCGATAGTAAAGTTTGTAAGAGTTCTTGCAGAATAAAAACTTTTAAAATATTGTTTAACTTAGAATTTCTGAAATGCATTTAACCACACAGTCCACTATTTTTTCCTGTGTAATAAAACCTGTTAACACCCTATAGCACCTGTATTTCGAGAAGCGTGCTTCGGAAACACTCCCTACGTGCATAGCCATATAGAGTCAGCTTTTAAAGAACCAGGATATTATTTCTCTTCCCTCTCCTCTCTTTTCATGTTGAGATCAAATTCTTTAAAAATAACTGAGTAAGTGTCAGGTCTGGGGGAGCTTCCCTTAGAGAAAAGCCTTAACAGAGTAGAATAAGATAAAAATAAAGCAGCATGTAACGAAAATGAAGAGCAGTAAATTATACAGGGATTGTGAAGGGTCATGTATTCAGCAAATATGATTTAAATGCAAATAATAAGAAACCAATTTTATTTAAGCAAGTTTTTTAATGTTCATATAGAAAAATGGACAAGAAAGTATAGCCAGAAAAATTCTGATAAATAAGTGTAATGAGAGGAATTAGCTTAACCAGTTTGGCCTCTTTGTATAAAGACAACATGTAAAACAAGGTAGCTCTGGCACAAAAATAGACAAAGTGCTCTCAGTGGAAGAAAACAGAAGATCCAGAAGTTCCCAGACTGAAATACACAAGAACATTCAGCATATGACAATGGTAGCCTCTCAAGTTAGTAGGAAGAAATCACACAACCCCTTATACAATGTTCACTACGTGCCAGAGAGTGTCTAAGCCTTTTACGTGTATGAATTATTTCATCCCTACAAACACTCGCCGAAGAAAGTAATATTATTAACCTCAATTTATAGATAAGGAATTTGAGGCTAGTATGTGAGCAGAGTTTGAACTGAACCCCAGGCTACAGATCCTGTACTTTAATTTTTATACTCGTCAAACTGTTATATAAAAATGTTCATCAGATAATTACTGTTAAGTAAAAACAGTAGGATATAGCCTTAAATATATGTATACACATATACATATAAATTATGACCTCAAACTATATGTATGTATTTACATAACAGTATATTTATATTTTATGTATGTATATGAAAATAACTAGAAGGGAAAATACCAACTGGTTAGCAGTTTGGGAATTATATGTGAGCCTACTTTTTTTAATTTATAATTTGGTACAGTTTCCTAATTTCCTACAATGACATTGCTTTTATGATTGGAAAAAAATAGAAATATTAAGAAATATTATATAAATATAAGATAAACAATGCTCTGATATTAAAATAAATATACTTAGCATATGGCTTTAGCTGAAAAATTGATATTTTTTAGGAAACTGTGAAACTTCAAAAAAATATATTTGTTGGGGGGTTCCCAGCCCTTGGTTCCTCTTGGCTGCCATTACTGGCCCTCTAGAGAAAGAGTTTGAGAAGCATTGGGGTAAGACTGGAAATAGTGGAGTTAGATATCTAGGGTGGTAAAAATTATTATTATGATCCCATCACTCTTTCTGGCTAGTGATATCTAATTCTTAAGGTAGCCAATGAAAAAATGATCATAGACACCATTTTTGGAATCCTGTTTCAGAAAACCCAGATTTTCCACTGCCAAGCAAATTGTACCTGAAGGTTTATGGTGAGTTCTATAATTCTTGGTACCATTCAGGCCCAACACTAATAGAGCTGCAACGTAAAGAAATGGTTTGACAGGCCCTTGATCACTGTCCCTACTGTAGAGCAAACCACTGTTAGACCCCTGAGATGGATAAACATTCATCTCTTTTAAAAAGATACAGAGGGAAAGAGAGGTTGAATATATTGACCATGTTTTAAGTCTTGGTGATGTTGAAATGTTACCTCCGCGGCCCCTCTGGCCACTGTAAGCCCAGTCAGCGGCCCCTGCTCTGCCTCCTTCAAGCCCCATCAGTCATAGCATTTGGGATGCTGTGTGGTTTACCTTGGTTTTCTTGTCTGTCCCGGTTCTCAGATTGCAAACTTGAGGCACACACCACAGGTTCTCCATATCCCATCTCTCAGCACAGAGGAAGTACTTAGTAGTAAGTCCGTACTCCGAGAATGAATTGAGGAATTAATGCCTTTTAATTCTGCCTTAAAATGGAGAGTAGGCAGTTTGGGAGTGAATCTCAAGGGATTGGACAGGGGTGGAGATAAACTCAGAAGTCATAAAAGTGATACCACATACATCTAGAACCTTATAATGCAAAAACTGTTCATTTTCATATATATTCTCTCTACTGAACCTATTGGGTTGGCCCAAAAGTTCATTTGGGTTTTTATGTAACACCTCACAGAAAAACCCAACCGAACTTTTGGGGCAACCCAGTATGGGGTAGGCAAGTATCATCATAAGCATTTTCTTAGGTGAGAACCTTGAGGTTCAGAGAGGTGATATGGCTTGTTCAATGACGTTCAGCTAGGACGTAAAAAAAAATGTTAACAGACAGTTATGGAGCACTTTGTGTATGTTAGACACTGGTCTTGGCAGGATATTTATATCAACTCCTTTAATCCACTCACAACTCAACAAGGTCTTATCCCCACTTTAACTGCAGAGGAAAGGGAGGGGAAGAATGATGAAGTAACTTGCTCAAGGCCACAAAACTGATAGGTGGAAATGGGCTCTCAGGGCCAGGAGGCTGCTCAAGGTCTCCTCTAGTTTACCTTGAAGCTGTACTACCTGTGGAGCTAGAATTTTAATCAGACTCTAAGTCCAGTGCTATTTCCACTAAAGGACATCATTTTTCTCATCTATGGGATAAATAAATTAGATGAATGCTAATAAATGTGAAAAATATATAATGCATCATATGCATAGCTCATAGGTTTGGATAAACAAATTAGATTAATGCATATTAAACAGTAAGCAGAATACCTTTCACATAGTAAACACTGAAAAATATTGGCTCTTGTTTCTGGAGTATTAGTTGTTGGAGTAGATGAAATCTTCAGGAACTTTGTCAATTTGAGGAGAAAGCTAAAATCTCTTTGGGGCCCCAGTTTTTAAATCAGTAGTATTAATAAGCCCTCCTCTTATTGCTGGATGGATAAAACAAGATAATAATTTGGAAGTAATTTGAAAACTAGAATCTCGTATGCAAAAATATTAATTACCTCTTACATGCAATCAAAATGTTCATATTGTGACTTCAGCCCAATTCCTCTTTCTCACACTTCAATAAGAGCCAAATGATTGATGCTCTGCCCACTGTTGGGGGCTCTGCCCATTGTTGGGGACCCCACCCACCCCTGACCCACTCACTGGTCACTGGTGAGCAGAAGAGAACGTACAAGCTGAGTCTTTCCTTTAGGACCTGCCCCAAATCAGGATTGATTCTTCTCTCTGGCTTCTCTATGCTTTGACTATTTTTGCACAAGAAAGAAATTTCAGGATACAGATGGACTAGACAAAGGGTGTCAACAGCTTTATTCCCTATTAAATGCAATGTCCCCAAAATACTTAGTTACTACCCACATTGCTTTTGTTCCTCTGGCAGAAAGTGGTACATTTCCCCAGGGCCTGATTCCACTTTTGTGTGGAATGCAGATGAATGATGCCTGCAGCTGAATCTGTGCTGCAAAGTTCTCATCGCAGCTTCAGCAACTGTTGGAAGGGAGAGAGCACTGACTACTTATTATAACCATTCTGGGGCATTAGAGGACTGAAGCTTTAGGATGAAATCGATTTAGTATCTCCCAGGACTCAACCACCTTAGACCTTTGGGCGAGTCCTCGCTTAAGAGGTATTATTAGACCTTAAACTAAAGTACATGTCTCTACACATAAACAGGGAAACAAACATCTCTCTCTCCGGCAAGACAGTGAGAGTTCACAAAACAGCCTGTACTTTTATGCTGTTAGTTTTCCATCAGTGTAAACCTGCAGATATCACAGGTGAAGTGATGTGCTCCTGCCATATATCACTGAGGAACGATTGCAGCAACATAATAGTCTCTGTTTCAATAAGGAATGTTGCGTTGCATATCTGGTACCAGGGGAACTTCCGGTCCCCCGGGAGGATTTTCCCGAAAATCCCCTATATCAGCCTTCCTTTTAAAATAACATTTCTCTGTGGGAATTGTAGGTTCAGTCCCATGTCAGTAAATGGTCCCCTAATAGCTCTCCATGGCAAAGTTATGACTTATCCCCAAAGAAAAATGTTGCCTTGTGAGCATGTTTTATCGAGGCTAAGAGTCAAGTCATAAAACATCAGCCCTCACACATGAGTGCCTGTTCGCTAACACACTATTTATTTGTACATAAATATTTGTCTTTTCTTTGTAGGGGTGTATTTGCTTGCGTATTCAAGTAGACCATATGCATAAATTAAAAATGTCTAAAGTGTTATAATGGGAATGTAGATTAAGAGCTGATTATTTTGGTGGCTAGTTTTCAAATATATGAAACAGCTCCTTGCTTTATCTAAAGAATACATGCAAATACAGTTCACGTATTGAAGTTCTCATATTGAAAAACCATGTAATGCTGTAAGTATTACATTAAAAGTTGACAGACCACACAGCTCTTCACTGTAAAATTAATTTTTATGCATATTTTTGTTTTTTTTCCTTATGGAAGAAGATGATTAGTTTCTGTTCATTTGATATCATAGAAACATTATGCTAAATTAAAACTATCATGTAAATATAAACATTAAGCAGTTTAAAATAATGCATGCTAAAATGATGAAAGGCCCATAAGAAGTCCTATATTGTCCAACTGTCCATCCATATATCTATTTGCTACCTCATATGGTCTCTGAATCTCTGGGGATTTTTCCTAATGCATGTTATAAAATTGTCTTCTCTTTAAATTACTCATGCCTGCTTCCTGACTTCCATTAATAGAGCATATGTATTTCCCAAGTAAAAATATATCTTCTAATTGCTTTCAGTGAAGATTTGAAGTTACTTCTCAAAGCGAGCACAAAGGCGGATTGGGTATTTTCACTTATTTCATTTTTTCCCCAAAGTGTCTGGAGGGTGAAGCTATTTTTCTCAGAAACTCCTAGTATTGCTAAGACACCAAGGTAGCTTATGAAAATGATATGCATGAAAAGCAGACAGAAATCATCTATACTGTGCTTTCATAAGGAAAGATATAAGCACTCTTGTCAAGAGGGTATTTGAATATATGTATTCATTCATTATGCTCCTTTCTGTCAGGTGTTGATAACAGGCTCATTACACTTAAGTTTGGGCTTAAACTTGGACTATAGTATTTGAAAAGAAGGTGCTGAAAGCAATTTTAAAACTTCTCTTTGTCTCTGCTAAAACTAATTAAATGGAACAGAAGAAGAAAAGAAATGCTGTCACCTTCGTGTCAAATCAGCTTACTGTAGGCCCTGACACAAAAGGGAAACCGGAAAGGAAGTACAGTTTGGCCCTTGAGAGTGAAATAAATTTGGTGTTAGTTTATTCTGCACCCTTAGCAAGGACGCTGACAGAAATTGCATGTGAGATTCTAATGACTAAATGTGAGCTGCATTTAGCTCTCTATGGGAAAGCCATGGGAAATCCACTTACACAAAAAGATCAGTAAATTAAAAGTAAATTTCAGAAGATTTGGATTTGACATTTTGGGCCTGAAGAATGAAGTGAGAGCTCTATGTTAAGAAACTATGTTACGGGCTTCCCTGGTGGCTCAGTGGTTGAGAGTCCGCCTGCCGACGCAGGGGACGCGGGTTCGTGCCCCGGTCCGGGAAGATCCCACATGCTGCGGAGCGGCTGGGCCCGTGAGCCATGGCCGCTGAGCCTGTGCGTCTGGAGCCTGTGCTCCGCAACGGGAGAGGCCACAACAGTGAGAGGCCCGCATACTGCAAAAAAAACTATGTTACTGCTACTGTTTATTTCCAACTGCTTTGGAAACTAAAAAATGATAATTTGCTTAGTGAACAATAAGAACCTCTCACAGTTAGAACCCAGGAAATAGAAGTCATCTGAAAATAAATGGAAGAGGCAAAACTCTAGGGGCTGACACAGATGGGTGGTTGCCAGGGGCTGAGGTCGGGGAAGGGGTCGACTATAAAAGGTGATGGAACCGTTTTTGTATCTTGGCTGTGGTGGGCAGACTCTGCATTTGTCAAAATTCATTGACCTGTGCATCCAAAAGAGTGAGCGTCAGTGCATGTAAATTAGCTAAAAATTCACTATAAAAAAATTACCATAACCAAAAGTAGTTTTAAGTTAATTTTAACTTGCAAAATGTCATTACTACGTCTTTTTAAATCTCTGGACATGGTTTCTGATTCCAGGCAAATGGAGACAAGAAAGACAAGTCAGAGGGAAACTACTCTGTGCCTTCAGGGTTGTTTACCCTGAGTTCTCAGCAGAGCTTTTTAAAAATTATTTTGAAAAGAGTTAAAATACTATTGAAATAGTAGGGAAAACAAATATAACAAACACCAGAATGGTCACCACCCAGAATTAGCAAATGTTAACATCTTGTTGTTTCTGCATCAGATTTTTATGTGTGGGTAGACTAGAACTTCATAGGTCAAGGTGCAGCCTGCTTTATTCTCCTCTCCTGGCATGCTCTACTACCTCCAAAAGTGATTTTGAGAATGAATAGGGCAAAAATTGTGGGGAAAATGATGGATGCTCTCTTCCGTAAATGGAATGATTTAGTCACATTCACCACATAATCACTGGGTATGTACCTCCACAGTTGGTGCCCTTGGGAAGGCGGGATTAATACACACATGTTAACATATAAAAGACACATAAACACATGGCAACTAGCTGGTTATGCAGAGCTAAATGCAAACCTGGGGATGAGCACATTTAGTTTAATGACTAGGGTGGATGAGATTAGTGAACCTGGGTGCCCATTACCAATATCCAATTTTTCCAACTTTCTCATCCACTTCCCCCAAGACCTCTTGGGATGAAGTCAGTCCAGATTAGAGGGAAAGAACAAGATACAACAGATCTGCACTTAACAGGATTAATAAAGTTTTTAGCTTTCAAGAGTATCAAACCAAAGAGCCCACAAGAGAAAACAAATTTGGGGCTAATGCTGAATTTGCCACGTTCATTTAAAAGAAAATAACTGTAGATGGCTTTTCAAATTGTAAAAACTGCCTGAACTGTCCAAATGTCCCCACTCCCTTTCTACCGCATGTCTGTCTCTGACAAGAAAATTGCTAGCCTTAATCCGAAATAAAGCAATTACCAAATAGAGATGTGTCATATTTATAGTCTGCCCTTGGTGACAGGAACAACTTGCTTACAGCATTGAGAAAGTCACCCAAAATTGCTTTCTTAAATGTTTCGTGGAATTACCAGAGCCCCAGAGTAGCATATTAGCCTAACTTGTTTAATATGACTCTATTTATATAAGCACTGGGTGATGTGACTCCAAGAGGCTGATGTCATCTTGCCATCAGCTACATGAACTGCTAAATTCTTCCAAGGCCATTAAGAACAAGAATTGTTTCTTCAAGCCCAGATTCTTTTCAGTGGCGTTTGAGACACTCTACAACCAGACTCCAACTTTGAGCTCCTAACTAGTTTTCACTACCCTGGAAAGAAGCCTTTTGGTCCAGCCACCTTTGCGTGCATGAAACACATTATCATCAGTGTGGTCTTGCCTCTCCACACTCCTGCTCTGGGTGACTTCAGTGAGTCTCATGGCTTTAAATGCCATCTATATGTCTGTAACTCGACAAATTATATCTATACCTTTCTCCTGACCTCCCAAGGCATTTATCCTCTTGCCTACCTGACACCTATGCTCTGATGTCTGATGCCGCATTACTTAAAGTGTGATTCTCAGATCAACACCATTGCATTATCTGGGAGCTTATTAGAACTGTGGGATTTAGGGCACCCTCTTAGATTGACTGAATCAGAATCTGCATTATAACAAGATCCCCAGTTTCCTATGCACATGAAAGTTTGAGGAGCGCTGGTCTATATCACGACTGAGGATTCTGCATGTTCTACTCTGATGATGTTATTTATTTGGGGCAACTATTCTGTCAGATTATAAACTGTGCATGGTTTGAGACCAAGACTCGTTTTGCTTAATACTTCTAGCACCTAGCAGAAGAGACCCTAACGGTAGATACACGGTTTGTTCAATTACACTAAAATGCAAATTTGCAAGTTTGCATGGAAGCCTGTTGCATTTGTGCCTGGGGTGGAGGAAAGGTGACTGACCCCTGTTACTAGCCATTCACTGGCAGAGGCATCATTGCTCATCACTGTGGATTCATAAGCTTGCAAGCGGCACTTCGTGACTGGTTCTAGGTGGGGCTGTATTTTGCTTTAGAATGTCAATAAAGTAACGCTTTTGCAGGAAGTTACCACTAAATGATGCTACAACAACCTCACCCTTTCTCGGGCTTATTCAAAGTTTGAATTTGTCCAAGGAGCCAATTAGAGTCGCTGCCCCATTTGTCCTGCTCTAACCTGGACATCTGTACAATAATTGGGGCATGGCTGAGGCTTTTCCTTAAAATATGTGTATACCAACATTGGCCTGGGCTTATGCAGGATCACACTGGGCCTGTGCTTTTCAGCAGAACAGACAACCATTCGCATTTCACCCTGAGCGATAGCATTTCCTATTCAATTTCCCAGTTTTGTTCCTGTATCTGATTTTCGTTTAAGAGGATTTCACAGGACCCACAGGATTTGTGAGAATCAACGGGCAGTAAATTTAGCTCTCAGACAACCTCAGAATGGCCCTCTTTTACATCAGGAATTGAAACTGGGAACTGGAAGTAGTAACAGTGGGACTGCTAAGGTCCAGCAACCTCAGAAGGTGGGGCTGCTAGCCTGGTGCACCAGGGCAGAGTTACATCACTTAGTGATCACTCACTATGCAGAGGAAGGCTGGCTTTGAAACAGAACTTCTATGTAAATGAATACTATCATTAGGTTATTTTTTTTCAAGTATGTTTTAGGTGTCAGTGCTTATTGTCTATACAAATAGGGTCTCCAGCTAAAACATGATTCCTTATTTTTCAATTGCTCTTGTATCTATATTGCCATGTTTTATTTTGGAGCAGAGTTTCCCGAATGGGTCTGATCAGAAGAACCACCTGGGGAGTTTGTTAAAAACTTACTTTCCTGAGACCCACCCCAGACCTAATTAAGGTGTCCCTGGCAACTGCCAGGGGATGAGCATTTCAAATCAACTCTCCAGCTGATTCTTAATTGAATTACCTTCTATTAAGTGTTGATCTGTATATTTTTTCTGAGGCAAATTAGTAAAGCTCCTCTGTTTGTGTTCATTCGTCTATCGAAGAATTTTTCTGAGGAATTTTGGATCCTGGGCCCTCTGCTAAGCCCTAGGGAGACAAAGATGAATAAGAGCCCACCCCTGCCATCAAGGAGATTAAATCACAGGAAGACAAGACACACAATAAGATGTACTGAACATAATGTCCTGCAGACCATGTAGGAACTAGACACAAATCAAACCCTACAGTTTCACCTCTTTGAGAGAAATAATAATCCTACACATTTTAAAATAGAGCCAAAACAGAATTTTCAGGAAATTAGCATGTCTCCCATTCCACGTTAAAAGGAGATTCTCTATGTTTTTAAGACAGAGCCAGGAGCAGCCTGTAGCTTGTCCAGCACCTGGCACAAAATTGGCACTGAATAGATATTGATTAAACAAATTAATGAAAAGAAATGTCCACAAAATTATGTACTAAAGGGCTTCCCTGGTGGCGCAGTAGTTGGGAGTCCGCCTGCCGATGTAGGGGGCGCGGGTTCGTGCCCCGGTCCGGGAGGATCTCATGTGCCGCGGAGCGGCTGGGCCCGTGAGCCATGGCCGCTGAGCCTGCGCGTCCGGAGCCTGTGCTCCGCAACGGGAGAGGCCACAACAGTGAGAGACCCGCGTACTGCAAAAAAAAAATAAAAATAAAAAAAAATAAAAAAATTATGTACTAAAAGCAAAACAAAGGGATTCTTCCAAACTAACCATAAGTGAAGAGGACTGGCAGAGCCTCAGAACGCTTGTTGCAAGAGTTCACACAGGTGTTTCAGACACCTCACTCTCCCTTTAGGTTCCATCGCTGGCTATCTAATACCTTGGTTGCCATGGAATAAAATATTACGTTTTTCCCATGAGTCACTTTGTTCTGTCCCCAACAGCATGGCAGGGGAAAGTTGCCCTCACTCAGGACTTCAGCGTTTTTTGTTGTTATTGTTTCTTGCTATCCCTTTTTTCTTCCAAATGCAAACTATTTAATATGAATGTTATTTTTTCCAAGCAGGCCATAATGTCTAATGTCTAATGTTGGGCTTTCTACCAGGGGAATATCTTACTAAATAGAGCTTAGTGCCATATATTTTTTAGGCCTAGATTTAATTTTCCTGGAAAGAGTTTCTCATCTGCTCAGAAGGGACTTCAGGTTGAAAGCCTTCATGACAAAAATAAATACATAAATAATAAAATAAATCTAACACTAGTTTCTCCATCTACATTCCCATATAAAGAACCCCAACTGAACCAGAAATGAACACCAGAATATTTGTGTCCTGTCCTATTCTCCCTGTTTTTTGAAATAACTGTGTTCTAAGTGTCATAATTATAGCTGGAAAACAATGAAAGAAAACACTTGCAACTCCATGCCAGCTTTCTAGAAGTTGAGATGTAGGTAGAGCTATTCTAAAATTAAGGGTTTCTTCCCACGTCTGAGGGAATCTGGCTCCATTACTCATGAGCTTTGGGAACCAGTAACTTGTAAGCAGGAATATTCATCTAACAATTGTGCCCTGGCTCTCTAAGAAATCATGGTAAGTTGCTGTGGGCAGAGTCACCGAGCTCCAGTGATCAGTGTCTCTGTGGCAGCCATACTGCACTCAGGTGAATCAACCATCTTGTGTCTGATGTCTCAGGGTTTCTCTGATGTAGCTGGACCTTCCAACAGGAAAGCTATCATCCTGCCAAAAAAGTATTTTCCCAGGCTGTGTGGTCACCATATTTATTCCCATCTCTTTTGAAGAGCAAAGAAAACCAAACTAATAATTTAAAAATCTTTAGAGGATACAATGATATTGATGATGATAGCAGCTAGCATTAGGTAATGTGGCCCAGAACTCCGCTAACATTCATTATATCACAAAATCTCACAGACAGGATATTGCGCCAAAGAGGATGATTCTGTACTTTATACAAAGCTCTAGAACAGGCAAAACTAACCTATGGTGGTTGGAATTAGATCAGTAGTTACTTAGGAAGGAAGAGAGGCAAGACTGCAGTGGGGCTGAGGGATCTTTTCTGCGGGGAGGAAAATGTTCTATGTCTTGGTTGGAATGGGTTATTACATGGGTGTGTTCTTTGGGAGACCTAAGCACCCATGGCTTTCTGGTAAACTTTCTGCTGGGTATGTTGAGCACCAGGTGTGTCTATCTATTCTATAACAATCCACCCCTCCTCCCAGAAAAATCATTTAGAGCACATGAGAATGATAAGTGGCTGCAGTTTTGTACTTGAAGGAGATACTCAAAGGAAAGAGTTTTATTTAAAGCAAAACGAAAAGAAAACTACCCTGCGTGGAAGTGACCAGTCGTCTCTAGTCCTTTTCCTGGGCAGTTCCCCCTACCACTTCATTTCATTATTCATCCTCTTTTCATGTCCTGATGATGCTTTTTGTTTACCTGGGGCAACTGGTTTTTAATTGATTTTTTAATAAAGGTATTTCTTGCTCTCTTTCACTCTGATTAAGAACCATAGCATGATCTCATCAGGCTGGACAAGTATTGACGGGCTGGGGTATCAGGGGGCTAATAAAGAGTGTTATCCAGTATTTTTAAGTGACACATAAAAACTCCCTCATGAAAGATACAGGAGGCAGAGCATAATATAAATGTCATGCTAGAAACAGTGGTATTAGAGTGTATATGGCCAGACATCAGTGATTTCATTAATGCACTGAGACAGGTCTCTCCCAGGGATAAGTGGTGGTGAGTGGGCACTGGAGGGTCAGCAGGAAAGCAAAAGTGAAGCCATCACAAAACACAGAGCAAGGCCTGAAGGTCTCTAGGTTTTTCTAGGTAAGCTGCAACAATTTAATAAAATGCTTCAGATGAATGGGAAAAGGATAACTTAATTCAACTCTTCATTTACCTATCTCTGCCTTCTCTTGGGCCCAAAACACTATTTACAATATTTCAGAAGAAACAAAGTGTTGAAAGCCACAAGTGCTTTCGGATTTATCTTCTTATACTCATTAAATCTTTAAATTCAATGTGATCCACTCGGCTTCTTAGATTACTGAGGGGAAGAAAGATGGAGGTTCTGTGAGCGAAATTATTTGGGACATTCCCAGCTACTGCTCCTGGCTCCCATTTCAATTAACAAGTATTCTGTGCAGAGAAACAAAAACTGCCCAGTTAATACTGGGCAGAGAGAGCCCGAGCCTTGCCATGAAATGACAGTCTGGCTTTGGAGAGTCCAGGAAGCACCATTTTGCCAAAGGGCAGGAGAGATTTTGAAGCTTTTTCCTGACTGAAAATGTGGTATTCCTGTGATGCATGCCCAGTGCTGACCTAGGGCCATGGAAGATAGAAAGTATCTAAGACCATCTGTCCACTTCCAGGGAGGGACTGGCTGAAGAACACATAGTATGCAGGAAAGGAGACTCACATACACACACACACTCACACATAGACACACTCACACACACACGCACACACATATGCACACACACACACTCCTGCACATTCACACACGTTTAGATTTCACAGAAGCAGAGAAATGTAACAGCCTTTCCAAAGAGTACATTTTGAAAGTTATGTTGACAGTCTGATATGTTAAAAATCAACTGAGAAAAACCACTTTAAAGACAACAGAACATAATTTTCTTTTTACATTTGTCTCTACTTTCTCATTATCCATTGAATTCATTATTTTCAGGGAATTCTTTGTTAAGCAGGTAGACACAAGCACCAGTGGAATCTGAATTATTATCATTAACATAACTTCATTTGTGCCCACAGGTTGTTAGGTCCTGGAGAAATTCATGGTGTGTGTGTGTGTGAGTGTGTGTGTGTGTGTGTGTGTGTGTGTGTGTGTGTGTGTGTGTATGTTCCTTGTGTTCCTGCAAAATTGGAATCATGCTGTGAGTCATATTAAGAAGCGTCATTCTTACTCTGTGTACTATCAGTTGCCATGTCATGAGCATCTACTTACAATATCATCTCATTCATTCATTCACTTAAGAAATAATTATTATCATGTGAACCCTTCCCATGCTTCAATTTCCCACTGACACTTCACTCATTCAGTCTTGGTTTTGCTTTGTTCTGTGATCAGAAGCCCAGAAACTGTTGTATGAATAACTTCCAAGTGGAAAGGTACAAAATAAGAATGACTCAGGGTCCCAGATGATGAGTGATCTATAAATATAATAAAGCCATTGACAAAAATTTGGTCATGTTCTCCCTCTCCTCTGACCTGAACATTAAAAAAAAATAGTTTTCACAGAGTAATATTGTACATGTTTGCCGAATAAATTTAGAAAACACAAATAGGCAAATAAGAAATAAAATAGAAAATATAAACCATGGATAGTACCATCATCTCCCTCCAGAGATAAAGTGGTGCTGACATTCTCCTTCCCATCCCTTATCTGTACAGTTACGGTGGGTTTTGTATGGAATTTTGCAAAAATGAGATCAAGGCATATGAATAGTTTGGGAACCTGCTTATTTATCTGTGTCCTTAGCATTATTTTCTTTGACGTCATTTGAGTACAGATAGTGGCTGAGGAATTATCTTTCTTCTACTCTGTGTAAGTGATCACAAGCCTTTGGCTCTCTGTGGTTTATGTCTTTTCTGGGCGTGGTTTCCTACATCAGAAGACAGTAGTAGTAATAGCTCATATTTATCGAGCATTATTATGACCTGGCCACTTTAATAGAGTATCCCTTGTGATCTTCAAAACTGTATGAGGCCCATTTTACAGATGAGGAAGCTGAGGCACAAAGAGGTTCAGAGCAGACAGCAAATATATGATAGAGGCAAGATTGGAATTTAGACAGTCTGA
Organism: Grampus griseus; assembly: GCF_964374135.1. Classification (NCBI taxonomy): domain Eukaryota; kingdom Metazoa; phylum Chordata; class Mammalia; order Artiodactyla; family Delphinidae; genus Grampus; species Grampus griseus. The sequence goes on from NC_139019.1 coordinate 101,055,707, forward strand.
CCCCATGATCATAAGCACTAACCCCAGTGGCTGAAAACTCTATTCAGATCTAACAGATCTGAACAGAATTCAGGGTCTTCTAAGCTAATCATGAAGCTGGTAGACAGCTTGGCCATCACCTGGCACAGCCCTCCTGATTCCGGTTGAGGGACTTCAGGTGGCCAGGCTCCCAAGTCACCTTCTGTTGTTCTTTCTACTCTACCCTGCTGCCTCCCTGCCATCCCACTTTATTTTTCCTTTTCAAAACTCTGTGATTTGAGTGTTTGGGGACATGAAAGATTAATAACCTCAGTCTGGACTGGGCTGACTGTGGGCAGGCCTTGTGAGAGCTTTTCCCACACTTTGGTGCCAACAGGTCTCGGGCCTGGACTGCACACCCCTGTTATTCTTTCTAGTTGTGGGCCTCTCTGGAGCCAATCAGACCCACCGTGACAAACCTATCCAAGATTTTGAGAGAGAGAGAGAGACCCAGGGGACCCTGCTACCCAACTCGTCACGGAGCCAGCTCTGGACGTCTTTACCTTCATTCTAAAACTAGTGTCAGACCAGACATGCTGGAACCTTACCAAGCTGACACTTTAATCTATGTAACTAAATCCATCAGTGAAATACTAATGCTGTCTACATTATTTTTCCTTTCCTTGTCAGTTATTCGCAGCCAGAAAAAGTTCGTCTTGAGGAATTCACTTCCCCCAGGACCTTTATTGAGTGCCACAGAGTTCACTGAGGAAAATGTGAGGGGGCTTATCTCTGGGTCCAGAAGCGGGTCCTGCTAGTGATCTCAGTGACTGTGGACATGGGGCTTCTCCGCTCTGGACCCATTCTTCGTCAGTTAACCAACTGGCTTGGCTTACGTGGATTCTGAATCTCCTCCAGCTTAAAAGTGTCTATGGTCATTGTCAGCCTCCGTCAAACAAACTCTAAGCTTGCCTCAGTTTTCATGAATTTGTGTATTTATTCATTTATTTAAGAATATTTTTAAAGTACTTAGCCTGGGCTCAGTCCTTGGGGTAGAGTGGTTGACAAACAGTCATGGAATCAATTCACTTCTGTGGTGATAGTGCCACCAATGAAAAATACAGGGAGATGTGAGTATGTAGTAGGGCCTGATCTCAGCTGGGAGGCCAGCCGTGGCCACTGGGTTGGCATCGGCCAGACGACAAAAGAAGGAATGAGCTTTGCAGACAGGACAGCATCAGGTTTGGCTGATCCTGGCCCGGGCTGATGTAGAACCATTCAAAGATATGAAAGAGCCCCAATGGGATTGGAGTGTAATCAGTAAAGGGAGTGTGGTTTCCCATTGTCCTTAGAATAACACCCCAGCTCCTTCCCTGACCATGGTGATGAGGCCCTGCCTAAATTCCCAGCCTCGTCTCATGCTATGCTGTGACTCACTCTTCTCCAGCCACACTGCCTTTCTCTTTCTCTTTCTCTCTCATGTCACTTATTTTAGCCTTAATACTTGGCAGGTGCTAACCCACTCTTCCTTCTCATCTCACAATGCCCAATACCTCCTCGTACTTCTGGAGTCCACTTTAACTATTATCTCTTCCCAGAGGCCTTTCCTGATCACCCCATCTCAGGGAGGTCAGCTCTTGCCTGTTCTCAGACTCTGTTCATTACCATCCTAACACTGGTCATGGTCATGCTTATTTGTTTACTTGTTTATTCCCCTAGGGCAGGTCCCATATCTGTTTTGGTCTCCTCATTTAATATTTGGGGTATGAAGGAGGCTAGAGTGTAGTCAGATTATAAAAAGCCTTACAGAGCTGACTAAGGCACTTGGGCATATGAAGCATCTCAAGGAGAAAGTGACCATCTCTCCATGTTACACGTGTAGGAATGCTTTGTGGAGACCAGCTGGGAAAGAGACGTGAGAAGATGTGGGGAGACCAGGTAGAGGTGACTGCAGTAGTCTATTTAAGAGATCAGATGGGATGCAGCAGTAAAGAGAAGCATGGTGGCTGGACTCGAGGGGTATTTATTTATTTATTTTTAATTAATTAATTTATTTATTTATTTTTGGCTGCGTTGGGTCTTCGTTGCTGTACGTGGGCTTCCTCTAGTTGCGGAGAGCAGGGGCTAGCTACTCTTTGCTGTGGTGCATGGGCTTCTCATTGCGGTGGCTTCTCTTGCTGCAGATCAGGGGCTCTAGGTATGTGGGCTTCAGTAGTTGTGGCATGCAGGCTCAGTAGTTGTGGCTCATGGGCTCTAGAGCTCAGGCTCAGTAGTTGTGATGCATGGGTTTAGTTGCTCCGTGCCATGTGAGATCTTCCTGGACCAGGGATTGAACCCGTGTCCCCTGCATTGGCAGGCAGATTCTTAACCTCTGTACCACCAGGGAAGTCCCCTCAAGGGGTATTTAAAAGTCCATAAAACTTGTTGATGTTTTGGATATGGGAATAAAGGAGAAGGAAGCATCAAGGGGACCCCAGGTTTGGGGCACAAATAGATCCTTTTAGCAGGGTGGAAAGCTCTAGAGGAGGAGAAGTGAGCTCGTGGAAGGAAGATGAAGGATCAGACTTGGGATATTTTTTGGTTTTAGTGCCTATATGACACCCCAGTAGAAGATCTGTTAAGGGGGCTAGGGCATACATGGATCTGGAGCTCAGAAGAGAGCTATGGGCTGGAAGACAAATGTATTAGGGAGTCAGAGTGGTTTGGAAATGGCAGTGTCTTGAGAGGCAAAGGTAGACCTGATGAGAAGGATGAGGGAATAAAAAACCTCCCCCCTCCTGGTCCCTGATGTGATTTTTTAAACTGAGATAAACGTAATATGTAGACCATAACATTCACCCCCTTAAAGTGTGCAATTCTGTGGCTTTTACTCTATTCACAAAGTTGTGCATGTATCACCACTAATTCCAGAGTGTTTCTCTCGCCCCAAAAGAAACCCTGTACCCATGAGCAGTCAGGTCCCCATTCCTCTCTCTCCTTAACCCCTGGCAATCACTAATCTGCTTTCTGTCTCTGTGGATTTGCCTGTTCTGAATATTTCCTGTAAACTGTGTCCTATAATATGTGGTCTGGCTTCTTTCACTTGATATACTGTTTTCAAGGTACATCCATGTTATAGCATACATCAGTGCTTCGTTCCTTTCTGTGGCTGCATAATGTTCCATTTATGAGCACACATTTTGTTATCCATTCATCAGGTGATGAGCAGCTGGACTGTTTCCACATTTTTGCCTATTGTGAATAACACTGTTATAAACAACAACAATAACAAAACAAGAAACCAGCCTCGCCTTGAGAGCCCAATGGGGAAGTCCGGCAAGACAGGCAGGTTTGATGATGGCACAGAAGTGGGTGGGTTTGAGGATGAAGGAGAGCTTTAGGTCAGGGTGGGACAGCTCTAGATGGCACATGTAAGGATTTGAGGGCATGTGGGAAAGAGTAGGCCCTGAGTTAAGGGCCGGAGAGAACGAGAGGAATGGTTCTGTAGGAGAAAAATGTGGGCCGTGGTTTATGGGACAAAACTGAGAAATCACTGAGGACCCATGGATTTGAGCCAAGGAGAAATCACATTGTTTTTTGGAACTGTCAAGATAAAAAGGTTGTTCTCTAGATGTTCAGTCGAGACCTCTCAGTGAGGCTGGATGGCCAGGGACTAAGCCTCTGAGAACCTTTTTCTCTTGACTGCAGGTTTCTGGGTTAGCTACCGGCTTCTTCTCACTCTGGTCTGCTCCTCACAGACCCACTGGGGCATATGTGGATTTTTGATTTTTAGTTGAAGTCAACTAAATTTGTATGCTTACATTATTTTGTTCCAATCATTTTAAAATGGGAAACGCTATGCAGGCAGATGGCAGAGAATTTATGTAGCAGAGAACAAAAAAATCCCCTATAATGCCATCACCAGATCACAAACTATCTTCATCTGAGAGCATTCTGTTCCTTTCGTCATATGAATTTGTACTATTTTGCAAATTCAGTTTTGTCTCCTGTTTATCACTCAGCATTCTGAGCATTTCCCATGATCATCTAATATTTCATAACTGTCACTCTGAGTTTTTGTATTGTAAGAGTAAATACCTGCTTATCTGAAGTTATCAGGGTATCAAATTATAAAAAGCAAAAGGTGACTGACTCCCAGCTGACTCGCCCCCAAACCATATCTCACTCCCCAGAAAGCCAAGGCCTGTGGCCCACTGTGCCTCTTTCCACGCACTTTCTGAGCATTTGCAGGTACAGATGAACATATATATATATATATATATATATATATATATACTCTTACTACACAAAGGAAGTCTTCTGAAATACTTACCCTTACTTACTACATCACAGACATTATCTCATGCTACTGAACACAGAGCTGTCTCATTTTCATTTATAGCTGCATGGTATTCCATTGTATAGACATGGCATAATTTATCCAACTATACTCCAGTCATAGTTACTCATATAAAAATGCTGCAGTAATCCATGCACACATACCTTATGCACCCAGGAAAGTGTCTCCTTAGAGTAACTAGGCCATGGAACCCTTGAGTAAAGGAATGTGCCTTGAAAAATTTGAGATACTGTCAAATTGTGCTCCATAAGGACTATATCAGTTTTCACTTTAACTAACAGTTCCTCTTTCTTCAAACCCTGTCCTCAGTCTTTAGTACTTTGCCACCAGATAAGTAAGACCCAGAATCTCATTGTAATTGTAATAGGCATTTCTTCAACTTTGAGTGCACTTGACATCGTTTCATATAGTTAGCCATTAATATTTCATTTTTTGTAGATTGCTTGCCCTCCTTGTTCCTTATGTTATTGAAATACTGGTTTTTCACTGTTATTATTGTTGTTGATTTGTAAGAGTTTGCTGTATATTAAGGAAACGGGCTTTTTGTGTATACATCACAAAAATTTTGTCCAGATTTGTCTCTATTCTGATTTTGTTTCTCCCCTTCTACCAGGATTTAAAATATTCATGTAAAGAAATAGTTTAAGGTTTTCATTTATGGTATTCTCCCTTAATGGTTGTAGAATTTTCTAGCAATTAAATGCATTATAATTTAACTTTTACCACTAAGTGCGGATCTGTTGCTTCCAACTTTTAGGCAATATAAATACTACTGTGATGAACCACTTTGTACCTATAATTTTTTCCTTATTTTAGGCAAGAATATGGTTTTTTAAGCGAGAGTACTAGACCACGGCTCTTGATAATACATTGTCAAAATAATTTTCCAAAAAGAAAACCCACGAGCAATTTGTGAGAATACCAAGAAACCTGTCTGTGTTTCTAAAAGACTGACACCTGAATGCCTGACATTCATTTGTAATATAAAATTTATACAAATGGTCATTGGATTTACTTTTTAAGAGGGGGAGGAACAAAAAGTGCAGGAGGGAAAAAAAAGTGGATGGTAGGGTTAAAGAAGTATATTAAGGTTTATTTTTTAAAAACGGGAGCTAAACAGATACAACCCACCCCTCCAATACATCAGTGACCTGGCACCCAAGGTTCTTTGGGAACAGCTTGGCTTCTCTTGGAATGCAAACACTTTCCAACCTTGGAGTGACCTTTGCCCTTCGTAAAGCACATAATCCTCTAAAAGGGGGTTCTTAGAGTTTGAGGTCTATTGTGTTTGTCAAGTAAGTGAAACATCTCAGCTGATTTGGGTTGTGGTCAGTGGAGGTCTATTGTGTTCATCAATTAAGTGAAACACCTCAGCTGATTTGGGTTGTGGTCAGTGGCTGTGTGATTCTGTTGGAGAAGAGAGGGGAGCTGACCTGGCTCACCTGACGTTAACTTGTGCGTTAGCCAAAAAGCTGCCCATGATATACTGTCTCTTATACAAGCTAACATTTCTTTTACTTATAAAGGCTTTTTATTGTGGAAACGTCCATAGGCACCTATTTTGGGCTGAATTGTATTTCCCCCAAATTCCTATGCTGAAGTCCTAACTTTCAATACCTCAGAGTATGACTGTATTTGGAGATGGCGCCTTTAAGGAGGTGATTAAGGTTAAATCAGGTCATTGGAGGTGGGCTCTAATTCAATTATGACTGGTGTGCTTATAAGAAAGGAGGAGCCTTCCAGAAGAAAGACTGTGTGAAGAGAGAGAGAGAAGAGGGTCATCTACAAGCCAAGGAGAGAGACCTCAGAAGGAAACCGACCCTGCAGACACCTTGGACTTCTATCTCCAGAACTGTAAGAAAATTAATTTCTGTTGTTTAAGCCTCTAAGTTGCTTAAGCCACGCATGGTACTTTGTTATGGTAGCCCTAGTAAAGTAATACAGTATCCCCAAATGGAAAGAATAGTATAATGAATTCTAGGTACCCACCACCCAGCTTCAACAACTAACAAATCGTTTCTCTTGTGTTTCATTTATCTCCTCCAGTGATTTTTCCTGGACTCTTATAAAATAATTCCCAGACATCATATCCTTCTACTGATAAATATTTTAGTATGCATCTCTGTTTAAGGGCCTTTTCTTTTAAAGAAAAAAATACATATTCACCAGGTCATTATTTCTCCTAATGAAACTAACAGTAATTTCCTATTATTTGTTAGCCAGGTCATATTCAAATTTTCCCAGGTGTCTCAAAGAAGGTGTTGGTTTGTTTACAGACAGTCTGAATCAAAACTGAAATTCAATTAGTGTATTTGGTTGTTATTTCTCTTAAGTCTGTTTTATTCTAGAACATAACTCAGTCTCTACCCTTTTCTGTGGTATAAATTTATGGAAAAAGCTGAATTACTTGTTTTGTAGACCACCTCATGTTCTGAATTGGCTCAATACTTCTCTGTGGTGTGAACGCAATCCTTTCTCCCTGTTTCTTCTAATTTGGTAATTAGATTTAGAGACTTGATTAGATTCAGGTTCTATATTTGAGGCAAGATTATTTCAGTGTGGGTATAATTCTGAATTTTAAAAAGCTGGAGTAACAGTTTATTTTCTATTTGAGATACTATGAACAACACATAAAATTGGCTTGGGTAGCTAGCAGAGATGGTAATTTTGCATATTAAGCACCAAGCAAGGACAGGGAAATAAAATGAGAGAAATAAATGAAGCATAGTAAATGGGCATCATTTTCACTAAGACTCTGTCGTGGAATGAAACTTCCTGGCTTCAGGAACAACTACTGTACGCTTCGGAGGTCACAATGAGTGAGATTATTTTATTTTGCTTATTTATTTTAAAATCATGTTGGTGTGGCAGCTGCATAGCTATAAATGTGAAGCCTCCAAACAAAAGCGTGCTGTGTCCTTCACTTTCCAGGGCTTCTTCTTCCCCTTGGAAGTGGGGAGTTGCTTCTCTGTGGCATTCAGGCTTTACCCCCGTGCTTCCAGAGGTCTGCCCCTCCCTGGGAACAGGGCTTACTGAAGCACTGATTACAGCAGCAGAAGGCTGGAAATGACCTCCATGTCCATCAAAAGGGAACTTGTTAAATACATAAGGAACACTAAACAACCTTTAAAAATATTGGGTTGGCCAAAAAGTTCGTTCGGATTTTTCTGTACGATGTTACAAAAACCCGAACGAACTTTTTGGCCAACCCAATACTTCTGTAAAGCTATTAGGTGCTAAAAGACACCATCTCCAAAACACACCTTGCAGTGAGGAAAGCAAGATTTAAAAACTGCATAGAAAGTAGGCTACCAATGTTTATTATATGCATGGAATATTATTGTAAGAACACATAAGAAACTAGGAAGTTGGATGATTAAGGTGCTAGTGTAAAAGATTTTTTTTATTGTAGACTTTGTGCCTTTTGAATTTTTAGCTATGTGTAGAAATTTTTCAAAAAATTAATGAATTCCTTGCAAATTGGGATGGACTGAGAAGTTGTCAGTGACACTACAGAGTTGAGCCAGTAGGTTTCAGTTCTCATCTGTGTTTATCAAGCACAGGAGATGACAGACAGCAGTGGGGTTTTCACATGAAACATTTTCAGCTTGCATTTGACCACTTTGAAAGAGGGAAACCAAACAAACTTTTGGAACAGTTTTCAAGTATCAAACGTGTTCTGTGTTTCAAAGGGTTTTAACTCACAAATAGTCCTTTCTCTGCACTGACATTCCTCACTTTGAGAAACTAAAACAAGTAGCTTGTACCAAAAAAAAAAGTATAAATTATGATTACTTCTGATCAAACACGTAATGTCAAGTCTGCAAGAAAGAAAAAGAAACTTCCAAAACAGTCTGTGTTAGTGTTTCCATAAAACATGCCATGTACTGTATGTTGGCACCAGGGCACCAGCTAAGGAAGTCTATTAATAGAACTAAGAAAACAATAATAGGGGCCCCCTGGGCCTGGTCATTTTTAAAGATATGAGAATGAGCACTTGATTTTATAATTTTAGAGCTGTTAAAACACCTGCCAGTGGGACTTCTTATTTGCGTGGATTTTTTTTTCCATTACACTGTGTGTGGAAAGACATTTTCAAACAAAGCATAAAGGCCATTCAAGAAAACTCCAAGTCCCAAATATGAAGCTTGATAAAGTGTCCAGAAAACCTATGTTTACAAATTTGAAAATAGTCCCTGAGTGCTATTTATTAACCCTCAAGCACCCTTGAAGCTTAACTGTGGAGGTAATCCCTATAGAAAGGGTTGCAGTGAGCACAAATCACACAGAGCAGAAAACCAAAAACAGGTAGACTTCAAGATACTTATCACAGATTGAACTTATCGGGGCCTGGAACATCATCCGTCATAGTGATCAGGGCATGTTGCCACTGGAGGGGGTGCTTCCTGCTTTTAGGCTTCCAGAATCTCTGACTTTAGGTACCAAACCCGGGATTACCCTGGAAGGACTGACCTCCCCCTTGTTGGGCCCTTTATTCTAACAGCTGAGCCCATCATATACCCAGGCCACATATGGGACCATCTCGGGGGTGGGACCTATGAACCTGCCTGCAATTATTTTCTCTATTAGCTGATCAAGTTCCTCATTTATTCTTTTGGGTTCAGTAATGGACACCGGATATACCAAAATGTTATGACATTAAGTGCAACATGGTGGTTAAGGGCTCCCGTGGTAGAGCCAGACAGACAAGGGTGTGAATCTCAGTACCCCCACCTGTTAGCTGTAAAAACCCACCTCAGATGCTAGAGTGACGGTTGAAAACTATAAGGCCAACACCTGACTCCAAAGATGCCTCACTACAAAAGAAGCCCTTCCCTCCAGGGCTCCCAAATCCAATCTGGAGGACAGGCATGTGTAGTAATAACTACATGAATGATCAGAACATCAGAGAAATGTGACCTAGGTCCTAAGCAAACCAAATGGGAAAGCAGGTGGCTCATTTGGGGAGAGGAGGGCAGGGGAGAGCTTCTGGAAGGGGAAGCATTCTGAGCATATAGTAAGGGGAATGCATTACATGCAAAGATAAAACAGCTTGTGGAAAGTTCTGAAATGCTTGCACCGCTAGCTTACAATGTGACAAGGACTCATTTATGATGTTGCATTAGGTTGCTATGTTTGAGGGACTTGTGCAGCCCCAGAGGGCTGTGTTATATATGATGTTTCTTTTCCCCAGGGCTTGCCACCTTGCAGTTGTAGCAGGGCAGAGTTCTCAGCCCTCTTCCTCTATTCAAGACACTTTATGATCTTTTCTTCTTTGCTCATCTCCTGCTTCATCACTTCCAAAGATGAGGGACTATTAATCTGGACGAATTGCAGGGCATTTATTAGGCCATAGAGACTAGTGGGCAGGACCATTGTATATAAAATAATTATGTACCTCTTTCCTGACTCTCAGGGATCTCTGTCCCAACCCCAGTCCCAGATGTTCCAAAGCATCAAGTGCTTTCCACTGACCACGCTATGATTGCAAGGTCTCTCCTCTTGAAGGCCCCTGTGAGGCCCAGCTTCTACTCCAGGAGAGGCAGTACATAGAGGAATTCAGTAAATGATGGCTAGATTGAATAATGCTCTGGCTAAGAGGAACTCCATCCTCTTATTAAACATGCTTGAACTTGGCATAATACTAGAAGCTGGCACTGGTTTTGTTATACTTACGATTTAGACAGATAATGAGTTTTCTTGGAAGGCATTACTGGCATCCAGTGTGGATTGCAGGTAAATTAGATGTCATAGTTTTGACCTTTGTGGAATGACTTGACATGATTGACCTGTATCAATTAGCAAATGCTGTCCAGCAGTCCTCTGCCCAGGTTTGAAGACCACATCCTAGTCTGTTCTGAGGCACCAGGGAACTCAGAACACCTGGCTTTTAAATGATCCTGACGTTTCCAAGTTCAGGGGATGGAGAAGATAACTGTCATCAGAGGTGGGTCCAAAGGTTATTAGGGTACCTGAAGTAGAATCATCCTTTTGCTAGTGCAGATTTCTCCATGTGTAGAGCGGGCCTCAGAGACAGGCTCTCAGCTCCCCTGGCAGCGTCCTCCTCCAAGCATGCCACAGCTCTGTGGAGTGACTCCAGGGCTCATCCTGCAAGCTCAAATCCTTTAGCCCTCCCAACAGCTCCAAGGAAACACATAGTAATGTCTGAATTTTGTAACTATGGAAGTTAAAGAGCAGTGAAGAAAATAGATGTGGCAAAAGACACAGAACATCTCAAAAGTGGACCTGGCAAAAAGAAAGCAAATTCTAGGGCTCTCAGACTCATATCTTGTGATACTCACCTCAGTCTCTCCCTTAGTTTCCTTCCCGATCTCCCTGTGGCTCACCACCTCCACTCAGCACTCTGCTTAAATAACAAACACCTGCTCTGACCTGTTTTTAAGAACTTCTCTTATAACCAGCATTCTCTCTTTCCTTCCCAGGCTTTGTTTTTCTTTTTCTTTTAATTTTTTAACATCTTTATTGGAGTATAATTGCTTTACAATGGTGTGTTAGTTTCTGCTTTATAACAAAGTGAATCAGTTATATATGTACATATATCCCCATATCTCTTCCCTCCTGTGTCTCCCTCCCTCCCACCCTCCCTATCCCACCCCTCTAGGTGGTCACAAAGCACTGAGCTGATCTCCCTGTGCTATGTGGCTACTTCCCACTAGCTATCTATTTTACATTTGGTAGTGTATATATGTCCATGCCACATTCTCACTTTGTCCCAGCTTACCCTTCTCCCTCCCTGTATCCTCAAGTCCATTCTATACTAGGTCTGTGTCTTTATTCCCGTCCTGCCCCTAGGTTCTTCATGACCAATTTTGTTTGTTTTTTAGATTCCATATATATGTGTTAGCATACGGTATTTGTTTTTCTCTTTCTGGCTTACTTCACTCTGTATGACAGACTCTAGGTCCATCCACTTCACTACAAATAACTCAATTTGGTTTCCTTTTATGGCTGAGTAATATTCCATTGTATATATGTGCCACATCTTCTTTGTAATTCATCTGTTGATGGAGACATAGGTTGCTTCCATGTCTGGCTATTGTAAATAGAGCTGCAATGACCACTGTGGTACATGACTTTTTGAATTATGGTTTTCTCAGGGTATATGCCCAGTAGTGGGATTGCTGGGTCATATGGTAGTTCTATTATTAGTTTTTTAAGGAACCTCCATACTGTTCTCCATAGTGCCTGTATCAATTTACATTCCCACCAACAGTGCAAGAGGGTTCCCTTTTCTCCACACCCTCTCCAGCATTTATTGTTTGTAGATTTTTTGAAGATGGCCATTCTGACTGGTGTGAGATGAGATCTCATTGTAGTTTTGATTTGCATTTCTCTAATGATTAATGATGTTGAGCATTCTTTCATGTGTTTGTCGGCAGTCTTATATCTTCTTTGGAGAAATGTCTATTTGGGTCTTCTATCCATTTTTGGATTGGGTTTTTTTTTTTTTGATATTGAGCTGCATGAGCTGCTTGTAAATTCTGGAGATTAATCCTTTGTCAGTTGCTTCATTTGCAAATATTTTCTCCCATCTGAGGGTTGTCTTTTGGTCTTGTTTATGGTTTCCTTTGCTGTGCAAAAGCTTTGAAGTTTCATTAGGTCCCATTTGTTTATTTTTGTTTATTTACATTTCTCTAGGAGGTGGGTCAAAAGATCTTGCTGTGATTTATGTCATAGAGTGTTCTGCCTATGTTTTCCTGTAAGAGCTTGATAGTGTCTGGCCTTACATTTAGGTCTTTAATCCATTTTGAGTTTATTTTTGTATATGGTGTTAGGGAGTGTTCGAATTTCATTCTTTTACATGTAGCTGTCCAGTTTTCCAAGCACCACTTATTAAAGAGGCTGTCTTTTCTCCACTGTATATTCTTGCCTCCTTTATCAAAGATAAGGTGACCATCTGTGCGTGGGTTTATCTCTGGGGTTTCTATCCTGTTCCATTGATCTATATTTCTGTTTTTGTGCCAGTACCATACTGCCTTGATTACTGTAGCTTTGTAGTATAGGCTGAGGTTGGGGGCCTGATTCCTCCAGCTCCATTTTTCTTAAGATTGCATGGCTATTTGGGGTCTTTTGTGTTTCCATACACATTGTGAAATTTTTTGTTATAGTTCTGTGAAACATGCCATTGGTAGTTTGATAGGGATTGCACTGAATCTGTAGATTGCTTTGGGTAGTAGAGTCATTTTCACAATGTTGATTGTTCCAATCCAAGAACATGATATATCTCTCCATCTATTTGTATCATCTTTAATTTCTTTCATGAGTGTCTTATAGTTTTCTACATACAGGTCTTTTGTCTCCTTAGGTAGGTTTATTCCTAGATATTTTATTCGTTTTGTCGCAATGGTAAATGGGAGTGTGTTCTTAATTTCACTTTCATGTTTTTCATCATTAGTGTATAGGAATGCAAGAGATTTCTGTACGTTAATTTTGTGTCCTGCTACTTTACCACATTCATTGATTAGCTCTAGTAGTTTTCTGGTAGCATCTTGAGGATTCACTATGTATAGTATCATGTCATCTGCAAACAGTGACAGCTTTACTTCTTTTCCGATTTGGATTCCTTTTCTTTTTGTTCTCTGATTGCTGTAGCTAAAACTTCCAAAACTATGTTGAACAATAGCGGTGAGAGTGGGCAACCTTGTCTTGTTCCAGATCTTTGTGGAAATGTTTTCAGTTTTTCACCATTGAGTATGATGTTGGCTGTGGGTTTGTCACGTATGGCCTTTATTATGTTGAGGTGAGTTCCCTCTATGCCTACTTTCTGGAGGGTTTTTATCATAAAACGGTGTTGAATTTTGTCGAAAGCTTTTTCTGCATCTATTGAGATGATCATATGGTTTTTCTCCTTCAGTTTGTTAATATGGTGTATCACATTGATTGATTTGCGTATATTGAAGAATTCTTGCATTCCTGGGATAAACCCCATTTGATCATGGTGTATGATCCGTTTAATCTGCTGTTGGATTTTGTTTGCTAGTATTTTGTTGAGGATTTTTGCACCTATGTTCATCAGTGATATTGGCCTGTAGTTTTCTTTCTTTGTGACATATTTGTCTAGTTTTGGTTTCAGGATGATGGTGGCATCATAGAATGAGTTTGAGAGTGTTTCTCCCTCTGCTATATTTTGGAAGATTTTGAGAAGGATAGGTGTTAGCTCTTCTCTAAATGTCTGATAGAATTTGCCTGTGAAGCCATCTGGTCCTGGGCTTTTGTTGGTTGGAAGATTTTTAATCACAGTTTCAATTTCAGTACTTGTGATTGGTCTGTTCATATGTTCTATTCCTGATTCAGTCTCGGAAGGCTGTGCATTTCTAAGAATTTGTCCATTTTTTTCCAGGTTGTCTATTTTATTGGCATAGAGCTGCTTGTATTAATCTCTCATGATCCTTCGCATTTCTGCAGTGTCAGTTGTTACTTCCCCTTTTTCGTTTCTAATTCTATTGATTTGAGTCTTCTCCCTTCTTTTCTTCATGAGTCTGGCTAATGGTTCATCAATTTTGTTTATCTTCTCAAATAACCAGCTTTTAGTTTTATTGATCTTTGCTGTTGTGTCCTTCACTTCTTTTTCATTTATTTCTTATCTGATCTTTATGATTTCTTTCCTTCTGCTAACTTTGGGTTTTTTTTGTTCTTTCTCTAATTGCTTTAGGTGTAAGGTTAGGTTGGTTATTTGAGATGTTTCTTGTTTCTTAAGGTAGGATTGTATTGCTATAAACTTCTGTCTTAGAACTGCTTTTGCTGCATCCCATAGGGTTTGGGTCGTCGTGTTTTCATTGTCATTTGTTTCTAGGTATTTTTTGATTTCCTCAGTGATATCTTGGTTATTGAGTAGTGTATTGTTTAGCATCCACGTGTTTGTATTTTTTACAGATTTTTTTCCTGTAACTGTTACCTAGTCTCATAGCCTTGTGGTCGGAAAAGATACTTGATACGATTTCAATTTTCTTAAATTTACCAAGGCTAGATTTGTGACCCAAGATATGAACTATCCTGGAGAATGTTCCATGAGCACTTGAGAAGACAGTGTATTCTGTTGTTTTTGCATGGAATGTCCTATAAATATCAATTAAGTCTATCTTGTGTAATGTATCATTTAAAGCTTGTTTCCTTATTTTCATTTTGGATGATCTGTCCATTGATGAAAGTGGGGTGTTAAAGTCCCCTACTATGTTTGTGTTACTGTCGATTTCCCCTTTTATGGCTGTTAGTATTTGTCTTATGTATTGAGGTGCTCCTGTGTTGGGTGCATAAATATTTACAGTTGTATCTTCTTCTTGGATTGATCCCTTGATCATTATGTAGTGTCCTTCTTTGTCTCTTGTAATAGTCTTTGTTTTAAAGTCTATTTTGTCTGATATGAGGATTGCTACACCAGCTTCTTTTGATATCCATTTGCATGGAATATATTTTTCCATCCCCTCACTTTCAGTTTGTATGTGTTCCTAGGTCTGAAGTGGGTCTCTTGTACACAGCATCTATACGGGTCTTGTTTTTGTATCCATTCAGCCAGTCAATGTCTTTTGGTTGGAGCATTTAATCCATTTACATTTAAGGTAGTTATCAATAGGTATGTTCCTATTACCATTTTCTTAATTGTTTTGGGTTTGTTATTGTAGGTCTTTTCCTTCTCTTGTGTTTCCTGCCTAGAGAGTTCCTTTAGCATTTGTTGTAGAACTGGTTTGGTGGTGCTGAATTCTCTTAGCTTTTGCTTGTCTGTAAAGGTTTTCATTTCTCTGTCAAATCTGAACGAGATCCTTGCTGGGTAGAGTAATCTTGGTTGCAGGTTTTTCCCCTTCATCACTTTAAATATTTCCCGCCACTACCTTCTGGCTTGCAGAGTTTCTGCTGAAAGATCAGCTGTTAACATTATGGGGATTCCCTTGTGTGTTGTTTTTCCCTTGCTGCTTTTAATATTTTTTCTTTGGATATAATTTTTGATAGTTTGATTACTATCTTTCTTGGCATGTTTCTCCTTGGATTTATCCTGTATGGGACTCTCTGTGCTTCCTGGACTTGATTGACTATTTCCTTTCCCATATTAGGGAAGTTATCAACTATAATCTCTAAATATTTTCTCAGTCCCTTTCTTTTTCTCTTCTTCTTCTGGGACCCCTATAATTAGAATGTTGGTGCATTTAATGTTGTCCCAGAGGTCTCTGAGACTATCCTCAATTCTTTTCATTCTTCTTTATTCTGCTCTGCAGTAGTTATTTCCACTGTTTTATCTTCCAGCTCACTTATCCGTTCTTCTGCCTCAGTTATTCTGCTCTTGATTCCTTCTAGAAAATTTTCTAATTTCATTTATTGTGCTGTTCATCAGTGTTTGTTTGTTCTTTAGTTCTTCTAGGTCCTTGTTAAACGTTTCTTGTATTTTCTCCATTCTATTTCCAAGATTTTGGATCATCTTTACTATCATTATTCTGAATTCTTTTTCAGGTAAAATGCCCATTTTCTCTTCATTTGTTAGGTCTGGTGGGTTTTTACCTTGCTCCTTCATCTGCTGTGTGTTTCTCTGTCTTCTCATTTTGCTTAACTCACTGTGTTCGGCGTCTCCTTTTCACAGGCTGCATGTTCTTAGTTACCATTGTTTTTTTGTGTCTGCCCCCAGTGGCTAAGGTTGGTTCAGTGGGTTGTGTAGGCTTCCTGGTGGAGGGGACTAGTGCCTGTGTTCTGGTGGATGAGGCTGGATCTTGTCTTTCTGGTGGGCAGGTCCACATCTGGTGGTGTGTTTTGGGGTGTCTGTGGCCTTATTATGATTTTATGCAGTCTCTCTGCTAATGGGTGGGGTTGTGTTCCTGTCTTGCTATTTGTTTGGCATAGGGTGTCCAGCACTGTAGCTTTCTGGTAGTTGAGTGGACCTGGGTCTTGGAGTTGTGATGGAGATCTCTGGCAGATATTCGTTGTTTGATATTACATGGAGCTGGGAGGTCTCTTGTGGATTAATGTCCTGAACTTGGCTCTCCCACCTCAGAGGCACAGCCCTGATGCCTGGCTAGAGCACCAAAAGCCTGTCATCCACTTGGCTCAGAATAAAATGGAAAAAAAAAGAAGATAAAAGAACATTAAATTAAATTAAAAAGTTATTAAAATAAAATTTTTTTTTAATTTTTAAGTAATTTAAAAAGAGAGCAACCAAACCAAAAAACAAATCCACCAATGATAACAGGAGCTAAAAAATAAACAAGAAAACAAACCAAACAAACAAAAAAGATACACAGAACCCTAGGACAAATGGTAAAAGCAAAGCTATACAGAAAAAAGCACACACAGAAGCATATACATACACAATCACAAAAAGAAAAAGGGAAACATATATATATTGTTGCTCCCAAAGTCCACCTCCTCAACTGGGGATGATTCGTTGTCTATTCATGTATTCCACAGATTCAGGGTACATCAAGTTGTTTGTGGAGATTTAATCTGCTGCTTCTGAGGCTGCTGGGAGAGATTTCCCTTACTCTTCTTTGTCCGCACAGCCACCGGGGTTCAGCTTTGGATTTGGCCCTGCCTCTGCCTGTAGGTCGCCGGAGGGCGTCTGTTCTTCGCTCAGACAGGACAGTGTTAAAGGAGCAGCTGATTCAGGGGCTCTGGCTCACTCAGGCCGGAGGGAGGGAGGGGCACGGCGTGCGGGGCAAGCCTTTGGCGGCAGAGGCCAGCGTGACGTCGCACCAGCCTGAGGCGCGCCGTGTGTTCTCCCCAGGAAGTTGTCCCTGGATCATGGGACCCTGGCAGTGGCGGGCTGCACAGGCTCCCGGGAGGGGAGGTATGGATAGTGACCTGTGCTCGCACACAGGCTTCTTGGTGGCCGTAGCAGCAGCCTTAGCATCTCCCGCCCGTCTCTGGGGTCCGCGCTTTTAGCCGCGGCTCGCGCCCGTCTCTGGGGTCCGCCCTTTTAGCCGCGGCTCGCGCCCGTCTCTGGGGTTCGCGCTTTTAGCTGCGGCTCGCGCCCGCCTCTGGAGTTCCTTTAAGCAGCACTCTTAATCCCCTCTCCTCGCGCACCAGGAAACAAAGAGGCAAGAAAACGTCTCTTGGCTCTTTGGCAGCTCCAGACTTTTTCCCGGACTCCCTCCCGGCTAGCCGTGGTGCACTAACCCCTTCAGGCTGTGTTCACGCTGCCAACCCCAGTCCTCTCCCTGGAGTAAGACCTCCGAAGCCCAAGCCTTAGCTCCCAGCCCCGCCCGCCCCAGTGAGTGAGCAGACAAGCCTCTTGGGCTGGTGAGTGCCGGTCGGCCCTGATCCTCTGTACGGGAATCTCCTCGCTTTGCCCTCCGCACCCCTGTTGCTGTGCTCTCCTCCGCGGCTCCGAAGCTTCCCCCCTCTGCTCCCCCCCGCAGTCTCGGCCCGTGAAGGCGCTTCCTAGTGTGTGGAAACCTTTCTTCCTTCACAGCTCCCTCCCACTGGTGCAGGTCCTGTCCCTATTCCCTTGTCTCTGTTTTTACATTTTTCTTTTGCCCTACCCAGGTACGTGGGGAGTTTCTTGCCTTTGGGAGGTCTCAGGTCTTCTGCCAGCGTTCAGTAGGTGTTCTGTAGGAGTTGTTCCGCATTGTAGATGTATTTCTGATGTATCTGTGGGGAGGAAGGTGATCTCCACGTCTTGCTCCTCCGCCATCTTGAAGCTCCTTCCTGGTTTTCTTTACAGCACTTAGCATCTGACATGTTATATATTTATGTACTGACTGCATGGGAACTCCAACTAGAAGACAATCTTCATGAGACTGGAACTTTTTTTCACTGCTGTATCCCAACACCTGAAACAAAGACTGGCAGAAATAAACCCTTGCAACATAAAAGAATGAATACTCGCTAATAATTAGTAAGGCCTTCATCAGTGCTAAGTGTTTTATATGCATTCATGGATCAAATTCTTATACCAACCTAATAAGACAGATGCTATAATTATTTCACAAATGAGAAAGCTGCTGCTGAGGAACATTAAAGAACTTGTCCAAAGCCATAGTTTTATTAACTGGTAAAACTTAAAGCCTGTGGTTTTATCAACCTTGATTGTGTTTAATTCTTTACCACACCCTAGTTCCCGCACATTGAAGTTTCACCTTCCCAACAGTCCTCCTCAGAATCTCTATCAAAGATTACTCTACTAAAGCCCTTACTTTTGGATACCTACAATGAGGTATCACCTCACACAGGTCAGAATGGCCATCATCAAAAATTCTACAAACAATAAATGCTGGAGAGGGTGTGGAGAAAAGGGAACCCTCTTGCACTGTTGGTGGGAATGTAAATTGATACAGCCACTATGGAGAACAGTATGGAGGTTCCTTAAAAAACTAAATATAGAACTCCCATACGACCCAGCAATCCCACTACTGGGCATATACCCTGAGAAAACCATCATTCAAAAAGAGTCATGTGCCACAATGTTCATTGCAGCTCTATTTACAATAGCCAGGACATGGAAGCAACCTAAGTGTCCATCGACAGATGAATGGATAAAGAAGATGTGGCACATATATACAATGGAATATTACTCAGCCAGAAAAAGAAACGAAATTGAGTTATTTATAGTGAGGTGGATGGACCTAGAGACTGTCATACAGAGTGAAGTAACTTAGCATATGGTATTTGTTTTTCTCTTTCTAACACATATATATAGAATCTTAAAAAAATATATGGTTCTGAAGAACCTAGGGGCAGGACAGGAATAAAGATACAGACGTAGAGAATGGACTTGAGGACACAGGGAGGGGAAAGGGTAAACTGAGACGAAGTGAGAGAGTAGCACTGACACATATATACTCCCAAATGTAAAATAGATAGCTAATGGGAAGCAGTGGCACAGCACTGGGAGATCAGCTTAGTGCTTTGTGACCACCTAGAGGGGTGGGATAGGGAGGGTGGGAGGGAGATGCAAGAGGGAGGAGATATGGGGATATATGTATAGGTATAGCTGACTTACTTCGTTATACAGCAGAAACTAACACACCATTGTAAAACAATTATACTCCAATAAAGATGTTTAAAAAAAACGGATTAAAAAAATGCTCAAAGAAGTGAAGAATAAGAAGAGATCAATGATAAGACCTACAAGTTATATGAACAGAGTAAAACTGCTCAAAGATTTTCACTTAAATGACTTCTGAGAAATACCTTGAGATGGACAGGTTAGTTGACACATTGAAAAAGCTCAAGCAATTTTAAAGAAATGTTAGGTTTTTAAGTCAGTGCTTGTAGGGATATTTGCCTGGAGATGTGATTGCAGGATTGAGGGGAAAGGAAGGCTCTCTGTACTCACCCGCCCCCCTCCCACTTCCTCACACCAAAATTGCCTCTTGGGCAATCTTGTGGCACCTGGAATTACACCATTAACTGTGACATTATCTTCTGATAAAATATATCTCCTGAAGGATACAGTCCTTTGGTCTTCTCAATCTTTTATATGAATGTATCCAGTTTTTCATGAAAACAGTTTTTTAATAGGGGGAAAAGGTAGAAAGCACATGAAGATTTGTATTCCTGAGTGAGAACAGGGAGAAGAAAGAAGGGGGAAGAGAGGAAATGAATTAGCAGTTGTCTCCCTAGTTGGCACAATCTAAAGCAAGCATTTAAATGAGTCTAGTAACAAAAACAAAAATACTGATTTCTAAAAACTAAAAAGTTTTTCTTTGTAAACTCTGCTAAAAGGGAAACTGAGGCACATTAAATATTTTAAGAGTTTATTTGAGCAAACATCGATTTGAATCAGGCAGCATCCAATATAGCAGATAGAAAGGAGTTCCAAGGAGATGTGGAAAAATGAAAGACTTTTACAGTCAGAATGGAGCAGGAAAAAGAAATCTAAACCAGGCAAAAGATGGAGTCAGTTATTGCAAAGTTACTTTCCTTTAGGGTATGGCAGGTGTTCCATTTCTGGGAGA
Source organism: Grampus griseus (assembly GCF_964374135.1). NCBI lineage: Eukaryota > Metazoa > Chordata > Mammalia > Artiodactyla > Delphinidae > Grampus > Grampus griseus. Next base: position 101,075,903 of record NC_139019.1, read on the forward strand.
GCTGAAACTGTAAGTCTCAGTTTGGTGTCATGGGGCTTGGCATAAGTAACTCCATTTGAGGCCTGTTGTCTTGTTTTTAACAACTCTAAGGTCCAGGGACTGGACCTGTTCATTCAGCCTGTATCCTCAGCACCTCAGAAATGAGCACAGTGCCTGGCATGTAGTAGAAGCTCAATAAATATTTGTTGGGTGGATGAATGTACAATTCTTAAAGTGTTCCTCAAGCCCTTACTTCCTGTCCTCCTGCCTTCCCATCCTTCAAGCAAATTGTGCCTTCTCTCTCCCACCAACCCTCTCCCTAGGAAGTGAATTTCTCCTTCAATTTCTCCAGCAAATATTTCTACATAGGTTTTATGAAGAATTCATCATATAGACAGTGAAATCGCTTCAAAAATTTAAAGTTTCTTTCCTTCTAAAATGTTTCATGTTTATATCTGTCTCTGCCTCTGGATTATAAGCCTTGGAAAGGTAAAGGCCTCACAATTTAGGTTTCTCAGAACTCGTAACACAAATAAAAATATTGATTGGGTTTTTATAAGAAAACTTCACCTTTTCAAATTCAAGCAAACTAAAGGTATATGGACAAACCAACACACCGGGCACATTATCTTACTGCTTCAGTGTCTCAAAACCAGGATTGGAAGGTGCTGGATTAAATGAGAATATTTATCATTAATGACACACTGATGTTAACTGAGTAACAGTTGACCTTTTTAATGAGTCCTTATTTATCTGGACAAGAAATGTACCGTGATACACATACACACTATGACTTTACCTGAAAAAATTGAGGGAAAAGCCCATTAACTACAAATGCCACAGCATAACATTATAATAGCCTCACCTTGTTGATTTGGAGGAGCTGGGTTTGATGGATTTGAGACTGATGAAACAGTACTTTCCCTTGAAATTTTTATTAATATTCTAACAAACTGCAGAATTGGATCTTTTTTGAAGTTGCATTGTACTTTCAGATCTGTTTCCTTCCCAAGAATGAGTTCTCTTAACTACTGATAAACTGTTCTCCTTCCATGGAAAATTCCTCATCATTTCTCTATTTCTTTGCAATGTGTGAGCACCGAGAACGTCACTGCACATACGCGTCTACACAATCCAAAAAACTCCCTACCATCCACCACTTTCTCTACTTAGTTATTATAGGGTTGAAAGTTCATCACGGTCCCCCGCCCCACCCTTCACAAACTAGTGAGGAAAAAAGAAAATCTGCCACATCAACTGTTAGCAGGATACCATGAGCAGCTGAATGCAGTTCTAAGACAGTACTGCTGATCAGACTTACAGTTCATCCGTGTTGGGAGTGTTTTGCCTCTTAAATCAGGCTTTGTATGTGATCATGTGTGTGTCACCATCATGACCCACAGCATATTAAAGCTCACAGTGGCCTAGCTGGTCCCATGGTGTTCTAAATAAGAGAAAAGAATGCACACCTTAAAAGGCAATGCAAACTTAGGAAGTAAGATTTACTCTCGTATGTCGTGGTTTTGAGGCAATGTAGAAACAGAATTGTATTTACCCTTCACATTAGAAACATTCTGAGTATAATTTTAGTTTTTGATGTTTATAATTTTTCTCCCTCTCTCCAGGAAATGGGGTAATCAGGGTTGACAGAGCGGGGTAACTTGATTCTTGTCCATCCCTAGCTTCCACCACCTTCTAGGAAAACCACAATGGAGATTTTTTTAATGCCACGTTCAGAGACATGTGGAAGGTCTCTCCCTTGAAAGCCAACTCTTACTCATTAGTTGCCAGACAGCACCTAAACGCTCCATATATGTTTAATCTTGGCAACAGTTTTCTGAGGCTGTTGCCTTTATCATCACCTCATTTTACAGATGAGGAGACAAAGGGATAAAGAAGTCTTACCCAAGCTATTCAGCTGAGAAGTGGCCAAGTCAGAATTCACACGCAGTCAGCCTGAAGGCAGATCCCACTCAAAATCTAAATCCCTGAACAGGTTCTCTTTATAAATAGCTAACAGAGGGAAGTGTGCTGTACGGCAAGTAGATCCTCCCCCCACCCCACCCCCACTCATACTGTTATTCTTCGAATTTCCTTTCATTGGAAGTAAACTTAAGGATAATATCAACTTGGATTAAAAGTCACATCCTTTTTACTCTCATCTTAGATTGTTGTGTAACCCGATAATGAAGAACAGCTAGAAAAGCAAAACAAAACCAAAAAAATCAAAGTATGTGTCACTGTTGCATTACCCTCTTAGACGCTTTGGTTCTGCTTAAGAGCTTATCATTTTCCGCACAAGCCCATTTGGGAAGGAGGCAATATGTCTTCTGGCTCTCGAATGCTGCTAGCCTCCGAACCTCATTATGGCAAGTCATTTTCTGAAGCTGGGCTGTAGCTCTAGACAAATGATTGTATTAAGTTTTAAATAAACATACAACATTTACGTTATGCTGTTTCTTGAAATGATTTATTGTCATTTTCTTCTTTTAGTCCTGCTCTCTGGACATAAAAGACACAAGCTTTTACTGTTTATACAAACCAAATCCTCTGTTTGCTCTGATTAAGCATTCATGGGTCTTTAATACAGCACAGGCTTTAGATTTGGGATTATTCCCTATGGGAGTGGTGGAATTAAATACATTTAGCCAGCAGAGATAAGAAAGGGCACCAGAGTTTAATTGCCATTAAAATAGATATGGTGGGTCTCAAAAATAGAACGCAGAAAAACAGTCTGTGTTCCCCTTTTCTGCTCTGGTAGATGAAGCTCTACTATCGTGTGACTTGTAGCTTCTCAAAGTCTCAAGTTATTGGCCTGGAAGAAGAAGAAAAAGGTGAAAATGGTACTGGGGGGACAAGTCTGGTCCTGAGTTCCTAAGATGCCTTGTGCCTAAGAAGACATTACTGTTTAGAGAGGGAACTGCAGCACTGCCTGCTGTGGAAGGGATTCTACTCTTTCTGGACTGGGCACGGTTGGCGATTAGTGGAATCACTTATGTTACCCCAAATTCTCCTGCCTCTCAGAAGGCATTTTAGAAATGTTGAGAGAGAAACCATCTTCTTCTGTGGTCCCCACCAGCGACTGGACAGAGATGAGATTTTCATTCGGTGATTCCAACTGGCAGCTCTTTATATTTCACTCCTTCAGAATTGGCTGATCTGCCAGCATTTTCTTTTTCGTTCTACTCGTGGATATTGTAAATGAATCTTGTCACACTCCCCCAGCAGCCGACACTTGGAGTGAGCCGCAGCCATGGGGTTGGGCAACTTGTCCAGTTAACTCATATGGAACAGATAGGATGGAAATGTTTTTTTAAATATCACTCCATGAGTCATACATATTTGCACTTCAATTTAGAAATCTTTAACTTTTCTGCTTTATAAGTTTAAAATCAGGCCCCAAATGCTCCCTTCAGCAGTGCATGTACTAAAATTGGAGAAACCAGTTTGCAGGGTGGGGGGTGGGGGGATTAATAAATAAGGTCGTGCCATGTCGAAAAGAATCAAGAGAAATGCCTCAGAAAGTAATACAAGTGTACGGCTTCCCTGGTGGCACAGTGGTTAAGAATCCACCTGCCAGTGCAGGGGACGTGGAGTTCGAGCCCTGGTCTGGGAAGATCCCACATGCCGTGGAGCAACTAAGCCTGTGCGCCACAACTACTGAGCCTGTGCTCTAGAGACCGCAAGCCACAACTACTGAGCCCGGGCACCTAGAGTCCATGCTCTGCAACAAGTGAAGCCACCACAATGAGAAGCCTGTACACTGCAACGAAGAGTAGCCCCCGCTCGCCACAACTAGAGAGAGCCCACATGCAGCAACGAAGACCCAATGCAGCCAAAAGTAAATAAATAGATTTATTTTTTTAAAAAAGTAATACAAGTTTATCAGAATGGAGGACCTTGAATTAAAAATATATTGGCTGATTCAATTTATTTGGAATTCTAGAAATGACAAAACTAACCTATAGTGACAGAAAGCAGGTCAGAGATTGCCTCAGGCCAGGGGTGCAGGAAAGAGGGACCATCATCGGGAAGGAGCAGGGGAGCTTTGGATGTGTTGGAAATGTCCTACATCTTCATCATAGTTAGTTGCACAATTTAAACTCCTAAAACCATACACTTAATGAGTGCAGTGCATTGTATGTAAATTATACCTCAAAGTTGATTTAAAAACTATATACTGGCGTAGGTTACTGAGATGCCATGGGAAACCTTCCTAAATCATCTTTTATTTTAATATTAAAAAAATAGTTGACCTAACTCCAAGCAAAAATAATGTATATCCATCAGCTTTAAGTGCTGTAGCTGACAGGCTCAGCTGTTACTGCCAACTGCTATCTGAGAAGAAGTTTCAGGCTGGCTCTGCCCGCAGAGGGTAGGCAGCCTGCTCTCCCCGGCAAGCGGCTCAGAGTTTTCCTTGCAAGCGGCTGAGTTTTCCTTGCCGCACACTGTGTTGTGTTCATTCTTGGGAAGGGATCGCAAGACAGGCCCATGAATTGCAAGATGTACTTTTATCTGCCACGTGAACATGGAAATAAGTATCTATCAACTTCGTACCCAGAGCTTCTTTCTTTTTCATTTTCCAAGTTGCAGTTCTGGAATATTATCTATGATTTCATTCATCGAGTCCAGTTAGACGTGGGAGGAAGAAGGTGCTGAACTAGTCTGCGACATGGAGGAGAGGCCGTGGTAGGTGGGGGCGGGAGGGGGACAGGCCTGTGGAGCTGATGCAGCCTGATGCTCAGCTGCGCCCTGCCGGGCATCCCAGGACCAGCCTGCACTGGCCCGACTGGCCCCGGGCCCTCCCCCCTCTCCCACCGTCCCTTCTGCTTTCCCCCAGCGTGAGATAGTTTCCCCACCGCAGGGGCTCACAGCCCTTGATAGAGGCGGAGAGTTTGGGTTTTGTGATTTAACAGCTGATAGTGAGCATTCCCTCCAGAGGAGAAGCAGCCAGAGCCGTTTCTCTCTCTCTCTTTCTCTCTGTGGTCCTTCAGGCTCTTGAAGTATTTACACTAAACTCCAGGCCAGCAAAGAGAATTTACAGCCTTATCACAGAATTAAAGGCGCTGTCGGCTGGCGGGGCGGGGTGGGGGTGGTGGGGGTGGAATGTGTCTCTCCTCCTTTTCTAAGGGAGACTTTTGGCTTCATGTAGGGGGCTGATTATTCTCTCTCTCCTCCTCTGCCTGAAGTTCCTCTCTGAAGTTTTTCTGTCATGTTTATTGGGATAACGAGGATTTATTTTTTTACTTCTATTCCAATATTAATGTTAGGAAATGATTTCTATAGGAAAGTATCTTAAAAACCACAAACTGGGTTTAATCAATGTAAAGATTGCTACACGTCAGTATTTCTCTTTTTAAAAACATTGGCTATCAAGCTGATAAAAAGAATACTTAAAATCTAGGTAAGGTATAAAGAATAATGATATAGTGGATATGTAGTATAAGGACATGAGCTGTTTCCTTTTAAGATCTTTGATTTCTCTAATCCAGTGTCCCCGTCTCCTCCCCTGTGAATTTTTCAATTAGTAGCCCTTTACGATTTTAATATGTAATTTTACTATGTGTTTCCTTCTGTAAAAAAATTTTTTTAAGAGTTCTGCATGTTTTTGAACATTATATTCATAGAATCATACATATTCTTTGTGGCTTGCCTTCAGATAACACTGTGTTCCTAAGAGTTAGCCATTTTGCTGCATGCAGTATGGTATAATTCACTTATATTCACTGCTGTTTTTATCCCTTCTATTGTTGGTGGACTCTTGGATTATTTCCAGTTTATTCTATTACAAATAGTGCTACTGTAAACGTTTTATAGATTTTTCCTGGTCTTCACTCTAGGATTTCTCTAGGCTTAGGGTGTATAACTGGGAGTGGAATTACTGGGTGTGTACATCTTTATGTACTGATAATGCCAAATGGGTCTCTGTACCCATTTGCATGGGTTTACTCTCTCACTAGCATACGTATATATAGAAATTATGCATCCCTTCACCAATATTTAATAGTATCAGATTTTTTCAATTTATTTTTTGCCAATTTAGTGGTAACAGAATGGATACTTACTGTGATTTGTACTTGGATTACTCCACTTAGTAATGAGATCGCACATCTTTTCATTGGCTGTCTGGATTTTCTCTTCTGTGAGGAGCCTGTTTTCTTTTCCATTGCCTATTTCTGCTTGTTAGTTATATATTTCGCAAATATCTTCTCTTGGTTTGTGGCTTGTCCTTTCATTATCTTAATGGTAAATTTCAATGAACTGAGGTTGTTAGTTTTAATGAAGTTTAATTTATCCCTTTGACTATATAGTTCATGGGGTTTTTGTGTCTTATTTAAGAAAGACAAACCTAATCCTAGGATATAAAGATAGTCTCTCATATTGTCTTCTAAGAGTTTTATGATTTTACCCTGCACATTTAAGTTTTTAATGCACCTGCAATTGATTTTCATATGTGGCATAAGGTATAGACACAATTTCAGTTTTACTGTATGGATATCCAATTATTCCAGCATCATTTACTGAAAAGTCCCTGAAATGCAATGGCTGTTGTCATAAACTAAGTGTGTAAGTGTATGTTCCTTCTGGGCTCTCTCTTCTTTTCCTTTGATCAATTTGTCTACCCTTAAATTGATACCATACTGAATCAGCTATACTTTCATTGTAAATGGTGATATCTATAAATTCCCCCTTGACCCCTTGAAAATATTAAAATCACTTGTCAATTTCATACAAAAATAAACTTTGGGAGATTTTTATTGGAATCATATTGAATTTAATATCAATTTGAGGAACACTGACACCTTAATGATGTTGAACTTTTCAATCCATGAACATGGTATATGATTTGATTTCTCTAATTTTTTAAAAATATTTTTTTAAAGCTCTAAAAAAGCTTTATAATTTTATTCATAGAATTTTTATACAACTTTTCTTAAATTCCTGTAATCTCTATACTTTTGATATATTAATGACATATTTTTTAAAATTGTATTTATTCAGTGCCAGAGTATAAAAATGCAATTGATTTTTGTATATTGATTTTGTATTCAGCAGCTTATAATTCTTTATCTGTATATTATTTTTTTCTACACAGTGGTTTTATAAGTGGAATATTGCTTTGGTTCTTTCCAATGCTTATATTTTTATTTATTTTACTTGCCTAAACTTCACTGGAGAAAGGTTGAATTTTTAATAGCAGGCAACCTTGTCTTACTTCTGACTTTAAAGGGAATGCGCTGAACATTTCACCATTAAATGTGATGTTTACTGTAGATACCCCTTTATCAGTATTCAGTAAGTATAGTTCTATTCCTTCTTTGATAAGAGGTTTTTATTATGAATGTAAATTCAGTTTTGTCAAATACTTTTTCATTATTGAGACAAGCACATGATTTTTCTCTATTACTGTGATGAATATCTGTAGTTGATTTTCTAATGTTAAATTAACCTTGCATTCTAGGAAAAAACTCAACTTGATCATGATATATAGCATATTTGACATTGTCAGGTTTGACCTGCTCATAGTTTTCATAGGATTTTTTCATCTAATGTTCAAGTTTTATTTCTTACAAGAAAATAATTTCACTGGTCATTATCCAGTCTTAATGATATTGAACCTTAGAAGAATTATTAAAACTGTATTCCACTTTGTGATCTTGAAACATATGCATACAAATAAAAATCTTTGATGAGCATCGTGGAAGCATCACATAATGTTGTTGTTTCACCCTCCCAAATATATTCTGCATCTTTTGACTTTTAAACCTTGAATTCATTATTTGAGCAACTTTTCAAACAGCAAGAGAAAAAAATTAAATTTTTTAGACTACATGAAGGTGATATATGTAGATATAGTATTTTCACAGGTTCCTAAGTACTTTTAACCATAAGGAAGTTTCCAGATTTTGTATCCACATATATGGTAGTCAATTTATTTCTGTGCTTCTAAATAACAGTACTGATTAGATTGCCATGCTTGCTTGGCTTTCCTCACAATTAAACCATAAGGTTTTGGGGGGTTTTTTAGTCATTAAAAGTTTTCTTTATGGAAGTATAGTTGATTTACAATGTTGTGTTAGTTTCTGGTGTACAATAAAGTAATTCAGCTACATTCAAGGTCCTATATATGTAGGACCTTGTTGTTTATCTATTTGATATATAGTAGTTTGTATCTGCTAATCCCAAACTCTTAATTTATCCCTCCTCGCCATTTTCCTTTGGCAACCATAAGTTTATTTTCTAGGTCTGTGAGTCTATTTCTGTTTTGTAAATAAGTTCACTTGTATCATTTTTTATTTTCATTTATTTATTTGTTGAGGTGGATGCTATTTCTATCTCTATTTTTTTTAACATCTTTATTGGAGTAAAATTGCTTTACAGTGGTGTGTTAGTTTCTGCTGTATAACAAAGTGAATCAGCAATATTTAAACATATATCCCCATATCTCTTCCCTCTTGCATCTCCCTCCCTCCCACCCTCCCCACCCCACCCCTCTAGGTGGACACAAAGCACAGAGCTGATCTCCCTGTGTTATGTGGCTGCTTCCCACTAGCTATCTATTTTACATTTGGTAGTGTATATATGTCCATGCCACTCTCTCACTTCGTCCCAGCTTAACCTTCCCCTTCCCCATGTCCTCAAGTCCATTCTCTACATCTGTGTGTTTATTCCGGTCCTGCCCCTAGGTTCTTCAGAACCATTCCATTTTTTTTTTTTTTTTTTTTTAGATTCCATATATATGTGTTAGCCTATGGTATTTGTTTTTCGCTTTTGGACTTACTTCACTCTGTATGACAGTCTCTAGGTCCATCCACCTCACTACAAATAACTCAATTTCTTTTCTTTTTATGGCTGAGTAATATTCCATTGTATATATGTGCTGCATCTTCTTTATCCTTTCATCTGTCGATGGACACTGAGGTTGCTTCCATGTCCTGGCTACTGTAAATACAGCTGCAATGAACATTGTGGTACATGACTCTTTTTGAATTATGGTTTTCTCAGGGTATATACCCAGTAGTGGGATTGCTGGGTCGTATGGTAGTTCTATTGTTAGTTTTTTAAGGAACCTCCATACTGTTCTCCATAGTGCCTGTATCAGTTTACATTCTCACCAGCAGAGCAAGAGGGTTCCCTTTTCTCCACACCCTCTCCAGCATTTATTGTTGGTAGATTTTTTGATGATGGCCATTCTGACTGGTGTGAGGTGATACCTCATTGTAGTTTTGATTTGCGTTTCTCTAATGATTAGTGATGTTGAACATCCTTTCATATGTTTGTTGGCAATCTGTATATCTTCTTTGGAAGAATGTCTATTTAGGTCTTCTGCACATTTTTGGATTGGGCTGTTTGATTTTTGATATTGAGCTGCATGAGCTGCTTGTAAATTCTGGAGATTAATCCTTTGTCAGTTGCTTCATTTGCAAATATTTTCTCCCATCTGAGGGTTGTCTTTTTGTCTTGTTTATGGTTTCCTTTGCTGTGCAAAAGCTTTTAAGTTTCATTAGATCCCACTTGTTTATTTTTGTTTTCATTTCCATTTCTCTAGGAGGTGGATCAGAAAGGATCTTGCTGTGATTTATGTCATAGAGTGTTCTGCCTATGTTTTCCTCTAAGAGTTTGATAGTGTCTGGCCTTACATTTAGGTCTTTAATCCATTTTGAGTTTATTTTTGTATATGATGTTAGGGAGGGTTCTAATTTCATTCTTTTACATGAAGCTGTCCAGTTTTCCCAGCACCACTTATTGAAGAGGCTGTCTTTTCTCCATTGTATATTCTTGCCTCCTTTATCAAAGATAAGATGACCATAGGTTTGTGGGTTTATCTCTGGGCTTTCTATCCTGTTCCATTGATCTATATTCCTGTGTTTGTGCCATTACCATACTGTCTTGATTACTGTAGCTTTGTAGTATAGTCTGAAGCCAGGGAGCCTGGTTTCTCCAGCTCCATTTTTCTTTCTCAAGATTGCTTTGGCTCTTCAGAGTCTTTTGTCTTTCCAAAAACATTGTCAAATTTTTTGTTCTTGTTCTTTGTAAAATGCCATTGGTCGTTTGATAGGGATTGCATTGAATCTGTAGATTGCTTTGGGTAGTAGAGTCATTTTCACAATGTTGATTCTTCCAATCCAAGAACATGGTATATCTCTCCATCTGTTTGTATCATCTTTAATTTCTTTCATCAGTGTCTTATAGTTTTCAGCATACAGGTCTTTTGTCTCCTTAGGTAGGTTTATTCCTAGGTATTTTATTCTTTTTGTTGCAGTGGTAAGTGGGATTGTTTCCTTAATTTCTCTTTCAGATTTTTCAACATTAGTGTATAGGAATGCAAGAGATTTCTGTGCATTAATTTTGAATCCTCTTACTTTACCAGATTCATTGATTAGCTCTAGTAGTTTTCTGGTAGCATCTTTAGGATTCTGTATGTATAGTATCATGTCATCTGCAAACAGTGACAGTTTTACCTCTTCTTTTCCAATTTAGATTCCTTTTATTTCTTTTTCTTCTCTGATTGCTGTGGCTAAAACTTCCAAAACTATGTTGAATAATAGTGGTGAGAGTGGGCAACCTTGTCTTGTTCCTAATCTTAGTGGGAATGCTTTCAGTTTTTCACCATTGAGAATGATGTTGACTGTGGGTTTGTCATATATGGCCTTTATTATATTGAGGTGAGTTCCCTCTGTGCCTACTTACTGGAGAGTTTTTATCATAAATGGGTATTGAATGTTGTCAGAAGCTTTTTCTGCATCTATTGAGATGATCATATGGTTTTTTATCCTTCAGTTTGTTAATATGGTGTATCACATTGACTTGCATATATTGACGAATCCTTGCATTCCTGGAATGAACCCCATTTGATCATGATGTATGATCCTTTTAATGTGCTGTTGGATTCTGTTTGCTAGTATTTCGTTGAGGATTTTTGCATCTATGTTAACATTTTACATGTTAACCAAATGATAGACTTGGTGGATGAGGGGAGAGTTAAATATGAATAATTTTGGATTTTTCTGTTTTCCTGATCTGTGACTGAAAGTGCTTTACCATCTGTCACCAGATATATGTCACCAGCATATAAAACTTGTCTATTCCTCTTTTGGTGCTTAGCATGAGGGCCTTGGTTTGATACTATGCTCTAACCTCCATGTTGTAATTTCCCAACCAGCATCTCCAATAGAGAGCTATTCATTCATTATTTTATTATCCAAAATGCCTAGCAGAATTCTTTATACTCTGGTAAATGTTCATTAATTATTATTTTAGACAGTAGAAATAAATAACTAGGCAGTACCCAACTGAATGAAAGTTCATGATGTATACAAAGAGTTTCCAGTGATTTAGCTGTAATTTAGGGGATGTTATTTTTTAAGGTTTGGTCTTATGTCCTCTGCTTTTTAACATTTACATGATTGATGTAACATGGATAATAGAATGGAAATCATGATCCCAGCATTTTAAGATGAGGACATGTTTAGAATTGAGATCTAGTAATTTAAGTATTCATTATTATATCCCACAAATCTTTATGAAGCACTTAGTCTAAGCCAAACCCTGTGTTTGTACTTGAAAGACAAAGCATGATCCTTATGGAGCTTCCTTGATCTCGGTGGCCACAGATGGAGTATGACCACTCTCCACAATGGCAGGTGACATTCACTGAGGGCCGGTATGTGCCTGGCACAGTTTGAAGTGGCTTATATGTACTGACTCATCTAATTTTCACCACAGCCCTTTGTGGTAGGTTGCAAAATCTTCATTTTATAGATTCAGAATCTCAGGCACAGAGGGATTCATTACATTACCCAACATTATGCAGCTAGTGAATGTTAGCCAGGATCAGAATCCAGGCAGCCTGCCTCCTGAGATACACTGACTTTCAATAATCAAATAATCTTGTAGACCAAATGATAACTTGTAGAAAATTATAACTGTTCCAAGAGCTGTGGAGGAGAGATTCGTCGTATTCTTAAGCCTATTTTAAGAGGAAATGACCTAGGGGAGGCTTCCTGGTGTAGAGACAGTTAAGATGACACCTGAAGGCAGAGTGGGCATTAACTAGGTAAAAAGGGGCTAGTGGAGTATTGTGTACAAAAGAAATGCCTATTGATGGCAAGGAGCAAGGGGGGATTCAAGAAAGTTGCTTCCAAAAAATAAATAGGTAGAGCAGAAGGTGGGTCTTGATGATATAGATTCCAGTTTGCAAAGCATTTTCACTTTAGTTCCTGTGTTTAATGCTCACAACCAACTTGGGTAGTTTAGAGACTTAATTTAACCAAAGCCATGGACCAGAAGTAGTAAGTCTGGGACCTGAATCCAGATCTCCTGGTTTCAGTTTCCACAGCTATTCCACCAAACCAGAGCAGCTCAACAGTGCAAAGGAGGACTAAAGCAACATGTGGAGGGCACTGTGAGTATGGTATTTCTGGTCAGGGTCCACATGACTCAAAGATGTGTTCAGCAGTAATACTGGTAACACTGGTGCCTAAGGAAATGCATTTTATCTGGATGTAAGAAAGGAAGTACAATTCAAAATCAAGCCAAGACACAATTACTCTCAGATCTGATAGAATTCAGACATTACCTGTAACATGGATGTTGAGACAGGGCCCCATAGCTTCAGGAGGGCATGAAGAACTAGAAAATCAAGACTCAGGAGGGAAAGTCAAAGAAATTGGGTTCTTTGAAGAAAACTATCAAAGGTTGCTTATCAAAAACATTCTGTGACAGACAATGACCAGCTTACTTTTTGTCATCTCCCAGGAGGTAGAAAGCAGGAAGGATTGATACCAGCCCAGCAAACTATTCTCCATTTCCTGGCAAGATAAAGAGACACCCTAGGACCAATACCTCAAACATCAAATCTGTAAATCATTTGTGCTTGGCTCTGGAATTCTAATGTGATTCTCTTTCCTATTCCAGGTTTACCTATTTGTTTCACCTAGACCATTCTTAGGGTTATTTTGAAATCTCCCAAGCATGTGTCATAATTGCGCTAAGGAAAAGCTAGTCAAGGATTAAAATGAGACAAAAAGATACCATCCAATAAAATAAAGCTGCAGATAATACATATGGGAGATAAACCACAGAAGGATAATTGAAAATAGTCAAATACTTGTTACAATAGCTGTCTAGCATCCATCCCTGGCAGCTGCCCACTTAATGCAGTTAAGCAGAATGTCTATAGTAAAAAAAAAAAAAAAAAAAAAAAAAAGCCTGCTGAGGATATGGGGGGAGACAAGGCATAATCGCTAGACCTAGAGCTCCCCTGCTATATTATAAACTCCTTGAGGGCAGGCAGTCTGTAACAATCACCTTTACGCAAACCATAGCACCCAGTTATAAGGTGCTAGCACATAAATGAGGATCAATAAATGTTTGCAACTTATAATTGTTATGCCTTTCCTTCCCGTCTCTCTCCATAATTGTCATTATTCAATCACTGTAAAAAAAACAAATGTGTGTCTCTCCTGCTCCTTTTTTCTTGTCTTCAACGCATGCTTAATGCCTGGCAGTAGATCCAGAGGCACCATTTAACCTTGCCAAGTGGCAATCAGAAGTAAGTCAGAGAGAAATATTTCATGACTCTCAGAGATGTTAAACCCTGGCATAAGTTGATGAGAAAGATTGTGAAATCATTTCTCCAGGGAGTCTTTGAAAATGTAGAATACCTAGTGTGATTCAGGGGTAAAGATATACCTAGAGATCTAATTTAACATTCTACAAACATATACATGCATACACACATACACACACTAGTTTTCCTTATACAAGTTATCCATGTTCAGTGCAGAAAATTTGTACAATCTAGTGAAGTATAAAGAAGATAATAATCACACCATCTAAAAAAGCTACAGTTAGTATTTTGGTGTATTTTTATTTTTTAATGTATCTGTCCACATACAGTCATTCATTCATTTATTCAACGAACTGTCATTAGGACTCTACCAACATTCTATGCAGAAAAAGACGTAAACAATTATCATAATAAAAGGAAAATTATGTGGTATGGTAGAAGGTGTTAAGTGTATGAAAAAAAGTATTGCAGGTTGAGTAATGGGATCAGAGATGCTGGGACAGAGTGGAGGAGGTTGTGATATTTTTTAAAATAGGGTAGACAAATAGTTTTATTTTGTCAATGGAATCCTTATTTTTTCTTTAGGTATAATTGACAAATAACATATTAGTTTAGTAATGATTCTATATTTCTGTGTATTACAAAATGACCTCCACAAGAAATTAACATCTGTCGTCATACATAATTACAAAAATTTTTTCTTGTGATGAGAACTTTTAAGATTTACTTTCTTAGCAACTTTCACATATGTAATCAGTATTATTAGCATAGTCGCCATGCTAAACATTACATCCCCATGACTTATTTTATAACTGTAAATTTGTAACAATTTGTACCTTATGACCCCCTTCACCCACATCAACCAGCCCTTACCTGCCCCCCCCCCACCTCTGGCAACCACCAATATGTGCTCTGTGTCTGTGTGTTCAGTGTTGTTTGGTTTTGCTTTTTTAGGATCCATATGTGAGATCATATGGTACTTGTCTTTCTCTATCTAACTTATTTCTCTTAGCATGATGCCCTCAAGTCTATCTATGTTGTCCCAAATAGCAAGATTTCATTCTTTTTATGGCTGAATAATATTCATATATATATATAGATATAGATCTCACAATTTCTTTATCCATTCATCTGTCAGTGGACACTTAGGTTGTTTCCATATATTGGCTATTGTAAATGATGCTGCACTGAACATGGCAGTGCATATATCTTTTCAAGTGAGTGTTGTTTTCCTCAGATAAATACTTGAGAATAGAATTACTGGATCATATGATAGTTCTATTTTTTAATTTTTTGAGAAAGCTCCATACTTTTTTCCATAGTGGTTACACCAATTTACATTTCCACCAACAGTGCACAAGAGTTCCAGTTTTTCTACATCCTCACCAACACTTATTTTTTGTCTTCTTGGTAACAGCCATTCTAATAGGTGTGAAATGGTACCTCACTGTGGTTTTGGTTTGCATTTCCCCGATGATTAGCAATACTGAGCATCTTTTCATGTACCTATTGACCCTCTCTGTCTTCTTTGGAAAAAAAATGTCTATTAGGATCCATTGCCCATTTTTCAGTTGGATTGAGGGTTTTTTGCTCTAGATTTTGCTTTTGAGTTGTATGAATTCTTTATATATCTTAGATATTAGCCCCTTATCAGATATATGATTTGCAAATTTCTTATCCCATTCTGTAGGTTGTATTTACACATTTTTGATGGTTTCCTTTGCCATGCAGAAGCTTTTTATATCGTTACCCCACTTGTTTGTTTTTACTTTGGTTGCCTTTGTTTTTGGTATCACGTCCAAAAAAATCAGTGCCAAGACCAATTTTAGCACTTACCACGTATGTTTTCCTCTAGATGTTTTATGGTTTCAGGTCTTACATTCAAGTCTTTTATTCATTTTGAGTTAACTTTTGTGCATGGTATAAAAATATGGTCCAGTTCCTTTTTTTTTTTTTTGCATGTGACTGTCCAATTTTCCCAACACCATTTGTTGAAGAAACTGTCTTTTCCCCATTGTATATTCTTGACACCTTTGTCGTAAATTAATTGACCATATATTCATGAGTTTATTTCTGGGTTTTTCTATTCTGTTCCATTGATCTATGTGTTTTTAGGCCAATGCCATACTATTTTGATTACCAGAGCTTTGTAATATAGTTTGAAATCAGAGAGCATGATGCCTCCAAGTTTGTTGTTCTTTTTCAAAATTGCTTTGGCTATTTGAGGTCTTCTGTGTTTGCATACAAATTTTAGGGATGTTTGTTCTATTTCTGTGAAAAATGCCATGGATATTTTGATTGGGATTACACTGAATCTGTAGATAGCCTTGGGTAGTATGGACATTTTTATAATATTTATTCTTCCAATACATGAACATGGAATATTTTTCCATTTATTTGTGTCTTCCTTGATTTCTTTCATCACTGTTTTATAGTTTTCAGTGTAAAAGTCTTTCACCTCCTTGGTTAAATTTTTTTTTTTTTTTTTTGCGGTACACGGGTCTCTCACTGTTGTGGCCTCTCCCATTGTGGAGCACAGGCTCCGGACATGCAGGCTCAGTGGCCATGGCTCACAGGCCCAGCTGCTCCGCAGCATGTGGGATCCTCCCGGACCGGGACACGAACCTGCGTCCCCTGCATCAGCAGGCGGACTCTCAACCACTGCGCCACCAGGGAAGCCCCTTGGTTAAATTTATCAGTAGATATTTTATTCGTTTTAATGTATTGTAAATGGAATTGTTTTCTTAATTTGTCTTTCTGATAGTTCATTATTAGTGTATAGAAATGCAACATATTTCTGTATATTGATTTTCTTCTGCAACTTTACTGAATTTGTTGATTAGTCCTAACAGTTTTTTGGTTTTTCTATCATGTCATCTGCAAAGAATGGCATTTTTATTTTTCGTTTCTGATTTGGATGCCTTTTATTTCTTTTTCTTCACTAATTTTGTAGCTTTGGCTAGGACTTCCAATACTATGTTGAATGAAAATGGTGAAGGTAGGTATCCTTGTCTCATTTCTGATCTTAGAGAAAAAGATTTCAGCTTTTGCAATTAAGTGTGATGTTAGCTTGTCATGGATGGCCTTTATTAGGCTGAGGTAATTTCTCTCTATATCCACTTTGTTGAGAGTTTTTAATCATAAATGGCTATTGACTTTTGTCAAATGCTTTTGCTGCATCTATTAAGAAGTTCATATGATTTTCATCCTTCATTTTGTTAATGTGTATCACACTGATTGATTTGCAGTTGTCGAACCATCCTTGCACCCACTTGACAGTGCTATATGATCCTTTTAGTGTATTGTTGAATTCAGTTTGCTAATACTTCATTGAAGATTTTTGCATGTTTGTCAGGGATGTTGATGTACAATTTTCTTTTCTTGCGGCATCTTTGTTTGGTTATGGTGTCAGGATAATGCTGGCCACATAAAAGGAGTTTGGAAGTGTTATCTTTTTTTGGAAGAGTTTGAGGATTGATATTAATTCTTTTTCGAATGTTTGGTAGCATTCACCAGTGAAGCCATCTGGTCCTGGAGTTTCATTTATTGGGCGTTTTTGATTACTGGTTCAATTTCCTGACTAGTTCAGTTTTTCTTTTTCTTCATGATTCATTCTTGGTAGGTTGTATGTTTCTAGAAATTTATCCATTTCTCCTAGAGTGTCAAATTTGTTGGTGTATAATTGTTCTTAGTAATCTCTTATGATCCTTTGTATTTCTGTGGTATCTGTTGTGAAGTCTCCTCTTTCATTTCTTATTTTGAGTTCTCTTTTTCTTTTTTTCTTGGTGAATCTAGCTAAGGTTTGTCAACTTTGTTTATCTTTTCAAAGAACCAGTTCTTAGTTTCATTTATCTTTTCTAATGTCTTTTTAGTCTCTAGTTCAGCCGTTTCCACTCTGATCTTTGTTATTTCCTTCCTTCTACCTTCCTTCTTTTCCTTTCCTTCCTTTTCTTCCTTCTATCCTTCTTCTAAAGATTTGGGCTTTGTTTTTTCTTCTTTATATAGTTCCTTGAGATATAAAGGTAGGTTGTTGAATTGAGACTTTTCTTGTTTCCTGATATAGTCATTTATCACTATGACATTCCCTTTTAGAACTGCTCATGCTGAATCACATAAATTTTGGTATGTTACATTTTCATTTGTCTCAAGGTATTTTTTTATTTCTCTTGATTTTTTCTTTTTGACTCATTGGTTGTTCAGCAGTATGTTGTTTAATATCCACATATTTATTAATTTTCCTGTTTTGTTCTTGTATTTGATTTCTAGTTTTATACTATTGTGGTTGGAAAAGATGCTCAATATGATTTGTTTTCTTAAATTTATTAAGACTTATTTTGTGGCCTAACATATATATCTTAGCGAATGTTCTATGTGCACTTGAGAAGAATGTATTCTGTTACTGTGGGATGAAATGTTCTATATATATCCGTTAAGTCTATCTGATCTCACATGTCATTTAAGGCCAATGTTTTCTTACTGATTTTCAATCTGTATAATATCTATTCATGTAAGCAGGGTGTTAAAATCCCTTGCTATTATTGTATTGTTGTCTATGTCTCCCTTTAGGTCTGTTAATATTTATATATTTAGGTGCCCCTATGTTTGGTGCATAAATATTACAAATGTTATATCCTCTTGTTGGATTGAGCACTTTATGTGCTGACCGTTTTTGTCATTTATTACTGTCTTTGTTTTAAAGTCAATTTTGTCTGACATAAGTATTGCTACTCCAGCTTTCTTTTGGTTTCCGTTTACACGGAATTTATTTTTCCAGCCTTTCACTTTCAAGCTGTGTGTGTCCTTATATCTGAAGTGTGCATCTGTAGGCAGCATATAGATGGGTTGGGATTGTGGTTTTAAATGTAATGGCTAGAGGAGGCCTTATTGAAAAGGTGATATTTGAACAAAGGTATTAATTGGGATCATTTTGAACAACATACTATGAAATTTGCTTTGATCATTATTCTTTAAAAGACGCTTATTTAATGGATGCACATCATTTTATCTTATAAATCTTATAAATAATTTTTTAACCCCATGGTTGGACATTTACATCAACTCCACTTAATTTTTTCTGTGTTTTACATTCTTAAATGAATCTGTGGCTTCTCTGTTCAGTTTTTGCAATTAACAGCATAAAGCTAAGATTTAGGTTAGAAAAGAGGAGACAGCATCAATGTAATAATGTTAACTTCTTGTGAGATATGTTGCAATAGCTTTCATTTACTTCTAATCTGATTATGATGTGTGTGGTTTTTTTTATGTTGTGTTTTTAAAATACCATTTGTTGTGATTTCAGTTAAAATGTGCATATTTATGGTTAAATTTTGTAAAATATACAAAAGCAAAAGAAAATTCAAAATACCCATAATCACATCTTCCAAAGTTAGTATTTGCTCAATATATACACTTATTTAGTTTGTATTATATTAAACATCCTGTATTATAGTTTTCATTTAATTAAATGTGAACATTGTCTAAGTATTTTTTTTTTTTTTTTTTTTTTTTTTTTTTTTTTTTTGCGGTACATGGGCCTCTCACTGTTGTGGCCTCTCCTGTTGTGGAGCACAGGCTCCGGACGCACAGGCTCAGTGGCCATAGCTCACGGGCCCAGCCGCTCCATGGCATGTGGGATCTTCCCAGACCAAGGCACGAACCCGTGTCCCCTGCATCGGCAGGCGGACTCTCAACCACTGAGCCACCAGAGAAGCCCCTGTCTAAGTATTTTTAAGTATTTTATTTATAACTATGTATTAAGTGTACTATTTTAAAGTATTCTTTTATAATCTAATTTTTAATAAGTGTACACTATTCATTTTTTACCCATTCCATAAACTATCCCCATTTTATAAACTGAATTATACAATTTATCACTATTGTACAATCTTTTCACATATATCCTTGCCCACAACTCTGATTATTTCCTTCTATAATTAAAAGCATAAATCTGTCATTTATATTGCACATATTTTCACTAGTTTGTTCCTTTCCTTTTAGTTTTATTTATGTTGTTTTTTTGACTGAAAGAAATTAAATCTATCAATCCTTTCCTTAAGGGATTCTTCGTTTGCCTTTTAGGTTTTGAAAATCCTTTAGCACCCTGAGTTTTTTTGTTTTTTTAAAAAAAACTCTTTTCCCTGGTGGGATTTATTTTGGCCCATGGTATGACATTTAGTGAACCAACTTTATTTCTTTTGGAATAGTTACAGCTTGGTTAACCTTCAATAGGCCTTTCTTTTCTTTATTTTGTTATTCTGTCAGTCAGGACTGTTATCTAAATACTTCTTCAAACCATATGTAAGAGCAAAGGTGGTGCTTCTCACTGACATTCTGAGGATTCACATACTTGTGAATTGGGATTGAAGAGGGCAAGAATTGTTTCAAGGAGAACAAATACATAAACAGACTTTTGAGATTTTAATAAGACATGTTAAGAAATAATGCATAATTCCAGAAAAAGTCTTTAATAATTATAACTCTGAACTTCAAAACACCTTTGTATAGATCCTCAGGAGTAGATTCACAAATTGGAAAGTTGGTGTTCCCATTAGAACTTATATAATGTATTAGTTAGTACTCTCTCATTGCTCTGAGAATAGGAGAAATATAATAATAACAAGAGCTGTCATTTAATGGGCACTTACTACATGCAAGGCATTGTGCCAAGTACTTCACATGTGGTATTTATTTAATCTTCAAAATACTTTAGAAGGGAGGTACTATCAAGATCTCTCTTTTACAGATGAGGAAACAAAGGCTGAGTGGGGTAGAAGAAAACTTCCACGGTCATGCAGCTAGTTAACTGTGTAAAGGGGACTCCTCAACTATTTCTCAGCAAAATTTAGTCAATGCAATAGTAAAAATAAGACTATGAAAGAAAGTCCTAATTAGATACATCATATGCTGTCTCCAACTTCTCTTCTCCACGATGTGCTTGGAAAGCTTCCAGTAGTTTAAGTCATACCTAACTAATAACAACTACATCTGATAATTATTTATATTTTTTAAAGCACATTCAACCAAGAGAGTTGATGCTTACAGCATATGGTCCAGGTCATACCATTTGGATAGCTTAGAAAGCAGAAGTGCTAAGAGGTTAGGTAGTAGAGCTGGGATTTAAAACCATGACTCCTATCTCTGCCATCACTTCTTCCCCTGACCTCTACACTGCAAGTTTGGGAGGTTTCTCTTGGGGAATTTTTTTTTAATCCAAATTTCAAAGTATTATGACTTATTGTTGTTGCTGCTGTTATTACCTAACCATCTCTGACCTTTTAAGCAATGAATATGTTGTATTTTAAATTCTCATTACTGTAATGATCTAGGCCATCTGATACTTTATTACACATATTGAATAAGAAACATTATAGGTATTCTTTTATCTAGTCCATCCTTTAGTGAATCAGTGATATAGTTTGGACTTTTCTGTTGGATATGTCTCTTGAGAAGACATAAAATTACTTTATATGCTGTTAATAAATATATCATTACATATATGATGCTTTGACAATTCATGATAACTACATTTTTTCGGCAGTGCACACATTTACACAAAAATCATTTTTCTTTAAGTAGAAAAATAGAAAAATGTCAATAACTGCATTAAAAGTAGTAACTTCTGAGCATTTCCCAGAAAAGAAGAGTAATTTTAAAGGAAACAATATAAGGGCATTATTAAGTTTTTCATCTTTTGTGGCCTGTTCAAATGCTATCTCTTCTGTGACCTTCCTCCTCTGAAGTATTTCTATCCTTTGAGCACCATTATAGTATTTTTAACATTCCATTATAGTGCTAATCCCAAAGTATACCTTGTATAAGTGATTTGTGCACATGACAATTTAGGTTAAAACCCCCATGTTTTAGTCTTCTCTCTCTCCCCATATCTAGCCAGTTGCCTGGTACAAAATGTTAAACTGAATAAGAGGTAATCAAAGTTTAAATAGTGAAAAAATACATAAGCCTTAATTTAGGGCTTTTGTCAGATATATAGTTAATATATGAGGCATGCCAAATCAGAATGCAAGTCTACCTTGGATCTAAAATAGAAAGGACAATTTAAGTATTTTTAAATATAACCTGGAACAGAAAACTAAATCTGTTATGGTAGAAACAGGATGTGTGTTATAAGATTATATGAAATTTCTGTAAATGAATTAATATATATTCTCCAGTAATATTTTAAGATTTTAAAATCTTGATACCAAGGTCAGTAACTTTATTCACGAAAATCCATTGCACAGAGAGAAGAAGTACAAGTGTAAAGTTTAGGAATTCTGTTGAAGTTAAATTATCAGGTTAAAAAATAGGGTGTTATTGTTTTAAGGTATTTTATGTAAGCCTCATGGTAACCACAAGGGAAAATATGTAGTGATTATGCAGAAGAACATGGTAAAGGGGTCAAAACACACTGATAACAAAACACAATGAAAGACAGCAGGGTAAGAAACAAGGAACAGTGGATCTACAAAACAACCAGAAGACAAATAACAAAGTGGCAATTGTAAGTCCTCACCTATCTATAATTACTTTAAACATAAATGGAGTATGGATCAAATTCTCTAATCAAAAGACTTAGGATGGCTGAAAGGATAAAAACAAGATCCAATGATATGCTGCCTACAAGAGACTCAATTTAGCCTTAAAGACACACATAGACTGAGAGTGAAGGAATGGGAAAAGTCATTTCAAGCAAATGGTAACCAAAAACAAGCGAACAAACAGGGTGTCTATACTTATATCAGACAAAATAGACTTTAAACTAAAAATGGTAAAAATAGACAAAGAAGGTCATTACATAATGATTAAAGGCTCAATCCATCTAGAGGATAAAACAGTTGTAAATATTTGTGTGCCCAACACTGGAAGACCTAAAGAAAGTAAAAGCTAACAGAGCTAAAAGGAGAAATAAACAGTAATACAACAATGGCTGGGGACTTTAATACCCCATTCTGAACAATGGACAGATCATTCAGACAGGGAAGCAATAAGGAAATAGGAGAGTTGAGCAATACTATAGACTAAATAGCCCTAATAGAGATATACAGAACATCCTATCCAACAACAGCACAATACACATTCTTCTCAAGTGGAATATTTTCTAGGATAGACCAAATGTTAGGCCACAAAACAAGTCTTAGCAAATTCAGGAAGACTGAAGTCATACAAAGTATCTTCTCAGACCACAATGGCATGAAACTGGAAAGTAATAACAAAAGTAAAATTGACAAACACATGAAAATAAAACAATACTCAGTAAACAATGGTCAAGGGCATTGAATAGACAGTTTTTCAAAGAAGATGTAAGAAAGGCCAATGGGTACATGATAAGATGCTCAACAAAATAGTTATTAGGAAAATGCAAATTAAAGCCACAATAAGATATTACCCCATACCTGTTAGAATGACCATCAAAAAGACAAGAGGTAACAAATGCTGGCATGGATGTGGAGAAATAGGAACTCTTGTGCACACTGGTGGGATTGTAAATTGGCACAGCCACTATGGAAAGCAGTATGGAGGATCCTTAAAATATTGAAAGTAGAATTACCATATGATTCAGCAATTCCATCTCTGGGAATATATCCAAAGGAAATGAAAACGCTAGTTTGAAAAGATATCTGCAATCCATATTCATAGCATTTACAATAGCCAAGATATGGAAACAACCTAGTGTCCACTGATGGATGAATGGATAAAGAAGTTGTGAGATACACACACACACACACACACACACACACACACAAACAAACAAACATACACACAATTGAATATTATTCATCCATAAAAATGAGGAAATGCTACCATTTATAACAACATGGTTAGACCTGGAAGACATTATGCTAAGTGAAATAAATCAGAGAAAAACAGATAGTGTATGATATCACTTACATATGGAATCTTAAAAAATAAAATATCAAGCTCATAGAAAAAGAGATCAGACTGGGACTTCCCTGGTGGTCCAGTGGTTAAAATTCCACACTCCCAGTGCAGGGGACCTGGGTTCAATCCCTGGTCAGGGAACTAGATCCTGCATGCTGCAACTAAAGATCCTGCATGCCACATGTAAGACCTGGCACAGCCAAATAAATAAATAAGTAAATAAATAAATGTTTTTTTAAAAAAAGAGATCAGACTGCTTGTGGTTACCAGAGGTGGAGGGTGGAGGAGGGGGAATTGAATGAAGGTGGTCCAAAGGTGCAAATTTCCAGTTATAGGAGAAATAAGTGCTAGGGGTGTAATGTACAACATGATGGCTATAGTTAACACTGCTGTATGATATATAGGAAAATTTTTAAGAGAGTAAGTCCTAATTTCTTTTTTCTTCGTTTTATTTTATCTATATGAAATGATAGATGTTAGCTGAACCTATTGTGGTAATTATTTCACAATATATGTAAATCAAACCATCATGCTGTACACCTTAAATTTATACAGTGATGTATATCAATTACTTCTCAATAAAACTGGGGGGAAAATCCAGTGCAATAGCAACACAATGCTATATGTTAATATTTAGTAACTTTAAAATGGACTGGTGTACAGACATAATGCTTATTAAAGGATGAAGATAATATTTATGCTTTTCCCATAAGGTAGTTTTAATAAAATGTTCCAACTCAAAATATGTGTGATCTCAAAATTATGTCTTCAGTTCTTAGAATAAAGTCCTTTCTGGAAAATTATATGACTAAATAGCATTTTAGAACCTTTAAATACCTTAAAGATCATATAATCTAAACCACTCATTTAATTATGCTATTTATTAATAAATATCACTGAAAAGAAATATTCAGTTATTACTAAATGTTATGCAATGAAGTTAAGATTCTTTCCTATCCCAGGGGCAAGGACTAATAAGTTTCCTGGGTAATCTTCTTGAATTTTTCTGTACACAAGCATACATTTAATCTATTTAACGGCACCAATGCAAGCCAGCTATAAAAGTGTGATGGCTTGCAATAAATCTTGGAGATAATTTTCTCTTAATATAAAGATCTATCTCATTTTTTAATATGAAATATTTAAACAATGGTTACAGATAAATATCTAAAAACATTCTTAAAGATACTGCCTAAATTTAACAAATATTCACATTTTATTATTTTTTAATCTTTGCCTTTTTAGAAACAGTTGAAGACCCTTTTGTATCTCTCTTAATCTTTTTTACCCCCCACTACTTCCTTTTCCTTTTTGACCATTTTCCAAAGTGTTTCCATTGCTGTTCACAGTCCTGTCCTGTTTTTTTTTTTAACTTTTATTACATATGTGTGTTCCATAAACAACTTATAGCCTCATTTTATATGTAACTGAATGTTCCGTAATGGAATTGTAACTGGTTTAGTGAGAAGTCTCTAATGAGTAAGATGTAAGGATAAATCCATGTCATTTTTCTTCATTCCTTTTACTCTATTAAATCTCTCCTATGCTTAATTACATCCTGGACAGATGTCAGAACTTTCCAGTTATTTCAGGTTATTAAAATTCTGTTTAAAATTCTAATTTCATCCTATTTAAATCTTAACTCTTATGTTTTATGGTACTTTATTAAGATATAATTTATATACAGTAAGGTCCAAAAATATTGATTACATAAAGAAAATTGAGAATTTCACCATACAATGGATTATACAGTATTGTATAAAAATTATATAAACACATATCTACACTTGTATCCACCTATGTGACCACCACTCAGATCAAGAAATAGAACACTCCTCACTCCCAGAAGTGAGGCAATATCCCTTACTCCCCTCTTGTGAAAACAAAATGTAACACTATTCTGACTTCTAACAGCATTGATTAGTTTTGCCTGTTCTTGTGTTTCATGTAAATGGAATCATACCATATAATGTCTGGCTTTTTTCACATAATGATTTTGAAATCCATCCATGTTGTTACATACCTCAGCAGTTCATTCTTTTTTGTTTTGGTATTTTTGAGTAGTATTGTGTTGTGTGAATATTCATAATTTGTCCACTCTTGTTGATGGGTTTGTGTTATTTCAAATTTTGAGCTATTATGAATAAAGCTGCCATGAACAACTTGTACAAGTCTTTTGGACATCTGCATTCAATTTTCTTGAGTAGATGCCTACAAGTAAAACTGCTGAGTCATAGGATTGTATATGTTTAACTTTGTTAAAAACTGCCAAACACTTTGAAAGTAGTTGTCACATTTTACACTCTTAGCCAGTGATATATGAGGACTCTAGTTACCACATGTATGTCAACACTTTGTGAAGTTAATCTTTTTTATTTTAGCCTTTCTTGTAGGTGGGTAGTTGTATCTTATTGTGGTCATTTTTCTATATTTTTAAATGGGAAAATAAAAAACATTGTTAACAGTTACTGTTGCTTGTACCTGCACAGAGTATCTCTAGAAGGATTAGAAGAATCTGAACATTCTGGTTTTCCTTTGGTGAGGATTGGTGTGCCCCTGTTTTTCTGGGTCAGTGGTGTAGGAGGTAGATGTCCCCTTGTAAACTTTAGTTACTTTTGAATATTGAACCATGTACATGTTTTACCTATTGAAAAAATGAAATTATTTTAAAAATCACTCAATTAGTGGATAATGAAACTGTACTCTACTCCCTGCTCACACCAGGCTTTTGAGTTGGGGAATTCTGAGTGGGGAGAAGGCACATTCCCCCCTTTCACTCCAGTTTCACTAACAACTAACTCCAGTTGTTAGTCACCCAGTAACACTTTAGAGCATGGCCGGATTAGTTTCTGGGAACCTCCACCTCCTTCCTCTTCCTGCCTCTAGCTCTTCTCATTGGCTGGATGAGGCAAGAGGGAGAGAGAGGGAAAGGGACAGATTTATCTTTCTGTCTTTATTTGTGTCCTTCTCTTTTGAGGTTGTTGAAGTTTCTATATTATGGCTGGCCTTGGTTGCATTCTTTGTGGCAGGTCCAAAAGCACTTCTCTCCTGGGTCACATGTGAGGTTTTTATGGAATGGAGGGTGAGGAACTTGGGGAGCCTCCCCTCTGTACCATTCTCTGATGTGGAACATCTAGTTCCAGCTTGACTTCTTTCTACCCTCCTAAACTCTAATGCCTGGGGTGGGGACTAGGGGAACAACCTGTAACCTCTCATTCATGGGCCTATCTGTGGGTTCCAGCAAGGTTAGCTCAGGCCCATCTCCCTTTCATAGCACCCCCTGACCCGTAGGATCTGATGTCAGGAGGTGAGAGGACCTCCATCCTTGTCTTTTTTGGAGAAAGAATTCCACAAAAAGACAATGTAGAGCAGGCACAATGTTTATTGGAAGCCCAGTATGTGCAAAGAGAACAAAGGAGCAACTTACTTAGAGCAGAAGGAAGGCAGAAATACACACCCAGGGAAGAGTGTTGGGCATCCTTCCTAATGAGGAGCGTGCCACAGAGGTGATTTAAATCACATAAATGGAGCATTTCTTCTGGGTCTTTGTTTTCCTCTGGCCAATTATCTCGCCTCTTTTCCCACATCTGGCCCTTCCCAATATGCATGCACGTCTTTTTGCCAAAACGGATTCCAGCATGGGGGCCTATGGGATATTGATAGCACCTATTATGGGGTGGTGCTCCCTCCCTTTTTGACCCCCGAGGAGCATTCTTGTACATGTGTAGTTAGGGAGGTCTCCTTGACCTCAGGAGTGATAGATGTGGTCATCTTATCTCTTTGCTCCAGCAGAGCTCAGCTTCTGCCATTAACTTTGTCCTTGAAGTGTCAGGGAAAACAAGCTCCAATTTACTCCACTTGACAAACTCCAGCTGCTCAGCCCAGAGGCCCATCTACCTCCTACCTCAGATCCTCACACATCTGTTGGAGATTCAAGTTACTCCTCTTTGTTCTCATCCTACCCTCTCTCATCAACCCTCTCCTTCCCGCTTAGGAAGCTGCATTCAGTAAATCTAAATGTGACTTAGCAGATGGTCAATACAGGAATGAGATGGCAGTCTCTCCTCTTGTGGGCACTATCAAACTTGATGAGTAATTGCCTTAGAACCCTTCATACTGGGACCACCAGTTAGAGAGGGAAGGGGAGTGGAGAGGAGAGAGAGGGAGAGGAAGGGGAGAGAAAAAGCCCCAGTGCCCTCCTCTAGGTTGATCGCTCAGAGTTCCAACAATTCCTTCTTCCTCATTTCCTCAATCTTCTTACATATAATGCCTGAGTTAGGTATTATAGGGCCAGTTCTGCTAATTCTTACTAATATCTGTGTGTATATAGCCATGCGTGGAGTGTTCCTGAGTACGCGTTGGGGGTGGCATCTCAGTGTGGGATGCCTTTCTAGTCCAGGTCCTGTGATCTTGTTAATATGCAAGCTCAGAAATCCAAGTGGGGTCTGAAATCCTTCATTAAAACCTTTTTTATTGTAAAATACCCATAATGTAAAATTTACCATCTTAATCATT
The DNA here is from genome assembly GCF_964374135.1 of Grampus griseus. Taxonomy (NCBI): domain Eukaryota; kingdom Metazoa; phylum Chordata; class Mammalia; order Artiodactyla; family Delphinidae; genus Grampus; species Grampus griseus. Next base: position 101,103,849 of record NC_139019.1, read on the forward strand.
TTTAAGGGTATGGTCAAGTGGCATGAAATACATTCATATTGTTGAGTGACCATCATCACCATCCATCTCCAGATCTCTTTTTCACCTTGTGAAACTGAAACTACATACTCATTAAACATTAACTCCCTGTTCCCACTCCCCCGGGCCCTGGCAACTAGCAATCTACTTTCTTTCTCTGTGAATTTGACTGCTCAAGCTACCTCATATAAGTGGAGTTATACAATATTTGTCCTTTTGTGACTGACTTATTTAACTTAGCATAATGTCCTCAAGGTTCATCCATGTTGTGACATATGTCAGAATTTCTTTTTCCAGCTGAAATTAGTATTTGAATTCTTGGACTCAGTAAAATAGATTGTCCTCAAAGTGGGTATTATCCAAATTCATTGAGGGTCTGAATACAACAAAAGGCAGAGGAAGGAGGATTTTGTTCCTTTTTTCCTGCCTCACTGTTTGAGCTAAGACATAGCATGTCATCTTTTCCTGCCCTTGAACTGAGAATTTACATCATTGGCTCCTCTGGTTCTCAGGCCTTTGGACTTACTGAATTACACCACTGGCTTTCATGTGTCTCTAGCTTGCAGACAGTAGATCTTGAGGCTTCATAAGTTCTATAACTACTTGAGCCAATTCCTCATAATAAATATCCTATTGTTCTGTTTCTCCGAACAACCCTATTCGTTCTTTATCTCTGAAGAACCCTAATACAATATGATCATTCCTGTTTTTCATTTTTTTGAGCAAATGCCGTACTGTTTTCCATAGTGACTGTACCATTTTACATTCCTTCAACAGAGCACAAGTTTCTCAATTTCTTTACATCTCTACCAACAACTGTTATTTTCTGGGGCTGTTTGTTTGTAGTGCTCATTCTAGTTGGTGTGAGGTGATATCTCATTGTGGTATTGATGTGAATGTTTAGTGATGGTGACCATCTTTTCATGTGCTTATTGGTAGTTTATATATCTTCTTTGGAGAAATGTCTATTCAAGTTCTCAGCCATTTTTTAATTGGGTTGCTTGATTTTGTCATTGCTGTTATAGTATTTTATACATCTGATATTTTCACTCTGTTGATTGTGTCCTTTGCACAAAAATTTTTAGTTTTGATTTATTCCAGTTTATCTTTTTTTCTTTTGTTGCCTTTGCTTTTGGTGTCATATCCAAGAAATCATTGCCAAATCCAATGTTGCAAAGATTTTCTCTATGTTTCTTGTAAGAGTTTTATAGTTTTAGTTCTTAAATTTAGGCCTTTGATCCCATTTTGAGTTAACTGATGTATATGATGTAAGGTATGGGTCCAACTTCATTCTTTTACATGTAAATATCCAGTTTTCCCAGCCCCATTTATTGAAAAGTTTGCCCTTTCTCCATTGACGGTTTTGGTATCCTTGGTGAAAATCATTGGACCATATATGTGAGGATTTACTTCTGAGCTCTTTATTCCATTCCATTGGTCTATCAGTCTGTCATTATGCCAATACCACACTATTTTGATTACTGTATATGTGTAGTAAATTTTGAAATCAAAGTTAAGACTTCAAACTTTGTTCTTTTTCTCAAGATTCTTTTGGCTATTCAGGGTCCCTTAAGATTCCATATGAATTTTAGGGTGGATTTTTCTATTTCTAGGAAAACAAAAAAAAGGTCACTGGGATTTTGATAGAGACTTTATTGTAGAGTGCTTTTAGTGGTATTTATAGCTTAGTACTATTAAGTCTTGTAATCAATGAACATAAGATGTCTTTCCACTTATTGGTGTCATCTTTAATTTCTTTCAGCAACATTTTATAGTTTTCAGTGTACACGTCTTTTGATTCCTTGGTTAAGTTTATTCCTAAGTATTCTTTTTACTGTTGCTGTAAATGGAATTGTTTACTTAATTTCCTTTTTGTTTATTGGTGTATAGAAACACAATAGATTTTGCCTGTATGTTTTGTATCCTACAGCTTTGTTGAATTCATTTATTAGTTCTAACAGGGTTTTTTCTTGTGGAATTTTTAGAGTTATCTACATATAAGGTCATACTGTCTGCTAACAAAGATAATTTTACTTCTCTTTTCCAATGTGGTTGCCTCATTTCTTTTTCTTGCCTCATTACCCTGGCCAGGACTTCCAGTACTATGTTAAATGAAGTGATAAAAGTAGGCATCATTGTCTTTTTCCTGATCTTAGAGGAAAAGCTTTCATTCTTTTATCATTGAGTATGCTGTTAACTGTGGGTTTTTCATGTAGGGGCTTCCTTATGTTGAGGTATTTTCCTTCTGTGTGTAGTTTGTTGAGTGTTTTTTATCAGGAAAGGGTGTTGAATTCTATCAAATAATTTTTCTACATCAATTGAGATGATCGTGTGATTTTTTCCCCCCTTCATTCTTTTAAAGTGGTGTATTATATTGTTGTTGTTGTTTTGGGTATTCTAAACCATCATTGCATTTAGGGATAAATCCCACTTGGTCACAGTTTATAATCCTTTTGGTGTATTGTTGAATTCTATTCACTAGTATTTTATTGAGGATTTTTGCATCATTGTTCATCAAGGATATTGGTTTGTAGTTTTCTTGCAGTGTCATTATCTGGTTTTGTTAATCTTGTTAATGCTGCCTCACAGAATGAGTTTAGAAGTTTTCCATCTACTTCAATTTATTGGAAGAGATTGTAGATGATTTTTCTTAATTCTCCTATAAGTATTTAGAAGTCATCTGGCCTTGGGCTTTTCTTTATTGGGAGATTTTTCATTACTGATTCAATCTCTTTATAGTTATATGTCTATTCATATTACTTTTTGTTCATGATGCAGTCTTGGTAGGCTGTGTGTTTCTAGGAATTTGCTTATTTCACCTAGGTTGTCCAATTTTATTTGCATATAGTTGTTTATGGTGCTCTCTTATAGTTCTTTTTACTTATGTAAAACAAGTAGTAATATCCTCTCTTTCATTTCTGATTTTAGTTATTTGAGTCTTCTCTCTTTTTTTCTTAGTCATTTTATCTAAAGTTTTCCCAATTTTTTGAACATTTTAAAGAATCAACTCTTGATTTCTTGATTTTTTTTTTCTATTTTTTTCCCTTTGTTTATCTGCTCTAACCTTTGCTTCCCTTTTTTTTTTTTTTTTTCTGTTAGCTTTGGGTCTTGTTTATTCCTTTTTTAGTTACTTAAGGTATAAAGTTAGGCTGTTGATTTGAGATCTTTCTTCATTTTAATGTGTTTACAACTATAAATTTTTCTCTTAGCACACTTTTACTGCATCCCATAAGTTTTTGTATGCTGTGTTTTGATTTTCATTTGTCTTATGATCTTTTGTAATTTGTGAATTCTTCTTTGACCTACTTGTTGTTTAAGGGTGTGTTATTTAATTTCCATGTATATATGAATTTCCCAGTTTCCCTTCTGCTAGTGATTTCTTTTTCATTTTATTGTATCTTTGAAAAGATACTTTGAATAATCTCAATATTTGTTAATTTGATTTCTGGCCTAACATGTGGCCTATCCTAGAAGAATGTTTCATGTGTATTTGAGAAGAATATATGTTCTGTTTTTGTTTGATGAACTGTTCAGTATATGTCTGTTAGGTCAAATTGGCCTGCAGTGTTGTTCAAGTCATCTATTTACTTAAGGATCTTCTGTTTCAGTGTTCTATTATTAAATGTGGAGTATTGAAGTCTTCTACTATTATTGTGTTGCTATTGTTGTGTTAATATTTTCTCCCTTAGATTCTGAAAGTTTGCTTCATGTTTTTAGAAGCTCTAGGGTTCCATGTAAAAATATTTATAATTGTTAGACCTTGATGAATCAATTCTTTTATGGTTATATAAATTCTATCTTTGTCTCTCATAACAGTTTTTGACTTAAACTGTATTGTCTGATTTTATTATAGCCATTCTTACTCTATTTTGGCTACTCTTTGCATGGAGTATCTTTTTCTATCCTTTCACTTTCAATCTGTGTGTCCTTAGATCTAAAGTGAGTCTCCTGTAGACAGCACATAGTTGGTCATTTTTCTTTAATCCATTTTGCCAATCTATGTCTTTTGATTGGGGTTAATCTACTTACATTTAAAGTAATTACTGAATTATTTAAAAGACTTACTATTATCATTTTGTTACTTGTTTTGTTTGTCTTATAGGTTTGTTTTTTATTTCCTTCCATACTACCTTTTGTGTTTTGTTGATTTTTGTGGTGATGCATCTTAATACCCTTCTCATTTCCTTTCTGTGTACATACTACAGATATTTTCTTTGCAGTTATACTGGGGATTATAAACTTACAATAATATATTTGAAACAAATAACAACTTAAGTTCAGTTGCATACAAAAACTCTATTCCTTTGTTTGTCAACTATATCTCATTAAAGAGAGAGGGAAAAGGCTCTACTGCTTTAGAGCTACCCACACCCAGCTTTGTGCTATTGATCACAAATTACATCTTTATATATCATTACCCATTAACATAGATATAATTTTTATGTTTTTATCTTTTAAATTCTGTTTAAAAATACTGGTTTTATCTTTCTTCCTGTATTTACTTTTACTGGAGAACTTTATATTTTCATGTCTTCAAGTTATTGTCTGTTATCCTTTCATTTCAATTTGAAGAACTCCCTTTAGCATATCCTGTAGTGCAGATCTAATGGTGATGAACTCCCTAGCTTTGGTTTATTTCAGAATGTCATAATTTCTCCTTGATTTTTGGAGGATAGTTTTACTGCATATAGAATTCTTGGTAGACTCTACTTTTTTTTTTTTTTTTGGCATTTTAAATTTATCATCCTAATGCCTTCTAGCCTGCAAGGTTTCTGTCAGGAAATCTGCTTATGCTCTTACAGAGGATCTAATATATGAGAAGAGTCACTTTTCTCTTGTTACTTTCAAGATTTTTTTCTTTGTTGTTGATTTGCAACAGTTTGACTGTAATAGGTTTTTCCTACTTAGAGGTCTTTTATCTTCTTTTATTTGTATCTCCATGTATTTCCTCAAGTTTGGAAGTTCTCAGCTATTAATTTCTCAAATTAAATCTTTGTCCCATTCTGTCTTTTATTTGTCTACTCCTATAATGTGCATATTGAGCTATTTGATGGTATCCCACAAGCCCTGTTTATTTTTCTACCTTTTTTTTTTCCTCCCCAGAATTGATCATTTCAAATGGCCTGTCTTAAAATTTGCTGATTCTTTCCTTTGCATGTTTGGGTAAGCTTATTAAACGCATCTGTATTTTTCAATTCAGTTATTGTATTTTTCAGGCCAGAATTTTTTTGTTTCCTTTTGATAATTTCTCTCTCTTTGTCGATGTTTTTATTATGTTGATTATTTTCTGATTTCCTTTAGTCCCTTGTTCATGTTCTTCTTTAGCTTTTTAAGCATATTTAATATAATTTTGAGGATTTTTTGCAGTTATTCAATATTTTTTCTCCTTTTTCCTCAGTTTTATAGATATATAATTGACATAAAGTGCTATTTAATGTATACAGCATAATGATTTGACTTATGTATATTGTAAAATGATTATCACATAAGTTTAGTTATCAGCTATCATTTCATAGATACAAAAAGAAAAATAAAAAAATATTTTTTTCCTTGTAATGAGAACTCTTAGGATATACTCCCTTAACAATGTTCATATATACCACACAGTGTTAGCTATAGTAATAATGTACATTATGTCCCTGGTACTTTATCATCTTATAACTGGAAGTTTGTACCTTTTGACTATCTTCCTCCAATTTCCCCTCCCCCAAATCCTGCCTCTGGTAACCATAAACCTTAACTCTTTTTCTATGATTTGGTGGGTTTTTTGTTTCTGTTTTTTAGATTTCTCATAAAGTGAGATCATAGAGTACTTGTTTTTCTCTTTCTGACTTATCACACTTAGCATAATGCCTTCGAGGTCCATTCATCTTGCCAAAAAGACACTAGTTTCTTCTTTTTTATGTCTGAATAATATCCAGTGTGTATATATAGCACAATTTCTTTATGCATGTCAAGGAGCTTTTATCCCATGATTTTTTCTAGGAGTTTTATGGTTTTCCATCTTATATTTAAATGTTGTAATCCATTTCAAGTTAATTTGGGGTAATGGTGTAAGGTAAGTGTCCAGTTTCATTCTTTTAATTGTGAATATCAAATTTCCCCAGAACATTTACTGAAGACATTGTCTTTTCTCCACAGAGTATGCTTGGATCCATTGTCAAATCTCATTTGACTGTATATGATTGATTTATTTCTGGGCTCTTGACTCTGTTCCATTGGTCTATGTGTCTTTTTGATGTCCATACCATAATGTTTTGATTAATAAAACATTATAATATAGCTTGAAATCAAGACGTGAGACGGCTACCACTTTGTTCTTCTTAAGATTGCTTTGGCTATTTGGGGTTTTTGTGGTTCCATATAAATTTTAGGAATGTTTTTTCTACTTCTGTAAAAACTGCCAATGGAATCTTTTTTCTTTTTTTTTAATATCTTTGTTGGAGTATAATTGCTTTACAGTGTTGTGTTAGTTTCTGCTGTATAACAAAGTGAATCAGGTATATGTATACATATATCCCCTCCCTCTTGTTTCTCCCTCCCACACCCTCCCTGTCCCACCCCTCCAGGTGGTCACAAAGCACTAAGCTGATCTCCCTGTGCAATGCAGTTACTTCCCACTAGGAATCTACTTTACATTTGGTGCTGTATATATGTCAGTGCTACTCTCTTACTTCATTCCAGCTTAGCCTTCCCCCCTCCACCCCGTCCTCAAGTCCATTCTCTCCCCTCCACTCCATCCTCAAGTCCATTCTCTATGTCTGCGTCTTTATTCCTATCCTGCCCCTAGGTTCGTCAGAACCTTTTTTGTAACATTCCATATATATGTGTTAGCATACGGTATTTTTTTTTCTGTTTCTGACTTACTTCACTCTGTATGACAGACTCTAGGTCCATCCACTTCACTACAAATAACTCACTTTCATTTCGTTTTATGGCTGAGTAATATTCCATTGTATATATGTGCCACATCTTCTTTATCCATTCATCTGTCGATGTACACTTAGGTTGACCCCATCTCCTGACTATTGTAAATAGTACTGCAATGAACATTGTGGTACATGACTTTTTGAATTATGGTTTTCTCAGGGTATATGCCCAGTAGTGGGATTGCTGGGTCATACGGTAGTTCTATTTTTAGTTTTTTAAGGAACCTCCATACTGTTCTCCATAGTACCTGTATCAATTTACATTCCCACCAACAGTGCAAGAGGGTTCCCTTTTCTCCATACCCTCTCCAGCATTTATTGTTTGTAGATTCTTTGATGATGGCCATTCTAACTGGTGTGAGGTGATACCTCATTGTAGTTTTGATTTGCATTTCTCTGGTGATTAGTAATGTTGAGCATCCTTTCATATGTTTGTTGGCAATCTGTATATCTTCTTTGGAAAAATGTCTATGTATGTCTTTGCCCATTTTTGGATTGGGTTGTTTGTTTTTTGATATTGAGCTTCATGAGCTGCTTGTATATTCTGGAGATTAATCCTTTGTCACTTGCTTCATTTGCAAATATTTTCTCCCATTCTGAGGGTTGTCTTTCAGTGTCGTTTATGGTTTCCTTTGCTGTGCAAAAGCTTTAAGTTTCATTAGGACCCATTTGTTTATTTTTGTTTTTATTTCCATTTCTCTAGGAGGTGGGTCAAAAAGGATCTTGCTGTGATTTATGTCATAGAGTGTTCTGCCTATGTTTTCCTCTAAGAGTTTGATAGTGTCCGGCCTTATGTTTAGGTCTTTAATCCATTTTGAGTTTATTTTGGTGTATGGTGTTAGGGAGTGTTCTAATTTCATTCTTTTACATGTAGCTGTCCAGTTTTCCCAGCACCACTTACTGAAGAGGCTGTTTATTCTCCATTGTATATTCTTGCTTCCTTTATCAAAGATAAGGTGGCCATATGTGCGTGGGTTTATCTCTGGACTATCTGTCCTGTTCCATTGATATATATTTCTATTTTTGTGCCAGTACCATGCTGCATTGATTACTGTAGCTTTGTAGTATAGTCTGAAGTCAGGGATCCTAATTCCTCCAGCTCTGTTTTTCTTTCTCAAGATCGTTCTGGCTATTTGGGTTATTTTGTGTTTACATAAACATTGTGAAATTTTTTGTTCTAGTTCCGTGAAAAATGCCATTGGTAGTTTGATAGGGATTGCACTGAATCTGTAGATTGCTTTGGGCATTATGGTCATTTTCACAATGTTGATTCTTCCAATCCAAGAACATGGTATATCTCTCCATCTGTTTGTATCATCTTTAATTTCTTTCATCAGTGTCTTATAATTTTCTGCATACAGGTCTTTTGTCTCCTTAGGTGGGTTTATTCCTAGGTATTTTATACTTTATGTTGCAGTGGTAAATGGGATTGTTTCCTTAATTTCTCTTTCAGATTTTTCATCATTAGTGTATAGGAATGCAAGAGATATCTGTGCATTGATTTTGTATCCTGCTACTTTACCAAATTCATTGATTAGCTCTAGTAGTTTTCTGGTAGCATCTTTAGGATTCTCTATGTATAGTATCATGTCATCTGCAAACAGTGACAGCTTTACTTCTTCTTTTCCAGTTTGGATTCCTTTTATTTTTTTTTTCTTCTCTGATTGCTGTGGCTAAAACTTCCCAAACTATTTTGAATACTAGTGATGAGAATGGGCAGCCTTCTCCTGTTCCTGATCTTAGTGGAAATGGTTTCAGTTTTTCAACATTGAGAATGAGGTTGGCTTTTGGGTTTGTCATATATGGCCTTTATTATGTTGAGGTAGGTTCCCTCTATGCCTACTTTCTGGAGAGTTTTTATCATAAATGGGTGTTGAATTTTATCAAAAGATTTTTCTGCATCTATTGAGATGATCATATGGTTTTTGTCCTTCAATTTGTTAATATGGTGTATCACACAGATTGATTTGTGTATATTGAAAAATCCTTGCATCCCTGAGATAAACCCCACTTGATCATGGCGTATGATCCTTTTAATGTGCAATTGGATTCTGTTTGCTAGTATTTTGTTGAGAAATTTTGCACTTATGTTCATCAGTGATATTGGCCTGTAGTTTTCTTTTTTTTGTGACATCTTTGTCTGATTTTGGTATCAGGGTGATGGTGGCCTCGTAGAATGAGTTTGGGAGTGTTCCTCCCACTGCTATATTTTGGAAGAGTTTGAGAAGGATAGGTGTTAGCTCATCTCTAAATGTTTGATAAAATTCACCTGTGAAGCCATCTGGTCCTGGGCTTTTGTTTGCTGGAAGATTTTTAATCACAGTTACAATTTCAGTGCTTGTGATTGGTCTGTTTATATTTTCTATTTCTTCCTGGTTCAGTCTTGGAAGGTTGTGCTTTTCTAAGAATTTGTCCATTTCTTCCAGATTGTCCATTTTATTGCCATATCATATAGTTGCTTGTAGTAATCTCTCATGATCTTCTGTATTTCTGCAGTATCATTTGTTACTCTCCTTTTTCATTTCTAATTCTGTTGATTTGAGTCTTCTCTCTTTTTTTCTTGATGACTCTGGCTAATGGTTTATTAATTTTGTTTATCTTTCAAAGAACCAGCTTTTAGTTTTATTGATCTTTGCTATTGTTTTCTTCATTTCTCTTTCATTTATTTCTGATCTGATTTTTATGATTTCTTTCCTACTGCTAACTTTGGGTTTTTTTTGTTTGTTTGTTCTTCTTTGTCTTGTTCCTTTAGGGGTAAAGCAAGATTGTTTGAGATTTTTCTTTTTTCTTGAGGTAGGATTGTATTGCTATGAACTTCCCTCTTAGAACTGTCTTTGCTGTATCCCATAGGCTTTGGGTCATCGTGTTTTCATTGTCAGTTGTTTCTAGGTATTTTTTGATTTGTCCTTTGATGTCTTTGGTGATCTCTTGGTTACTTAGTAGCATATTGTTTAGTCTCCATGTGTTTGTATTTTTTACAGTTTTGTTTCCTGTAACTGATATCTAGTCTCATAGTATTGTGGTTGGAAAAGATACTTGATATGATTTCAGTGTTCTTAAATTTACCAAGGCATGATATGTGACCCTAGACCTGATCTATCTTGGAGAATATTCCATGAGCACTTGAGAAGAAAGTCTATTCTGATGTTTTTGGATGGAGTGTCCTATAAATATCAGTAAAGTCCATCTTGTTTAATGTGTCCTTTAAAGCTTGTGTTTCCTTATTTATTTTCATCTTGGATGATCTGTTTATTGGTGAAAGTGGGGTGTTAAAGTCCCCTACTATGATTGTGTTACTGCCGATTTCCCCTTTTATGGCTGTTAGCATTTGCCTTATGTATTATGTATTGAGGTGCTCCTATGTTGGGTGCATAAATATTTACATTTGTTATATCTTCTTCTTGGATTGATCCCTTGATCATTATGTAGTGTCCTTCTTTGTCTCTTGTAATAGTCTTGATTTTGAAGTCTATTTTTTCTGATATGAGAATTGCTACTCCAGCTTTCTTTTGATTTCCATTTGCATGGAATATCTTTTCCTTCCCCTCCCTTTCAGTCTGTATGTGTCCCTAGGTCTGAAGTGGGTCTCTTGTAGACAGCATATATACAGGTCTTGGTTTTGTATCCATTCAGCCAGTCTGTGTCTTTTGGTTGGAGCATTTAATCCATTTACATTTAAGGTAATTACCAGTATGTATGTTCCTGTTACCATTTTCTTAATTGTTTTGTTTTGCTTTTGTAAGTCTTTTCCTTCTCTTGTGTTTCCTGCCTAGATAAGTTCCTTTAGCATTTCTTGTAAAACTGGTTTGGTGGTGCTGAATTCTCTTAGCTTTTGCCTATCTGTAAAGGTTTTAATTTCTGTGTCGAATCTGAATGAGATCCTTGCTGGGTAAAGTAATCTTGCTTGTAGGTTTTTCCGTTTCATAACTTTTAATATGTCCTGCCATGCCCTTCTGGCTTGCAGAGTTTCTGCTGAAAGTTCAGCTGCTAACCCTATGGGGATTCCCTTGTATGTTATTTGTTGTTTTTCCCTTGCTGCTTTTAATACTTTTTCTTTGTATTTAATTTTTGATAGCTTGATTAATATGTGTCTTGGCGTGTTTCCCCTTGGATTTATCCTGTATGGGATTCTCTGCGCTTCATGGACTTGAGTAACTATTTCCTTTCCCATGTAAGGGAAGTTTTCAACTATAATCTCTTCAAATATTTTCTCATTTCCTTTCTTTTTCTCTTCTTCTTCTGGAACCCCTATAATTTGAATGTTGGTGCATTTAGTGTTGCCACAGAGGCCTCTGAGACTGTCCTCAATTCTTTTCATTCTTTTTATTCTGCTCTGCAGTAGTTATTTCCACTATTTTATCTTCCAGGTCACTTATCCGTTCTTCTGCCTCAGTTATTCTGCTATTGATTGCATCTAGAGAATTTTTAATTTCATTTTTTGTGTTGTTCATCATTGTTTGTTTGCTCTTTAGTTCTTCTAGGTCTTTGTTGAATGTTTCTTGTATTTTCTCCATTCTATTTTGAAAAATTTGGATCATCTTTTCTATCATTATTCTGAATTGTTTTTCAGGTAGACTGCCTATTTCGTCTTCATTTGTTTAGTTTGCTGGGTTTTTACCTTGCTCCTTCATCTGGTGCATATTTCTCTGTCTTCTCATTTTGCTTAACTTACTTTTTTGGGAGTCTCGTTTTCACAGGCTGCAGGTTTGTAGTTCCTGTTGTTTTTGGTGTCTGCCCCCAGTATGTGAGGTTAGTTGCGTGGCCTGTGTAGGCTTCCTGTTAGAGGGGACTGGTGCCTATGTTCTGGTGGGTGGGTCTGGATCTTTTCTTTCTGGTGGGCAGGGCAACATCTGGTGGTATGTTTTGGGGTGTCTGTGAACTTAGTATGACTTTATGTGCCCTCTCTGCTAATGGGTGGGGTTGTGTTCCTGTCTTGCTAGTTGTTTGGCATTGGGTGTCCAGAACTGGAGCTTGCTGGTCATTGAGTAGCGCTCAGTCTTAGTGTTGAGACAAAGATCTCTGGGGAAGCTCTTGCCAATTGATATTATGTGGGGCCGGGAGGCCTCAGGTGGTCCAATGTTCTGAACTTGGCTCTCCCACCTCAGAGGCTCAGGCCTGATACCCAGCCAGAGCACCAACACCCTGTCAGCCACACAGCTCAGAAGAAAAGGGAGAAGAGAAAAAGAAAGAAAGAAAGAAAAAAATAATAAAGTTATTAAAATAAAAAAATTATTTTTTAAAAAGTAATTAATAAAAAAGAAGAGAGCAACAAAACCAATAAAGAAATCCACCAATGACAACAATCACTAAAACTAAACTAAGATAAACTTAAAAATCAGAAACAAATCAGTCACAGACAGCAAACCCCAAGTCTACAGTTGCTCCCAAAGTCGGCTGCTTCAGTTTTGGTACAATTCATTGTCTATTCAGGTATTCCACAGATGCTGGGTACATCAAGTTGATTATGGGGATTTAATCCACTGCTCCTGAGGCTTCACGGAGAAATATTCCTTTCTCTTCTTTGTTCACACAGCTCCTGGGGGGTTCAGCTTTGGTTTTGGCCCCCCTCTGCATGTAGGTCACCCTCAGGCATCTGTTCCCACCCAGACAGGATGGGGTTAAAGCAGTGGCTGATTAAGGGGCTCTTGCTCATTCAGGCCAGGGGGAAGGAGGGGTACAGTAGTTATAATTGGAATGTGGGGTGAGCCTGCGATGGCAGAGGCCAGAGTGACATTGCAACAGCCTGAGGTGCACCGTGTGTTCTCCTGGGGAAGTTGTCCTTGATCATGGGACCCTGGCAGTGGTGGGCTGCACAGGCTCCCAGGGGGTTGGGGATAGTGACCTGTGCTTGCCCATAGGATTTTTGGTGGCTGCAGCAGCAGCGTTAGCATTTCATGCCTGTCTCTGGGGTCCGAGCTGATAACTGCAGCTTGTCCCTGTCTCTGGAGCTCATTTAGGTGGTGGTCTGCCTTCTGTGGGCAGACAGAGAAGGAATCCCCTCTTCTTGCGCTCCCTGAAACAATGGTCTCTTGCCTCTTAGGCAGGTCCAGACTTCTTCCTGGACTCCCTCCCGGCTAGCTGTGGCACACTAGCCCCCTTCAGGCTGTGTTCACACAGCCAACGCCAGTCCTCTCCCTGGGATCTGACCTCCAAAGCCCGAGCCTCAGCTCCTAGCCCCCACCCGCCCCAGCGCGTGAGCAGACAAGCCTCTCAGGCTGGTGAGTGCTGGTTGGCACCTATCCTCTGTGCAGGAATCTCTCCACTTTGCCCTCTGCACCCCTGTTGCTGCACTCTCCTCCATGGCTCCAAAGCTTCCCCACCCACCCACCCCCCGTCTCTGCCAGTGAAGGGGCTTCCTAGTGTGTGGAAACTTTTCCTCCTTCACAGCTCCCTCCCAGAGGTGCAGGTCCCATCCCTATCCTTTTGTCTCTGTTTTTTCTTTTTCCTTTTGCCCTATGCAGGTACGTGGGGATTTTCTTGCCTTTGGGGATGTGTGAGGTCTTCTGCTAGAGTTCAATAAGTGTTCTGTAGGAGTTGTTCCACGTGTAGATATATTTTTAGTGTATTTGTAGGGAGGAAGTTGATCTCCACGTCTTACTCCTCCACCATCTTGAAGATTCCCCGCCAATGGAATCTTGATAGAGATTGCATTGGCTTTTGGTAATATTGACATTTTAACAATATTAATTCTTTCAATCTGTGAGTTTGGATTATCTTTCCATTTATTTCCATTTATTTGTGTCTTCTTCCTTTTCTTTCATCAATGTCTTGTAGTTTTCAGTATAGAGATCTTTCACCTCTTTGGTTAAATTTATTCCTAAGAAAATTATTGTTTTTGATGTTAGTGGAAATGGGATCAATTTCCTTTTTAAAAATTTATTTTATTGAAGTATAGTTGATTTACCATGTTGTGTTAGTTTCTGGTGTACAGCAAATTGATTCAGTTATACATACGTAAAATAGTTTGCATCTATTATTCCCAAATTCCCTATCCATCCCTCCCCCATCCCCCCTCCCACTTGGCAACCACGAGTCTGTTCTCTACTTCTGTGAGTCTGTTTCTCTTTCATAGATGGGATCAATTTCTTTATTTCTACTCAGATAATTAGTTTCTAGTGTATAGAAACACTACTGATTCTTTATACTAATTTTGTGTCCTGAAACTTTACTGAATTTGTTGTTTAGATCTTACAGGATTTTTGTGTGTGTGTGTGTGTGTGTGAAGTCTTGAGGATTTTCTATATATAAAATGATGTCATTGGTAAATAGAGCAAATTTTACTTCTTACTTTCCAATTCTGATACGTCTCATTTCTTTTCATTGCCTAATTACTCAGGTTAGAACTTCCAGTACGGTTTTCCATAGGAGTGATGAGAGTTGAGATTTTGTCTTGTCTTGATCTTAGAGGAAAAGCATTCAACCTTTCATCACTGAATATGATATTATCTGTGAACTTGTCATACATAGCCTGTACATTGTACAGGCCATGTTGAAGTACATTCTTTCTATACCTAATTTGTTAAGATTTTCTATCATGAATGGGTGTTGAATTTTTAAATGCTTTTTCTGTGTTTTGATATGATCATGATTTTTTTCTTTCTATTATGTGATATATCACATTTATTGATATGCATATATTTAACCGTTCTACATCTTAAGGAAAAATCCCACTTGATCATGATGAATGATCCTTTTAATGTGCTGCTGAATTCAATTTACTAGTATATTTTGCTGAGAATTTTTGCATCTATATTCATTAAGAATTTTGGCCTGTAGTTTTCTTTAATGTCCTTTTCTGATTTTGTTATTAGAGTAATGCTGTCCTTTGGGAGTGATCCTCCTCTTCAATTTTTAGACAGTTTGGAAGTATTGGCAATCTTCTTTAAATATTTGTTAAAATTTTTTGTAAAGCCAACAGCCCCTGGGTTTTTCTTTGTTGGGAGATTTTTGATTACTGATTCCATCTCCTTACTAGTAATTGGTCTGTTCAGATTTTCTATTTCTTCCAATTTAGTCTTGGTAGGTTGTATGTTTCTAAGAGTTTTTCCATTTCTTCTAGGTTGTCCAGTTTGTTGGCATAGATTGTTCATAGTAGCCTGTTAGGATTCTTTGTATTTCTGTTATGTCAGTTGGTAAAATCTTCCTTTTTATTTATAATTTTGTTGATTTGAGTGCTCTTTTTTTTCCCTTGGTTAGTTTAGCTAGATTTGTCAATTTTGTTTATTGTTTCAAAGAACCAACTCTTGGTTTGGTTAATCTTTTCTATTGTTTTCCTGTTTTCTATTTTATTTATTCTGTTCTAATCTTTATTATTTCCATCCTTCAACTAACTTTGGGCTCAGTTGGTTCTTACTGTAGTCCTTGAGGTGTAGTTAAGTTGTTTATTTAAGAATTGTTTTTCTGGGGCTTCCCTGGTGGCGCAGTGGTTTAGAGTCCACCTGCTGATGCAGGGGACACGGGTTCGTGCCCCGGTCCAGGAAGATCCCACATGCCACGGAGCGGCTGGGCCCGTGAGCCATGGCCACTGAACCTGCGTGTCCGGAGCCTGTGCTTCACAATGGGAGAGGCCACAGCAGTGAGAGGCCTGCGTACCGCAAAAAAAGAATTGTTTTTCTTTATTTTTTTATTGAAGTATAGTTGATTTACAATGTTGTTTCAGGTGTACAGTAAAGTGATTCAGTTTATATATATATATATATATATATAAAATCAGTTATATATATAATCTGAAAAAGAATATAATATGTAATATTTATATTTTAATAATACATATTATATATGTTCTTTTCCAGATTCTTTTCCATTATAGGTTATTATAAGATATTGAGTATAGTTCCCTGTGCCATACAGTAGGTCCTTGTTGTTTACCTATTTTATATATAGTAGTATGTATATGTTAATCCCAACCTCCTAATTTAGCACCCCCTACTATCCCCTTTGGTAACCATACGTTTGCTTTCTGTCTGATGAGTCTATTTCTGTTTTGTAAATAAGTTCATTTGTATCATTTTTTTAGATTCCACAAATAAGTCATGTCATACGATATACCTATTTCTTTTTTTTATCTTTTTTTTTTTTATCTTTTTAATTTCGTTTTTTTTTTTTCTTTTTTGTTTGGCTGCATCAGGTCTTAGTTGCAGCATGTGGGATCTTTTCCTTGTGGCATGTGGGCTCTTTGTTGCAGTGTGTGGGCTTCTCTCTAGTTGTGGCATGCAGGTTTTCTCTCTCTAGTTGTGGCACATGGGCCTAGTTGCCCTGCAGCATGTGGGATCTTAGTTCCCTGACCAGGGATCAAACCAGTGTCCTCTGAATTGCAAGGAGGATTCTTTACCACTGGACCACCAGGGAAGTCCCCATGATATTCCTATTTCTTAATGTACACATTTATTATTATGAGCTTTCCTCTTAGAATTGCTTTTGCTGTATCCCATAAGTTTGGATATGTTGTATTTCCATTTTCATTTTTCTCAAGAAACTTTTTAATTTCTTTAAATTTTTTCTTTGATCCTTTGGTTGTTCAGGTGGGTATTGTTTAAATTCTAAGAATTCATGAGCTTTCCAGTTTTCCTCCTGTTATTAATTTCTAGTTTCATATCATTGTGGTCAGAGAAGATATGTATATGGTATGCTCTCGAGCTTTCTAAGACTTCTTTTGTGGTCTAACATTTGGTCTATCCTAGATAGTGTTCCATATGTGCTTAAGAAGAATGTGTATTTCGCTGGTTGTCAGATTGAATGTTCTATATATGTTAGGTTCATTTGGTCTGTAGTGTTGTTCAAATCCACTGTTTCTTTATTGATTCTCTTTTTGGATGATATATCTATTGTTGAGAGTGGGGTATTAAAGTTTCCAGCTATTCTATTGCTGTTTATTTCTCCTTTTAGCTCTGTTAGTTTTTGCTTTATGTATTTAGGTGCTCAATATAGTTGATCACCTAAATATAATTATTTAAAAATTTTTGTCTGGTAAAACTGAAACCTGTGTTTTTGTAGGGTTGGTTTCTAGAGATTTATTTTGTTACTTTGAATAGGCCATGTTTCCTTTTTTCTTTGTATGACTTGAGATCTTTTGTTGCAAATTGGGCACAGGAGGAATGAGCCACCTCTCCAAGTCTTTGCAGACAGGCTCTGAGCAAAGGAAGAATTTCACTAGTTCAACTGGCCTGAAGATTTAATTCTTTTCAGACCTTTTCAGGGCTTGTGTCTTCCCTGAGCCTGTGTGTGTGTTTTCCCCTAACTCCCCAGTATACATGCCTGCTTTTAAATCTGTTAATTTCCCTGAGTTTTACCCCTGCTTTTTCTCAGGTCTTCAAAGCTTTATTGTATTCTTCAGCCTATAGTATCTTGCCCCCAGGGACCCATGGGTCTGCAGTCCCCTGTAGTTTTTATGTGTTATTTTGCCTGTCACTGCTCTCAGCAGCCTCCAACCTGATAATCAAAATTATGCCACTGTTCCTGTCTGAGATTCAAGTCAGGAGAAACAGAAACTAGTTCCTCAGGGTTTTTCAGATAAGCCAAAATGTTGCAAGCAACTTCTACTCTTTCCCTTCTGTTCTGAGGAGAGGACCAGGGATTTGGCAGCTTTCTCCTGACTGCCTTACTCTGCACTATTCCACATCAGGGATGGGGAGGGGTAAATGTGAGCAGAATATGCCACAAAATTTCCTATCATTTTGTGTGATTTTTTTGTGTGCCTTTTTTTAAATTGTTATTCACTTGGTTGCTGCATAACTTCGATTTCTAGAGCTCACCAAAATTATTCTAGTCAGTCCGTTGTTTGCTTGATGTTTCCATGGGGGAATGAGGGCCTGGAGCTTCCTGGTCCACCATCTTGCTTGTGTCACTATAACATTAATTTTAATAAGTGTACTTTTCATCACTTTTATATTCTAAAGTTCTTGTAATTTGTATTGATTTGTATTTTTCTCTTTGATGCAAGTGTAAAGAGAGTGTTTAAGTAATTTTTAAGTAGAAGAGCCTCTTTATAATCTAGTTTTCGTATTAATTTTTAGTTTTTTCTTTTTAACTGGGGTATAGTTGTTTTACAATATTGTGTTAGTTTCTAACAAACAACGAAGTGGAGTAGAGTTCCCTGTGCTATACAGCAGGTTCTCATTAGTTATCTATTTTATACCTATTATATTAGTGTATATATTGTTAATCCCAATGTCCCAATTCATTCCTCCCCCACTTCCCCCCTTGGTGTCCATACATTTGTTCTCTATGTCTGCCTTACAAACACGTTCATCTGTACCATTTTTCTAGATTCCATATATATGCATGAATATATGATATTTTTCTCTTTCTGCCTTACTTCACTCTGTATGACAGTCTCTAGGTCCATCCACATCTCTACAAATGACCCAGTTTCATTCCTTTTTATGGCTGAGTAATATTCCATTGTATATATGTACTACATCTTCTGTATCCATTTGTCTGTCGATGGGCATTTAGGTTGCTTCCATGACCTGGCTATTGTAAATAGATGCAATGAACATTGGGGTGCATTTGTCTTTTTGAATTATGGTTTTCTCTGGGTATATGCCCAGTAGTGGGATTGCTGGGTTTAATTTTTAGTTTTATCAAGACTGTGCTTTCTACATTTTTAGGTCATAAAATATTCTATGGCCTAACATACTCAATTTTTGCATATTTCATGTGAACTTGTAAAGGTTTATATACGGTTTTCTGGGTACAAAATCCATGTATAAAAATTATATCTATCTAATTAATAATATTGAAGGTCTTCTACATCCTTTTTTTTGCCCCTTAATGTAGTGAAGGAAGGAGCCTTTAAGTACAGAGAAGCAAAGATAACAACACTCAGAATCCTAATGATGTTAATCTCAAGGCCATTCCCATTTCATTACTGCTGTATTTTTTTTTGGCAATTTTATCCTCTTTAGTGCCCAGGCAATTTCAAGCTGGATTTTCTGTCACTTGGAGAAAGAGACTTAAGTATGATGATATCACTAATATTTTCTCTGGCATTAGTATTTGCCAGTTTATGTTTTTCTCTCATACCGATTCTTCAGTTATTTGTTATTTCCTTTTGAATTAAATTTAATTTTGTAAATCATCTGAAATTCCTTGTTAAGGGCAGCAAATATAAACCTGTACATAATATCAAGTAACTTCAAATAGAGTACTTTTCCACCTCTGCTGCAGCTGTCATAATGTTAGTCTGTGACATGAAGATTACTTGGTTTCTGTATTCTCTGTTTCAAAAAGCAAAGATGACTTTGACACTTTAAATATTTATCTTTAAAATGGTTAGAATAAGCAATTTTCAATGCAGTATTTCTCAGTTATCTGGAAAATCCACTTACATGGAAATGTACAGTTGATCCTTGAACATGCAGGAATGAGAGGCACTGACCTTCCTCAGAATTGAACTTTACAGTTGGCACTCTGTATCTGATATTCTGCATCTATGGAATCAACCAGCTATTCATTGTGTAGTACTGTAGTAAGTATTTATTGAAGAAAACCCACATATAAGTGGATCTGCACAGTTCTAATCCATGTTATTCAAGGTCAACTCTCTATGCCCTAATATGGGAAACAGATTCATTATCAATATAGTAAATAGTATATTAAAAACTGAATACAATTGAAAAACAACCAAGAATGCCTTTATTAAGGCATTAGTGACATAAAGTAAATAGCAAATATTCAAACTATACAATTCAAAAAGTTTTGAAATATGTATAAACCTGTGAAATCACCACCTAAGTCAAGATAATGAACATATCCATCACCCCTAGAAGTTTCCTTGTATCACTTTATAATTCCTCCACACTGTTCCTTTCCTTACCTTACACCCTAATACAAATGAAATGTTGATGCGCTTTTGGTTATTATGCATTAATTTTAGCTTTTAAGAATCTCTATAAGTATAATCATTCATTAAATGCTCTCTTTTAGTTGGACTTTATTCAGCCTACGAATACACTCTGAAATTATTTTGAGATTTATCCGTGTTGCATCAATAACTCATTCCTTTTTATTGGGGACTAATATTCCATTGTATGGATATGCCATAATTTATCCATTCTCATACTGATGAACATTTGGACTGTTTCCAATGTGGCTACAAATAAAGCTTCTATGAACAGTTATTTACAAGTCTTTGTATGGACATATGCTTTATTTTTATTTATTTATTTATTTTTTGGTAAACACCTAGGAAAAGAATGGACTATTTAATGTATTTAGTCTGTTTAGTGTATTTAATTTTAGCCATTCTAATTGTTGTATAGTAATATTGTGGATTTAATTTGCATTTTTAAATGACTATTGATGTTGAATATTTTTTCATGTACTTATTGGATAGTCATATATCTTTCTTTAGTGAGGCATTTGTTCAAAGCTTTACCTTCCTAAAATTTGAGTGGTTTCTTATTATTTTCTTGCAAGAGCTGTTTATATATTCTGAATACAAGTCCTGTATCAGATATGTGATTTGCAGATTTTTTCCTCCCTAGTTGTAGCTTGTTTATTCATTTTCTGATCAGTGTCTTTGAAGCGTGAGTTTTTAATTTGGATGAAGTTCTATTTATCAATTTATTCCTTTATGGATTGTGCTTTTGGTATTATATGTAGGGCATTTTTTTCTAACCCCAAACTACAAGGTTTCCTGCCAGAAGTCTTATAGTTTTATGAAATATTTTGAGTTAACTTTTGTATATGGTGTAAAATACGAAAAGTTCAGTTTTTTTACTTAAGGACATCCAAATTTTCCAGAACAATTTGTCAAAGACAATTCTTTCTTCACTGAATTGACTTTCCATTTTGGTAAAAAATCAGTTCTGTGTATATATGTGGTCTTTATTACTATATCTTTATAAAACTTGAAATTGGGTAGTGTTCATTGTCCAAATTTGTTTTTCATTTTGGTACGTTCCTTTGGCTATTCTAGGTCCTTGGTATTTCAGTGTAAATTTATATCTCAACCTAATAAAGGCCATTTATGACAAACTTTAATATTTTGGATATTAACCCCTTGTCAGTTGCATCATTTGCAAATATTTTCTCCCAGGCTATAGGTTGTCTTTTTGTTTTATTGATGGTTTCCTTTGCTGTGCAAAAGCTTTTAAATTTAATTAGATCCCCTTATTTTTGCTTTTGTTTCCTTTGCCTTATGACTCAGATTAAAAAAATATTGCTACAATTTATGTCAAAGTGTTTTGCCTATGTTCTCTTTTAGGGGTTTTATGGTTTCAGGTCTCACATTTAGGTCATTAATTCATTTTGAGTTTATTTTTGCATATGGTGTAAAAAATATTCTAATTTCATTCTTTTACGTATAGCTATCCAGTTTCCCCAGCATCATTCATTGAAGAGAATGTATATTCTTGCCTCCTTTGTCATAGATTAATTGACCATATAAATGTGGGTTTATTTCTGGGCTCTCTGTTCTGTTTCATTGATCTATATGTCTCTTTTTGTGCCAGTACCATACTGTTTGCTTGTTTCATAAATTTATTTATCCATTTATTTATTTTGGGCTGCATTGGGTCTTCATTGCTGAGAGTGGGCTTTCTCTAGCTGCAGCGAGCAGGGGCTACTCTTTGTTGTGATGAACAGGCTTTTCATTGCAGTGGCTTCTCTTGTTGTGGAGCATGGGCTTCAGTAGTTGTGGCTCACAGGCTCTAGAGCAGAGGCTCAGTAGTTGTGGTGCATGGGCTTAGTTGCTCTGCAGCATGTGGGATCCTCCTGGACCAGGACTCAAACCCGTGTTCCCTGCATTGGCAGGTGGATTCTTAACCACTGCACCACCAGGGAAGTCTAGTACCATACTGTTTTGATGACTGTAGCTTTGTAGCTTAGTCTGAAGTCAGGGAGCATGATACATCCAACTTTGGTTTTTTTGTTTTTTTTTTTCCCCCTCAAGATTGCTTTGGCAATTCAGGGTTTTCTGTGGTTCCATGTAAATTTTAGGATTATCTGTTCTAGCTCTGAGGAAAATGTCATGGATATTTTGGTAGGGATTTCATTAAACCTGTAAATTGCTTTGGGTAGTATTACCATTTTAACAATACTATATCTGCCAATTCATGAACACAGTTTATATTTTCATTTCTTTGTATCATCTTCAATTTCCTTCATCATTGTTTTATACATTTCAGAGTATAGCTCTTTCACCTCCTTGGTAAAGTTTATTCCTAAGTATTTGATTCTTGATGGGATTTTAAGTGGGATTTTTTTTTAACATTCTGTTTCTGATAGTTCATTATTAGTGTATAGAAAAGCAACAAATTTCTGTATATTCATCTTGTATCCTAAAACTTTACTGAATTCATTTATTAGTTACTGAATTCTAATAGTTTTCAGAAAGATACTATTGGGTTTTCTCTATATAGTATCATGTCATTGGCAAATAGTGACAGTTTAAATTTTTCTCGTCCAATTTGGATGCCTTTTCTGTTTCTTGTATGATTGTTATGCCTAGGACTTCCAATACTATGCTAAATATGAATGGTGAGAGTAGGCATCCTTGTCTTGTTCCTTATATTAGAGGAAAAGCTTTCAGGCTTTCACCATTGAGTATGATGTTAGCTGTGGTTTTGTTATAAGTGGCCTATCATATTCCTGATCTGATGAGAGTTTTCATTGTGAATGATGTTGAATTTTGTCAAATGCTTTTTCTGCATCTATTGAGATGACCATATGGTTTTTATCCTTCTTTTGTTAATGTGGTATACCGTCTTGATTGATTTGTGGATATTGAACATCTTTGCATCCCTGGAATAAATCTCATTTGATCATGGTGTATGACACTTTTTATATATTGTTGAATTCAGTTTGCTAATATTCTACTGAGGACTTTTGCATCTATTTATCATATATTGGCCTGTAATTTTGTTTTTTTGGTTGCATCTTTGTCTGGGTTTGGTATCAGGGTAATGGTGGCCTCATAGAATGAGTTTGAGAGTGTTCTCTCCTCTTCAATTTTTTGGAATACTTTGCGAAGGATAGATATCAGCTTTTCTTTCTGTGTTTGGTAGAATTCCACTGTGAACCCATCTGGTCCTGGACTTTCCTTTGCTGGGAGTTTTTAACTTACAAATTCAAGTTCACTACTGCTGATTGCTCTGTTCAGATTGTCTGTTTCTTCCTGATTCAGTCTTAGAAGATTGTATGTCCCTAGAAACATCCATTTCTTCTACATTACCCATTTTGTTGGTATATAACTATTTGTAGTAGTCTCTTATGATTTTTTGTATCTCTGTGATTGCACTTGTAGTTTCTCCTCTTCCATTTCTTATTTTGTTTATTTCGGTCCCCTTTTTTTCTTGATGAGCCTGGCTAAAGGTTTATCAATTTTCTTTATCTTTAAAAAAAAACAGCTTTTTGTCTGATATTTTCTTTTTCTTTCTTTTTTGGGGGAGGGGGTTCTATTTTATTTATTTCCTCTCTGATCTTTATTATTTCCTTCCTTCTTCTGACTTTGGGCTTTGTATGTTCTTCCTTTTCTAATTCCTTTAGAGGGTGGGTTATGTTGTTTATTTGATATTTTTCTCATTTCTTGAGGTAGGCCTGTATCACTATACTTTTCTCTTAGAACAGCTTTTGCTGCATCCCATAGATTTTGGAAAGTTGTGTTATTGTTTTCATTTTTCTTGAGGTATTTTCCAATCTCCTCATCAATTTCTTCACTGACCCATTTTTAGTAGCATATTGTTTGGTTTGCATGTGTTTGAGTTTTTCCAATTTTTCTTCCTTGTGTTTCCCCCTGCTTTCTTCTTTACCATTTTCCAACCACCCTTGTGGGCAGAAAAAGTGCTTGATATAATTTATATCCTCTTAAATGTAATGAGACATGTTTTGTGGTCTAGCATGTGATCTATCCTGGAGAACATTCCATGTGCACTTGAAAAGAATGTGTATTCTGCTGTTTTAGGTTGTAATGTTCAATGGACATCTGTTAAGTCCAACTGGTCTATTGTGTCATTTAGGACCTCTGTTGCCTTACTGATTATCTGTGTGGATGACCTGTCCTTTAACATCCCACTGACATCAAAGTCCCCTACTATTATTGTATTACTGTCAGTTTCTTCCTTTGTGTCTGTTAATATTTGCTTTGTATATTTAGGTGCTGCTATATAAGTTGCATATATATTAACAAGTTTTATATCCTCCTCTTGTACTGATCTCTTTATCATTATATAATGTCCTTCTTTGTCTTTTTTTATAGACTATTTTAAAGTCTATTTTGTCTGGTGTGAATTTGCCACACCAGCTTTCTTGTCATTTTTATTTTCATGAAATATCTTTCTCTTGGCTCTCACTTTCATTCTGTGTGTGTCTTTAGCTC
The DNA here is from genome assembly GCF_964374135.1 of Grampus griseus. Lineage (NCBI taxonomy): Eukaryota > Metazoa > Chordata > Mammalia > Artiodactyla > Delphinidae > Grampus > Grampus griseus. The sequence goes on from NC_139019.1 coordinate 101,128,116, forward strand.
TGAAGTGAGTTTCTTATAAGCACCATATGGATGCATCTTGGGTTTTTTTCAAATCCAATCAGCCCCTTATGTCTTTTGATTGTAGCATTTAGTCTATTAACATTTAAAGTGATTATTGATAGGTATGTACTTATTGCAATTTTGTTACTTGTTTTCTGGTTGTTTTTGTAGTTCTTCTCTCTTATTTTCTTCTTTCAGTTTCTTCCCTTCTGGTTTGATTATTTTCTTTAGTTGTGTGTTTATGTTTCTTTCTGTCTAGTTTTTGTGTGCCTTTGCATGTTTTTGATTTGTGGTTACCATGGGGTTCATATATGTTGACCTATATCTACTTGTTTTAAACGGGTAATCATTTAAGTTCAAACACATTTTAAAAGATCTGCATTTTTTACTCCCCTCCCCTACATTTTCTGTTTTTGATGTATTATACTTCATGTTTATCCCTTAACTGTTTATTGTAGTTATAGTTGATTGTACAGTTTTTTACCTTTTAATATTTATACTAGCTTATTTAAGTGGTTGATCCACAACCTTTACTATTTATTTACCTTTACTAGTGGGATTTTTCTTTTCCTATAAATTTTTACTTCTTATTGTAACCCTTTTTTTTCCCCCACTTAGAGAAGATCCTTCAACATTCCTTTTAGGGTCAGTTTAGTATTGGTGAACTGTTTTTGCTTATCCAAGTTCTTCATGACTCCTTCAAGTCTGAAGGAGAATCTTGCTGGGTAGAGTATCCTAGGTTGTAGGTTTTTCCCTTTCAGCACTTTAAATATATCATGTCACTCCATTCTGGCCTACAAAGTTTCTGCAGAAAAATCAGCTAATAAACTTATGGGGGTTCCCTTGTATGTGATTCTGTTTTTCTCTTGCTCCCTTTAGATTTCTCTCTTTATCTTTTACTTTGCCATTTTAATTATGATATATTTTGGTGTGGGTCTTTTGGGGTTTATCTTGTTTGGGACACTGTCTGCTTCCTGCACCTGAATATCTGCTTCCTTCTTCAGGTTTGGGAGGTCTTCAGACATAATTTCATCAAATACGTTTTTGACCCCTTTCTTTCTTCTCTTTTTGGGACCCCTATAATACAAATGTTAGTATGCTCAATGTTTTTCCACAGGTCCCTTAAACTGTTCTAATTTTTTAAAAAATTTATATGCTCTTTGCTCTTCTGATTGAATGATTTCCAGTATTCTATTATCTTCCAGATCACTTATATGTTCTTCTGTATCATCTAGTGTGGTTTTCATTTCAGTTATTGTATTCTTCAGCTCTGATTGGTTCTCTTTAAAATTTTCTAGCTCCTTGTTAAAATTCTATGTTCATCTATTATTTTCCCTAGTTAGCATTCTTATTGCTAATGCTTTGAACTGTGTATCTGGTAAATTATTTATCTGTTTCATTAGTTGTTTATTTCAGAGGTTTTTTCTTTCTTTCTTTCTTTTTTTGAGTAGTGTATTTATCATAATAATGTAATTTTTTCCCTAAATGAAAACATGTTCATTATAAAAATGCAAAAACATACACGTATATAAAGGAGAAGAGTGACATTTGCTCTTTTTGTATTCCTTTTCCATAATACCCCTTTCCTCATCCAGAGATAAACACTGTTAATGATTTTGTATACCACATCCTTCCCAAACCATTTCTATGCATTTACCAAACTATGTGTTTGTGTGCCTTTATATTTATATATATTAGACATATATACACATGTATATGGTTTATACATTATAGTATCATATTGCTCTGTAAGCTGATTTCCCTTTAAATATATCATAGATATATATTAATGGCCAATTGCCTTCTCATGATGTTTTACCAGTTTACATTACCTCCAAGAGGTGTGCTTTGTTTTTAAAACTTTTATTTTACATTGGAGTATAGTTGATTAACAATGTTGTGTTAGTTTCAGGTGTACAGCTAAGTGATTTAGTTATACATATACATATATGTATTCTTTTTAAGATTCTTTTCCAAAATAGGTTATTACAGAGTATTGAGTACAGTCCCCTGTTCTATACAGTAGGTCCTTCTTGATTATCTATTTTATATATAGTAGTATGTATATGTTAATCCAAAACTCCTAATTTATACCCCTGCCTCACATTTCTGCTTTGGCAATAATAAGTTTGTTTTTGAAGTGTGTGAGTCTGTTGATCTTTTGTAAATAACTTCATTTGTATCGTTTTTTTAGATTCCACATATAAGTGATATCATACAGTATTTGTCTTTCTCTTTCTGACTTACTTTACTTAGTATGATAATCTCTAGTTTCATCCATGTTGTTGCAAATAGCATTATTTCATTCTTTTCTATGGCTGAGTAATATTCTATTGTATATATGTACCACGTCTTCTTTATCCATTCCTCTGTCGATGGACATTTAGGTTGATTCCATGTCTTGGCTGTTGTAAATAGTGCTGCAATAAACATTAGGGTGCATGTATATTTTCAAAGTATGGTTTTCTCTGGATATATGCTCAGGAGTGGGATTGCTGGATCATATGGTAGCTCTATTTTTATTTTTTTAAGGAATCTCCATACTGTTCTCTCTAGTGGCTGCACCAATTTACATTCCCACCAACAGTGTAGGAGGGTTCCCTTTTCTCCATACCCTCTCCAGAATTTATTTTTTGTAGACGTTTTGATGTTGTCCATTCTGACCAGTGTGCGGTCATACCTCAGTGTAGTTCTGATTTACATTTCTCTAATAGCTATGTTAAGCATCTTTTCATGTGCTTCTTGACCATCTGTGTGTTTTCTTTGGAGAAATGTCTATTTATATCTTCTGCCCCTTTTTTGATTGGGTTTTTTTCATATAGAGCTGCATGAACTGTTTGTATATTTCAGAGATTAATCCCTTGTCGCCTCATTTGTTGGTCGCATCATTTACAAATATTTTCTCTCATTCTGTGGGTTTTTTGTTTTGTTTTGGTTTCTTTTTGTTTTATTTATGGCTTCTTTTGCTGTACAAAACCTTTTAAGTTTAGTTAGGTCCCATTTGTTTATTTTTGGTTTTATTTTCATTACTCTAGAAGGTGGATCCAAAAAGATATTGCTGCGATTTATGTCAAAGAGTGTTCTGCCTGTGTTTTCCTCTAAGAGTTTTATAGTATCTGGTCTTACATTTAGGTCTTTAATCCTTTTTGAGTTTATTTTTGTGTATGGTATTAGAGAATGTTGTAATTTCATTCTTTTACATGTAGCTGTCCAGTTTTCCCAGCACCACTTACTGAAGAGACTGTCTTTTCTCCATTGTATATTCTTGCCTCTTTTGCTGTAGATTAATTGAGCATAGGCGTGTGGGTTTATTTCTGGGCTTTCTATCCTGTTTCACTGATCTATAAGTCTGTCTTTGTGCCAATATCATACTGTTTTGCTTACTGTAGCTTTGTAGTATAGTCTGAAGTGAGGTAGCCTGATTCCTTCAGTTCCATTTTTCTTACTAAAGATTGTTTTGGCTATTTGGCATCTTTTGTGTTTCCATACAAATTTTAAGATTTTTGTTCTAGATCTGCAAAAAAGATAATTGCCATTGGTAATTTGATAGGGATTGCATTTAATCTGTAGATTGCCTTGAGTGATACAGTCATTTTGACAATATTGATTATTGCATTCCAAGAATATGGTATATCTTTCCATCTGTTTGTGCCATCTTTGATTTCTTTCATCAGCATCTTACAGTTTTCAGAGTACAGGTCTTTTGCCTCCTTAGGTAGGTATTTTATTCTTTTTGATGTGATAGTAAATGGTGCTGTTTCTTGAATTTCTCTTTCTGATGTTTCATTGTTAATGTATAGAAATGCAACAGATTTCTGTGTATTAATTTTATATCCTGCAACTTTACCAAATTCATTAATGAGCTCTAGTAGTTTTCTGGTAGCATCTTTAGGATTTTCTATGTATAGTATCATGTCATCTGCAAACAGTGACAGTTTTACTTCTTTTCCAATTTCGACTTGTTTTATTTCTTTTTCTTCTTGCACTGCTATGGCTAGGACTTCCAGAACTATGTTGAATAAAAGTGGTGAGAATGGACATACTTATCTTGTTCCTGATCTTAGAGGAGATGCTTTCAGCTTTTCACCATTGAGTATGATGTTAGCTCTGGGTTTATCATATATTGCCTTTATCATGTTGAGGTATGTTCCCTCTATGCCCATTTTCTGGAGAGTTTTTATCATAAATGGATGTTGAATTTTGTCAAAAGCTTTCTCTGCATCTATTGAGATGATAATATGGGGTTTTTTCTTTTTGTTTAATTGAAATGTAGTTGATTTACAATGTTGTGTTAATTTCTGCTGTACAGCAAAGTGACTTCATTATATATATATATATATATATATATATATATATATATATATATATATATATATACATACATACATATACATACACACACATTCTTTTTCATATTCTTTTCCATTATAGTTTACCACAGGAGATTGGATATAATTCCCTCTGTGAGACAGTGGGACCTTGTTTTTTATCCATTCTAAATATGCCAGTTTGCATCTGCTAATCCCCAAATCCCAATCCATCCTTATCCCACTCTCCTCCCCCTTGGCAACCACCAGTCCATTCTCTTAGTCTGTCATTCTGTTTCTGTTTAACAGATAGGTTCATTTTGGTCATATTTTAGATTCCACATATAATTGATACCATATGGTACTTGTCTTTCTCTTTCTGACTTACTTTACATAGTATGATAATCTCTAGGTTCATCCATGTTGCTGCAAATGGCATTATTTCATTCTTTATGGCTGAGTAATATTCTATTGTATATATGTACCACATCTTCTTTATCCATTCATCTGTCGATGGACATTTAGGTTGTTTCCATGTCTTGGCTATTATGAATAGTGCTTTTGTGAACATAGGGGTGCATGTATCTTTTCAAAGTGTGGTTTTCTCCAGATATATGCCTAGGAGTGGGATTGCTGGATCATATGACAGCTCTATTTTTAGCTTTCTGAGGAACCTTCATACTGTTTTCCATAGTGGCTGCACCAATTTACATTCCCACCAACAGTGTAGGAGGGTTCCCTTTTCTCCATACCCTCTCCAGAATTTATTGTTTGTCAAGGTTTTAATGATGGCCATCTGACTAGTGTGAGATGATACCTCATTGTAGTTCTGATTTGCTTTTCTCTAATAATTAGCTATGTTAAGCATCTTTTCATGTGCTTCTTGGCCATCTGTGTGTTTTCTTTGGAGAAATGTCTATTTAGATCTGCCTCTTTTTTGATTGGGTTGTTTTTTTTTATATAGAGCTGCATGAGCTGTTTGTATATTTTGGAGATTAATCCTTTGTCAGTCACATCATTTAAAAATATTTTCTTTTATTCTGTGGGTTGTCTTTTCATTTTGTTTATGGTTTCCTTCCCTGCACAAAAGCTTGTAAGTCTGATTATATCCCATTTGTTTATTTTTGTTTTTATTTCTTTTACCTTGGGAGACTGACCTAAGAAAACATTGGTACGATTTATGTCAGAGAATGTTTTGCCCATGTTCTCGTCTAGGATTTTTATGGTGTTATGTCTTATATTTAAGTTTTTAAGCCATTTTGAGTTTATTTCTGTGTATGGTAAGAAGGTGTGTTCTAACTTCATTGAGTTACATGTGGCTATCCAACTTTCCCAGCGCCACTTGCTGAAAATACTGTCTTTTTTCCCATTGTATATTCTTGCCTCTTTTGCCAAAGGTTAATGTACTGTAGATGTGTGGGTTTATTTCTGGGCTCTCTATTCTGTTCTGTTGCTCCATATGTCTGTTTTTGTGCCAGTACCATGCTGCTTTGATTACTGTAGCTTTGTAGTATTGTCTGAAGTTTGGGATGGTTATGCTCCTGGTTTGTTCTTTTTCTTTAGGATTGATTTGGTAATTCTGGGTCTTTTATGGTTCCACATGAATTATACGATAATTTGGTCTAGTTCTATGAAAAATGTCATGGGTAATTTGATAGGGATCACGTTAAATCTGTAGATTGCTTTGGGTAGTATGGCCATTTTAACAATATTAATTCTTCCAATCCAAGAGCATGGGGTATCTTTCCATTTCTTTGAATCATCTTCAATTTTCTTTATTAATGTTTTATAGTTCTCAACATATGTCTTTCACCTCCTTGGTGAGGTTTATTCCTATTTATTTTATTTTTGGGGTTGTGATTTTAAAAGTTATTATTTTTTTTAGCATTCCCTTTCTGATGTTTCATTGTTGGTGTAAAGAAATGTAACTAATTTCTGTATGTTAATATTGTATCCTGCTACCTTGCTGAATTTGTTTATCAGTTCTAGTACTTTTTGTGTGAAGTCTTTAGGGTTTTCTATACATAGTATCATATCATCTGCATATAATAACAGTTTTACCTCTTTCCTTCCAATTTAGATATGTTTTATTTCTTTTTTCTTGTGTCATTGCTGTGGCCAGGAATTCTAATACTATGTTGAATAGAAGAGATGAGAGTGAGCATTCTTGTCTTGTTCCAGATTTTAGCAGGAAGGCTTTCAATGTTTCACCATTGAGTATTATATTGGCTGTGGGTTTGTCATAAATAGCTTTTACTATTTTGAGATATGTTCCCTCTATACCGACTTTGATAAGAGTTTTTATCATGATTGGATGTTGAATTTAGTCAAATGCTTTTTTTGCATCTATTGAGATGATCATGTGTTTTTTGTCTTTTCTTTTTTTGATGTGGTGTATCATGTTGATTGATTTGTGTATGTTGAACCATCCTTGTGAACTTAGGAAGAATTCCACTTGGTTGTGGTGTATGATCTTTTTTATGGGTTGTTGGATACGGTTTGCTAATATTTTGTTGAGAACTTCTGCATCTATGTTCATCAAAGATATTGGCCTGCAATTTTCTTTTTTGGTGGTGTCTTTGTCTGGTTTTCGTATCAGGGAGATGGTGGCTTCATAGAATGTCTTTGGGAGTGTTCCCTCCTCTTCAGTTTTTTGGACGAGTTTGAGAAGGATTGGTATGACTTCTTCCTTGTATGTTTGGCAGCATTTGCCTGTGAAGCCATCTGGTCCTGGACTTTTGTTTGTAGGGATTTTTTTAAATTACAGATTCTATTTCACTTCTAGTGATCAGTCTGTTCAAATTATCTAATTCCTTTGTCATTCAATTTTGGTGCACTGTATGTTTCTAGAAACTTGTCCTTTTTTATAGATTGTTGAATTTGTTTTAATATAATTGTTCATAGTATTCCCTTAAGGTTTTTTATATTTCTGCAGTATGTGTTGTTATGTCTCCTTTTCCATTTCTCATTTTGTTTATTTGGGTTCTCTCTCTTTTTTCTTCTTGGGGAGCCAAGCCAGAGATTTGTCAATCTTGTTTATCCTTTCAAAGAGTCAGATCTTGGTTTTATTGAATTTTTCTATTTTTTTAAATTTCTATTTTATTTATTTCCTCTCTGATCTTTATTATTTCCTTCCTTCTGCTGACTTTAGGTTTTGTTTCTTCTTCTTTTGCTAATTCTTTTAAGTGGTAGGTTAGGTTGTTTATTTGAGATTTTTCTTATATTTTTGAAGACGGCCTGTATTATTATGAACTTCCCTCTAAGAACTGCTTTTCTGTATCCCACAGATTTTGTGTGTTCATTGTCATTTGTCTCTGAGTATTTTTAAATTTCCTCTTTGATTTCATCATTGACCCATTGGTTTTTTAGTAGCATGTTTTTTAGTCTCTGTGTAATTGTTTTTCCTCATTTCTTTTTCTGTCATTAATTTCTAGTTTCATGCTGTTGTGGTCGGAAAAGATGCTTGAGATAATTTCTATACTCTTAAATTTGCTGAGCATTGTTTTGTGCCCTAGTATGTGTTCAATCCTAGAGAATGTTCTACGTGTACCAAAAAGAATGTGTATTCTGGTTTTTTTGGATGTAATTTCCTAAAAATCTCAATTAAATCTAACTGTTCTAGTGTATCATTTAGTATCTCTGTTGCCTTATTGATTCTCTGTCTGGAAGATCTGTCTATTGATGTGAGTAGGGTGTTAAATTCTCCTAGTATTATTATATTCCTATCAATTTCTCCCTTTTTGTCTGTTAAAAATACGAAATGCTTTATGAATTTCCATTTCATCCTTGCACAGGGGCCATGCTAATGTTCTCTGTATCATTCTAATTTTAGCATATATGCTGCCAAAGTGAGCATGAACATATGGTTTTATTTTTCAATTTGTAAACATGGAGTATCACACTGATTTGCAGTTACTGAAAAATCCTTGCATCCCTTCGATAAATTCCACTTTACATGGTGCATAATCCTTTTAATGCACTGTTGGATTCGGTTTGCAAGTATTTTGTTGAGGACTTCTACGTCTATGTTCATCAGTGATATTGGTCTTTAATTCTCTTTTTTTTTTTTTTTTTGCAGTATCTTTGTCTGGTACTGATATCAGAATGATGGCCTCATAGAATGAGTTAAGGAGTGTTTCTTCCGCTGCAGTTTTTTGATACAGTTTCAGAAGGATCAGTGTTAACTCTTCTCTAAATGTTTGATAGAATTCGCCTGTGAAGCCATCTGGTCCTGTACTTTTGTTCATTGGGAGTTTCAATTTCAGTACTTGTGATTGGTCTGTTTATACTTTCTATTTCTTCCTGGTTCAGATTTGGGAGATTGTACCTTTCTAGAAATTTTTCCATTTCTTCTAGATTGTCCATTTTATTGGCATATAGTTTCTTGTAGTGGTGTCTTATAATCCTTTGTAATTCTATGGTGTTAGTTGTAACTTCTCCTTTTTCATTTCTAACTTTATTGATTTGAGCCCTCTCTCTTTTTATCTTGATGAGTCTGGCTCAAGGTTTATCTATTTTGCTTATTTTTTCAAAGAACCAGCCTTTAGTTTCATTGATGTTTTCTATTGTTTTCTTCATCTCTATTTCTTTTATTTCTGCTCTGATTTTTATTATTTCTTTCTTTCAGCTAACTCTAGGTTTTATTTGTTCTTTCTCTAGTTGCTTAGGTATAAGGTTGGGTTGCTTATTTTTGATTTTTCTTATTTCCTGAGGTAAGATTGTATTGCTATAAAGTTCCCTCTTAGAACTGCTTTTGCCACATTTCATATGTTTTGGATCATCCTGTTTTCGTTTTCATTTGTCTCTAGGTATTTTTTATTTCCTGTTTGATTTGTTCAGTGATCCAGTGGTTGTTTAGTAATATATTGTTTAGCCTCCACATATTTGTGTTCACAATTTTTTCTTGTAGTTGATTTCTAATCTCATAGTGTTGTGGTCAGGCAAGGTGCTAGATATGATTTCAATTTTCTTAAATTTACTGAGGCTTGCTTTGTGGCCCAGCATGTGATCTATCCTGGAGAATGTTCTATGTGCACTTGAGAAGGTGTATTGTGCTGCTTTTGGATGGAATGCGCTATAAATATCAATTAAGTCCATCTGGTCTAATGTGTCATTTAAGGCCTGTGTTTCCTTATTGATTTTCTGTCTGGATGATCTGTCCTTTGATGTAAATGGGGTATTAAAGCCCCTCACTATTATTGTGTTACTGTCAATTTCTCCTTTTATGGCTGTTAGCATTTGCCTTATATATTGAGGTGCTCCTATGTTGGGTGCATATATATTTACAATTGCTATATCTTCTTGGATGGATTGCTTGATCATTATGTAGTGTCCTTCTTTGTCTCTTGTAAGTCTTTTTTTTTAAGGTCTATTTTGTCTGATATTAGTATTGCTACTCCAGCTTTCTTTTGATTTTCATTTGCATGAAATACCTTTTTCCATTCCCTCACTTTCATTCTGTATGTGTCCCTAGATCTGAAGTGTGTCTCTTTTAGACAGCACATATATGGGTGTTGTTTTTGTATGCATTCAGCCAGTCTATGTTTTAATCTGTTTACATTTCAGGTAATTATTGATATGTATGTTCTTATTGCCATTTTATTCATTGTTTTGGACTTGTTTTCGTAGGTCTTTTTTCTTCCCTTCCTCTTTTGTTCTATTGTGATTTGATGACTATCTTAAGTGTTGTGTTTGTATTGCATTTTCTTTTTTGTGTGTACATCTATTGTAGACTTTTGGTTTGTGGTTACCATGAGTTTTTGATGTAGCAGTCTATATATATACACAACTGTTTTAAGTTGCTGGTCTCTTAATTTCAAATGCACATCCAATATCCTGCATTTGTACTCTCCTCTTCTCACAATTGCTGGTTTTGATATCATATTTGTGTGTGGATGATCTACTACATTTACGTTTGCCTTTACTGGTGAGCCTTCCCATTTGTAATTTTCTTGTTTCTAGTTGTGACCTTTCCTTTCCTCCTAGAGAAGTTCCTTTAGCATTTGTTACAAAGCTGGTCTAGTGGTGCTGAATTCTCTTAGCTTTTGCTTGTCTGTAAAGCTTTTGATATCTTTGTCAAATCTGAATGAGAGCCTCGATGGGTAGAGTATTCTTGGCTGTAGGCTTTTCCCTTTTATCACTTGAAATATATCATGCCACTCCCTTCTGACCCACAGAGTTTCTGCTGAGAAATCAGCTGATTACTTTATGGGAATTTCCTTGTATGTTGTTTGTTGCTTTTCCCTTGTTGCTTTAATATTGTCTCTTTGTCTTTAATTTTTGTCAATTTGATTAATATGTTCCTCAGTGTGTTCCTCCTTGGGTTTATCCTGCCTGGGACTCTCTGTGCTTCCTGAACTTGGGTGACTGTTTCTTTTCCGATGTTAGGGAAGTTTTCAGCGATTATCTCTTCACGTATTTTCTCAGGCCTTTTCTCTCTCTCTTCGCCTTCTGGGACCCCTATAATGTGAATGTTGGTGAATTTGATGTTGTCCCAGTTGTCTCTTAAAGTGTCCTAATTTCTTTTCATTCTTTTTTCTTTATTCTGTTCCACGGTAATGCTTTCCACAATTCTTTCTTCCAGCTCACTTATCTGTTCTTCTGCCTCATTTATTTTCCTATTGATTCCTTCTGGTGTATTTTTCATTTCAGTTATTGTATTGTTCAACTCTGTTTGTTTTTTATATCATCTAGCTCTTTGTTAAGCATTTCTTATGTCTTCTTGGTCTGTGCCTCCATTCTTTTTCTGAGATCTTGGATCATCTTTACTATCATTTCTCTGAATTATTTTTTTAGGTAGATTGCCTATCTCTGTTTCACTTGTTCTTCTGGGGTTTTATCTTGTTCCTTCATCTGGAACATATTCCTCTGCCATCTCATTTCGTCTAACTTTCTGTGTTTGCAGTCCCACAGGCTGCAGGAATTTAGTTGCTGCTGCTTCTGGTGTCTGCCCCCATCTTGTTGTTGCTTCTTCTTTGTCTTTGGAAGTAGAATATCATTTTCAGTAGGTCCGAGTCTCTTTTGTTGATGGTTGTTCAGCAGTTAGTTGTGATTTGGGTGTTTTCATGAGAGCAGGTGAGCTCAGGTCCTTCTACTCTGCCTTCTTGTCCTCAGACTCTACAAAGCTTTTGTTTTCCTTTGTGCTCTGTCTAGTTTCACTTGTTTATAATGTGTTGTGGGCAGAGGCCTTTTACCTGGTGATTCAGGTAGAGATCCTGGTGAGAAATGGATGCACTGACATGTCAGCTCAGGATGTGTGCAGAGGTTTTTTTCTTATTCTTGCATTTGAAACAAATTCCTGTCTTTTCATTTTCCATAAGTTTCTCTATTTCTATGAAATTAGATGTAAGAGTTACCCATCCTGGTCTTGAAGGGATGTCCTTATGTGGGTGTGTCCATCTACAGTCTGTGTGTGTCTAGTGGCTTTTGATGGGAGAACATGAGTCATGTCTTCCCCCAGGGTATGCTGACAGCTATCACTGAGGTGGGCCACAGAGATGGCAGAGCTAGAGCCAGAGCCAGGTGTGAGCTGGGGCTTCTCCTATGTTCAGTGCCTGACACCACTGTATTGAGGGTGGCTTCAGGTCTCAAGGTGCTAAAGAAGAGGCCCTGAGGTTTGGATCCAAGCTGGTTCTGTTCTAAGTGTATGCTCCTCACTCCGCCCAGCATTAATACCTTAGCTCCAGATGGAAGCAGAGTTGGAGCAAGAGGGGCCAGATCAGGCACCCAGTGCAGGCCAGGGCCTGTACTGGAGTGGTCCCATATACCATCCAGAGTTCCAGACCACTCCTGATCTGCTGCCTCCAAGAGTGCCAGGAAGGGCCACTCCAAACCCATTCAGATGTAGTGCCAGGTATAAGCCAGCTCCGTCCTCCACAACTGCACATTCCCCCTGGCAGCAGCAACCTTCATCCTAGTGGGATGCTGCCCCACAGAGCAAGAGGGGCCAGAGTGGGCACTGAGTGTGGGCCAGGGTGCATGGTGGGGTGTCATGGGAAACTGGCCAGGGTCCCAGGCAGTCTCAAACTGCTTACTCAGCCTTGTTTGGGGAACAAGGAAGCATGTGCTTGCACTTCACAAGTGCAGTCCAAGTTTCTCACAGCCCCCCTACTAGTCTTACTGGTCCTCAAACAAGCCAAGGGGACTCATCTTCCTGGTATTGGACTCAAGGTCTGGCACGTCCCATATGTGGTTTGAACCACTCACTTCCCAGGAAGTATCTCCAGGCCTGTGTAATACCCCCCTTCTGTGTCCCCTCCCAGGGGTGCAGGTCCTGAGATGATCACTTCTCTTTCCTTCCTACCTGACTTTGTGTGGCTCTTTCTTTATAGCCTTGGTTTCTTTATCACCTTTATAGTCTTTCTGCCAGTCTACAGTTTGTTTTCAGTGAGAATTGCTCCACATGTATATATATATATATATATATATATATATATATATATTTTGATGTGTTCATGGAGGGGAGACAAGCTTAGCGTCCTCCTACTCCACCATCTTGATCTCTCTAGTCATTATTTCTTTACATAAGCTTTCTGCCCCCTTTCTCTCTTTTGGTACTCTCATAGTACATATATTGTTTCACTTAATGGTATCCCATAATTCACATAGGATTTCTTCACTGTTTTTCATTCTTTTTTCTTTATTCTCCTCTGACTGGATAATAACAAATGACCTGTTCTCAAGTTCACAGATTCTTTCTTCTGTATCATTAAAGCCTGCTGTTGATGTTCTTCTTGCATTTTTTTTCATTCCATTATAATCTTGAGCTCCAGAATATGGTTTTTTTTGGGTTTTGTTTTGTTTTGTTTTGTTTTTATGATTTCTCTCTCTCTCTCTCTGTTGAGCTTCTCATTTGGTTTATGTATTGTTTTCCTAATTTGTCTATTTGTATTCTCTTATAGCTCACTAGTCTTCCTTAAACCAATTATCTTGAATTCTCTGTCAATTCATAGTTTTTATTTCTTTGGAGTTGATTACTGGAAAATTATTGTGTTTCTTTGGTTGTGTCATGCTTCCTTGATTTTTCACCTTTATTGTAGGCTTGTGTTGATGTCTGCATTTGATGGAACAGTAACCTCTTCCAGAATTTATGGACAGGTTTTGGTGGGAAAAGATCATCAGCATGTGGTACAAGGGCAGTGGCTGAGTGGGGTGTGGTAGTTCTGGCTCCAGGTAAGTCCTGGTGCTGCTGCTCCCTGCAGCTCCATCAGCTGAGGTCACTGTTCACAAAGATTGCTGGGGTCTTCATTGGCCAGGGCCGTGACTGTCTGAAGCAGTGGTGGGGTCTGATGGGGTCTTTGGCGGTGAAGTCTTCTAGGGAACTCCTGATCTTTCTTCTCCTGCTGGGGTTGTCATGGCAAAGGGTATCCCTTTTGGATCCATGTCCAGCTCATGAGAGCCATCGTGGTAGAGTTGGCATTGGTGTCTGATGCATAGGCACCATGGAACAGCTATGAAGTTGGGCTCTGGAGTGGATGTCCACAGAGCAACAGCGGCTCCAGGGATTGGGGCACTGGCTGCCCACAGTGGTGGTTGCTCTGGTATCTGAGATGTTGGTGCAAGCTGAGCAGCCAAGGAGCTGGGAGCTGGAGAGTGGGTGCATTTGTAGAGACAGTAACTCCAGAATCTGGGGCACTGCCTAGCCCTCAGTGGTGTTGACTCCAGTGCCCAAGATGTGGGTACACACAGAACAGGCACACAAAGAGCACATGCACAGTCAGGGTCTGAAGTTTTGGGACATGCAGAACAGCTGTGGGTCTGGGGTAAGTATGGGGCTTGGTGGGAGGGGTGGCATCCTTGGTTCCAGGACACCAGACTCTTTCTTGGGGGGTTGTAGTATCTCCTCTCTGAGGGGTCCATGATGGCAATGGTTGTTGCTTACCTCAGTGAAATCTGCTTGTATTCTCTGTGGAGCAGGCCATTGGGATTCATATGCACAAACACAATGGAGTAGTCCATACTGTCATGGGGGCTGTTGAGCTCCTCAGTGGCAAAGTCTGTTGGGATTCTCCACAGAGCATGCCATGGGGAATGTGGTGGCCTTTGCCATGTGGCTGACACTGATAGCCTTCACCTTTTTTATTTTTTGGTTCCTAGCTGTCTCTGAACACCTCAGCTATGCTGATCTCCTCGGAGATCTTTGTCGTGCAGTTATTCTCGTTGGGTTCCACTGTGTTGCTATAGGCTCTTAATTGGACTCTTGAGTCCTCCCAGGGCTGTTTTCATTCATGAATAGCTGCATACTTGTTATATTTTCTTGAGGAATGAAGGCTGGTATCTCCTACTCCATTATCTGGTTCTTTTCTGCCTTATTTCACTGGCTATGAACCTTTCATACAGTCTTGAACAGAGATAATGAGAGCAGATACTGTTTTGTTCTTGAGCTTTTGGGAAAGCACTCACTCTTTTACTATTAAGTATGTTAGCTATAGGCTCCTGTAGATGTCCTTTATCAGATTGAAGAAGTTCCCTTATATTCTTAGTTTGCTGGGAGTGTTTATCCGGAATGGATGTTGGATTTTGACAAATGCTTTTTCTCACTTGACTGCTATTGTCACTCGTACCCAGAATTGGCTATGACACATTCTATGGAAATGCTTTGGACGCTATGGATTTTAAGGCCATCTTAGATTCCAGCTGAGTTTGCCTACATACACATCCCGCTTTGCTAGCTAAGCTTTGGGAGCACAGGCTTATAAACATACTGGTTTGTTGTTGTTTTTCTCATTCTCCCCCTATACCTACCTCTGAAGTTTTAGTGTGACTAGCAACTACTCTGATGTAGCTTATGACATAAATTGTTCCTCTGGTTCAAACAAGTTTGATGCTACTTTTAATATCAAATTTAGTATCCAAATACTCTTACAAAATCTGAGAAAAACTCTTGATATAAAATAACATGCATGAGCAAAGCTTCTACTAATAAAGCTGTGATTGGAAACTTTGTTGCTTACTCTACTTTATAGTAACAGAATCTGTCAGAAACAGAACAGTGAGTGTAGATAAAGGATGAGGAGAAGGAAAATGCAGAAATGCTATTTTGGTCATTCTTTGCTGTTGATTACATGAAGGGATTGGAGGTGTACTGTCACCTGTAGTTTTTCCTGATAACCATGAAGGGTATAATCTCTTCCCAAGATTACATACTAGGAAGAACAATAGTAATACTTTATATTATAACTACAGTTGACCCTTGAACAACATGGGTTTGAACTGTATGGGTCCACTTATACAAATATATACTATAGAACTATGTGATCTGTGGTTGAATCTTCAGATGCAGAACCGCAGGTAGGAGGGTCGTCCTAAAGTTACAAGTGGATTTTTGACTGCCAGGGTTGGCACTGCTAACACATGCATTGTTCAATAATCAACTGTATGTAGAACTGTATACTACATAAAGCACTTACATATAGTGTGTATGTGTATATATATATAATAAATGTATATAAATCTATAATTTGATCTCTGTGGAACAGGCAGATTATTCTCTTTCACTTGGTAGAACAGCATGCCACTAGCAATTGCTAACTATGTACACACACTGAAGGAAGCATTGAAATGAATACTGCACATGTGCTCCAAATTTTAAGCTTAGATTCATGCCAGAATATACTAGATTGACAATTACTTCTCATGTGTACGTATACTGCTAGATTCATAGACATATTCAGATAGATCTGGACAGTGACACTAAGGTTCAAGTGATAATATAAGGGGTAAAGAGTAATCGAACCAGTGAACCCACCTGACAATTTTATAGACCTTAGGAAGAAAAAGAAAAGGTATACCACAGGAAAATTGAGGTGTGAGCTCTTCTTTCCACTCTTTCTTTCCCCCGTTTTTCTTTCTCCTTCTTTCTTTCTTCCTTTTCGTTTTTGGGGGGTTTATAAAGAATCTTTTACAGACAAATTTTGGGTGTCATTTGTTCCCAGTAAACACTTACACATTCATAGGGAGATAAGAGAGAAAGAAGTGTGGATTGATAACAGGGAGAGAGGTGGTAGGCCAAATGTGGGCTGGCTATTACAGTTTTTATTGGTGAAAAAAAAGTCTGTGGGCTAAATCACTTCTGAAGACTATAAAACTTTCCTATTTGGTACCTTTATTCTCTTTGTGCAAATTTTACAAATTTCAGTTGGTTACCTAAATAAACTTCTGCCAGAAACCTTCAAGAGAATACCATTAATCTCATCTGCCAACAATGAAGCTAAATCAGGAATTGAAAGTTCCTTCCTTGAGGCAACAACCGGGCACTACACCAGTCTGCTATACTATCTCATCCAATCTAAACAGGATGACTCAAGATATGTGCTGAATATTAATATCTCAAGTTCTTGATTTGACATCCCATTTTCAGGGCATCTTGGCACACAATCTGAACTGAATTCAAGTAATGCAATAACAGCCTTGCTTGAAATTCAGAATTTCTCTCAAGAAAACAGATGGAAATTTTAGTAACCAAATCTTTCTCAATTTTTCAGATTACAGAAAGAAGTCATAGAAATGAAATGAGTTCTTTAATGCTTTTCACCTTGCTCCATCTATTCATTAATATGAGAATTTGCTTAAAAATTGAGCAAATCTAGGCATAGACTCTCTCACTATTGGGTTGGCATTCACTAAAATTTACAATAATGTCAAAGTAGGATTTTGCAATAATATTTCATTTGCCCTGGCCAAGTTCTAATCTAAAATATTGAGGAAAATTCAGCACTCATCCAATGAATCTGCATGCTTTTGACTAGTTAACATGTTAATCAAGAAAAGGGTTGTGCTGTCCAACTATTAGATAAGCTATTTGGAAAAGAAAAAATATTTGTCTGTGAATTTGTGGATGAAATGTTTCCAAGAAGAAATTATAAATGGACCCTATTTTAGTTCTCTCCTATTATGAATGACAGGTTTAACATTCTTAGAAACCCTAAGAATATAATGACTACATCTTTAAAAGCCTCTAGGGATTATCGTACATTAACGTATCAGAGTCAGTAAATTATTTATCTATAAATTAATCTTTCTAAACAGATTTCCACCCCCCTTCAATTTGAAAGCTAAACTTCTGAGTCTCTATTTCAGCAACTTTATATCTGAAGAGCCTACATCTGTAAAAACATTTCTAAAGAAAACATGAAGACAACCCCCAGAGAAGCAAATAAAATGAGATTTAAGTATATAGCAGCCCTTCTACTGTTACATTCCTAACAATAGTGGGTTCTAATTTGATGCCAAATAGAGGTTATATAACAAAATCAGTGAGCACTCTAGTGCTTTTGGTTTCAGTGAAAAATTTAGGTGCTTAAACATTTCCGTCTGTACTTCCACATTTACACCAAGATGGAGGAGTTATGTCTTTGTCTGCCAAGTCACAGAAGCCGAGGGCCCATCGGATAGGAAGATACATAGATTGTGTTCTAAGGCAGGTGGCAGAAGAAGTGCATGCTGGAAAGTCTGGGTTCTGAGGCCTTTGTCCCAGTTGCCAAAACACAAATATCAAAGACGGATTTGAATTTTCAAGTCATACCATGTTAAAAATTATCCACCCAGACTTTATTCAGCACTCCCACACAAACCATTTCGTCAATTAATAAGACCACCAACCAACAATAAGACTACCTCACAGTAGCAACAAACTACCAGACTACCAAACTAACAGACTACCTCAATCGAAAAGATATTAAGCCTAATTTAGGGAACTAGTAATCCACTGTGAAAAATTCTCACTCAAATTTATGTCCATGTTCTGGACTACCTGCTAAATTAAATAACCAGTACTGTTTTATGTTGATTTTGTCATTATTCTTTTTTAAAAGGATAATAAGACCTTAATTTTATAATACATGAAGGCATTACAATTCCAAGTTTCAAGGATGCTCCAATTTTACCTTTAGAGGTTGGGATGAAAAAGTAGCCATTAATTTTCACTAATTTCAGAATTTACCAACAAAGGCACTACAAACGTATAATGAAGTATCTGATCCACTCCTACAATCAAGGAATGAAAGGATAGTATCTTTAAAAATGGCTTGCCAGGAGGCTCATGTGCAAAAACCCTTTTAGTATTTAAACACTGGGTAGGCAGATCTGAAGCAAACTTTTTTTTAAATTGTAGTAAAATGTATATAACACAAAATTTTAACAATTTTAAGCATACAATTCAGTGGCGTTACATATATCCACAATGCAACCATTTCCACTATCATCATCCTCAACAGAAACTCTGTACCTATTCAGCAGTAACTCCCCAATTCCTGCACCCCCTCTCCCAGGTAACCTCTATTGTACCTTCTGTCGCAATGCAATTGAAGCATACTTTTAAAAAGCCAAACAGGGCTTCCCTGGTGGCGCAGTGGTTGAGAGTCCGCCTGCCGATGCAGGGTACACGGGTTCGTGCCCCGGTGTGGGAAGATCCCACATGCCGTGGAGAGGCTGGGCCCGTGAGCCATGGCCGCTGAGCCTGCGCGTCCGGAGCCTGTGCTCCGCAACCGGAGAGGCCGCAACAGTGAGAGGCCCGTATACCGCAAAAACAAAAATAAATAAAAGCCAAACAATCCAACAAACAAATCCCTCAGTTTCAACAGAGCCGGGTCAGTGAGGCCAGGAAAGCGCATTCTCCCAGTGCCTCAGTCATTAATTTTTATGTCTATTTTGACTGGCAGACCATACACTATTTTTTCTTCATGAATGCAGCAACTATTGAATACCTACCTGGGGAAGCCACTATTTTAGTCCTGGCAAATGGCAGAAAGTAAGACAGACCTAACCTCTGTCCTCATGGACCTTCTATTCTAGTTAACCATGCTTCTCCTTATCCCCACTCTAGAAATCACGTGGGAAAGTGTGCAATTTTGACAGGATACCAGTGGCACGACACATGCCCTGTATCGATAATCCATTTCCAGCGTAAGAGGACTGCTCAGAGGTGTTACGACAGAACATTATCTACCGTTCTCTATTTTAGGTCACTGCTTTACTAGGTAATGGATAAGAACAGCTAAGCTATACTAACTGATTGAAAAATGTTATACCCTTATTTGGGCCTTCTGCATCTGTTTCATTTAATTTAACATCTGATAAAATGCTATATACCATAGAAGCTGGGCATACAAAAATACTTAAGGTTTCCAATTTTAGGATCAAATTTGGAATTTCATTTATATGAAATGTCCAGAATAGGCAAATCCACAGAGACAGAAAGTAGCTAAGTGGCTGTCAAGGCTGGGGAGAGGGGTAAAGGGGGAATGATTGCTAATGAGTGTGGTGCTTCTTTAGGGGATGGTGAAAACGTTTCAGTATTAGATAGCAATGATGGCTGCACAACCGTGTGAATATACTAAAAATCACGGAAGTGCATACTTTAAAATGGTGAATCCTATGGTATGTGAATTATATCAATAAAAAAGTCAAGTCAGGTATTCAGTCAAGCCAGACACAATGGTAGTGAGAGGCCAAATTTTCAAGGTCCATCCATAGCTACCAGGGGACCCTTTTTATAGACTGTAAGAACCAGGTCAGTCAGTCCATTCTGAGGTGGCTGAGGACAAGCAATATGTACTGGGGCAATCTGAGGACTCAGATTCGGGCTGGGACGTATCTGGACAGAGCAGTAAATGGATGAGAAAGTCATCTGATCAGACTTGCCTGTTGTAATCTTAAATTGTTCATGCAGTGCCTTAATACATCCTTAAATCATACTCAAAACTTCCACACCTGCTGGAAGCAACAGGATCCCAAGTCTATATAGAAATCACTGGGATATACCTGTAAAGGAACTCTTGCAATTTATACAGACACGGCACCACACATACCGGGAAGACGTAGTAATACACCTTCCGCGCAGTGTGTGCTAGCCTTACACGTGGAACTCGGCTTTCTCCGTGAAAAGGAATCACAAACATTTTAAAGGTAAACTTTGTTTCACATGAAAATACCTGATGAAAGGTCTGCTGTTACATATAGTACTGAGGAAACTTCTTATTCACTCACCTACTCACTTGGTCATTCACTCATCTCTCTACTATGGTCATAACTCAACTCCCAGGCACCGATGATAATTTAGTAAGAGCAATCAGTATAAATACAGTAAATGCCACTTACAAATGAAATGTCTGTTGCTACAGGACCACAAAAAGGTGTTAAAATTTCAGACTCTCCCAATCAATTTTAGAACATATAAAATTATCTATCTGCAATGTAAGCACTTAAAAACCAAAAATACAAAGTAACTTGATACAGGAAGTGCCAAGCACTTGCCCAATCCGTTTAACAAAAAAGTAACAGACTGCTCAGAAACTCAAAAATGCATACAAGTGTCATTTTTATTTGATGAAATACATAGCCAAAAGATTAGAGAAGGCAAACCGCACATCCATTTTAGAAACGTCCTTTTTGTTTCTTTAAATCTGAGGCCCCCTCTAGTGTTTGAAAAGTCACATGCAGCACACAGTGCAATTGAAGGCACAGTCACAATATTTCCCCAAGACCTTCCCAAATAAAAAGAATACTTCTGTTCCATTCATGTGGCACAAAAATCAATGAGAGAAAATATATAGCCATAATTAATACTTCACATTCTTGCTATAATTCACATATCCATTATTCTCTCAGTAATTTCTCTATTTACTCTTGGGTTGTTTTCAGATTAATACTTGTTAACAAGGGGGGAGGAAAAAAACATATAAAGCATGTAGGGACTTTAATTTCCCAAACAAGAAATACACCACCTTGAAAACAACAGAAAATTTAGTGTCACCAAATAGCCTATTCTGTTTTTGTGGAAGTTATCAGTAAATATTTCTTAAAGTATATACTTAAAATTTATTATATTTGGAAGTAAGAAATTTTAAACTACATATATTTCAAAGCTCACCTAATCTGTGAATTTGCTAATCAAACCTTTTCAGTACCCTGTAAAAGGAAGTGGAAAGTGTTGCTTTGAGGGCAAATGTTGGTTCTGAAGAACACGATGTAAAGGAATTCTTAAAAATTTATACTGACATGGCACTACATAAATCCAATGGCTTAATCTCATGTTCTTTTGTAAAAGACTGATTAAATTCAGGGGGAGTCAAAAATAGTAGGTTTTCACTCTACTTTCTTAGCTAAAGCGTTTATGCATTTGTTTCCATGTTTTATTACAGAGGGTTTACATTAACAACTAGTATTACTATTACTGCAAAATGAATTCTCTATTTTTAACAAAAGAAAACAATGCAATCTTGAGCAGGAGACTGACAGAGAAAACTTACTAAGCTATTACTTCATATTCTTAAAAGTTAAGAGTATACTAAAAAATTGAAAATTCAATAGCTGTTGAAACAAGTTTAATCTGTATTAACTTTACTTAAATAAATGACTAATTTGTCACTCAATAGATCACAAATGGCTTCTCTGCACTGATCCTGCTTTCTGTTTTCGAACGTGTCACCTGCAAATGTTACAAGTTAAAAAAGACAGCTCATCTAAAATGAATTAAATAAAACTAGTTGCATTTACAAGTGGTCTCAACTTTTAAGATACCTCTATTCAAATGAACAGGACAGCATTTTTAAAGTGCAACATGTACTCTTTTGGCTCAACATAAAAAATTATGTAACTGGAAATTACTACAGTCATTTCTCTGAGAACAAATTTAGTGAAAAGCTGTTTTGAAAGTTAGCCATGAAATTATAAATTATGAGAAACACTGAAAAGTCATTAAAAATGAGAATATAAAACGCAATTACAAATAAACCAGAGTGGAAGAGGTAGCATAAAGTAAATAAAATCGAATAAATACTATACAATAACATACAAAATTTTGCTTATAAAAAACTGAAAATTGCATTGTAAAACATCCATTTTCCCTTCTTTTGAGGGCTTTACTATTAAATTAAAATTTAGACCTGGAGTCTCTGTGAAGATTTTCCAAATGTTATTAATTACTGGCATTGTTTTTTGCCAAAATCTCTCCGATCTGTCGGTCAAGTTCACTTATTATTCGATCCTCATGATTATACACACCCGTCCTCATCAAAGTATCCCTTTCTTCTATGAGGCGAGTCAAATAATCATCCAAACCTTCTTCCAATGCACTGCCATGTGGGCCATCCATTTTTCCACTCGCAATCTCTCTGGAATCCTGGTACTGTTTTTGTTCTTGTTGCCTTAACCTGAGAAGTCAAGAACGCATGCCACTCTAGCAAGCAACAAACACTCTTGGTTTTCGGTTAACAACACCACTTAAAAACAAAATGATTTAGTGGTAAAATACATTTTTTAGTAATATTTTCAGGAAGAAAACAAAAACCACTTGGTTGGGCAGAGTTAGGGCACTTATAAAAGACAGTTTTAAAAACAATACTTGTTTTTCTAATTATATAATACATGAAAACTGTAGAAATTTGGGGAATGTGTAGAAAAGAAAATCATCACAATCTTATTAACCAGAGATAACCAATCTGAGTAATAATTTTCTGTATTCTCAATTTAAAAATGCATGTATTTTAAACACAGTATTGCTAACTTTTTAGAAAACTATATAGGCAATTCTGTACATTATATGTATCACTTATTACTATAATGAATATCTTCCTATATCATTATTATTGATCTTTAGGTTGTTATTAAACTTTTGTTATGTTTTTTGAACATAAAATTTTCTTCTAAATTCACCCCACAAATATTTACTCTTACTAATAAACAGTGCTAGGTTTGGGGGATACTGCAGTTGAATCAAGAAGAAAAGTTCCCGTTATTATGGAGCTTATATTACTAAGTATTCATAGAAAGTGATATTCTATAGATGTGAATGCCTGGTTCAAAGGGCATGTACATTTTAAGAGACTGTATGGATAGCTTCAAGTTATATGCATGATGATCTTATCTAAGAGATGAAGAAAGGGGAGCAGGTGCCAGCCTGGGATTTGGGTCTTTACAATGGAATATCATCAATCGCTTTACCTTGAAAATGGGAAGTATACTTGGCATTACTATCACTTAGTAAGTATACTAAGTTTGGACACAGAGTAGGTTTTAATTTAATTTGGAATCTACAACTAAGACATAACTTTATATTCTACGTAACTGGCTACGAAAATATTTAATTTGCAACTACTTCTAACCTTTGTCTTTATAAATAAGATAAAAAAGCAATTGAGTCTAAGGCCCTGCTTCTAGATGGTCTTCATGGTAAGTAAGCCAATGAAAACCAAATCCACTTCTCAAATTACACATGGCGTTTGGGGGGAGAGGGAGGAAGAGCCTGGGAGGAGAGTGTCCTGCCCCGACAGACAAGGAGCACTGGGAATGTACAGTCTTGTTTGTTCATATACCTCTCTGAAACCTGAACTGACTCCTAAGATCCCTCACAAAAGAACAAGAAACTGAGGTATACAGTCCAAAAAGGACACCAAATACCTCTCTCTGTTCTAAGAAAAAAACCCTAAATAGTGAGGGCCCTGTGCTTTGAGACTGGGGTGGAAATCAAGTGATTAATGGGACACTAGTAAAACTGAGCAACACATGGGGATGAGTAAGAGAAGATTTCTGAATAGCTGTTTCCCCTACTCTAACTGTTACAACAGCTCTCTTGGAGGAAGAGGTCCTCTTGGGAGATTAATGACACACAGTGCCAGACTATGTACCAGGAGTTCAACCATTTCCCTGTTCATTTGTTTATGCATGAAGGACAAATGAAATTTTTACACAACTGAGAGATTATCCCTATCAAGTCTTTACTAAAATGCAATCAACATTCATGATCACAACAGGATTTTAGAACCCGTGGCTGAAGAAGTCCATAAAGTTATCAAAGGAAACTTTACTTCCCTGACAAACACTATGTATGGACTCCACTCACCCAGCTTCGTGTCACTAGGAACTTACTGCTTTTAGAATTGCTGTTAGAAAGTTCCTTCTTATATTGAACTCAGTATGCGCCTTTATACTCTCCAATAACTGGCTATGATTCTGTTCAAGAGGAAATCCTACTGAATTATTTTTAACATGGTAGCCCTCCAGATATCTGAAGAGAACTTTCTAATACTTTGCCCAAGACTTCTCTACAAATTAATATCCTTCACTCTCCTAACCACTTTTTGGTCACATTCCTTTGGCAGCTCTCTAGGTAGCTGATTTCCCTTAAAGTCTGTTGCACACTGGTAAGAACAACCCAGAGGTGGTTTTACCACAGTGTGTATTGAACACTCCTTCTATGAATGTCCCTAACTGCACTGGCTCTTTGGCAGCCAAGTCACATTGTTAGTAGTAGTCACTTAAACCCTCCTAGGCTTCCTCACATCAACTGTTTTATTATGTCTTGCCCATCACTTGAGAGATTTTTCTTATAATTTATAGAGAACTCTGCTTTTGTTTCTAATGTATTTAATCTTGTTGGTTTCAGTTCTCCCTAAATCTTAACTGATTAAGACATTAATAATAAGTTTTAATTTTATATGACTTATCGGCAAATAGCTATCTTTGTTTAAACCACCAAAACAGTGCTCAGCAAACAGTAGGTGCTTAATATGTATTTGCTAAACTAAAACAAATTGCTATATATAATAGCAAAATTTTGCAAGGCAAAGGACATGTTAAAATTAATTTGTAACATCTTCCAAACCTATGACATAGTAGATACCAAATAAATATTTGCTGAACAAAAAGAGAATAATAGTGTGAATTGAGCCCTGTAGCATGCATTATAGACCTTGACCTTTTCCAACTGATATTTATACATTAATATTCTAAATGCAGTGGTGTAATTCAGCTCCAAACCCACCTAATATAGTGACTGAATTTTCCCCATTTATATAGGGATATATCATGGGATATTCTGTCAAATGTATGTCCTATGTACACATTGTGTCCTCCCAAAATTCATATGTTTAAAGCCCCAGCCCAAAATGTGATGGTATTTGGAGATGGAACCTTTGGGAGATGATTAGGTTTAGATGAGATCATGAGCAGGGGTGTCATGATGAGATTTATGCACTTATTAGAAGAGACACAGTAGAGCTTGTGAGGACACAGAGGTAAGGCAGCTGTCTAACAAGTCAGGAAGAGAGTCCTCACCAGAAACTAACCATGCTGGCACTTTGATCTTGAACTTTTAGCCTCCAGGACTGTGAGAAAATAAATTTCTGTTGTTTAAGTCACCCAATCTATGGTATTTTGTTATGCCAGCCTGAGCTAAGACAGTATGCTTCGCTGCAACAAAAATACTAGTCTCTTGCTAAACTAAGTTAGAAAGTCTTCCTGTACACTTCCCTTAAAAAGACAGTAATTTGTTCTAATACTGCTTCCTAATGATTACTTTTCTAACATCAAATACTTGAAATTGTAACTAAGATGAACATGACACTATAGAGAAGCCCACTGTTGCAGAGTAGTTAAAAATATAACCTCTGGAATCAGATATGAACTCTGGCTCCCCGATTTACTAGCTGTGTGACCTTGGAAAGGGTACTTAAATCTCTTTAATCCTTGGTTTCTTCATCTCGAAATGGGGATAATATCTTCCTCAAAAAGTTGCTTTGAGGATTAAAAAAAGTGGAGATAGGCATATAAGGCATTTAAAATAGCTGCTGACACACACGGCAATAATTAAGAGCTATATTCTGTATTACTTACATTAAGAATATAACAATATTTGAAATTTATTTTACTTTATGTAATTAAAAATTCAGTATAATCAATTACCTTGAAATAGTAGCAATAATCCTAAAATAGTCACACAGGAATAAAATTTAAAGTACTAATGCTATGAGTGGAAACAAAAAAGCTAAATACGGCTACGTTCATGGCAAAAAAATGTTAAGAGTAATGGTCTTTGGCAAAGATTTTCTATTGTATAATTCAGCTACATTTTATATATGATGTACCTTATTCTTGAAAGACCTGATGTTGTACTTTCCCTAGACCAATGACTAAATAAAAAGTTGTCCTATTTGAACTTTAGTTTTTGTATGAAAAAAAGTAATTTCTTAGTTATTATACCTGTTCAGTTCATTTCTTATATCCAACAATTCTTGTCTCTCGGTGTTTACTGTATCTTTTTCCTCAGCAGCCAAGTAACGTAGTCTCATCTGTTCCAACTCTTCTTGCTGTTTTTTAAGACGAGCCATTTGACTTTCTTGCTCCCGCTTGAAAGAAACAAGGCAGATCTCTAATGTTAGGAATAAATATATTTTTGACTTTGACTTATGATTATAATCCTCCTTGACAGCACCCATGATAGAGCCACACACTGCAGATTCTATTATCTAGAAAGCCCAGGTTCTCTTTACAAACTTTTCTGTGATCTCCCTTCTTGTTATAAGCCATAACCACTCACGGCCCAATCAGTGATTGAGGTTAGCTAAATATCGTAAGATCTAATAGTAGTTAGAGGCAAGAAAGAGTCTGCTATCAACACAATGAGTTGCCACAGGACCAATGGTAAGAGAAGTATTTAAGAAATGGTTAATTATACAAAATCATCTAAGAAATTACAATTATATAAAGGACTGGTAAATTATACAAATTAATTATACAAAATACAAATTATACAAAGAGGTACTAAGGTTCAATAACTGTCCCTGTACTAGTAACTCCACTCCTACCTCAAGAAATAATATGCCTTTCCACTCTTTTCTCAAGGCTTACATAGAAATCTATGCACATGATAAAATTTCTTTTATATAAATGTGTGACATTCCACACAATGTATATTCCATGATTTAGTCAACCACTCTCTCAATAACAGACATTTTGGAATGCTGCAGTAAGACATCCTGTCATCTAACAAAGTTAGCTCATGAATCTTTCTATATATTTCCTTAGGGATCAGAAGTGCTTTTCTTTCTTTAGAACAGAACCCCTAAATGGGAAAGCTTAGATCAATAGGTAATATCATCTTTTTTAAAAAAGAAGCGTTTACTGAATAATAACAAAACTACCAAATCATAAAGGTGCACTTTGGTCAAATTTTACAAAGTGAACTACTCACATAACCACCATCCAGAACAAGAAACAGGAGATTATCATAACCCCAGAAGCCCCTCTGTGCTCCCGCCCAAGTCACTGACCACTCATCCTTCACCAAAGATAGGACTAATTTCTAACACCATGAGTAAGTTTTCACTGCTTTGAACTTTGTGTACGTGGAACTGTACAATGTAAGTTTATGTCTGGCTTCTTTCGCTAAACATTTTTTCAGATCCGTTCGTATTATGTGTAGTTGATGATTCACAGTACTACTTAGCATTCTATTGGATGAATATACAGTCTTTTCATTCCACTGCCGAGGGATATTTGCATTAAGTTTCCAGTTTTGTATTTTAAAGCTGATGTGAACATTATCGTACATTCATGGACTTTTGTATGCATTTCTACTGTGTATATACGTGCGATTCAAAGTGCTGGGTCATTGGGTTTAAGAATTTCAATATTAGTAAATATCGTCTGTTTTTAAAGTAGTAGTACTAATTTACACTCCCATGTAAGCATTCCAGTGCTCTATACTCTTGCCAAAACTGGGTAATGTCAGTTTTTTCTTTTTTTTTTTCTCATTTAAACCATTCTGATAACTTATGCAGTGGTATCTCATGATTTTATTTTGCATTTTTTCAAATACTAATGAGGTTGAACGTGTTTTAATATTTTTAATGGCATTCTTATTCTGTAAAATTCCTGTTCAACCATTTGGCCTTTTGCTCTACTTGGCCGTCCATCCTTCCTTATTGATATGTGTGTGGTTCTTTACATATACTGGATAAATCCTTTGTCAATTATTTAAATTGTAAATATTTTCCACTAGTCTTTGTCTTGCCTTTTACTTTAATGGTGTTGTTTATTTAATTCTAATATGGTCTAAATTTATCTGTCTTTTTGTCTGCCTCAGTTTTTAAATTTTTATTTATTTACTTGGTTGTATGGGGTCTTAGTTGCGGCATGCATGTGGGATCTAGTTTCCTGACCAGGGATCAAACCCAGGCTCCCTGCATTGGTAGCGTGGGGTCTTATCCACTGTGCCACCAGGGAAGTCCCTATGTGCCTGTTTTGAAGACATTACTTTACATTACCCTCTTGAAGCTTCACTTATCAAAAACTCATATGCAATTGGTTTTGTGTATGGTGAGATCAAGTTTCTTCTTCTCCGCATATAGAGCTCCAATTGACTTAGCAACATTTATTGGAAAACAACTTTTTCCCCCAGTGCTTGGCA
This sequence comes from Grampus griseus, assembly GCF_964374135.1. Classification (NCBI taxonomy): domain Eukaryota; kingdom Metazoa; phylum Chordata; class Mammalia; order Artiodactyla; family Delphinidae; genus Grampus; species Grampus griseus. The sequence continues at coordinate 101,156,607 of NC_139019.1, forward strand.
CTGTCACCTGTTATACATCACCTCTGTCCTTTTATATATGAGTTGTTTCTGGACTCTCTATCCTTCCAGTAAACTTCACTGTCTTAATTACTGTAACTTTGGTAACAATAACTCTGGATATTTGATAGTATGTCTTCTGTCTTCAAAATTCTTAGTTATTCTTGACTTGTGTATTTTCATATAAATATCAATTTCTAGGGTTGAAAAAAAAGGCCTGCTGGAACTGCTTATGATTATGCTGAATCTACAAATCAATTTGGCCAAAACCATTATCTTTACAATATTAATTCTTCAAACAGTGAACATAGTTTACCTCTCCAATTATTCAGGTCTTCTTTAATTTTGTCTAACAATATTTTATACTTCTCTATATACTGAGTAGCATCTTTCTTGGAATGTGCGCCTAGGAGTTTCAAGTTTTTAAATGCTACTGCAAATGGCAGAGTTTAAAAATTTCTGTTCTCTGTCTCTGGTATAGAGAATTAAAATTGATATTTACATACTCATTTTGCTTCCAGCAAGCTTGCTAAACTCACTTATTAATTCTAATAGTTCATCTGTAGATACTTTCTGGTTTACTATGTACATAACAACTGTCATCTGCAAATGACAACAGTTTTACTTTTTCCTTTCCAGATGATAGACCCTTTCGGCCTGTTACACTGGATAGAACCTCTAGTACAATATTAAGAAATGATAATAGAGGGCATTTTTCTCTCATTCCTGATCTCAGAGGAAAACCTTTAAGAAATATTTTTTGGTAGGTTTTATTAGATTAAGAAATTTCCCCTACATTCTTAGTTTGCTAAGAATTGTTACTATGAATGGGTACTAACTTTTTCTGCATTTTTGATAGGAGCATTTGATTTCTTCTCCTTTATTTTTTTTTCTTTTATAAATTTATTTATTTTTGGCCGCATTGGGTCTTTGTTGTTGGGTCTTCGTTGCTGCGTGCGGGCTTCCTCTAGTTGTGGTGAGTGGGCTTCTCATTGCAGTAGCTTCTCCGAGTTTCGTAGCTCGGGCTCTAGGCGCACGGGCTTCGGTAGTTGCGGCACGTGGGCTCAGTATTTGTGGCTCACGGGCTCTAGAGTGCAGGCTCAGTAGTTGTGGCACATGGGCTTAGTTGCTCTGTGGCATGTGGGATCTTCCCGGACCAGGGCTTGAACCCATGTTCCCTGCATTGGCAGGCGGATTCTTAACCACTGCGCCACCAGGGAAGTCCTCCTTTATTTTTTAAGGGGGTAAATAGTAAACTTCCCCTTTGTTTAATAAATAAACTTAGTTGTGATGCTTACAAGTTTTATATCTATGTTCATGAGATTGGCCAATTAATTTTCTTATAATGTCCTTCTCAGATTTTAGGATCAAGATAATGCTGGTCTCATTTTTTAAAAAAGTGAGAAGTATTCTCTCTTCATAGTTTCTGAAACAGTTTGTGTAAGATTAGTGTTAGTTCTTTCTAAAATGTTTACTAAAATTGAAACGTGAAGCCACTTAGGTCTGGAGCCTTCTTTTGGTGAAGGTTTTTCATTACATATTAAATTTCTCTAATAGCTACATGACTAATTCTATTATCTGTTTCTTTTTGTATTGGTTTTGTGAGTTCTGTCTCTCATATTCACATAAAAGTTTCATACCATTCTCTTATCTCCTTAAATGTCTGTGGATCTGTAGCCCTGTCCCATTTTTTTTAAACGTTGATATTGGGAGTTACTGCCTATTGTTTTGGTCCTTGAACACTCTTTGCCAACTTTGTTGATTTTGCTGTACATTTTCCCCATATTTCATCAATTTTTACTCATTTTGATTATTTCCTTCCTCCTAATTTCCTATTTGCTTACTGACTGTTTGAAAGAGATATTTAGAGAATAGATTTCATGCTTTTCTTATTGATATTTTTCAAGTGAACCTGAGGCTATAAATCTCCTTAAGCACAATCGTCATTAAAGCTCATGTCTTTACATGTTTTAAATATTTGGTTCAAGACATTTTCTAATTTCATTTGTGGTCTCCAATTTAGCCATGGGTTATAAGAAGTGTACTATTTCAATCATGGGGGATACTTATTATCTTTTTATTACTAATTTCTAGCTTAATCTCACTGTGCTCAGAGAACATATTCTGAATTACAATCCTCTGAAATTTGTTTAGAATTGCTGTTCGATTCAGCATATGAGCAATTTAGCTAAATGTTCCAGTGCACTAGAAAATGATGTGTATCCTGGGACTTGTTTATTTATTTATTTATTTTTTAAAGGGCTTTAAATGCTTGGCTATCTATTTATTTATGGCTGTGTTGGGTCTTCATTTCTGTGTGAGGGCTTTCTCTAGTTGTGGCAAGTGGGGGCCACTCTTCATCGTGGTGCACGGGCCTCTCACTATCGTGGCCTCTGTTGTTGCAGAGTGCAAGCTCAGTAGTTGTGGCTCACGGACCTAGTTGCTCTGCAGCATGTGGGATCCTCCCAGACCAGGGCTCGAACCCGTGTCCCCTGCATTAGCAGGCAGATTCTCAACCAATGCACCACCAGGGAAGCCCCCTGGGACTTTTTTGATGAAATATTCTACATATAACAATGGTTAGGTCATCTAAATCTTCTAAATCTTATTATCCATTGTTGGTTTGCTCTATCAGTTCCCAGGAGAGTTACGGTAAAATCTACCATTATTATGCGTTTGTCCATTTCTCCTTTTAGTTCTATTAATTTTTGCTTTATATAAATTTGTGGCTGTTACCAGGAACACTCAATGTAGAACTGTTGTCAACTTCTAGGTGACTGACCCTTTTATGATTATGAAAACTCTCTTAATCTACAGTAATGCCTCTTGCCCTAGAGTCTAAGCTCTGTGGGTTAATATTAATGTAACATACAATTTCCCCTCTTTTTAAATTCAACCATTTTGTACTTATAGTTAAAGCGTCCTTATATTTAAGTCACATACTGTTGTTTTTTTAATTCAGGTTTTAGTTGAATATGTCTTTAATAATGGTATTCAGTCCATTTATATTTAAAGAAATGGGTGATATATATGGGTTTAAATCTTTACATATTACTATTTTCTACTTCTTCCATCTATTTTATGTTCTGCTTCTCTCCTTTTGTCTTTTTTTAGATTTACCTAATATTTTATGTCATTCTATTTTTCCCTTCTATCAGCTTATTTTTACTCTTCTTTTACATAGAAATTAGGACCTTTACAACTTCACAGAAAATGCAACATACTTTAAACATTTTAACTCTATTTATCCCTTCATATCTTTTGTATTATTTGCCATGAATTTTAATTCTCTATATTTTAAACCCAACAAATACTGTGATTATTGTTTTCTCCCAATTTTTGTTAGTCTGAAAGTCTTACGTCGCTTTCAATAATGAAGTACATTTTCACTGGCTACTCAATTTAGGTGGGCCATTACTTCTTTTCAGTACTTTAAGGATGTTATTCCACTATGAATTCCTTTACTACCGTTGAAAGTTCATCTGTCAATCTCATTGTTGCTCCTGTGAAGGAAACGTTTCCCTCTTCATCCATGGCTTTAAATATTTTCTTTGCTTTGGGGCTATTTTTTTATATTAATTTTTATTGGACTACAGTTGATTTACAATGTTGTGTTAGTTTCTGCTCTACAGCAAAGTGAATCAATTATACATATAAATATATCCACTCTTTTTTAGATTCTTCTTCCATATAGGTCATTACAGAGTATTGAGTAGACTTCCCTGTTCTATACAGTAGGTTCTTATTTGTTAACTATTTTATATATAGTAGTGTGTATATGTCAATCCCAAACTTCTAACTTACCCCTCCTTCCCCCTTTCCCCCTGGTAACCATATGTTTGTTTTCTATAACTGTGACTCTATTTCTGTTTTGTAAATAAGTTCATTTGTACCATTTTTTTAGATTCCACATATAAGTGATATCATATGATCTTTTTCTTTCTCTGACTTACTTCACTCAGTATGACAATCTCTAGGTCCATTCATGTTGCTGCAAATGGCATTATTTCATTCTGTCTTTATGGCTGAGTAATACTCCATTGTACATACGTACCACATCTTCTTCTTTATCCTTTCCTCTGTCAATGGACATTTAGGTTGCTTCCATGCCTTGGCTATTGTAAATAGTGCTGCAATGAACACTCGGTGCACGTATCTTTTCGAATTATGGTTTTCTCCAGATATATGCCCAAGAGTGGAATTGCTGGATCACATGGTAGCTGTTTTTTAAGTAACCTCCATACTGTTTTCCATAGTGGTTATACCAATTTACATTGCAACCAACAGTGTAGGAGGGTTCCCTTTTCTCTACACCCTCTCCAGCATTTATTGTTTGTAGACCTTTTTATGATGGCCATTCTGACCAGTGTGAGGTGATACCTCATTGTAGTTTTGACTTGCATTTCTCTAATAACTAGTGATGTTGAGCCTCTTTTCATGTACTTTTTGGCCATGTGTATGTCTTCCTTGGAGAACTGTCTATTCAGATCTTCTGCCCATTTTTTGATTGGGTTGTTTGGTTTTTTCATATTGAGCTGCATGAGCTGTTTGTATATCTTAGAGATTAATCCCTTGTCAGTAGCTTCATTTGCAAATATTTTCTCCCATTCTGTGGGTTGTCTTTTCCTTTATGGTTTCCTTTGCTGTGCAAAAGCTTTTAAGCTTGATTAGGTCCCATTTGTTTATTTTTGTTTTCATTTTCATTACTCTAGGTGGTGGATCTGAAAAGATATTGCTGTGAGTTATGTCAGAGTTTCTGCCTATGTTTTCCTCTAAGAGTTTTATAGTGTCTGGTCTTACATTTAGGTGTTTAATCCATTTTGAGTTTATTTTTGTGTATGGTGTTAGAGAATGTTCTAATTTCATTCTTTTACATGCAGCTGCCCAGTTTTCCCAGCACCACTTATTGAAGTGGCTGTCTTTTCTCCACTGCATATTCTTGCCTCCTTTGTCATAGATTAGGTGACCATGGGTGCATGGGTTTATCTCTGGACTTTCTATCCTGTTCCACTGATCTATATTTCTGTCTTTGTGCCAGTACCATACCGTTTTGATGACTGTAGCTTTGTAGTATAGCCTGAAGTCAGGGAATCTGATTCCCCCAGCTCCGTTTTTCTCTCTCAAGATTGCTTGGGCTATTTGGGGTCTTTTGTGTTTCCACAGAAATTGTAAATTTTTTTGTTCTAATTCGGTGAAAAATGCTATTGGTAATTTGATAGGGGTTGCACTGAATCTGTAGATTGCCTTGGGTAGTCATTTGGACAATACTGATTCTTCTAAACCAAGAACGTGGTATATCTTTCCATCTCTTTGTGTCATCTTTGATTTCTTTCATCCGTATCTTATAGTTTTCTGAGTACAGGTCTTTTGCCTCCTTAGGTAGGTTTATTCCTGGCTATTTTATTCTTTTTGATGTGATGGTAAATGGGATTGTTTCCTTAATTTCCCTTCTGATCTTTCATTGTTAGTGTATAGGAATGCAAGAGATTTCTGTGTATTAATTTTGTATCCTGCAACTTTACCAAATGCATTAACGAGCTCTAGTAGTTTGACTATTTTAAATTATTTACAAAAGAGACCCAGCAGAGTTCTCTAGCTCTTCTATTATGTGAAGACAGTGGAAAGATGGCCATTTATGAATGGGGAAGTGGGCCCTCTCGACACAGGACTTGACCATGTGTACACTTTGATCTCAGACTTCCAGCCTTCAGAAATGTGAGAAACAAATTTCTGTTGTTCATAAGCCATCTAGTCTGTGCTATTTGGTTACAGCAGCCCAAACAGACTAACACAGGGGTCTGTGGCTACACAAAAAGTAGTCAGTCTTATATACCCTATCCTGTATGTCACTTATGTTCTTTGTTGTATTTTCCATCCTTTCTTCTGTTCCAGTTTGGACACTTTTTATTGGTTTATCTTCAGTTCACATATCCTTGGTTCTGCTGTTAATTCAGCTATTGAATCTTACAATTCATTTGTGATACTTTTCAGTTCCAGAATGTCTATATGATTGAAAAGGTTCTACTTCTCTAATACATTTCTCCATCATATCACCTATTTTCTAGTAGTTATCTCTAACTTTGTGTCTGGTGATTCCAAAATCTGTTGATTTATTTCTGTTGAGCAAAAGACAATAAGACATTCCACATGCAAGTCTAATAAACAAATGAAAAGATGCTCAAAGTCAGTAATCAGGGAAATGAAAATTTAAGCCACAGAATGGTATGATTTCAGACCCACCAAACTGGAAAAAATTAATACATCTGATAACAGCCAAGTGTTAGACATGGTGTGAAGAATAACAATTATACACCATTCTTGGGAACTGCAGATTTGTACAACCACTTTGGAAAGTAATTTCACAACATTTAGTGAAGCAGAAGAAATGAGTGAACCCTATGACCAGAAGTTCTACTTTTAAACACTAGAGAAAAATTTTAATGTATAAAATATTTCACTGTTGTCTTATTATGAGAAAACTTAGAATATTCATATGTTTAAGTTTTATAAAGCAATAAAATAAACTTTAGCTACTGCATCAAAATAGCTAAATTTTGAATCACACAAGGTAGTCACAGAAGAATGATTCAAACAGAATATTTCCATGTATATAAAGTTTAAAAACATACAAAAGTAAACTGTTGTTTACTGATATTTTTAATACCTTATAAGCTTATAAAGAAAAGCAAAGGAATAATAAATATCAAATTCAGCTAAGTAGTTACCTGTGGAGAGGATGCAGGTTAGAAAAGGCACAAGGAGCACTGATAATGCTGTTTCTTACACTAGAAGGTGGGGGTTGAAGTGCAGAAGAATCTTCTTTCTTCCCCCTCTTTGGAATGTATGATATATTTCATTTAAAGAGTAATTATTAAAAAATAAAGAAAGGAAAAGAAATCCAGACAAGGATACACCAAGTTGTTATCTCTGGCTGAGGAGGTGATAAGGTTACCAGTGACTATTATTTTTCTATGTCATGATGCTGCAAAATTTGGATTTCTTTTACACGAAGCAAATATAATTGCAAACAGGAAAAAAATGGTCAATTATTTAATTTTAGGTTATTTTGTAAAACTGTATGAAACTTGAAACATTTTAATCCTTAAACATAAGAAAAGCCTTTAAATGCCTTGAATTTTTAGTCAAGTATATATCATTAATAATAATCACACATGCACACACAAAAATTAGAGGTTAGAGGAAGAAATCCTCTCTGCTGCCAGGTGCTCTGGGTTAAAGGCTCCTCAATCAAGTGAGTATAATCTTTATTTTGCCTTGGCTGCCTATAAATCCAGAGAGGAGATGTAAACATGCATACACTAGACTAAACAGCGGCTAAAACGTGGCCACTACTTACTCTCCCACTCACACATACCATGTAAGTCTGTGGGAAAAAACTTACAGCTAAACTAAGGAGCTCAAGTCAAGTTTTCTGAAAATAACCCAGAGCTGACAAGTCAGTAGGAGGGCCTGGATGGTTTCAAGACACAGTTTTTAACCAAGACTTGGACCTCCAACTGTTTTCTTAAACAAAGATTTACATCCCATCCTTGGCTAAATTACTTGTAAATTAATCAAATTAATTACTCTGACTGGATAAGCAGGAGGCTGGACAAGATAGTGCTGATGTCAGCCAATGAAGTCTGTGTTGTTTTAACTAAATATATCAGCTTAGTTTTAAACAGATCTACTGTGCACAAATATGGTAAGGGACTCACATCCTACCCAAAATCTTAGTTCTGTTTCCTGTCCTGTGAACAAACATACCTAGTTTTAATGTATCAGACATGATAAAAATGTTAAATTTCTCAGAACAACAAATTCATACCTTTTAATAATGATTCATTTATTTTTAAAAAGTAGTGGCTGTTATTCTTCCTCCATAACTATATTCTAATGTGTCAAGAAATGTTTTAAAATAAATATGCTACTTAGAACACAGTGAAGTAACAATCTTAACTTGGAGATGGGAAAAAAAGAATCTAAATTACCCCTTAAATGTCTAACAACCAGAACTCTTTAAAGTCAGTGTTATACATCATACCAAAGATAGCATATCCAGACTGTATGGATATCGTTTCCTTGTCTTCTAAGTTAGGACCCATTTTACGTTACACTTATTTATATTTTACAGCTGTCGCCTACCCAGTTACCCAAGAACAAAAAAGTTTACAACATGGAAACAGGGTTTTATGCTTTTGAATCAGAACAAAAGATTTTTTTCCAAATAATTGGAAGATTATGATTTTTTAAATTCACAAATTGACTATACTGGGTCACCTTTGAGTAATGGAAATCTCTGTTTAAACATTCTTTTGGCAACAGGCACGGAGCATTAGGTCTTATTTCCAAGCTTTACCAGCTGGGTTTTGTCATTAACATTTATTAACAATCTAAGATATGGCTTTCGCCGTCTAATCCGTACTACACAAATGTTTTGTATGGCCCTCCAGAGGATTTTGCTGTGACAAATTACTGGCAGAGATTATAGCCCCGTGGCTATTCACCAGAGGCAATGTAAAATTAACATGGTACTAATCCAATTTAAACAAGAAGTTGCACAAACAATCCTCTGAACAAAAGCAGATAGAGGATTCCAATTTTATATTCAAATACAATGTGTTTTTAATAAAAAGCTTTAGAAAAAAAATTGAAGTAACTTTCACACATATAAATTGTGCCTATTTGATGAAGGTATTAATTTTAATCTTCCAAAAACAGTGGCAGAACACAATTCACTATGGTAATCGCAAGGTCTATTAAATTTCTTCTTAAAGTGTTGCATCTCAAATGTGGTCTGTAGAACATCAGTGATTCCTAGTGACCTTGAAATATGTTTACAATGTTGTTTCTAAAGCAGAAAGTCTGTGGGATAAGGAATAGAAGTGGTCTGCAATGAAGGTTACTGTACTGAAAGAATGAGACTATTTTCTTTCATGAAGTAGAAGTCTGGAGTTGAACCAGGAATTTAACACCATGTTTTCTTTTCTTCTTAATTCACTTACAGTAACTTAAGAGAAAAGAGGCATCTGAACTTTTGTGATATCCTCTGTTATTAGGCACAAATAGTTAAAATTACTTTGCCAATGCTTTTTAGGCAAGAAGATAGAAAACACTTAGGAAAAAAGGGTAAACAGAAAACAATGAATTAAAGGAAAAATCCAGAAGATAGCAAAAGTGTATGAGAATGCATATGTTAGGAAGGAGGGGTGCTTGGGTGGGAGCCTTTTAAACTGAACGTTTTTTTAAGAGTCTCAGTCCATGAACTGGGGGGTTTTTGTTCAGATTATTTTCTTACATTTGAAAAACCACCTCAAACAGTGAAAACAATGTCATCTGTCAACATACACATATTAACATAACTTAAAAATCAATTTACTCAAAGTAATGAATTTTTGCATGGATATTTCTTAAGAAACATAACAATTATAATGAAATTATGCTCTGATAATTAATCACTCATTTCTCCAGAAGAAATGCCCTATCAACAGCTCACAGGCTTCCATCTTTTCATTACTAACTTTGGCAATGCCTTGTAATTAATTACGATTGCATTAGCTCTTATCCTTCATAAGTTGCATAAATTTCTTCAGTGGTAGGCACTGTCTGCCACTTCCTCCCAATCTACTCTCCATTTTAAAACTTGAAATGAGGGGCTTCCCTGGTGGCGCAGTGGTTGAGAGTCCACCTGCCGATGCAGGGGACACGGGTTCGTGCCCCGGTCCGGGAAGATCCCACATGCCATGGAGCGGCTGGGCCCGTGAGCCATTGCCGCTGAGCCTGCGTGTCCGGAGCCTGTGCTCCGCAACGGGAGAGGCCACAACAGTGAGAGGCCCGCATACCGCAAAAAACAAAACACTTGAAATGATTTCATATCTAATACTGATATTTATTATTATTTTTTAATGTTTATTTTATATTGGAGTATAGTTGATTTACAATGTTGTGTTAGTTTCAGGTGTACAATTGAGTGATTCAGTTATACATATACATATGTCCATTCTTTTTCAAATTCTTTTCCCATTTAGGTTGTTACATAATATTCAGTAGAGTTCCCTGTGCTATACAATCCTGTGCTTATATTCTTGTTGATCATCTATTCTATATATAGTAGTGTGTATAAGTCAATCACAAACTCCTAATTTATCCCTCCCCCCAACATTTCCCTTTTGGTAATCGTAAGTTTGTTTTCTATGTCTGTGCATCTGTTTCTGTTTTGTAAATAAGTTCATTTGTATCATTTTTTTTTTAAGATTCCACATATAAGTGATATCATGGTATTTGTCTTTCTCTGACTTACTTTACATAGTATGATAATCTTTAGGTCCATCCATGTTGATACAAATGGCATTATTTCATTCTTTTTTATGGCTGAGTAATATTCCATTGTATATATGTACCACATCTTCTTTATCCTTTCCTCTGTCAATGGACATTTAGGTTGCTTCCATGTCCTGGCTATTGTAAATAGTGCTGCAATGAATACTCGGTGCATGTATCTTTTCGAATTATGGTTTTCTCCAGATATATGCCCAGGAGTGGGATTGCTGAATCATATGGTAGCTCCATTTTTAATTTTTTAAGGAATCTCCATACTGTTTTCCATAATGGCTGTGCCAATTTACGTTCCCAACAGTGTAGGGTTCCCTTTTCTCCACACCCTCTCCAGCATTTACTATTTGTAGACTTTTTGATGATGGCCATTCTGACCAGTATGAGGTGATATCTCACTGTAGATTTGATTTGCATTTCTCTAATAACTAGTGATGCTGAGCCTCTTTTCATGCACTTTTTGGCTATCTGTATGTCTTCACTGGAGAACTATTTAGATCTTCTGCCCATTTTTTGATTGGGTTGTTTGTTTTTTTCATATTGAGCTGCATGAGCTGTTTGTAAATTCTGGAGATTAATCCCTTGTCGGTTGCTTTGTTTGCAAATATTTTCTCTCATTCTGTGGGTTGTCTTTTCATTTTGTTTATGGCTTCCTTTGCTGTGTAAAAGCTTTTAAGTTTGATTAGGTCCCATTTGTTTATTTTTGTTTTCATTTTTATTACTCTAGGAGGTGGATCCAAAAAGATAGTGCTGTGATTTATGTCAAAGAGTGTTCTGCCTATGTTTTCCTCTAAGAGTCTTATAGTGTCCGATCTTACATTTAGGTCTCTAATCCATTTTGAGTTTATTTTTGTGTATGATGTTAGGGAGTGTTCTAATTTCATTCTTTTCCATGTAGCTGGTCCAGTTTTCCCAGCACCACTTATTGAAGAGACTGTCTTTTCTCCACTGTATATTCTTGCCTCCTTTGTCATAGATTAGGTGACCATGGGTGCGTGGGTTTATCTCTGGGCTTTCTGTCCTGTTCCTTTGATCTATATTTCTGTCATTGTGCCAATACCATACTGTGTGTTTTTTTTTTTAATTAATTTATTTTTGGCTGCACTGGGTCTTTGTTTCAGTGTGTGGGCTTTTTATTGCAGTGGCTCCTCTTGTTGTAGAGCATGGGCTCTAGGCTCACGGGCTCTAGAGCGCAGGCTCAGTAGTTTTGGTGCACAGGCTCAGTTGCTCCATGGCATGTGGGATCTTCCCGGACCAGGGCTCAAACCTGTGTCCCCTGCATTGGCAGGTGGACTCTTAACCACTGCGCCACCAGGGAAGCCCATACCATACTGTTTTGATGATTGTAACTTTGTAATATAGTCTGAAGTCAGGGAGCGTGATTTCTCCAGCTCCGTTTTTTTCTTCTCAAGATTGCTTTGGCTATTTGGGGTCTTTTGTGTTTCCACAGAAATTTTAAAGTTTTGTTCTAGTTCTGTGAAAAATGCCATTACTAATTTGATAGGGATTGCACTGAATCCGTAGATTGCCTCGGGAAGTAAAGTCATTTTCACAATATTGATTCTTTCAATTCAAGAACATGGTATATCTTTCCAACTGTTTGTGTCATCTTCAATTTCTTTCATCAATGTCTTATACTTTTCAGAGTACAGGTCTTTAGGTAGGTTTATTCCTAGTTACTTAATGTGATGGTAAACAGGATTGTTTCCTTAATTTCTCTTTCTGATCTTTTGGTGTTGGTGTATAGAAATGCAAGAGATTTCTGTGCACTAATTTTGTATCCTGCAGTGTTACTGAATTCATTGATGAGCCCTAGCAGTTTTCTGGTAGCATCTTTAGGATTTTCTATGTATAGTACCATGTCATCTGCAAACAGTGACAGTTTTACTTCTTTTCCAGTTTGGATTCCTTTTTCTAATACTGATATTTGAAACACCGTTTTTGAACCATTTCTCCCTCAGCTTTGAATGACAAAATACAATGATAACCCACTGTCCTCGTGTTTTTCTAATACTTATTTTCTATTATTTATGCTAACTTCACTTGCATTTCTTACCACTCTGCCATGTTCTTGTTAAATATCAGCCCTCCCAGCTGAACTTTAAGTTTACTGTGGGGAGAGAATTGCTGTATCTAGAGCATCTACCAGTGTGCAAGGTGCATAATAGGCTCTCAATAAGTACTTGATGAATGAAAAATGAACAAATAAAACAACTATAGATGTTTCTTCAGACTCAATGCACTCTCATCTCTTTACACCTAACTTTAGGAAGTTCACCTACTGACAGTATTGCATATGTGCACAATTAGCCCTAACATAGGTTTTCCCCCTTTTGTCAGTTTCTACAGAACATCTATATTAAATCTACCATCCAAATACAAACTACTGTTACTAGTCAAACTATACTGAACCTCACTTCCTCACTGCTACTATTATATAACAACATTCTCCTATCTTGTAGACTTAAAAATTTTCTATTTTTGGTTGGCGTCTGTCATTTTTCAGCTACTCAGTCGTAAATCCTTCTAATATTTGTTCTATTCATCAATATTCCAAAGCTACCATCTGATTAGGTCCCCAATGACTGAAACCAAGAATACTACACAATAGCTTTATGGCTCATATCCTTTTAACAACAGTTACCATTTATTGAGCATACACTATGTACGAAACACTGTGTTAAATGCTTTACAGACCACTCATTTAATTCTCAGAACAACCTGTGAGGAAAGATTTTTCATTTTCCAAATGAGGAGACTAATCAGAGAAATTATATTCCCCAAGTCCCAGAGGTAGTTAAGAAGTACAGCCAAGATTCAATACTGCTCTCTTGACTCCAAGGCCATGTTCTAAACTGCTGTGTATGCTGCCTGTGGTAGAATTTGTATCCTGTTATTTTTAATAGCCACTCTCACCACATTATTTCCTTGCTCCCAATTCCACAGGGACTCCTCCCTGTGGTACTAAATGTAACTTAACTATCTTGCCATCATGACTTTATATTAGCTTATTCTCTTTCAAAGTCACTTTAATTCTCATTACCTGAGCTAGTCTATCTGTCAGTGATGTCATTTTCCTTGCTTATGATATGCCAAATCATGACTTCTTCTGCTTCAATACTCACTCTGTCAGAAATCCCTAATGTCTTCCACAGCTCACTTTGTTCTATTTGAAATTCTTTCACTATGTGGCTTCTATGGAATTAAACCATAACATTATAAAGCAGGAAGAGCCTGAGACCGCACTCTAGTCAAATGAGTCTAATCCTTGCTCTATCACTTAGTACCTGTGTGATCGTGCGCAACTTACTTAATGTCTCTAAGTCTGCTTCTTTCATCGATAAAATGGAAATATTACCTGCTATATAGGGATCTTGGTTAGGATCAAATGAAAACGTATGAAGGGCTTAGCATAATACCAAGCACTTATCAGCTTTCCTTCCTCCTTAAACATAAGAATTCTAAGTTCTATCTGCCACATCTTCAATTATCACCTCTGCAAAAGGATTCCTTCATGTTATTAAGCTCAATCATCCTCCCAACATCAGTCCATATTTCTAAATGCTTGCTGAATTTCTTTCTGTAAAAATTAAAATGTTCAAATCTGCAAGTCCTGTCTCCTCCCCATGCCTCAATCAGCTTCTTGTCTTAATAACCATCATTACAATCCTGGAAAACTCTCTTTCCAAATACTAAGGCTTGAACCCTTGACATCATCTTTGACTTTCCACTCTGCATTCTGATTAGGTATAGTGTATTGTATAGAATCTACCAAAACCATGTCTTTTAAAATAATCTCCTTGTCATGTTCCCACTGCTACCTAGTCCTTATTTCCTGAAATGACCTCTAAAATGGGACCTCCTCTGTTCTCCATGGAGAGTCTATGCTTTCTGACTTTGTGCCTCCTTGCTATAATCATTCTATTCATTGTATATACATTTTCCCCACAGCTTTCCTAAATCACAACCAATTCTCCAGAGATCCATCTCAAATATCTCATCTTCTATGACACCTTTCCTAAGTTCTATTAAATAGATGTACCTCCCCTCCTGAGTACTCTGTACAGGTCTTTTCAGGGCTCTTACTATTTGGCAGTAAATGTTGTATTTACAGTTTTCTTCCCTATTACTAAACTGCAAGCTCCCTGAGGCAAAGACCTATGTTTTACTTATAACTATAAATCTAGGACAGTGCCTTGAACACAGGAGGCCCTCAGTACTATATATGACTATTCATTCATTCATCTATGCTTAGTCTTGTGAGCATCTATAAAACATATTCAGTGTGTGTAATATTATTTTATACTTATGCTTACAATCTCAATTCATCTAAAAGCTATGTTAAGGCAAACTGCACTATATATTCTCAGGCAGTCTAGTACATACTCTTCTATGAAGGTGGTAAGCATTTAGTACAATACCACAAAGATGTTTAATGACATTTGATGGTTTGGGAGACACATTAAAAGAAAAATACAAATCTGAGAGACCCTACGTACCAAAATTGCATTCGGCATATAATGGACACATTTCAGAAAAGCAAAACTTACAATAAACTAACCACTAACCACTAATCATCCTTAAAAGTTTAGGTCACATAGATGAGATTCAAAATAAAAATCTTGCTCATATTTTATTTGATCTTAATAATTTGAAGAAATTATAGCCAAAATTAAGGTTAATTCCTCAGGAAGCTAATGGCATTTGTTACCTGGTACCAGGAAGGAAAAAAAAAAGTAATGTAAAGAATTTAGGAAACTACTCTCACTTTTAAATCCTTGTAAAATTATGCAAAAATCCCGTGATTCCTTTTTTTAATGAATAAATTACTGTGTCTTCCTAGGAATGACTTTTAAAATATGTTCTTAAAATTCTCCCCCCAAAGGCACTCCCAATAGAAGGAAATTAATACTAAGGAAAAAAGGATGGTAGTTTTATAAGTGAAAGTAAAAGGAGAAAAAGAATGATTGTTTTTAAAGTGAAAGTAGAAATTATTCCCAACTTGCTGTGGGGAAGAGGACAGTTGGCTTTAAAAAAAAAAAAGGAAAAGAAAAAGGAACTAGAAGTTTTAGTTTTTATAAAGGAGGATCTTATATGTAACACATTAAAAAAAGGGGGGGTGGGGCCTAATCTCAAATACAGAACTGGACATTTAAATACAGACATATGAACCTAACAGATATTGCCAAATGTGCAAACTTGTAAAAAAAAAAAATCAAGGGAGAAAGACATAAAAAGAATAATCCATCATTAGCTATAAACTACATACCTGTTTAAGTCTGGCAAGTTCTTTCAAAGCTCGTCCCCACTGCTGCTTATAATGCAGCTTAGACTTAGTTGTGGATTCCAACTTTCTTTCAAGTTCAACCTAACAGTGATTAAAATCATATCAAGTGAAACACTATACCACTGTGTACAATCACTGAAAGATAATATATACAAAGACTCTGGCTTAAGAAAAGAGTTTATATAGTGTAACATACGACGTCATCTAAAACTGTTATATAATTTACTGTAAATATTATGGCACATGAACATTTTCTTGTTTAAAATATAGTTGTATTTTTACTGCCTAACAGCCTATACTAAAAGGAACTGAATCAGTCTTAACCTCCAGGCAGTTACTATAAATGTATTTAAAACATATATATTACATAAAGATCACAGAGTGAAAAATACATTTTTTTTTTTAATATAACAAAAAGCAGTTGTTAGCATTCCATTTCACTGACACTCTCAACCTTGAAACCAAATTATTCCTTTCGGAGACCTATCATTATGTGGAATTTTGTCTTACATTGAAGAGAGCTTGTAGAGATACTTTTATAACTCTATTTTGGCAAAAATCATAGAATGCTGAGAACAGTGAACTGTTTTATCAGAAGGCAGTTTACTGAGAGTACAAAGTCAAAAATATTTTAAGAATGTTAAACCCAAGAGTAAGAAAAATAATGCTCCTAAAAACACTCATCTAACTTTTATTTTCTATTTTTCCTCAAATATATAAAGAAAAACACGAAATAGATTTGATTTTTAAAATACGGTTATTTATACTTGCAGCAGGCAATCTGTTGTGTATGAACTGAAGCCAACTTGGCTACGTTTTGGAATGTACTCTCTCAAAGTTTCAAACCAAGTACCAAACAAATTCATGTAGCCAACAGACAGTTTTACTATTTAAGTGATAAGGTAATTATATGGATGAATTACAGTAAAATACTGTTAATCTAAACTGGTCTAATTTTTTTATATCAAGTCTAGTTTTTCCCATACACACAACTCCTAATGTTTTGCAGAAAAATAAAATCGAAGACACTATCCAAAAATTCAAGCTTCAGAAAGCTCAGAAGGAAAATAAAATGAAAGGAAAAGCAGATTGCCAAAATCCCTTCACAAAAGACCAGAATGTTCTCTGCAGTAATATATGACTTCATGGAGTCAAGGTCTTTTCTGCTTTACAAATCCCTAGTGCTTGGATTTAAATGTGTTGACATTTCACAACTATACTCATACATCTTAAGTTGACTAATACTCTGAGATTATCAAAGATGATCTCTTCCACTTATGCCCTAAAGACTTATACTTATTAGCTGGTAATTTTAACAAGAGGACATATGTCAGAGGAAAAGCAAAAATCTGTTTTATGACTGTGTGATAAAAGAATAGTATTCAATTATAAAAGTGACCATGTCCCTGGGTCTTGGAGAAGGTACAGTATCCTAGACGAGCCTCAGAATGAGGGTTAGGACAACCTAGAGAGATCACTTATACCCACTTAACTGACTCCATCAGAAAAAGCTGGGGAGGTTTTGTCAGTTTTGCCATGATTATCAAAATAACTCACATTTGCATTGATATTCACACAGTAGTTCACACTAATTTAAAATGCATATATAATCAAAACATATAATGTCTTTATTCTTAACAAACCAAAAAAAACTGCAGCTAACAAATCTGAGACGTTACACATCATTTTTCTAATTCATCCCAAACTACCAAATCAGTGATGCCTAACTTTTTTTAAGGGTACAGATGCCTCTGTGATTCTAAAGAAATATATGGACCCAACTCCCAAAAAAAGGTACACAACCAAAATTTTGACACAATTTCAGGGCATTCAAAGACCTCGAGTTAAGAGCCCTTTTTTGTGGGTAGACATGAGACTTTGGGAAGGCTTTTTTGACTTAAATCATAAGCCAAGTTACAGACTCAAATTAAAACTTGGCTCAGGACCTAGAGTCAATTCAGAGGCTAGTGAAGACCAAGCACAGACTTTCACTGATTCTCAATGTCCCTGTTTCTATCCCTGATATACCCACAACTCTAATTCTCTACTGGAGGCATGGCATTGTCTTTGCCTCTAATTTCCTATTCCCCAGTTCCAATGTGTCACAAAAAACTATAGATTTCTCCCTTGAAATATTTTCCAGTTTTATTCTTTTATGTTCTTTCTACTATTTCCTAAGCTCAGGCTTATCTCATCTCTTGTCTGCTCAGCCTCAAACGTATTCTATCTACAAATCCTGGAAATAACTATTATATCAATTTACTCTCTACTAAAAGATCTACAACAGCTACTACTTGCCTACAGGACTGAGCCTAAACTCCTCTGCCTAGGTGTTAAAGCACTCCAAGATATAATTTCCATCCTACTTGTTCTACTACTTTCTTGGTATTCCTCAACAGGAAACCCTCTACTCCAACCACCGGGTTTGTCTCCCCTACATTCACCTTGTCCAAGTTACTTCCTGAGCCTGTCGATTCTTTTTCTTCATCGCTTATTTAAAACTTCAGATTCAGCTCAAATTCTACCTCTCCATGGAGCTGTCTTAAAACTACTACATTCTGAACACCAAATGACTTCTGAATTGCAAAGAGTTCCTATCACATTCCCTGGTATTCGATTATATATGGTCATTTAAGGTTCTCTGAGTCATCTCCCCAATTATATTACAAACTCTTCTACAAGTGAGGTCCCAGGGACTTCCCTGGCGGTCTAGTGGTTAAGACTTTGCCTTCCAATGCAGGGGGTGTGGGTTCGATCCCTGGTCGGGGAGCTAAGATCCCACATGCCTCGCAGCCCAAAAACCAAAACATAAAACAAAAGCAATACTGTAACAAATTCAATAAAGACTTTAAAAATGGTCATCAAAAAAAAAAAAGTGAGGTCCCAAAAAGGATAACATACTTTTACTCTTTTCTTTTCTCTCATTTTTCCCTTTGTCCTAAGACACATTAGATACTCACCGAATGTTCTTAAATACACAAATTTAGTTTCTGTCTTAATCTTCTGTATGCATTACTAAATTATAATGCTTTCCCTATTTTATTTGTTAAAAGTTCCAATTGTTTTTAAGCTATCTAAAAGTCATTTCCTAACTAAAAGCACATCAAACTATTCACTTCTTAAGGGAATCAAGAATTACATTTGGTAAAACTGTATCGTAATGTTAACTTATTTTTAGACTATTTCAGTGAAAATGGAAATATTTGTGTTATACTGAAGAGACCAGTAAACAGAAAAGAAAAAAGCTCTCAATCAGACATAACCAGAAGTTGTAGACTAAATCAGGTACTTTTTCACTTAAGCCTTCCTTTTTATGCTTTTATCTCTTTGTTACTTAAGAAATAAGATTCTGCCCTCTTCTGGCTCCAAAAAAACTTACAAAGAATGTTCAAAACAGCTGAGAAGCCTTGTTTTGCTAGGCATTTAAAAACAGTGGATGAATTCATTAGGTCTGATATAAAGGTGCTTCCATTACACTTTTTTTTTTCCCTCAACAAGTTCATGGTGCTGTTTATATTTGTAATATGTTTGGTGATTTTTATCCTTTTGGTAGAAGTGTAATTGGAAGAAGAAATTTTAAAAAATCATTTACAATTATTTCTATGGTGATATTATCTAGTATATATTCAGAAAAGATGAATATCATAAGCCCTCTGTTCCAATTTTGAGATATTTGGCCCTGAATTTCCCCAAGATAAAATGGAAATACTCTTGACACCTACTTAAGAGAACTTGTGAGAATTGATGAGATATTGTCTGAATGCTTCAAATATCTCTGGCAGGCCACATAATTCATAATATATAAACAGAAATACTTTAACATTTGGTTTAATCAAAAGGGGTGGGAAATGTCCAGTCTGATTCAAATTCAAGGTTACTGGTAGAGAAATGAGAAGGCCAAAAATGGAGAATGAAGAGATTGTCCAGAAAAGAATGAAGCAGAATCAACAAGACTTTGCAATTAAATAGATATTGGGGTAAGAAGAGGAACCAAAAATAGCATGGCATCTGACAAGCTGCAGAAACATTTAATGAATTCAGAAACGCTAGAGGAAAGCAGTTAATACCCTTTTCAACTCAGTTTTTTTTAACCACTCTTATTCTTGTCTCCAAATTTTCTATATGCACCCTTCTGCCTCTTGAATAGTCATATCAAGGGCTAAATTTTATATCTATGCTCCAACCATCCCCATCTCTCTTAAAGCTTCAATTTCTCCTTGCTGTTAATTTCTTCTCCTTAATCTAAAAATATTCTCTGATTTTCCTACCTCTAAATAAGCTTTTCTCAAGAGCTTTAGGCCCTTGGGCTACATTTTTTCTTGTTTTCTGAGGTTTTTTGAAATTTATTTTTTTATTATTTTTTAAATTTTTGGCTGTGTTGGGTCGTCGTTACTGTGCGTGGGCTTTCTCTAGCTGTGGTGAGTGGGGGTTACTCTTCGTTGCGGTGCGTGGTCTTCTCACTGCGGTGGCTTCTCTTGCGGAGCACGGGCTCTAGGTGCACAGGCTTCAGTAGTTGCAGCACACAGGCTCAGTAGTTGTGGCTCACGGGCTTAGCTGCTCCTCGGCATGTGGGATCTTCCCGGACCAGGGCTCGAACCCATGTCCCCTGCATTGGCAGGTGGATTCTTAACCACTGCACCACCAGGGAAGCCCTTTTCTTGTTTTCTTTTCAAAGCCAAACTTTCTATAACCTTCTGCAATTTGGCTTCTTAAAAATCAGTGACCTCTTAACTGCCAAACACATGGGGGGGGGTCTTTCCTCAACCACTCTTGACTTGCCCATCATGAGAGATTACTTTCACTTCCTCACTCTTTAAACTCCCCCTTTCCTTTTGGGCACAGCACTAGACTGTTTTTATTACTTCTCTAAATCTCATTAGCCTCCTTCCTCAACTCTTGATTGTTCTCAAAGCTGAACGTCCCCCTAAGTTTTATCATCAATTAGCCTTCCTAAACACTCCTTAAGCAATTGCATATACCTGTAAGCTGTTACTTTATTCAAATGACTCTCAAATCTGTTTGTCTAGCCCTATTCTCTCCCTACTGTATTTTCTCATTTTTTAACCATTTAGTTAACTCCTTCACTTAGATTACTGCATTAGCATCTCAAATGTAGTATGTCTAAAATCTGAATTCTCTACAACTTCCATCCCTCCAAAAAAGTTCATCGAAAATCTTCATTTCTCTTAATATTAACATCCATTAAGCCAATCTTATAAATTGGCTTACAAAGAGTAATCTTTGACTTTTCTTACCAGATGAAATATGAATTCTTTAAGCAAACATCTAAGCTCTTCCCTCATATGGCTGAAAATTACCTTTATTTCCAGCATTCTCTTATCAGGCCTACATTTATTTTAAAATTACAGCTGACATTTGCACAATGCAGGGGTATGAATGCTAATCCTCCATGCTGTCAAAAAAATGCCTATAACTTTACAGTTGGCCCTCTGAATATGTGGTACCGCATCTGAGGAATCAAGCAACCACGGGTCATGTGGTACTGTAGAATGTATTTTCTGAAAAAAATCTGTGTATAAGTGGACCCTCACAGTTCAAACTCATGTTGTTCAAGGGTAAACCAAACTACTATAATGATTAGGTTCTAGTCAAGCAGCTATCCAAATATGCAATAGATATTTTAATCTTTTTTATACTTTTGTTCAGTACTTCTTTTTGGAATAACCTCACCCACATATTTACCTATTTAAAGTTTCACCTATTCTTAGGCTCCATATACAATGTCATTCCTTCTTTATACTTAGTGTGTTGATTTCAGAAGTTGACTTTGTTTTCCCTTTGGACTCATGGCATTTAGCAAGAGAAAGTTAGACGATATCTGCTCGTTTGCCTTTTGCTTTAGTTATTTGGGTATGTTCCTCGTCTCCTTCTGTAACTTGTTATTTACTTGACGGTATCCTGAACATTTCTGAATCATTCATAATGGCATTTAGCATGGTAATTTAGCATCATAAATAGCATACAACTTTGCTGGATAATGAAAAACCAACTCTATCAATCAGCATCCTGCCAGGAATCTAGAAATCAGAAGCAATTTAATACAGGAAACCGGTTCAACAGATAAAGAAAGAGCAGAAAGGCCAAAGAGGATATGGTGAGGCAACCCAGTAATCAGCAGCAGCAAGAAGCCCCCACCTCTCCTAGGTAGGAGGGACTACAAAAAGGTACCAGGAAATAGTAGTTCTTAATACAAGCAACCCACAAACTGGGGATGTCCAGTGGGCTAGAACCACAGTGGAGACTGACTAAAGGAAGCTGGAGAAGGGATGCCTGGTGGGAGATGGAACCATAAAAAGATGTAACTACTGCCAGAGAAAATAAGGGAGGTAGAGAGGCAGAAAGAGAGAGAAGAAAGAACTACTATGGCATCTTCCCAACTCCTATCTACCAATCTTCTGTTAGTGTCCCCTAGTGGCTGAATCTACAGAAGAGAAAGGGCAAGGAAGCCTTCACTACAATGCTGAGTGGGAACAGACAGGCAATGGCTGCCACGACAATTAAATCCTTAAGCTTCTAAAGCTTATTTTCCTGTTTATTATTAACTCCGTTATTTTCTTAAGTATGCTATATCTTTTTAATAATGCCTAAAATTTATCAAACTCTAAAATGCAAGAGCTCATATTGTCAAACTTAGATTGTCTGTTGGATATTACACATTTTTTAATGCCTAGAACTTGAACATTCTGTCTGTGGGGAATCCCAATATAAATGAGAGTCAGGACCTGGCTTCCAACTGCAGAAAGCAAAATAGGATGGCTATCGCTTCTTCCAAACTAAGAGTAGAGTACAGACCTGTGATTTAAATGCGTGCTCCTACCTGAAACAGTGAATCTAAAGGGCACTAATACGGAGAGAGGGTATTCACAATGGCTACTGCAAAACTGAGAGTTCAACAGCCTAACACTAGAATCAGGGGAGACAGAATCCAGGGACATGGCAGTCATGGCACCAACAGTAGCATCCTGAGTAGACTGTTTTATGACAGGATGGGCCCATGACTTGCTTCCCCCAGGTTTTTTAGCTTTCTTGACAGGTTTGTGAATTCCTCTAGTCCAAGAGTTACTCAGTTCTGTTGTCTGTAATCAAGGACTGCAGTATAAGCTATAACTGATAAAAGCTATGAAATTCAAGTATTGACAATGTCATGTGCCTCAAATTCTCTGATATGTTATTTGGTATCAGAATACTACAGTTAAATGTTATTACATTGTATATTCAAGTATCATTTTTTATTTTATAAATTTACCAGTAAGGCTAGTTAAATTGCCATAAATTGACATGGGTACCTTTTCCAAAGTGAGAAGATTTATTTCAGACTGTAGCCGAATTTCTGGTTTGCTGCTTTGCTGATCCTTGAACTGATGGAACTCTTTGTCCAAAATCTTATACTTATTTTCAGCATCATTGAGCTGTATAAAAAAAATTATAGCCACTTTAAAACAGCAGTACGCAAAGTTTAGTATTACAGAATTCAATTCAATAGTGTCATTTTTTACTTTAAGGCATGTTTATATTAGAAAATTTAGAAAATAAAGTATAACGAAAATTAAGATCTCCAGTAATCTTAAAAATTCAGTAAATCAACAATATACAATTGATTACAATACAATTGTACAATTGTATTGATTAACAATACAATGCAATCGATTAACAATATACAAAACCTTTTTAGGAGTACGAAATTTCTTATAAAACCAGTATCTTGAGAACATTTTTGTTAAATTTTGGATGGCAAATGGAAAAGTCGGTTTATAAAAATACTGAAAATAATTTTTAAAAATGCAACATGTAAGATTGAGCATTATACCTAATTATCGATGAAAGCATTATACCTGATTATCGATGAAAGCATTATACCTGATTATCGATGAAAGTAATTTTAATGCAGTATTATTTATTGTTCCTATAATTTGATACTGTATGAATTTCATAATTCCAATGCTATTACAACTTACAGATTATTTGGTCCAGTCCCTTCATATTTATAGGTAGGAAAATTGAGGATCAAAGAGCTAAATTACTGAGGCAGTGCCAAAGAGCTAGTGAGCTAGTCACTAGGAGACGAATGAAGAGAATTCAGATCTTTTCATCCCCTGGAATGATGCTCTAATGAATAGTTCCTTAAATTAAAAAAAAAAAAGAGAGAGAGACTGCCTTGACTAAACACTGTAATTTCCCTTAGAATGGTTTCAAAACTACCAAGAAAAAGAAAAAAAGATATAAAGGTATTTTTTTTAAATGTGGGATTTTTCTAACCAAATGCAAAGAAGCACTGTTTAAAGATGCTTTCTGAAAACATACACCAATATGACTAGCCATCTTTAGATAACCCAATTATCTCTTTAAGACTAAGACTTAACTAAATGCGAAATACTGAGAAAACTGGTGGCAAAAATGGAACTTAAATTACCAATAATAAATTCTTGTTTTATGCTAATAATTATCAATAATTCTAATTAGGATTTATCTAGCATCTTTAGGTAATGAATATCCCACACATGGAAATTTTCCATATAACTGAAGTTTACCTCTTTGAACATGTAAATTTTGTTTAAAGTTGAATAGAAACCTCTCTAAAGAATCTGTCACATTTTTGTTTTAAACAAAAACTAATAAACTTAATATTTGGCATTTTTTTGACCATTCAGGACATTATCAATCTACTATTAAGAATTACTAATCAAGCTACTAGGCATACTGGGTTCTTTTTCCTTTGCTAAGTGGCCTATAAGCTACATTGATTTTTTTCAGTTCTGATAACTGGCTTTACATATTTGAATATATATACTTTATCTTCATCACCTTGCACTGACAGTGTATCTATCTGTCCCTTCTACCTGTCCAGTTAGAATTGTGTGTATAGTACATGTAACCTGGTTCAGAGTAAGGGCCTAAAAAGTTTTCTTATATATAAAAGGGGAAATGTTTACAGTCATGGACTTTGCAATTTGGGCATCCCGGAAACTTCTGCTGCCCACCACAGTTTTTTCCCCAGGTCTTAGCTTATGTTTTAGAAGTGCCCCGGGGAATTTTTCCACAATACCAGTTCTTCCCGCCAAGGTTCTTCCCACAATGTTGCCAGGGTTCTTCCCACAACGTTGTAAGCTAATTATACCAGTCTGGGACAGGGTGGACACATGGATTTTTTCATGAGCTCCCCCGGTAATTCTAATACATGTTAGAAGCCTTTGTTCTAGATGGCTGAATCTCCCTGATAAGTGGTAGAAGAGAAGCATTACCGGCGAATCTCATCACAATTGCCCACTTTTACAACTTTATCTTTCATAAATTTACATGTGACCACCACAATAACAATCAAATTTATATTTATAACCACCTAAATAATATGATCTTAACTGACCCTGAACTGCTATGGAAACTATTCTTCATGCCAGGATTTACTAAAGACTTCAGAGGCATTCATCATACATATCTAATCTACACTGAAATGTTTCAAGACAGATAGATAAGCTTCATTTTTAAAAGCCTGAGCCTTCCTTTTTCCAGCAGATATTTATTAAGCCCCTATTATGTGCTGAAGACTGGCTGGGCTCCAGGCATACAGACAGAAACCAAAACAGTTTTATGGAACTAATAATCTGACACTGATCAAATTATCACACTAATGAAAATAAAAACAAACTGCTATAACATATCATAAAGAAATAGAATAAGAGAATAATACCCCAAGAAAACATATAACAAAAACTTGACCTAGACTTGGACAGCAGGGGTCAGGGAAGATTTCTCTGGGAAAGTGATGCCTCAGCTGGAAACTGAGGGGTTAGTACAGTTCACTAGGCCAAGAAAAAGCAGCACACACAAAGATCCTAAGGGTGAAGCATGCATGGTATGCCTGAGGACCTGAAGAAGACGAGTGTGGCTGGAGAGCACACAGAAAAGGTGAAAGAGTGGGAGATGAGGTGAGAGAGGTAGGCTGGGTCCAAACTATGCAAAGCCTGGTAGGGCTAGGTAGTAATTCTGATCTTTATGAGCATTAAGACAACCCTGAATTTAGAGGAGGGTGTCATGATTCCAAATTTCAAAAATATCACTCAGGCTGCGACAGGAAGAACAGGTTACAGGGGTCCATTACTGACACAAAGAATACTTACAGCAAGGTCAAGTATGGACAGGAGGATCATGGTGGGTTTTAAATGCCTTTAAGACACCCAAGTAGAGATGTCTAAAAGGCAATGAGATAAATGGGTTGAGAGTGCAAAGGAAAGGTTTGGGATATAAATGCACAAGTCTCAGAGATACAGATTGTCTCTGAAACCACAGGCACGAATAAGATTGTTTAGCACAGTGTAAGTCTGGAGCTTGGAGGAAGTCCAATATTTAATGGCCAGATAAAGGAAAATAAACCTGCAACAGACCTGAGGCATGGCCAGAAAAGTAGAGAAAAACAAGAAGAGTGATGTTATAGAATTGAGAGAAGAGAATATATAAGAACAACAGTGTTGATGTTGTCAATAAGTTTGTCAGTAAGTTTGAGTAAGATGAGAAATGAAAAACACCCACTGGTGGCTTCTCTGACAACTGGCTGGCTGGGACAATGGGGATGGAAAGCTGAGGTGGACGGGTTGAGAGGTGAGAAAATGGAAAGGAGCACAGACAATTCTCTCATGAAATTTGGTTCTTAACTGAACTTGGTCCAGTGATATATGAAGAATATCTACATTTGCTCAAAGGAGCAAAAAATTTTAAGATGAGAGTTAACTAAAATATAGCACAATCTCATACAAATAATTATAAGGGAAGTAAGATTATTCCCATATAGTCCTCAGCTTTCAGGAAAAGAAGATCCACCTTACATTTGACTCTCAGTGTAGTAAATGTGATTAATAATCCAAATTACTGGGAATTTTTATAACTCCTTGTTATAAAATGATAACATGTGAATGTTATCATTCACATGTTATCATTTTATAATGATGTGAATGATTTCTATTATTATAGAAATTCTATGTATTATATTATATATTATAATATATATATATTATATATATTATAAAATATATATATTATAAAATATATATATTATAATATATATAATATTATATATATATTATAAAATATATATTATATATGTTATCATTTTATAATGATGTGAATGATTTCTATTATTTCTAGAATGCAAATAAACTCTAAGTTTAAAGAGATGACAAGTATTTTCATCCAACCTGTTGCTGAAGTCGGTGTTTATCCTCTTCTAGTTGCTTCATCTTCAACCTTTCTAGTTCTACTTGGTGAACACAATCTTCTTTGGCCCTACGGATAGAGTCCTGGAGTTCTTGCAGGTTCCGTTCACGTTCTGATTTCAGTTCCCTTCTTTCTCTCTGAAGCTTAAAACAGGTACATCTTTAAGAGGCTGACCTATTACTACCTGCATTATACTAGTCAATATTCTATTACCCTTATATATGGTCAAATGTTCAGAATATTTTATGAAGTGATTTTTATATCATTTTCAGGTATTAGAGAGTTAATGTTTAAGTGTACTAAATTATAAATTTTCAATCATTTACTCCTAAAATACAAAGTATTATCCCAAAATCCATATATGATGCATAAATTCAATTGAAAAGGCCCTAAATGCTTAAAACCCCTATTTGAATAAACCCATTTTATTATGTAAGCAAATATGCCCAAGTTTCTTCTCGTCTTTAGAAACTTCTTATTTTTTACCTAATCACATAGAAGATAACAAAGCCTTAGTATTAGGAACAAATACACATTATGTTTAGGTTTAACAATCTAAATCAATTTAGAAATTGCCGAAAATGTGCAGAGATAAGGCTAGGGTGATATGCTGAGAAAATTTTAAGAAACATTTGGGTAAGGAAGGGGCATATAATATTTCACAAGGAAGAAATTCTAATAATTTGAGGTGAACTTTATAGTAATTTAAAAAAGTAGTTAGGGTACAATTTAATAAGACCTAACAAAAATGCTAACTAGGCATGGTACTAACGTAAGTTTATCCTTTCTTGGGATCTAATCTTCAATAGGCAAGAAGGAGGTATATTCCCTTCTTAGTGAAATACGAAATCATGATTCTAGGTCCCTGAGCCTACACTACATTTTCTCTTTTCTCTAGGTAGTGCAACTATCCATTCCTTCCACATAATTGCAAAGGTAACCAAAAATCTCCACTATTGCAAAAGTCAGCCAAAGCTGACTGAATAATAGTTAAGAATTTCAAATAACAGTTTTCTACCTAATTCCTCACCTTCTAACATATAAAACATGCTTCACCTAGTTGAATAGCAGTTTTCTCCATAATGTCTGAAAGACTATTTCCATGAAATATACTTTATACAGTACAAAGGAAAAACAAATGAATGGTATGAATTTAATATATGGATTCTGTGAAATAAAGGCATGATAGATGAATAGAGTACCTCTGATTCTGCAAGGGCCAGCTGCTGCTCTCGCTTCTCCAAGTCAACTAGGGTTTTTTGAAGTTTTCCTTCGAGAACAGTATATTCAGCAACCTAAAATATAATAAAAGTTATCTTTTCCCCAAATTCAAAACACAAATTCAAAAATGCATATATTATGATTTTACTGAAACAGAGGATCTGAGACTAGGAAAATCATGAATTACATATACCAATTCAAAGCAGAAATTCTTTCCACTATACTCTAAGGAAGGAAGCCAATCTAGCTTCTGCTTGGGTATCTCTAGTAATATTCAGTCTCCTGAGGAAGCCCTTCTCCCACTGGGTGGTAAGTTAGACTGCCAGTAAAATCTTGTGTTTTAGTAAAAACTTAGCTCCTTAAAAATCTGCCTTGCTCAATATTCCAGTATTTTTCTGAAGCCCTCTTAGTCACTTATGCTGTTTCTCTGGAACTAAGACTGGTGATAGGCCAGCTATCACCAATCAGTTTCAAGTCAGTTCTCCTATTATTGAGATCTAGTCCTTTATTACAGTTTAAACAACTGAGTTCTTAATTGCTTCTGAAGCTACAGTTCCTGCTTGGGACCTTAGCCTAGTACCCCAATTTGTACAAGCCTAAAGTCCTGCTCTGCTCTGTCTTTAAGGATGTGAGTCCCATTAAGGATAGAGGTCTACCTGCTTGGCCTGTATAGGATCCTCTCTCATGGTTTTCTATCTTTTAGTTCAGACTGATCATATTTACTAGGACTTTCTGAACCAAATTTTCTGTCCTCCTCACCAACAAGTCTCCAGGTCCCAGGCCCCAACCTGATTTTCTCTTTACAAGCCTGGGTTTGATGCTCGTTAGAAGCCCTGTTTTTAAGCCTTTAATCCTGTTTCTATCCCTTGGGAAGAAAAAAAGTATCTTCACATATTTGACTCCAGTGATAGCCATCATACATCCTCCTAGTCTTTTTTTCTCCAAGATAAGCACAAGCGTCAACTATTATTCACATGTTATTATTTCCACATCCTCTAATACTTGTATTTAATCTGGAGTCTACATTCTAAACTAAGTCCTTTCAAAAATATGGTACCCAGGGGGCTTCCCTGGTAGCGTAGTGGTTGAGAGTCCGCCTGCCGATGCAGGGGACACGGGTTCGTGCCCCGGTCCGGGAAGATCCCACATGCCGCAGAGCAGCTGGGCCCGTGAGCCATGGCCGCTGAGCCCGCGCGTCTGGAGCCTGTGCTCCGCAAGGGGAGAGGCCACAACAGTGAGAGGTCTGCCTACCGCAAAAAAAAAAAAAAAAAGGTACCCAGATGTGATCTCACTAGTTCAGAGACTAAAGAATGTGCACTGCTAAAGACAGGTCAACAAATGTCTCCTAATTTTAACTCCATCTAAAATTGCATTTGCTATCTGAGGATCCTAGTCACACTGTTCATTATGTCAAAGAAAATCCCCAAGGTCTTTGTTTTTAAACTTGGAATAACTACACCCATTGTCCAAGTGAATGTTTTACTCTGACTACAGAATGACATTTTTCTTTATTAAACTTTATTTTGATGATTTAGCTCAACATACCAACCAAGCAAGATCATTTATTAATTCTGTTAACTCTACCACTGATTTTTGGTTCATCTTTAAATTCTTAACCAAATCACTAATATAAGTGTGTCAAATTCTGAGTGCCACATGTAAAAAAGCCTTATAGAAAGACAGGTAAACAGGATGGGGAGGAAGTATTCAAACCATATGTTCGTCCTCTGGCAACCCAAACATCTTATCCATGTACCATCACAGATGCGAAGTACTCCCAAATTTATTTTGCAAACTCAACCCCCCCTCCAGAGTTGCAGACCTGTAAATCCAAATACCTGCTGAACATGCCAAGAGTCCCCATAAATCTCAAACTCAAAACTATAAAACCTGAAATCATTCATTATCCTTTTAATTTTTTTTTTTTTTTGCCGTACACGGGCGGGCCTCTCACTGTTGTGGCCTCTCCCGTTGCGGAGCACAGGCTCCGGACACGCAGGCTGAGCGGCCATGGCTCACGGGCCCAGCCGCTCTGCGGCATGTGGGATCTTCCCAGACTGGGGCATGAATCCGTGTCCCCTGCATCGGCAGGCGGACTCTCAACCACTGCGCCACCAGGGAAGCCCTATCCTTTTAATTTAAACAAATATTTATTGTATACGTAGCAGATGCTGGGCAAAACAAAGTCATGTGGAATCTATACTCTCAGAGAAGACAAACTATAAACAAAGAAGTGAATATTTAATATAATAGTAGGTAAATGCTACGAAGAAAGTAAAGCAGAATGAGGGGACAGTTAGTGCCTGGGGGCAGGGGAAGAGAGCAGTATTTTGGATACAGTGGTCAGAGAAGGCCTCGCTCACATTACTCTGAGCAGAAACCAGAAAGTATCTCTGAAAGAAAAGCAGTCTACAGATCCTGAGGAGAGAGGTGGCTTAGCATGTTTGAGGAAATACACAGAGGCCAAGACGGTTAGAATAGACTGTGTGAACAGAAGGCTGACAGAAGATGAGGTCACAGAGAAAGCGAGGGGACAGATTACAAAAGGCCTTGTAGGTCCTGGTAAGAACTTCGAGTTTTATTCTAAATGTGATGAGGAGTATGATGTGTTTTAAGGAGGAGGAGTACATAATCTGACTTCCTCTACTCTTGGCTGATATCTCAAGCTACAGGGGTCAGTAATGGAGGACAGGATACCAAGTTAAGAAGTAAATGCAGAGACTCCGCAGTGCCAATGCAGGGGGCACAGGTTTGATCCCGAGCGGGGAAGATCCCACATGCCGCACGGTGCGGCTGAAAATAATAATAATAATAAAAATAAAAATAAATATAAAGAAGTAAACGTAGTTATCTAGGAAAGCGATTGTGATTGCTTAAACTAGTAAAATAGTATGAGAACGTTACAACAGTGTTTGTCCATTTCCTCACTTCCATACTTTGAGTTATTTTCATCATATATTTTGCTTTTACATATAAGCATCAACATTGAAAAACACATCAGTCACATTAAAAAATGGCTCAAAGATTAACTTGTCTTAAAAGCTAAATGTGCTGTATCATCTGAAGGCTTACTGTGATAAGATGCATACCGTAAGCCCTACAGCAATCACTAAAAAAGAAATAGATATTGCTAATAAGGCAACTGTAGAAATAAAATGGAATCATAAAAAAAAAAAAAGAAAAATTCAATGAATGCAAAAGAAAGCAGGAAAAGAGAGAAAACAAAGAATGTATGGGACAAATTGAAAACCAAGAGCAAGATAGATTTAAACCCAAGCACGTCAATAATTAAATATAAATGGCCGAAAAAAACTTTAAAGAATTTTCTAGTCCATACCCTGTCCTGTCTCTTGATCTAGTGTAGCAACTACCCTGCCATGGTCTTCTACCATTTATAGACATTTCATTAACCACTAATATGAGAGTATTTTTACAGACTTGAATTTGGAATATTTTAGACAAGTCTAATTTTCAGGGTTGTTTTACTCAATACCTTGAGTATAAATAGATAAATATTAAATTTTGGCTTTCTGGAATAAGATCAGATGGTCTCACGTTATCATTCTAAAAGATGTGACTTATAACATTTCATGATTCAATCTTTTAAAACAGCTTAAGAGTTTTTGGTCCTTTTTATTAACTAATAGATTATAATGTAATATTTATATATACTTAAATGTTCTATTTTCTTTTTAAATACAGAGATAGGCTTCTTCTCTAAAGTATTCACTTTCTATATTTATTCACTTTTTGAACAGGTAATAACACATTTGTAGGGTTCAAAATCTAAGGAGTACAAAACAACTTACAGTGAAAACCCTTCTTCCTATCCCTGACCCATTCATTCACTTTATCCAAGCCAATATATAACCACTATAATTAGTTATTCCTTCCAGAGATTTTCTTTAATGTATATAGAAGATACTATCATTAATATTCTTTCCTCCTTCAATTTTTATAAAAGTCATTACCTTTTTCTTTACTAGTGATTCCCTCTCTCGGTCCCTTTTCTTCCATTCCTCTGCAAGAGCTTGCATATGAGCCAGTTCTTTCTGCTTTAGCTGTCAAAGGAAGAAAAATAAAGTAAAAAAGAGAAACCCTAAATATTTCAAATAAATAAACCAGCTGTTTTCAGTTAAATAATTAATATTGATCATGATATATTTCTTTCAGACATTCCATTTTATTTAAAACAAAACAGAGGATGCCTGAGGTGAGTAATACCCATATGAGTATAATTCAGGACAGTATAAAGTTAATAGCTGTTTTCTACCTCTCTTGTTTAACAACTAATGATTCCAGCTTCCAGGAGGGTATGATAAATGAGATCTTGAAATTAAAAGAAACCTTCAAGTCCTTAACCTCTGAATTCTAACCTTCAGTGCTAATTTTGCCCACAAATCATGGAGAAAGTTTAGGAGAATCCTTTCTGAGTGGCTTCTGTGAAGCTGTCACATTTTGAGTAATTTTTAATTCTTCATTTTTTTAAAGAGTAAGGCATTCTTGAATTCAAAGAGACTAGACAGAGTACCAATGGAAAAGGGAGAAAAGCCTACTATGGAGAAGGGAAAATATACTAAATAGACAAAAAATCTTTTACGTAACATTTAAAAAGTAACCTGATTTTCAAAAATGTCTTCCTGCATCTCTTTCCACATTTCTAGCTCAAGTGCTGCTTTGTACTCTAAGGTTTCACGAGGCTCTGTCTGGATTTCTGAAGGACAAGGTGCTGGAGGAACAGAAGATGGCTTTTGTTGTACAGCAGATACACCCTAAGATATGAATGAAAGAAGCATACTAAAACAAACACACTCACGCATATATACACGTTAGGTCTGTTTTAAAGAATAATTTCATAAGATTCAATGACATATACCTGAGATGAATCAGACACAAAAATCTCACGCATTTTCACTAGTCCGTAATCTTCTAAAGTCACTGTGTAAGAAAGATCTACTATCCTGTTATTTGACCTACAAATGAAATCAGAAATATTTTAAAACTCATGGAAACACTTTTATATTATTTCCTTTTACTTCCCCAATGCTAGAGCACTGAGTAGACAGCATGTCTTGCACCTGACACTTGCTGCTCAAAGTGCAACAGCTTCTGCAGACTTCAAGACCTTCTATATATGTGATATTATATGATCACAAACACAGTATGAAGTACATACTTACATTCACTACAAAATGACCTACAACAGTTACAGATTTGAAAAAACTGAACAGTATAAAAAAGAAATTTTATATCTCACTGCCCACAGATAATCACTGCTAAAATTTCATTTCCTTCCTCTTTTTTAGATCTGTAGATACACATGTACTCATGCACATAAAATCATACAGTTTTGTCCTTTTTTCCCCATTTATCCTCCTGCATTTTCCTCCTGTGTAATGACAAACATTAATTAAAAAATATAATTTTTAATGCCTGTAAAACACACTAATGAATTTATGTAGTAAAATTTTAAAAACTTAACAATTCCCCTACTCAATTATATATAGATTATTCTAGACTCTTTTTCTACTTTGCCTGGAATGAACAGCCTTGTTCATAAATCTTTTACTGGATATGAGCACTGCTTCAGGATTAAATCCTAGAAGTGGGATAATTATGTTACTTGTATTATAACGAATACCTTTCTGTATCACAGAACCTGAATGCAGCATTTACCATTAAATAAAAGGACAATGTTAGAGGAAAATAAAATTCTACCAACAAAAAAATGTGGCTTTGTTTAAATCAAACAAAGCTTTAATGAATGGATCCCACATGATTAGAACTCTTAATAACTTTTACATTTTCTTCTTCTAATGTCAGATTCCAGAAGAAATGAATAAAATAAAATGAAGCGCTATCATCTCTGAAGTTTTCACTTAGGTAAATCTCTTAAAACGTCTGTCTACAGAGCAGGGCGATAAAAGTTATTCAAAGCAATCAGCATTAAAATAACTTCCAACAAGTAATGATTATTTTCATTATATTCTACTTACAATAAGAGAAAAGAATGCTGATTTTTAAAAGAATTTTCAGTTAACCAGAATAACTGATTCTCTAAAAACCTGTTCCCAGATCTCCAAGTGAATAAAGGTCTACTAAACCCTTCACTCTCTGAAAGTGGCATGGATGAGGAAAAGTAAGGGAAGAAATTCCAATAATACTTCTACATCTCAGCTTTTTACTGGGCCTGATTTTCTTCTACAGTCTTACTATGCTTTAAAAATAAAGGCATGTGATATGTAAGGTTAAAGTCAATTTAAATTTCTATTGTTAAATATAAAAAGATAACATATTTGTTGAATGATTTTGTGTAAAATATGTGAACTCAAGTTTTTCACTCTGGCAGTGAATTTCAGGGCAAAAAAAGAATATTCATTTTTTAAAAGTGTCGAACGTTTGCAACGTTCTCCAAGTATATTTGAGGCAAAAGTTTAAATATTTTTCAAGTAGAAAAATTCAAAATAATGTAAAAATACATTATAAATTTGACCCTGAGTTACTAAGCTAAAAAAAACCAAACTGATCCTGAACTTAAAATTATCAGTCTAAAGAGAGGAGAGAGAAATACTTACTCAACACTCTAAGTATAACAGTATTATGGTAGCACAGATTCACTCTGTGAGGATATAGTAGGTATCAGAAAGCTAAAGAGCAAACTGGGGTATAACCCCCACAGGTCAAAGAAAAAAGATCAGAAAAAAAAAAAAAAGACATGAAAGGATAAGGTTGTAGCTGGCTAAACAGAATAAAAAGCAAAGCTAAGACCAGCTCTAGGAAATGCATTACCCTTGTGCTGCTATAATAGGCACGCTTTCACTGAAAGTTTGTCGCCAACACTGTTCACCATTAGAACCTAAAAAGCGAGTTTTTTCTGAAGACAAGATGTTAGAAAGTTGGATTCTGGCAATTCCCAGAAGTAAATCTTTACTCATTTTATCCTTGTGCCATAATTCAACCAGCAATGGAATCCTAAAAGGAAAAGAGAAACATATGTTCATACCTATCAACTCTGAACTAAGGCTTTTCTATCAACTCTGAACTAAGGCTTTTCTGGACTAAAATTTTTGAATTCCTTCAATGTAGCCAAAGATGTTTTTGCTACCTGGAATGTAAAGGCTCAATTCCACAGGTAACAAACAGAAAATACTATTAGATTTTTTTACACCTCTTCCTGTGCAATAAAGAAAACCCTTCCGAACACTACTATTCCCACAAATGGTTACATAACGTTTAGTTACTCTTCATTCTTTCTTTTAAAATTCTTTTCAAATTGTGATACTCTGAGAAAGTAAAAAGACACTTCACAGATCTCATTTTTCGTCACAAATCCATTTCAGATGGCTGGATCAACATTTCCATTTTATATAGATGAAAAAACAGAAAAAGCAAATAATGCATTACAGTCATTAAGTAAATCAATAATAAAAACTAAACAGTTTATTTATCATCACATATTATATTAGGAAAAAGCAAGATTACTTTTCAAGGTTCCTTCATTATTCATATATTGTTTTAAGAAAGTTCTAATATCCCAACTCAGGCAAACAAGATATGAAAATCTAAAAAGAGCCCTCGTAACCACATAAAACTTTATAGTGGAACCACAAGTGTCACAGATTTTAAATTTGTTTCTAGATTCGCAAATGCATAAGCAGCTATGGATGTAAAAATATAGGAATTCCTCTTGTTAATATGATACAAATTTTCAAGAGTTGATTTGAGAAAATAATATCATAATATAATATCATACACACCATGTATACATTACCTTAGGAAGGTATCCTGCAGCTGATGAGGCATAGTTGCAAAATCAAATGCACAGTAAGATTGGGGAAGAAAAACTTCCATGTTTTTCCGAACTTCTATAGGAGGATTAGTCATAATAGGAGCTGCACTTCCGAAGAAAGGATATGAGTACCTAGAATTTAAGAAAAACAAAATCCTATAGTTTACAAATTTAGTCTGTTAAAAAGTATAATATGAATATTAAATAAAAATTTTTTCATAGATAAATGGTACAAATACATTATGGTTTTAATCCTATCACCAACTTTAAAATTATACAAATATTTTCAGTGTTGATATAAAAATCACAGAAATTATAGAGAATTATAGAGAAAATTATAGAGAAAATGCATTATTTGCACAGCACTGGTTTCCAAAGTTCCTTTACAAGATCCTCTGGGGAAGGAGGAGTATACACTGGTATTTTGAAGGCAATACACCAAATAAGAAAGAGACAGTCACTTTGATACACTTCAAATAAGACAAAGATTCAGAAGTGAAAATGACTCCACTAAACAAAGACAGAGCTGCCATCTGTTAAGAGCTCCCTGAGGTATACAAATGTAGCAAATTAACATATTGTACACATTACATTCATACAATGTAATATGTCAAAAATATTTTTATAAAAAAATAAGTACTAAAATGGGGGGGGGGGAAAGAGTTCCTGAGGGCATGGGTCTTACCTTTTTCATCTTTGTGCTCCCAGAACAGTTTCTGTCATATAGTAAACTGTCAAGAAATGCTTGCTAAATTTAATTTCTAAACCGATTTTTCTTTATATAATAATGTCCTGATTTTGTATGAGCTAAAAAAACCCTTAGTCAACTCCAAAAGGATGCATTCATAGTATTTTGTCTCTGAATTGAGAAGCAAGCATGAAAGCAACTCAAATATACTACAGATGAATCAAAGAGTGGCATAACACTATTACTTTCTTTCATCATAAAAGTCACATCAGATTAAATAGAAGAATGTCTGACTACTGCTGAACTTATTTTGTACGTAAAGCCAAATAGAGATATTGTAATGCTCACTTAAATTTCATTTTATAATTTGTTATTCATTAATAAAACTAGACTTTAAACTCTACTAGTAGAAATTGCTTTTCCTACAAGAAGAATCCTGCTCATAAACTCAATTCCTACACAATTACATAAACTGAATTTAGGTCATCTCAGAGAGCTCATCCCCTAGAAGTTTAACCCCCTACTACAGATGTAGTGATTTAAAAGGAAAAAAAAAAGCAAACACATTAAATTTTTTCTAGTATCAGTTATTTCACAAATTCCATTAGACAATTGTACACTACAATTTCATATCAACACAGAGCATGATAACATAAAATCTATCAAACATAAAATGCCCAACATTTAAAAAAAAGCCTTAAAATGAATCAAAGACAGAAGCAGTAGTCCTCAAGTGATTTCTATAGAGTATTAAGTGGATCATACCTATTTCCTCGGGGTAGTATATTCTTTCCCTTTTCTTTGTCAAGTGAACTAGTAGCCTCCCTCATGTACTGACATATTTCTGACTCTGTCGTCTTCACTAGATTGAGCTCTTTGTTTATATGCCCCATGCCCTAATACCGGACAAACTGCTGGCATAATGTAGGCACTTAATGATTAAACAAATGGCCCTATGGCAAGCAGGAAACACAAAACTAATATGTGCTTTCTAACTGGGCTTGTTCAAGGCTCCTCCCTCACAGCATCCAATCTCAGATCATCCCTGTGCTTCTGGCCAACATCATCTCTAAGTGTCCTAAGATCAGTTTCTCCAGTAGTAGCAGGAGAGAAAAAGGAACAGTTCTATGTTATATAAACCCTGTGAGAAAAGCTATGTCTATGGCAGAAAACTTTTTCCTGGCTTTCAATTTTTAAAAAAACATTTTAGTCATGATTCTCAGCCTCTAACATGAGGTAAAATGCAGAACTTAGGCTGTGAGGACAGACTTCCATTCTATGACTTCACCGTGTGAACTCAGTGCCGGGTCCCTTTGATTCTGTCCATTATTCACACCAAAGCTCAGAGGACTTTGGAAACAACTTGATAAGGAATCAAACAACTGAAAAATTAGATACAAGTAGGAGTTGATTTATGCATTTGAAAGACAGACATGCCTCAAATAACAGCAGGAAGCAATGAGAAGTTGCTGACATTCCTGGGAATGGCAATCCAAGATGATGGAAAGATTTTCTGATTTTCTCATTTTAATCAAATAAAGACCAAAAATTTTATTACAAATGCTAATGCTTATTCCAAAGTAATTTATGAGGACCTAAAGACTCCAAACTAAAACACATAATTATATTACATTTAATATATATATTAGCCACAAAGTCTATGGAAATGTAATATTATTAAAAACAAGCCATTATGGGGACTTCCCTGGTCCTAGGACTTCCCTGCATGGGACATGGGTTTGATCCATGGTCCGGGAAGATGCCACATGCCGCGGAGCAACTAAGCCCGTGTGCCACAACTACTGAGCCTGTGCTAGAGCCCACGAGCCACAACTACTGGACCCCACATGCCACAACTACTGAAGCCCGCACACCTACAGCCTGTGCTCCACAAGAGAAGCCACCACAATGAGAAGCCCATGCACCGCAAAGAGTAGCCCCTGCTCACCACAACTAGACAAAGCCCAAGCTCAGCAACGAAGACCCAACGCAGCCCAAAATAAATAAATTTAAAAAAACAAAAAAAACAAGCCATTATGTAAAAGCCATTTAACTGACTGAAATATATATATTTCAATTCTCTAAACTGAACAGTGTGGACACTTCCAGTTCATTAGGTATGGTTTTTAGATTCATAGGTATAAAAGGTAGATATTAAGACTATAACCTCCCATTATAACACAGTTTTATAGAAAAATCAGACACTATACTCCCATTATTTTGACCTATGGCACCTTTTCTGGAAACAATACACTTTAAGTTCAAGAGTCACTATATTTTAAAAAGGAACATTAACAAATTATTATCAATACCTACAATTACTGGCAAGACTGTTACCTCTCATACTACCAATGCCACCTTTGATTAAGTTCAAAGTCATTAGGACATAATAGCCTTACACCCTTTTAGTCCACTGATTTAACAAATGTCATAACTTCTTTGGTGACATTTCTCCTCTGCAAACCCCAAACAGAGAAAAGGCATTTCTCCTCAGAAAATATTCTGAAACAAAATCAAATCATACCTTAATATACAGTTGACTGGAAAACCAACTTCCAAATCACGGATACTCCTTAAGTCTATTGAAAAGCAAAAATGATGTGATGTTGCAGGAACAGCAATTTTCTGTCCTGAAGCTGTTCCTGAAGCAATGGATGTAGTCACTGGCTGGGCCAGTAAAGCAGGTTCAGAAGAACTGACAGCTAAAATGAACATAAAAATTAAAAAAAAAATTCTGTTTGCTAACAATTTCTCTTAAGTTTATTCAGATAATTTAAAGATATCATCTCATTTACCTTCAAGCAAAGACTTGACTATCTGATTTTATAAACATATGAATTGAGGCATAAACTTCTTAAAGTGACTTGTCCAATATTATGTAGGCTTTAATTCCCATTATAGAACTGTGTAAAAAAAAGAGCTTACTCTCACTCTCAACATATATTGCAAAACATAAAAGCATACAGTACCAATGCGGTAATGTATGATAGCAGCCTGGCAGGCACTAATATTTCTAAGAGACAGGTGAATATAGCTTAGTATTTGAAGGGTTGTATTTGAGACTTATTGCAGATATAATTACATCACTTTTTAAAAAGTAGTTTGGTTAGGGTTTAAAAAGTAGTTTGTTAGACTATGTCTAACAAAAAACTAAAACTTGACAGAGAGACAAATATCATGATATTGCTTGTATGTGGAATCAAAAAATGGTACAAATGAACTTATTTACAAAACAGAAATAGAGTCACAGATGTAGAAAACAAACTTATGGTCACCAAGGGGGAAAGGGGAGGGGAAGGGATAAACTGGGAGATTGGGATTGACATAGACACACTACTATATATAAAATAGATAACTAATAAGGACCTACTGTATAGCACAGGGAACTCTACTCAATACTCTGTAATGGCCTGTATGGGAAAAGAATCTAAAAAAGAGTGGATATATGTATATGAATAACTGATTCACTTTGCTGTACACCTGAAACTAACACACGTTTGTAAATCAACTATACTCCAACAAAAATTAAAAACAAACAAAAACACTAAAACTTGAAAAGACAGAGGTATCTAGTCCAATCCTATTATACACCAGAGATGTTTAATGAATGGCCCAAGTCCTATAGCTACTCAGTGACAGACCTACAACTTGCACCCGAACTTCTAACTCCTAATCCACCACTGCTCTTACAATTTATACTACTAAATTTAACTGTAGATTCTTACGTAACAGATGGAAAAATTTTATAAGACCAGATAAATATGCATTCTCAGACTGTCTCAACTTTAGGATCAAAAATGATTATTTTAAGTTTACTATAAGAGGCAGTTAGTATCTCTTTTCTCTAAAATTCCAGTGAAATTGAGATACTGAAGAGTTTGCTAACAATCTATTAGAAAGAACTATATTCTTTAATTTCTTTTGAATAAGCTACTATTTCTAGTATGAAAATAAATGAAAAATTATCTTACCTTTTAGCAAATTCTATTATGAAGTTAAGTAAATTGCAATTACTTTAATCTGATTCTTTTTTTTACATTGGCTTTTTAAAAAACTCAATTTTTACTTAGCACCCATGAAAACTCGCACAGTCATTTATTAGATGGCTGAAAAATCTATACCTAAAAGATCTGTGAAAAGAATACCTTACCCTTTGGATTCGGTTTTGTGTCCTTATCATACTGTAAGCTTTCCACTTCACTTTCTGTTGCGTCGTCTCTTGTTGGAGGTGACTGACTGTGAGGTGGAACAGGGGACATGCGTGGAGACTTGGCCCCAGTGTGTGTCTTCTCCTTTGTGGCGGTGAAAACTGTCTTCTTTGAATGGTGTGGCTCATGTTCATTCTGGGTCTTTAATTCAATTAAAGACTAAAAACAATTTTTAAATAAAGTATAATTTGCAAAGAACTCTCCTTCATAATTAAGCAAAAATCGTGATGTTGTTTTTAAAAAATATTAGCTTCCTTTCCCAGTTTGGACATTCCTAGTCTATTTCTCTTCATAATTTGCAAATTTTCTTATAGCATCTAGGACCATAAAAAGGAAGATGAACAGGAAGGAAATATGATATCCAGAGCTCCGTATCAAAATGCATCCTAATGCATAAGAAGGGATATTCAGTAAAAGAAGTCAGGCATAGGTGTCCTCGGGAATGGTTATTCCTACCAAAGCAATACAAAGGAGGTCTATATTACTAGAAAACAAACAAAAAACCAAAAACCCAGA
The DNA here is from genome assembly GCF_964374135.1 of Grampus griseus. Taxonomy (NCBI): domain Eukaryota; kingdom Metazoa; phylum Chordata; class Mammalia; order Artiodactyla; family Delphinidae; genus Grampus; species Grampus griseus. The sequence goes on from NC_139019.1 coordinate 101,197,871, forward strand.
AGTCTAGTATGATTTTCTTCCTTTGCTCCACTATCCTCTAAAAATACATGCATATATGTCTTTTTAAACTCTCACTTCAGTTCAGCCTACATAAAAATCAGTTCTTTAAAAGAACCATGACACTAAAGTTGATTCTGGGGCTATATATAATCAAAAAACATATATGTTCAAATAAATGTCTCTATTGCCTAGAGACAGTATGAGGACTATAAAATACTGAGCCAAAAACCTTATCTTAGCTAAGGCTGAGTCAACCAAAAAGGATCCATTAACGCAGATTACCAGAAACTGGGTCTAAAAATATTCTCTTCTACCGTAGTCCCTCTTCTGCCACAGTCACTGACTACGAGCTGGGGGTGTGGGGAATGGTTTTCACTACATGAAAAGACTGGACTGAAGGGCTCTGGACAGTGTCACCTATGAAATGCGGCAGAAGCCACAGCACTTTTCAGAAGGGTCTTTTTGGAGAGGAGGTTATCATATAATGGAGGCCACTACCTAAGAATAATAAATACTTTCTTATGCGGGGTAATGCTTCTGAAGCTCAACTTTTGTGACTAATCATGAACTACATCGAAGAAGCTGGAGGAGGGGAAGGAGGGTCACTACTTGCCTGGGCATCTAAGCCTTCTCTCTGCAGAGCCACAGACACTCCCACAGTGGGGGCTAGATCCACAGGAACAGGTGCAAGCTTTTGTTTGGCTCGGTTTGGAGGGTCCAGAATAAAAGCACCTTCAACTGTGACTGGGCGATGGTTGATTTCTGTACTACCCTTTTTCAGTAGTCCGGTTAAGGGTATTTCTGTACTTCCCAGTGACTGGTCTCCACAGCAGAGGTGGATCTAATATGACAGGGAAAATCAAAATCAGGCTTTATATTTTCTCCTTTATTCTAAACACACAAACCTAACAAAAAGTTATAAAATGATCCATAGAAGGAAAACAGAATGCAGATTATCTTATTGACCTGCAGTGACTAAGGTACTCACACATGATTGTTAAAACTGTTGCTAAAGCACAAAATTTACCCAGAACTCAATAATAAAGTTACTAATTCTTTTCATTTTTCCTTTCAGTACTGTACCCTCCTATGTTATCACATTCTCTTTTCTGTCTCTTTGGTGAGCTATGGTTACTTTAATATTTTACTATGCTATCTTACATATGCAAATTATATCATGAATATATGAATTTAAACGGAAAACAAATACATCAAGCATCTTTTCTATTTCCATTATAACACTAAACACAGTTCTTAAAAAATCAGTGAGTGGGTCCAGCCCTATTTGGAAAATAAAGAACCTCAAATAATTCTGTTTTATTCACCCACAAAACACCATGAATGTTTCTTTCTCTCTTTTTTTGCTTTTCAAACTTTATATATAAAACAGAGTGCTTAACAGTGAAAGGTAAAAGAGAATACCTCTGGGGTGGTGGAATGTACTGTTAATCACTGCTAGCTAATCAAAACTTAAACATTACCACCTTTTGCAACGACCAAAAAAAAAAAAGAAAGGCTGCTCCAGATATGTGTCACATAACTATTCTTTTCCCTTACTACATTGAAGCCACAGCAAACCTAGTATTCATATGAACAATGGATACTAGGTATTCACTGAGGCCCGCTTACCACAAAACAAAACAAAACAAAACTTTTAATTCTACTATCAGCAATGACCTATAACAGTCCTAATGTTATTAGGTGTGATATTTTTAATGGGCTGGAGAGAAAGGATTTTTATGACTTAAATGTCCATGAGAATCAAACTAATAAATAGTTTTGGTAAGGAATTTTATAAGATAAAATTCAAAGTGCTTTTTTCCTGCATTTCATTTTATATCATCTTCAACTTTCTAAATAAATACCTTGGATTTAGCAGAACCACCTCTAAAATTTAGTTCCACTAAAATTTCTTAATGCCTCTTTTCACTATCCACTCAAAACGCAAAGTCTAATGAATGATCACTTTACTATAAAAAAAAATGACTACCCCACCCTACTTCACCACCCATTTCAGTCTGATTAAAATTAATCATAACAAACAGCAAAGTAATTTTGGACTAGATAAGGTTCATTTTTAAATAAAGTCCAATTTAAAACTGGTTTACAAAACTACCAAGTTCAAGAACAGGTTTTAGAAAGTTGTTTTATCTCTTTGATTTTAATAGCAATAAGGTGTATAAATTCTGAAATCTAGAGTGTGATCTGTGTGGTGACAGCTAATCTCCACTAACAATAATAAAACCTGCCTGGTGCCCGCAGCTTTAAGCTCCAGGTACAACTTTTTATTATAAATGACCGATACCTGAGCTACCTCTTTCCACAGTAACAAAGTAAGGCGGTATATCTCCTAAAATTCTGAAATAACTGTCATGCTGTGACTGTACAAGTCAGGATAATTCCTTAAAAATTAAAAGATGTGGCAGAAAGATGATATCCACTTCAGAAATAAGACAGAGTTTGGGTACCTGTTTAATGCTTAAAAAATCATCTCATAGGAAACAATTCTCTGCCATACCTACCTGTAGTTTAGACTGAAGAGCCAGGTAAACACGAAGAATTTCTATACTGCTACGTATTCGAACAGATGCTCTCTCTGGCTCAAAGTCTGGGTTGATCAAATCATTGAAGGGTTCATTTGTAACATCATTCCCCAGTAAAGAATAGTAAAAGAAAAACTCAGGCCGTCTTTCTGGAAGTTTCATGGTACATGGAATTAACTAAATATTTAAGAAAAAAAAGGATTATTATATTATAAACCACTAAACACCCTTAAAGATGTCTGACAACCTCCAAAAATATTTGCTAAAATTATTTTTTATTTCAAGCCTTAAATTAATAACTCAAAATTTCTAAATCTCTGCCAAATTACTACCAAATCACTAGTTTAATTTTTAAAGGTTTATCTTACACAAGCACAGAGACTAAAATATTTTTATACATTAATGTTGTTTTAAAGCTTATGTTTCATTCAACTAGTCGATGAAAACTCCATAAAAGTTCTTTTAGAAGAAAGTGGTCAAATATTTTACACTGAGCTTTCCTTATTTCCACATATCCTTACTCCACCATCCTCTCTGTAAATAAGAGAAGGTTTTTAAAAAATCTTAATCCAAGCTATTTACTATAACTTCTTTTGATGGAAAAAAAAAAAAAGCTTTGTAGCTACTCTTACAAAACTTGGAGACCTATAAATTAAGTTACAAAAGGCTGTCTTCCACCCACTGTAAGGAGCTGCTGCAGGGGGAAAATGGAGCCCTTCACAAATGAAATGTTTACTGGGGGTGGAACAAGATGGCGGAGGAGGACATGAGCTCACCTCTTCTCAAGAATAACACCCAAAATCACAACTAACTGCTGAACAACCATCGACAACAAAAAAGGTGGAACCTACCAAAAAAGATATCCTACATCCAAAGACAAACAAGAAGCCACAAGGAGATGGTAGGAGGGGCACAATCACGATAAAATCAAATCCCATACCTGCTGGGTGGGCAACCCACAAACTGCAAAATAATTATATCTCAGAGGTTCTCCCACTGGAATGAAAGTTTTGAGCCCCATATCACAATCCCCAGCCTGGGGGTCTGGAATCGGGAGGCAGAGCCTGCAAGGCATCTGGCGTTGAAGGCCAGAGGGATTTGATCGCAGGAAATCCACAGGACCAGGGGAAACAGAAACTCCTCTCTTGGAGAGTGCACGCAAGGTCTTGTGTGCACCAGGAACCAGGGGAAAGAGCAGTGACCTCATAAGAACCTGGGCGAGACCTAATTGCTGGTATTGGAGGGTCTCCTGTAGAGGCAGGGGTTGGCTGTAGCTCACTACTGAGATAAAGACACTGGTGGTTGTATTTCTGGGGAGTACCCATTGGCATGAGCCCTCCTAGAAGCCACCATTTTCTCATCAAGACCTGGCCCCATCCAACAGCCTCTAGGCTCCAGTACTGGGATGCTTCAGGCCAAGCAACCAACACAGTCCCACCCATCAGCAGACAGGCTGCTTAAAGCCTTCCTGAGCCCACAACTTCCCAATAAACACACCCCTTGACATGGCCCTGCCCACCAGAGGGACAAGACCCAAGTCCACCCACCGGTGGGTAGGAACAAGTCCTTCCCACCAGGAAGTCTGCACAAGCCACTAAGACCAGCCTCATCCACCAGGGGGCAGAGAGCAGAAGTCATAAGAATTACAGCCCTGCAGTCTGCAGAATGGAAACCACAATCACAGAAAGACAGACAAAATGACATGACAGAGGAATATGTCCCAGACAAAGAAACAAGATAAAACCCCAAAAGAACAAGTAAGTGAAGTGGAGACAGGCAATCTACACGAAAAAGAATTCAGAGTAATGACAGGAAAGATGATCCAAGGTCTTGGAAAAAGAATGGAGCCACAGATTGAGAAGATACAAAAAATGTTTAACAAAGAGCTAGAAGATCTGAAGAACAAACTAACAGAGATGAACAATAAAATAACTGAAAAGAAAAATACACTAGTAGAAATCAATAGCAGAATAAACAAGGAAGAAGAACAGATAAGTGACCTGGAAGAAAGAATGGTGAAAATCACAACCACAGAGCAGAATAAAGAAAAAAGAATGAAAAGAAGCAAGGACACTCTCAGAGGCCTCTAGGACAACATGAAGAGCACCAACATTCGCAATGCAGTAAGTCCCTTACATACGAACTTTCAAGTTGCGAAATTTCAAAGATGCAAACATGCATCTGGTTCCAGCAAGGAACCAGAACCTGTGCCATCAATGTCAGGCATGAGTGAAACTGCGGCTTACCCTCCATCTATTGCTGATAATCCTTCAGATTTACCATCTCCCACCTCCTCTCCCTCCTCTAGTCAGTAACTCTTCTTGCCTGTTCACTTGATGCCAGCCCCTGTATACCAGCTGTTGTACTGTACTACCATACATTTCAAGGTACTATACTGTAAGATTAAAAATGTTTTCTTCATTTTTTCTTTTTATGTATTATTTGTATGAAAAGTATTATAAACCTATTACAGTACAGTACTATACAGCTGATTGTGTTAGTTGGGTACCTAGGCTAACTTCATTGGACTTATGAACAAATAGTACTTACAAATGCACTCTCAGAACAGAACTCATTCGTATGTAGGTATAGGGGTCCCAGAAAAAGAGAGAAAGGACCTGAGAAAATATCTGAAGAGATAACTGAAAACTTCCCTAACATGGGAAAAGAAATAGTCACCCAAGTCCAGGATGTGCAGAGTCCCAGGCAAGACAAACCCAAGGAGGAATATGCAGAGAACATGTTAATCAAACTGACAATAATTAAAGACAAAGAGATAATATTAAAAGGAACAAGGGAAAAGCAACAAATAACATACAAGGGAATCCCCATAAGGTTATCAGCTGATTTTTCAGCAGAAACTCTGCAGGCCAGAAGGGAGTGGCACAATATATTTCAAGTGATGAAAGGGCAAAACCTACAACCAATAATACTCTACCCAGCAAGGCTCTTGTTCAGATTTGATAGAGAAATCAAAAGCTTTACAGACATGCAGAAGCTAAGAGAATTCAGCACCACCAAACCAGCTGTACAACAAATCCTAAAGGAACTTCTCTAGGTAGAAAAGAAAAGGACACAACTACAAACAAGAAAATTACAAATGGGAAGGCTCACCAGTAAAGGCAAACATAAAGTAAAGGTAGTAAATCATCCACACACAAATATGCTCAGAGGGGAACAGTAGGGAGTTTCCTTAAAAAACTAAAAACAGAGCAACCATACGATCCAGCAATCCCACTCCTGGGCATATATCCAGAGAAAACCATGGTTTGAAAGGATACATGCACCCCAATGTTCACTGCAGTGCTGTTTACAATAGCCAAGGCACGGAAACAACCTAAATGTCCATCGACAGATGAATGGATAAAGAAGATGTGGTACACATATACAATGGAATACTACTCAGCCATTAAAAAAATGAAACAATGCCATTTGCAGCAACATGGATGGACCTAAAGATTATTGTACTAAGTGAAGTAAGTCAGACAGAGAAATACAAATATCATATGATATCACTTATATGTGGGAAAAAATGATACAAATGAACTTATTTACAAAACAGAAACAGATCTGCAGACATGGAAAATAAACTTATGGTTAGCAAAGGGGAAAGGTGGGGGGAAGGGATAAATTGGGAGTTTGGGATTGACATATACGCAGCACTATATTTAAAACAGATAACCAACAAGGACCTGCTGTATAGCACAGGGGACTCTGCTCAGTATTCTGTAGTAACTTAAGTAGAATATATATATATATGTATGTATGTATAACTGAATCACTTTGCTGTACACCTGATACACAACATTGTAAAGCAACTACAGTCTAATACAAAATTAAAAAAAAAAAGAAAGGATATCTTCCATACTAGGAGTGTTACTTCTCAAAGCTGGTAGTTTCCTGGCTATGTGACATGAAGACATGGGATGCTTGTCCCATAAAATGCAAAATACCTTTTAACAGACCTTTAATGTTTGCTAGCACATTGTTAAAAGTAACAGACTATAAGTAACTGACATGTTCTGCAACAGGAGATGGCTTAAAAATATTATAGTTATCAAACAATATGGCTCCTAAATAATGATATAGTGACATGAAAGTTACCTAAAATATTTTTAGGTCAAAAAAAACTTACAGGACAGTTTGTAAGTCTGTAAGTTTGTGAAAATAAAAGTACTAACCACTTAGATTAAAACAACCCAGTATTGAGCACATAGTAAATAGTCAATAAAGTTATTTATTTTATATTAAATATATTTTATATACAAAGCAAGTTATTACTTTAATCCTATACTTTAAAATGTATTTGTTTGATTAGATTTTAATCATGTAGATTTATATTTATTGAGAGCCAGCACCTATACACTTTTAGTTGTTGAGAGTGCAAATTCTGGAGTAAGCCCCGACCCTCAACTTTGGTTCCACCAATGGCTTGCTATGAGACTTTAGACAAGTACTTAATCACTCTGTACCTCCATTTCTCTTAGGGTTCTTGGAAGGATTAAAAGAGATAATACATGTTCACGTCTACAAGTCGGCCTAGCACATAGTCAGCTATTATGTGAATGGGAAAATATCTGAGGAAAAGAATATACTGCTCTTATGGGTGATTATTTCTGAGGAGTTTAATTAAAAGAGACTTTCATTTTCTTTTACTTTCTTCCATAGTCAGAAAGCAATAAAAATTTTAAGAAATAAAGATAGCCCTTTTATATTTCATAGCACATTTAATTCTAAGTAATTCCCACTAAGAGAAGAGATGCTTTTAAAAATCCTTTATCATCCTTGGATTTAGAAACAGGTTTTTTGCCCTAATTTCAATATTTAAAAAGGAAGCAAGATTATCACAATCCAGTATTCTTACTCTAATTTCATTCCTGCATTCTACTACTTTATAGTATCAATGTTCTAAGTCACTTGTTTCCATCTGAAAGGTATGTTTGTTTATTGCTAGATGCTTTCTCACACTACCTTTGACTAGCTTGAGAAGAAAAAAACTAAACTATTTTTTAAAATCCTTGGCTTGTCCATAAAGAGTGAAAAAAGCAAACAAGTAATACTGAGCAGTATCAAGGGATGAATAAATTATTGGGCTTAATTTTTTGTGTTTTAAAATATTATTGTAAAATACACATAACAGAAAATTTATCATTTTAACCATTAAAAACTGTACAGTTCAGGAACATTAAGTACATTCACAATGTTGTGCAACCATCACCGCTACCTAGTTCCAGAACTTTTCCATCACCCCAAACAGAAACACCAGAACCACTGAGCAGCCACTCCTATTCCACTCCCCCATAACTTCTCCCTCCCCTGGTGACCACAAATCTGCGTTTTGTCTTTATGGGTCTGCCCATCTGGATATTTTATATAAATGGACTCATACAGTATGTGACCTTTTGTGTCTGGCTTATTTCACTCAACATGTTTACAACATTCATCCTTGTTGTAGCATGTATCAGTACTTCATTTCTTTTATAGTTAAATAATACTCCAGAGTGTGTGTGTGTGTGTGTGTGTTTATTTATTTTGTTATTTTGTTTGTATTTATTTTGTTAATCTATTCATCCATAAATGGACATCTGGGTTATTTCTGTGATATTCTGGGATACTGTAAATAGTGCTGCTATGAACATTTATGTACAAGTTTTTATTTGAATACCTTGTTTTCAATTCTTTTGATATATACCCAGTAGTGAAATTGCTGGGTTCTATGGTAATTCTGTTTAATCTTTTGAGGAACCTACTTGGCTTAATTTTTATCAGAGATAGCAAATAGCTTGCCAGACATCAATCTGTTTTTTTATTTTTAACTAAACTGAGTGACTTGTCCTAAAAAGTTACTTTGTATTACCAAGAACTGTATTAGTTTTAGTCGTGGATTCAGTAGGTCAATTACCCACAAGCTTTCACTATATAAATATAGGTTCACACATACAAACTACATGTTAAGCACATTAGTTTTATCTCATTCCTCATGCACACCCACAAGGCTGGTACTACTGCCACCATACAACTGAGAAAATTCAAGTCTGAGAAAGGTTAAGTAAGTTGCCTAAGTTAAAGAAGCCAGTAAGTAGTGAGAATTAGATTCCAACTCAAATTGATCTTACTCCAAAACCCCTTCAGAGACAAGAGAGCAAAATATGGGAACAAGAGAATGTGGAGAGTGACCATATGGCCAGAAATTCCTAGAATATTTACTAGCTAAAAAACTTTCTCAAAACTTGGTTTCCTCATCTCAAAAATGAAAATAATAATCCCCTAAAGTTGTGCTAGGATTAACTACAACATTAGCAAAGTAGTGAACACATACCTATTTCACAAAACATAACACAAGTAAAATTATGCCTTCCTAGGGAGTTGAAAAAATATTTTTAAAAATAAAGTAGCAATTTAAAATACTTTGCAGGTATTTAATAATAACACAGTAAAAACACAGTAGACTCACTATCTAATGTGTGTTCTGATGTGGTTAATGAACAAACAGTGGACATCTAGCTTCCCCCCCAACCAGGGTGGCATATTAAGCCGGGGCAATCCACAAGCAGAGCTTTTTGAAGAGAGGAAAAAAAGGAAATTGATGGAGAGACAAAATCACATATATATAGTGTCAATGAGAAAATGACAGTACCAAATTGGGAGAGAAAAAGCTCAAAGAATACGTATATATAAAAAGTACTTTTTGTAGTGGGCATGAATTCAGTGTGACAGAGCTAAACATATTTCCTGAGAAAAATCTTTACCTGATAGATCTTATTAAGATTTAGTGTGGTCACTAACTCATATTTCACTTATGAATGCGGATTATCTGGGAAATGTATACCACTAAGAAACTGAATAGTCTGATAAAAAATTTAAAGTCATAAGCCATATTCTCTATTTTTTAAAGTATTAATTTATTTCAGGTGCTATAGATCAACATAATGTCAAAAAATCTGGACTCGATCCTGAAAAGGACAATGAAATAACAGCTACTTTTGTGTTGTACCAATGCTGGGAGGAAGCAATCGGCAACAGGCCCTGAGCATCCCTGCACATTCTTGCTGAGTGTAACAAGAATGCAAGGCCCTGACCACTCTTACCCAGGCCATCTCCCAGCATTGTTTATGCAGCTCATAACTTTCATAAAGTAACGTGTCTTGCCAGACAAAGACCTAGACTACTTACAGTAAAAGTCGTACATTCCCTAAGTTCTGTGTTCCTCAGCTGTGACACACTCCCAATGAGTGTGGAGCAACCACCTGAGCCCCTCTATGTCACCTCCCTGGGACTTGGGATAGGGGGAACTGCAAGAAATATGCTGATAATCATGTTGCTTGCTGTGCTAAGAGTAGTACACTCCTTTCTCTCTGACCCAAGAATCTTCTGTCTTCTGGCAGCATGTAGGCTAATTTGTTAGTGTGTAAATAAGGTAAAATCTAATCCCAGACCTGACAGCTATTAAGGTCTGACTGAGACAGTGTTCCCAACATTGTATATTTCTCCAAAAAGTAAAGTATTTAACACTTAGAAAAAAATCATTTCATAACAGTCTTTACAATGTCACACAATACAATGTGAAACAATACTTATTTATGGTCTTTCTTCTAAATTCTAAGAGATTTAATTTATTCTCTTACTACCAAGATCATCCCAATTTATTCTTTTCCTAAAACAAAAATGCTTTCTGATATGAAAGAAAACATTTTTCTAAATTATTTTTGTAAGTCTACTTGCAAGTCTTTTTAATACCTAAAAGACAGATTTTAAAAATAAAATGTTTTCAAGTTCTTCATGAATCACTCATCTCACCTGCTCCAACTGGGTGGCGAATGCTATGGTCACGGACATCATGAAGAAGTCAGTACAATACTCTGCTGGTCCAATCTGATGATAGCCTCCCTCCTCATTCAGCACCGCCACAATGTCCTTTGCGTCAAGTCCAGACAGGCCGGCAGGTACTTTATGGAAAAAAACACAATTAAACTACATTGTAGTTTGCCATAAACCATTATAAGATTTTGAAAGCTGGTTATACTTTTTAATTTACTTGGCAGTTTTCACAGATACAGTTAATATCTCAGTAAGGTTTCCTTTGATTTCAATTTAATAAACCATGTAGAAAAGGTATCACAGGTTGCCCCAAGGAAGTAAATCTAAACTGCGAACTGAAAAATAAGTAAAACTTGGCTAAAAAGAGCAAGGTGACTAGATAGAGAATGAGGGAGTGGAAAATGGTGTTCTAGGCAGAAGAAACAATATATACAAAGACACTGAAGCAAGAGAAAGCATGTGGTTAGAGAACTGAAATAGATATGGCATGCTGGATCATAGAGTGAGGACTCAGGTACAGAAAGTGGGGAGAAGCCGTATCATAAAGAGCTTCCTTGAACACCATGCTGAAACATTTGGATAGTTTTCTAAGAATAAGAGAAAACAATGAAACAATTTTGAGGAGAGAAGAGCTATAATCAAATAGGCTTCGTTATGAAGAGACTGGAGAGGGACAAGGATTTTTCAAAACTGATTAATGAAAAAAACAAAACTACACAAAACTAAAATAATAGACAATATTCAGTGTCAGGGAGATTGCCAGCAGGTTGGCACTCTCCACGTTGGTAGGTACAGACTAGTACAACCTTTTGGAGGGTAATATATCAGGGCTTATCAAAATTTTATATATGCATACCCTGTAAACCAGCAATCCTCGACTCCTTTAGGAGTTAAGCCAAAAGAAATGTGCTTACAGTAGCACTAGCTAAAAATAGTTTAATGGTTAAGAGTATAGACACTACATTCACATAGACCAAAGTTCCAACCCTAGTTCTGTCATTCAGTAGTTGTATGGGAAAATTATATGATCTCCTTTAGTCTCCATTTTTCCTTCTGCAAAGATTTTACAGTGTTGTTGAGAAGATCAAATTAGATAACAAAAGCACTTAGCACAGTACCTGACAATTAAGTACTTTAATAAAGGTAGCCATTAAATAGTAAGGTCAGCAGAGCTTAAGAGGTCAAAATACTATGACAGGTCTCGCATTATCAGAAAGGGAGAACACTAGGATAAATCTTGTGGTGTAGGATTAAAAGGATTGAACGTGTCAATGTGAATATATGTTGTTCAGTATATATATGGGCAAATCGATATATAAAGTATATATGTATATATACGTGTGTCTGTGTAAATGTATCCATATGTCTGCGTGTGTATGTATACATACATGGGAACAACACCCCAATAGCACACGTAGCAGTTGGACCTTGACTTGTAAACATCATTCTTTTCTAAAAAGAAGCAGGGCTCCTTAAAGTAATGGCTGAATCCAGGGCTGAGATAGGAAAATTATTTGATGAACCTGGACCATCTTCTTGTATCAGGAAAAAAAAAAAAAGCTCAAAGAGACTTCCCTGGTGGTCCAGTGGTAAAGAATCCGCCTTCCAATGCAGGGGATGCGGGTTGGATCTCTGATCAGGGAACTAAGATACAACATGCTGCGGGGCAACTAAACCTGCACACCACAGCTACTGAGTCAGCGCACTCTAGAGCTCGTGCACCACAACTAGAGAGCCCATGTGCCGCAACTACTGAGCCTGCGCACGCTAGAGCCCGCACCACGACTGGAGAGAAGCCCGCGAGCCAAAACAAAAAATCTTGCATGCCACAACGAAGATCCCATGTGCTGCAACTAAGACACAACACAGCCAAGTAAATAAATAAACATTTTTTAAAAAAAGCTCAAAGGATTATTGAGATCATAAAAAGGAAACAGAAGCAGCTTGAAGGGGTTCTCAATGCCCAAATCTGGGACAAATAATGATGGTTAAAGATTATAACCCGCTAAATAAAGAGAAAACTATCAAGTCCATACTTAGGCAATACAAATAAGTGAATAAATTGAAGGTATAATGAAGAATAAATATTTTTCTAATTTTCTAAATCTTCCCCACAAAATATTTATTAAGTACAAAAGAAAACAAAAGTTTATATTTGAGAACACAGACACATACCACCATAATCAAGTAATCAAGTGAACATAATCAGTAATGAGACTACATCAAAATAGTGCGCCACCTGATAAGATGCAATGAGAACAGAGCATCTTAATAGGCCTGCCAAAGATGCATAACCAAAATCTAGTACCAGACAAGCCCAAACAGTACAGGGGACACAGCCTCACCAAGACTGAAACCTAATCACAAGACTATAGAATGCTTCCCCTCCCCCTTACCGCTATATTACTAAAAGTCTATTTTCCTTTACCCAGTATATCATGTCCATCTTTCAATAAAAAATTACAAGGCACACTAAAAGGCAAAAAAAAAAAAAAATCCATAATCTACACTTCAATCTTAGGAAAACAGAAAAAGAGGAGCAAATTAAATCCAAAGTAAGCAGAAGAAGAGAAACAATAAAAACTAGAGCAAAAATCAATGAAATTGAAAACAGGAAATCAATGGAGAAAAAATTTAACAAAATCAAAACCTGGTTCTTTGAAAAGATCAATAAAATCAATAAGCATCTAGTCAGCCTAAGAAAATAAAGAAGACACAAATTACTATTAACAGAAATGAAAAAGGGGACATCACTACAGATTCCCATGGAAATTAAAAGTTTAATAAAGGAATGCTATGAACAACTCTATGCCCACAAGTTTGATAACCTAGATGAAATGGACAATTCCTTTCAAAAACACAATCTGCTAAAACACACACAAGAAGAAACAATCTGAATAGGCCTATATCACTTAATGAAATTGCATCAATAACTTTAGAGAACAGAAAACACCAGATCCAGATGGATTCACTGGTGAATTCTACCTAACATTCAAGGAAAAAATTATACCAATGCTCTACAATTTTTTTTTTCCACAAGACAGAAGCAGAGGGAATACTTCCTAACTCATTATATGAGACTAGCATTATCCTAATATGAAATCCAAGCAAAGACATTACAAGAGAAGAAAACAACAGACCAATATCTCATAAACATAGATGTAAAAATCCTCAACAAAGTATTAGCCAATAAAATCAACACAATGTGTAAAAAGAACTATACACCACAACCAAATGGATTTACTCAAGGTACACAAGACTGGTTCAACATTCAAAAAGCCATTAATGTAATCCATCATGTCAACAGGCTAAAGAAGAAAAACCACATGATTGTGTGAATACATGCAGAAAAAGCATTTGACAAAATCCAACACTCATTCATGATAAAACACTCTGCAAACTAGAAATAGAGAGTAACCTCCTCACCTGATAAAGAACATCTACAAAAAAATCTACAGCTAACATCATACTTAATGGTGAGAAGCTTTCCCACTAAGATCAGGAGTACGGCAAGGATGTCCCCTTTCACTACTGCTTTTCAATAGCACACTGTAAGTCCTCGCTAATGCAGGAACACAAGAAAAGAAACAAAGTCATGCATATTGGAAAGAAAGACACAAAACTGTCTTTGTTTGCAAGTAACTGTAGAATGACCATCTATGGAAAGACCAAAAACAAAACAAAAAAAACCTACTACTGGAACTAATAATAAGCAATTATAACAAGGCTGCAGGAGACAAGGTTAATATGCAAAAGTCAACTGCTTCACTACAGACCAATAATAAACAAGTGGCATTTGAAATTTAAAATACCATTTGCAGAAAATTAACCACCACGGAGACAAGATGGCAGAGTAGGGGATGTAAGCTCACCTCTTCCCAAAAAAACACCAAAATCACAGCTAACTGACGCACAACCATCAACAAAAAAAATGCTGGAACCTACCAAAAAAGATATCCTACATCCAAAGATAGAGAAGCCACAAAGACAGGGTAGGAGGGGCGCAAACTCAGTAAAATCAAATCCCATTCCCCCTGAGTGGGCGACCCACGAACTGGAAAATAATTATGTCACAGAGGTTCTCCCACAGGTGTGAAAGTTCTGAGCCCCATGTCAGGCTCCCCGGCCTGGAGGTCTGGCATGGGAAGGAGGAGCCCCCAGAGCAAACTGGCTTTGAAGGCCTGTGGGGTTTGATCGCAGGAAATCCACAGGACCGGAGGAAACAGAAACTCCACTCTTGGAGGGTGCACACAAGGTCTCAGGCACACCAGGACCCAGGTGAAAAAGCAGTGATCTCATAGGAGCCCGGGCCAGACCTACCTGCTGGTACTGGAGGATCTCCGGGAAAGGCGGGGGGCAGCTGTGGCTCACTGCAGGGACAGAGACATTGGTGGCAGTACTTCTGGGGAGTACTCATTGGCGTGAGCTGTCCTGGAGACTGCAATTTTCTCCCCAAGATCTGGCCCCACCCAACAGCCTGTAGGCTCCAGTGCTGGGACACCTGAGGCCAAACAACCAACAGGGCAGGAACACAGCCCCACCCATCAGGAGACAGGCTGAGTCTTTCTGAGCCCACAGCTTCCCGCTAAACAAATCCCTTGACACAGCCCTACCCACCAGAGGGTCAAGACCCAGGCCACCCACAAGTGGGCAGGAAACTCCCACCAGGAAGCCTACACAAGCCTCTTAGTTGGGCCTCATCCACCAGTGGGCAGAAAACAGAAGCAAGAACTACAACCCTGCAGTCTGTGGAACAGAAACCTCAATCACAGAAAGTTAGACAAAATGAGATGCCAGAGGAGTATGTCCCAGACGAAGGAACAAGATAAAACCCCAGAAGAACTACTAAGTGAAGTGGAGATACGCAATATACATGAAGAAGAATTCAGAGTAATGATAGTAAAGATGATCCAAGATCTCAAAAAAGAATGAAGGCAGAGACTGAAAAGATACAAGAAATGTTTAATAAAGAGCTAGAAGATCTAAAGAACAAGCAAACAGAGATGAACGATACAAGAACTGAAACAAAAAGCCCACTAGCAGGAATCAATAGCAAACTAAATGAGGCAGAAAAATGGATAAGTGAGTTAGAAGACAGATGGTGGATATATTGCTGCAGAACAGAATAAACGAAAAAAAATGGAAAGATATGAAGACATTCTAAGAGACCCATGGAACAACATTAAAGGCAACAACATTCTCATTACATGGGGTCTCAGAAGGAGAAGAGAGAGAGAAAGGGCCCAAGGAAACATCTGAAGAGATCATAGGTGAAAACTTCCCTAACATGGGAAAGGAAACACTCAAATCCACGAAGCGCAGAGAGTCCCAGGCAGGATAAACCCATGGAGGAACACGGGCCAATATCACTGATGAACATAGATGCAAAAATTCTCAACAAAAAACTGGCAAACCAAATCCAACAATATATTAAAAGGATCATACACCACGATCAAGTGGGATTTACCCCAGGGATGCAAGGATTCTTCAATATCTGCAAATCAATCAGTGTGATACACCACATTAACAAACTAAGGAATAAAAACCATATGATCATCTCAAGAGATGCAGCAAAAGCTGTTCACAAAATTCAATACCGATTTATGATTAAAAGCTCTCCAGAAAGTGGGCACAGAAGGAACTTACCTCAACATAATAAGGGCCATATATGACAAACCCACAGCTAACCATTCACAATCAGGAACAGCTGAAAGCATTCCGTCTCACCACTTTTATTGAACATAGTTTTGGAAGTCCTAGCCATGGCAATCAGAGAAGAAAAAGAAATAAAAGGAATCCAAATTGGAAGAGAAGAAGTAAAACTGTCACTGTTTGCAGATGACATGATACTATACATAGAACATCCTAAAGATGCTACCAGAAAACTACTAGAGCTCAACGATGAATTAGGTAAAGTTGCAGGATACAAGATTAATAGAGAGAAATCTCTTGCATTTCTATACACTAACAATGAAAGATCGGAAAGAGAAATTAAGGAAACAATCTCATTTACCATCACATCAAAAAGAATAAAATACCTAGGAATAAACCTACCTAAGAAGACAAAGATCTGTACTCTGAAAACTATAAGATGCTGATGAAACAAATCAAAGATGTCACAAACAGATGGAAAGATATACCATATTCTTGAACTGGAAGAATCAATATTGTCAAAATGACTATACTACCCAAGGCAATCTACAGATTTAATGCAATACCTATCAAATTACCAATGGCATTTTTTGCAGATCTACAACAAAAAATTTTTAAATTTGTATGGAGACACAAAAGATCCCGAAGAGCCAAAGCAATCCTAAGAAAGAAAAACAGAGCTGGAGGAATCAGGCTCCCCAACTTCAGACTATACTACAAAGATACAGTAATCAAAACAGTATGGTACTGGCGCAAAAACAGAAAGATAGATCAATGGAACAGGATAGAAAGCCCAGAAATAAACCTACGCACCTATGGTCAATTAATCTTCGACAAAAGAGGCAAGAATACATAATGGAGAAAAGACAGCCTCTTCAATAAGTGGTGCTGGGAAAACTGGACAGCTACATGTAAAAGAATGAAATCAGAACATTCTCTAACACCATACACAAAAATAAACTCAAAATGGAGTAAAGACCTAAATGTAAGACCAGATACTATAAATCTGTTAGAGGAAATCATAGGAAAAACACTCTTTGACATAAATCGCAGGAATATCTTTTTCAATCCATCTCCTAGAGTAATGGAAATAAAAACAAAAACAAACCAATGGAGTAAAAATAGAGCAACCATATGATCCAGCAATCCCACTCCTGGGCATATATCTGGAGAAAACCGTAACTTGAAAAGACACATGTACCCCAATGTTCACTGCAGCACTATTTACAATAGCCAAGACATGGAAGCAACCTAAATGTCCATCCACAGATGAATGGATAAAAAAGATGTGGTACATGTATACAATGGAATATTACTCATTAAAAAGAATGAAATAATGCCATTTGCAGCAATATGGATGGAGACTATCATACTAAGTGAAGTCAGACAGAGAAAGACTAATATGATACCACTTATATGTAGAAATTTTAAAAATATGATACAAATAAACTTATTTACAAAACAGAGACTTACAAACTTAGAGACTCATGGTTACCAAAGGGGAAAGGTGGGGAGGAGGGATAAATTGGGAGTTTGGGACCGACATATACACACTACTATATTTAAAATAGATAACCAACAAGGACCTACTGTATAGCGCAGGGAACTCTACTCAATATTCTGTAATAACCTAAATGGGAAAAGAATTCGAAAAAGAACAGATATACGTATATGTATAACTGAATCACTTTGCTCTACACCTGAAAGTAACACAACATTGTAAATGAAATATACTCCAATATAAAATAAAATTTCTTAAAAATGTACCATCAAAAAATAAAATAAAATACCATTTATATTAGCGCCCAAAACAATTAAATACTTAGGAATAAATCTAACAAAGCATGCAGAAGATCTATATGAGGTAAACTATAAAACTGTGATAAATAAAATCAAAGAAGAACTAAATAAATGGAGAAATATTCTATGCTAATAGGACAATTCAATACTGTCAGGATGTCAGTCCTTCCCAACTTGATCTATACAATCAATGCAATCCCAATCAAAATCCCAGAAAATTATTTTGTGGACATGGACAAAACGATTCCGAAGTTTACATGGAGAAGCAAAAGACCCAGAACAGGCAACTCAACATTGAAGAACAACAGAGTCGGAAGACTGATAATACTCAACCTCAAGACTTAGTATAAAGCTACAGTAATCAAGACAGTGTGGTACTGGTGAAACAGACACAAAGATCAGTGAAACAGAATAGAGAGACTAGAAATAGACCAACATAAATACAGTCAACTGATCTTTGACAAAGTAGCAAAGGAAATACAATGGAGCAAAGATACTCTTTCAAAAAGTGGTGCTGGAACAACTGGACATCCACATGTAAAAAAAAATGAATACAGAAACAGACCTTAAAACCTTCACAAAAATGAACTCAAAATGGATCACAGGGCTTCCCTGGTGGCGCAGTGGTTGAGAGTCTGCCTGCCGATGCAGGGGACACGGGTTCGTGCCCCAGTCCGGGAAGATCCCACATGCCGCGGAGCAGCTGGGCCCGTGAGCCACGGCCGCTGAGCCTGCGCGTCCGGAGCCTGTGCTCCGCAACGGGAGAGGCCACAACAGTGAGAGGCCCACGTACCGCAAAAAAAAAAAAAAAAAACCAAAAAAAAACCCACCAGATCATAGACCAAAGTGTAAAGCACAAAACTTTATTAAATCCTAAAAAGACAATACAGGAAAAACCTGGATGACCTTGGGTATGATAATGACCTTTTAGATGTGACACTGTAGGTACAATGCATGAAAGAACTGATGAGGTGGATTTCATTAAAATTTAAAAACTTCTGCTCTACTAAAAACAATGTCAAAAGAACGAGAAGACAAGTCACAGACTGGAAAAAGTATTTGCAAAAGAAACATTTGATAAAGGACTGTTATCCAAAATATAAAAAGAACTCTTAAAATGCAACAAAACAAAACACACAACCAATTAAAAAATGGGCAAAAGACCTGAACAGACACCTCACTTAAGAAGATATACTGATGGCAAGTAAGCACATGAAAAGATGTTAACATCATTTATTACTAGAGAATCGCAAATTAAAACAATGAGACACCACTACACATCTATTAGAATGAACAAAATCAAAAACAGTGACAACACCAAATGCTGACAAGGACATGGAGGAACAAGAACTCTTATTCACTGCTGGTGGGAATGCAAAATGGTAGTCACTTTGGAAGACAGTTTGTTGGTTTTTTACAAAATTAAATATATTCTTACCATATACTCTTACAGTTTGGCAGTTTCTTATAAAACTAGGCATGCTTTTACCAGATCCAGTAATCACGCTCCTTGGTATTTACCCAAATGAATTGAAAACTCAGGTCTGCTCAAAAGCCTGCAGAGATGTCTGTAACAGCTTTATTCCTAACTGCCCCAACTTGGAAGCAACCAAGATATCCTTCAGTAGCTGAGTGTTTAAATAAACAGTGGTACATCCAAACAATGGAATATTATTCAGCTCTAAAAAGAAATGACCTATCATGCCACAAAAAGACACAGAAGAAACTTAAATGCATATTACTAAGTGAAAAAATCCAATCTGAAAAGGCTCCATGCTACATGATTCCAACAATACAACATTCTGAAAAAAGCAGAACTACGGAGATAGTAAAAAGATCAGTAGTTGCCAAGGGTCAGAGGGGCGGGAGGGATGAACAAGCAGAACATAGAGGATCTTCAGGGCAGTGAAACTATTCTGTAGGAGACGCCAATCATGGATATGTGTCCTTACACATTTGTCAAAACCTATACAATGTACAACACCAAGGACAAACCCTAATATTAATTATGGATACTGGGTGATAATGATGTGTCAATGTGGGTTCATCGATTTCAACAAATGTACCGCTCTGGTGGGAGATGCTGATAGTGGTGGGGAGGACTGTGTGTGTATGTGGATATCTGGGAACACTTAGTACTTCCCACTCAATTTTGCTGTGAACCTAAAAATGCTCTAAAAAAAAAGGTTTATTAATTTAAAAATAAAGGGGAAAAAAAATGAAGGTTTTCTTAAACTAAAGCTGAGTTAACAGAGACCAGCATAAGCATTTTTGGCTATCCTGCACTCATCCTAGGAAGAAAATTTTCCTAAATAGCTATTTTTATAAACAATATAAAATTCTGTTTTGTTCTGTTATACATATCAAATAAAGAAAAGACAATCTTTCCCTATTTCTAATTTTTGTAAACAAGAGATAAGAGCAACA
The DNA here is from genome assembly GCF_964374135.1 of Grampus griseus. Lineage (NCBI taxonomy): Eukaryota > Metazoa > Chordata > Mammalia > Artiodactyla > Delphinidae > Grampus > Grampus griseus. Next base: position 101,218,111 of record NC_139019.1, read on the forward strand.
AGCGTTCATGTGTAACAATGTCCCAACGTTTGTCTGCTGCTCTAGAGTAAGATCAGTTTACACTCCTGCATTTATCTTCCTATAATACCTCCTCCCCTCCCTTCCTCAAGTTCTAGTGCACAGATGTAACTTCTCAGAGAATAACCTTACAGATGATGTACAAACCTCTTCCATCTCGAGGAGGGGCTCCCTTTGCTTTAAAACTATCCACGGGTGCCTTTGTATCTGTTTCCAAAGCAATGCTTATCTGTATCTCAGACTTGAACTTGGTGTATTTATTACTCAGCAACTGGTACCATTTTGGTGCCTAGAGAGTAACAACAAAACAAAATAAAAGCAAAACTCCTTAATTGTTAATAGGAAATATACAGTAGTGGGAAATGTTTTATAAGGTTCTAAATATATTTCCTGTAGTTTCTCAGTACCTTCTCCTCTTTTAAAGTATTTTCTTTCCCCACATTTTCCTCAAAAGAAATTAATCCTGCTTAGGAAACTAACTGAATTTCCTCGTGAAAAAATTAAGTATAAGTTTAGATTGCCTTCCTTGTTTCTACTCCTATGCTTCAACAGGTAATAATGTATTAAAGAGGAGGAAACCCAGTACGTGTATTTCTTTCTATCTTCACTCATATCCCTAATCTCACTTCATCCCTTATAACAACAACAACAAAGACTATCAACCTTCCATTCCTAACCCCTAATTTTTCACTTTTTCTGTTATATGTTTTCTGCCTGCCACATTTCTGCTTTGTTCTGTTTATATCAAATCAGAAAACGAAAAGCTTAGTGTTAATAAAAATACTAACAAAATACTTAAGTAAGGTCTAATGGTAGAGTTCTGGGTTATGAACCATGTATTTGACTGAAACTGAAATAGAAAGGGTTTCTCACAGACTGAGGTATCCTAAATTACCTGAATAGCCACCTCCTCCCCCAAACCGCAAGGTCACCTCAAGAATTCTAATACCGATATCAAAATCTCATGGCCCAAGACCACGTGTATCATTAGTGAAGGGGCACCATTTCAATACGTGTAAACAGCATTCTTACTCTGACCACTGTAATATAAAGGCATAGGAACTGGTGCTTATAGTGATCAAAACCAAAAACTGCAGCTTTATATTCAAATTATGTTTGTAAGTAAAACAGAGTGAACTAGCGCACAGGTATTTAAAAAAAATCCACAACCAAGTTTTTTTAAAGGCAAAAACTCAGTTTGTTGCTGTATTTCTTATGACAGATATTTTCTAATCTTAAGTATAAGCCTGGAAAAAAAGATTTTTAGCTGTTCACAGGATTTATGATATATTTTTGTTATTAACTCAGAAAAATAAATCTAGGCTCTTCTGTTTGTGTTTATTTATAAAGAATCAATTTATCTTGAAATTCAAATATTCTACTATCCAACTTCAAATATTTCTTCTGCTGGCAAACAGAAGACATTAAACAAGACAATATTTGGTTTTCCCAAAACTAACATAATTTAAAAAAATTTCTCGGGGGCTTCCCTGGTGGCACAGTGGTGGAGAGTCTGCCTGCCGATGCAGGGGACACAGGTTCATGCCCCGGTCCAGGAAGATCCCACAGGCCGCGGAGCGGCTGGGCCCGTGAGCCATGGCCGCTGAGCCTGAGCGTCTGGAGCCTGTGCTCCACAACGGAGAGGCCACAACAGTGAGAGGCCCGCGTACCGCAAAAAAAAAAAAAATTCTCCTTAACTTTGTTCACCAATACGATGACAAACTGCCCTAAAGGACTAGACAAGGGGAAAAGGAACACCAAAAGCATTTAGAGGCATGATCTCAGCTCAGATATCCTCCTCCTGAAAGGATTTATCTTCTCTTTAACCAAAGCAACTGCAGAAGTAATCAGGGTCTAAGCTTAAAGAAGGAAAACCTTTTTCAGAACTTGGGGGCAGAGAGGTGATGAGTACCTAAGGATGGAGGAGAAACAAGTCCTCTTTTAAAGCAGTTCAGTTTCTTTTGAATAATTCCAAATTTGGGCCAGGTTGACTGGCTCATTTGCAAATACAAACATACCCTTGGAGATATTGTAAGTTCAGTTCCAGACCACCACAATAAAGTGACTATTGCAATAAAGTGAGTCACACAAATTTTTTGGTTTCCTGGTGCATACAAAAGTTATGTTTACACTATCCTGTAGTCTATTAAGTGTGCAGTAGCATCATGCCTAAAAAAACAATGTACATACCTTATTTAAAAAGTACTTTATTGCTAAAAATGCTAACCATCATCTGAGCCTTCAGTGAGTCATAATCTTTTTACAATAGTAACATCAGAGATCACTGATCACAGATCACTGTAACAAATATAATAATGAAAATGTTTGAAACATTACAAGAATTACCAAAATGTGAGCAAATGCTGCTGGAAAACAGCCCCAACAGATTTGCTTGACATAGGGTTGCCACAAACCTTCAACTGGTGTAAAAAAAAAAAAAAAAAAAAAAAAGTATCTGTGAAGCACAATAAAGTGAACTGCTATAAAACAAGGTATGCCTCTATCATTGCTATCAGTACCAAAAATGTTAGTAACAGGTAAATTTTTCTTCACAGAATCCTAATTTAAGATTCAAGTCAATTGAGGACTTTAAATTAAAAGAAATTTTTTTTTTACTTTATTTTCTTAAGAAAGTTGGACCAGAAAAAAGTCATTAGGAAAAACTGAAAGTTAGAATTTCTAAAGTCAATAACACACAAAAAAGGTTCTAAGATATTTTAAAAGACATAAGAAGCATTTTCAATAACAAAAAGCACAGGAATCAAGACCCTGAGTTGTTCTTCCTTCCTGTGGTGGGAGTACTATTTACATAACAAGTGTCTTTCAAGAAATTCCCTTCCTCTAACCACTACATAAGGAATGCAAGGAGCGGGAAGCAGGGAAACCAGTTAGAAGGCTACTATTAAGACAGCCAAGGTAAGAAGCACAGATAGTGGCTTAAGTTGAGATGGCAGTGTGAAAATGCAGAATAGCAGATGGATCAGGAGGGAAAACCAACTGCAAAGGGTGGCCAAGGAGGCCAGGAAAGGGACGTGTCAAGGAAGACTTCTATACTTCTAGCTCGCCTAACTGGTAGGAGGGTGGTGACCATCCACTGAAGCAAGGAACTCTAAAAGAGGTACACCTTTGAAGGTGAAGTGCAGGAGCTGAACGTGTTAAAGGTAATAGCAACTTGAACACAGATTTGAACTCAGAGAGAAGTTTCTTTGAGAGAGATGGTTCTCGGCCAAAAGAATGACCAAAAGGTCAGGATTTTCTAAATCAAATTCATCATAAGAACTAAGAACTACCATAGTGGCTCAAGCCCATTATCTATTAGGTCCAATATTCCATGTTCTTTCCATCAATCTGTTATCTATTGAATATAACCAACTGTTTACATAATCAGTAACAAAACATCAAAAGGTCAATACCTGCTTTGTTTCTTGAGCAGTTCTTAGGTCTAGAACAATGTAACCTATAGTTTCCCTGGCTGAAGATAAAGGATCCAAGGCAAAACAATGGAGTTTGATAGGAGTACGCTGTAGCCTGCAACATAACAATTTATGTGATAAATAAAATCGCTTTTGCTTAATACTGAACTTTCTATTAGCTTTGAAAAAGCAGTCTACTACTATCAAGACAATTATAATTTTGTTGGATAACCTATATCTATTCTATATTTTCTGAAAAACTCTTCAACTGGAGTAATTATTAATTATGTCTACTTATCTATACACCAACTAAAGTAATATACAAAACATGTCAAAAATTTGTCTCTCATCGAAGAAGCTAACATCTAGATCAATGTTTCTCAAGCTTCTGTAACATACAAAACTCTTTTAAAGTCAAAAATTACCATGAATTTTCAAGATTCATTTTAAATTGTCTTTCTTAGACTGTCACACACACATAAAGCTTCAAATACACACGCGTATATGCTTATAGCTCTTTTTGTTGCTAAAAAAACAAAACAAACTTAAGAATCAAATGTCATAATATCACAAATTATTAAAATTAAGTTAACAACAATTCAATTTACTACATGATAAGGTCATATAAGCATGACCTTCACTGGTATAACATGGCTTCTTTTGAGTCTGGAACCCCTATACTGGCTCACTCATATAGTAAGCTGATTGGATTTTGCCACCACTGTCATCTAATGGAATGACTATGAAACCTGCACTTGGCACAAGATCATCATTTCTATATTTAATTTATCTGTGTTATTTTCTCAGTCTACAAAATACAGAGTGGTACCACTCTGCACTAACACAATTAGATACACAACCACCAAGGCAGGCACTAATATATCAAGTCTCTGTCTGAGCAGATATTACAGAAGTCACTGAGATGAAATACAAAATTCTAATATCCTCTAGGAATTTGATACCCTTTCAAATAAATCCATGGACTAATCTAACAACAGAAGAAATTAAATTTCTCCTTGCTTTCATTTTTTAAATTTGGTACTTTTATTTCATTTAGTACTAAGAAAGAACAAATATTAAAGAGATTCTATGTTCCCCAGAGGAACCATATTTTCAATTCTTTTTAAAATAAAAGTATTAGTGTTCTTGCCTGCTCTGGTCGTAATAGTTCATGAAATAATAAGAAGCTATAACTTTAAATATGTTTTATATACCAATAAAGTATTTAAAGGTCTAAAATCAAGTGTAAAATTAGAAAGAATACCTCATATAATTACTACACACACATATATATATATATATATCTCCTTGGCAAGCCAGGTAAAATATACAATAAATTTATTAATAAAAATTACAGTGGGGCTTCCCTGGTGGCGCACTGGTTGAGAGTCCGCCTGCCAATGCAGGGGACGCCGGCTCGTGCCCCGGTCCGGGAGGATCCCACATGCCGCAGAGCAGCTGGGCCCGTGAGCCATGGCCGCTAAGCCTGCGCGTCCGGAGCCTGTGCTCCGCAACGGGAGAGGCCACAACGGTGAGAGGTCCGCGCACCGCAAAAAAAAAAAAAAAATTACAGTGAATTCCAACCCACATTTAATAGTGGGTAGGCATCATGATGGCACTTCTAGAATATTTATTCTCTCAGACATTAGCAAAAAAAAGAAAGAAAAAAGCAAGCTAAGCTAAGTGTAGTAGTTAAAAGCTTAGCTCTGGAGTTGAACTGGCTGCTGGGCTCTACCACGGTCCAACTGACTGACTTAAGGCAAGTTACTTAACCTCTTAGGCCTCAGTTTTCTCATCTGTAATACAGGGGAAATAATACCTACTTCATAGGGTTAGTCTGATGTTTAAATGAATTACTGTTGCAAAGTACTTACAAATTTCCTGACACATTAAAAAACCACTCAACAAATATTACTATTATCTACTTAGAGATATATATGTATTTATTTATAACAGACTGAAAAAGAGCCAAACAGGTTGAAAATAACAGTCACCTGTGCTGATGAAGTGCTTTCCTGTCAATTTCCCAGGCTAACTCAGTAGCAAATTCTGGCTGGTCAGTATGGTCCACAGGATCAGTAGCCAACTGTTCTCCATCAAACTTTGCTTCTACTACAAGCATATGTTTTGGACGTTTGGGGAAATGGCGACCTAGAGAAAAAGACTGTACAGGTTAACCACAAGTGTACAAAAATCAAATACGATCATTTAGCATGTGTTTTAAAAACTGACATATGTTAACAGTGGTTGACTTGTATAGTCCATAAACTACCTCACTAGCACATACTCACAGATACACTCAAATTCATGATTCATAAAAAACATTTATCAAATTGAAAGCTATAATTAATTAGTGCTTCTCTAACACTAATGTGCAATGAATTACCCAGGAACCCTGTTAAAATGTAGATTCTGGTTCAGTAGGTCTGGGGTGGGCCAGAGAGTCTGCATTTCTAACAAGATCCCAGGAGATGTCCATGGTGTTGTCCTTGGTTCACACTGTGAGCAGCAATGATCTTAATAACATTTGAATTAAAGAGTTAAAAATGTGATTACACCAATTTTAGATATTACGATACTAGTACTTAATAGAGAACAGTTAAATCATCTGGAGAGTTGAGAAATAAATTAGCAAAAACAAATTCACCTGCATCTTAATTTTCCTGCCAACACAGTTAAGAATACCTTACAAATTAGCCAAAGGAAAATAAACACATTTATTCATTCATGTTATTTTCAAGGACAATGTTGTATATTATCAAGAAATATTAAAATATTCTATCTACACATTACTGTCCATTTGTACTGCCTGACCTCATTCCTTTACTGTTTGTTGAAGGCATATTCAAAGTCGGGTATACGCCAGAAAATGGGATGCAAAGAGTAAAACAGAGTACTTGTTCTTGAGGAATTGAGGGTCTAGTGGAAAGAGACAAACTTAAAACACTGAAAACAGAAAGTTAAAAAACTAAGAAAGACGCACTAAGAGTCTTAGAGCCAACATGTTTCCAGGTCTGGTGAGGGGGATTTCGGTGAGCGGGATTTCAGTTAGGGGAGTTTTAACCACTGTTAAGTAAATACATCCCTGCTGCTACTCACCCTGCTACAAGCCACTTAGTAAGGAATTAAGCTGGCCAGAAAGAGCTTGATTGCAAACCTGTGAGTTTCAACCTGATGTTCTCATTTGAAACTCCCTATTAAGAGTCTTACCACACATGGCGTGGCTCTCCCAATTAGCACTAATTGGAGGCCTCTCACTGGACCTCATTTTCAGCTGCTCTGAAAGATCACTAAGTTTCCCAAATGAATTTCATATATGTCAAAAAACCCTGTATTTTCAGACTATCCTAACTACAACCTCCAATAAGCTTGAAAATAGAGGATAAGCAATAGAACAAACAGGTCCCTGCCTCGTCCCAAAGACAATGAATACCTTGAGAACAGAAACGCTGTCATTTTCGTCCTTGGAATCCAGTAAATAGCCCAAAGTTTGCTCATAGTAGAAACCCAATCATTTTATTTTGAATAAAGGGCATTTCTAGAAATGTGGTCAAGAAATTGCAAGCAGCTCAATATAGTTGAAGGACTGGGAACACATGAACATATGGCAGGAGGGGAGATGAGGCTGAAAAGATAGGCAACAGGTCTACCATAGAGGGCCATGTACGCCACTCTTAAGTACAGACCTTACCCCTCAGCACACCGAAGGATTTTAAGAAAATTAGACTGGCACTTCAGAAAGGTTATCCCCAGACAGTAAGGTGGACACTAAGTGTTTTCTGAAAAGAAAACATTCATGAAACAGACTACTGAGACGATTACTACAGTAGATTAGGTGGATAATGACGGCCCCAAAGCAAGACACCCAGAATGGAAACTCATTCATTTAAAAGTTTATATGAAGCACGTACTATTATTTTAAAAATAAAATCAACACTCAGTGACCATGTATAAGTTGGGGATGGAGAGGGAATGCAGGAAGACGATGACTCCCAGGGTCTCGGCTTGATGCAACAGCGTGGTTACAATGAATGAAAATACAAACACAAGAGGAGGAACAGTTTGGAGGACCGTGGGCCAGTTTTAGATATGTTTGTAGCAACCCCTAACTGACCTTCCGGACTCCAGGTTCTCTTCCCTGCAAGCTGCTACTAAAGTACATTTGCAAAAAATCTCTTTCCTACTTCACTGGCTCCCTATTTTTTAGAACATTAAACCTAAATTCCTTGGCTTTCAAGATCCTCCAAGGCCTATTCACTCTATCTGTACAAGCTTATTTCTTACCACGATATTCCTGAATATTCACCTTCCTTGGGTCTGGTCACCTTGCTGACCTCTTCACTGTTCCACCCACCATGCTCAATCCCACAGTGGCCTGGGTTGTCCAATCTCCCGGAATGACTTTCTTCTATCCTCGCTTATCTAAAGCTTACCTACCACTCAAGGCACTTCAGCCATTATCCTCTCCCACCTCCAAAACCTGCATTTACAGCCTGTATCATTTATTTTTATTTTATTTATATTACATCCCAACATACGTCCTGCACATTAATTTGATCTCCCCAAGGAGACAGAACCCTACAACCTTGAAGGGAGAGAGCACTTGACATTTCTGTTACCTCATAGCATGCGCACAGTTCCAAGTCCAAAAGCTTATGTTCACCAAATTACAATGGGATTTCAGTCCTATGTCTTTAAACGTCAGTAACCTAACAGTTAAATCTGCCCCAACACTAAAGCTTCTGGTCAGTCTTCTCTTCCAAAACTCAAAATTTGGGTTTGTAATGTTTTCTTTCCTCTCACCACCCAAATGATGCCAGGCCTCCACAAGATACCTCCCACGGCAGGACAGGGGTCCCCAGCCATTCCTCTCACCACTCAAGATGACGTCTTCGCGTCATGTTATTCAAAACCTATCCTCAATTTACCTATCAACTCCTATACCCTCCACTTTCCTGCAACCTGCTCTCCAACCACACTGAATTCAAGCAATCAAAGAACATGCCTTGTTTTTCTATACCTTAAACACGCCACTGGCTCTTCCCTTTGCCTGGAATGCCCTTCCTTCCTTTTTTTGCGTCTGACAAATTTCTAATCATCCTGTAAGACCCAAATAAATGTCACTTCCTCTGGGAAACCTTTCCCAGCTTTTCCCCAGACAGAGATGGTCATTCTCTCTTCCACATCATGATGAATTATTTGAATTATTTATTGTTCTCCATGCTACTCCCTTAGCTTTTAGAACCAGAACTATTTTACTCTTCCATTCCCAGCACAGTGCCTGACACTCAGTGAGTCTCCAAATAAACAACTGTCACTCATTCAACAAACCAAACTTCGAGGCATGTGTAATAGACCCTCTCGACAACTGTAGTCCTCTACGTCCCCCGTCAAGAGCTGTAAAGGGAACAGCCACCGCAACACTTCTGAAAATGCAAGAAACGTGTACTCGAGTCAAAGTAAAATTCTCACCAATGGTACTACCAGGAGACTGCTGAACAGAACGTGCTTTCCAGGCACACTTTCGGCTCATAATATACGTCATCGACGTGCTGCCTCTGATGGAAATCGTTTTTCCAACATTCTCTGGGTCTACGGCTAGTCACGCTAAATATCACCTATCCCTAAGAGCTCTCACACTCCCTTGGGGGATTTTTAAATCAACTGGCCAATAGACCTCACTGTGTACAACTTTGAAGAAGTCTCTGGGGACGGCACAAGCAAAGATGACAGGGTTTTTCAGGTTAATAAACCCTCGGTCCCATACTACTCTGTTAAAATTCAGGAAGCAGCAGTCGCAAACGCCAAGTCCCGGGCCACTCACCTTCTAGGATGGACACGACGATGAGCAGTTGGTCGGACTTGGAGACCATGGTCGCGGTCGGCGGCCCGCAGGCGGGGTCTGCTGCGAGGAAAAGGAGCCCGGCTGAGTGGCGGGCAGCCCGCGACCCCCGGCTGGACTCCCGCCGAGGCTCCCGCCACCCGCCTGAGGCCCGGGACACCCGGACCCCGCTCTGCGGTCCGCCTGCAGCGCGCCCGGCTCCCCGGCCCCGGGCCGCCAGTCCACCCGCAACCCGGCCCCGACTCAAAAGCCGCTCGGCCACCCGGCCCGGCCTGTTTCCAGGGAGACGCGAGTCCGCCGCCTAAGGACCTTTTGCCGCCTGCGTAGCAGCTTTTTAAACGCCCGGGTGGCCGCCGCGGCCTCCGCCGCGCCCCGCTTCCACCTAGCAACCAGGCCCGCAGGCCCACAGCCCGGGCGAGGCTGGAGGACAAAGGGTCATAGAGACCAGGGCAGTCGAGGATAGAACGCCCCTCAGCCCGCTTCGCCTCCTGCCGTTTTACTCAAAGTTCCAGAGGCCTGAAGAGAAGACTAGCCATTACCTCACAGCGCCCCCTGCTAGCCGGACGAAGGAAAGCGGGCAATTTGGTGGAGACCAATTGCGCAGGCGCACTACTGCAGTAAACGCTTCCGGAAGTTCCCCAGAAACGAAAGTGGATTTGTTCTCTGCTTTACGCCCTAGACACAGCCTGGGAAATATATCAATAGAGATTACAAAAAAAAAAAAAAAACTAGCTCTGTTCAGGCCCTCATTGTCAACACTGCTTAAGATTTAAGTCACATAAAAATAATGATTTAAGTTTGAACTCTAAAATCAACTAAAATTGTCCTCGCGCGGCTGCTCAAGTTTCCATGCTTTGTAAACAAGTAGCGTCAATACGGTAATTGCTGTAAACTGTTGGCGGTGACGTAAGCTCTCTGAGAATTTCCTGTCCAGTAAAATTTACCCTAAAACAAAAACATTGTCACGTGGGCCGGGGAATTAAAGGTATACGTTCTTCTACCCCCTGACGACAAAGTAATGAGCAAAGTCAAGACCAGAATAAAGAAGGCATCTAAAAACTGTAAACCGACATTTTCCTCTTTCTACCCCTTCTTCCCCACACACTTCAGGCTTTATTTTAGAAAACATTAGAAATCTTTCGGAGGGCACCTAGTTTGAAATGATCTTGGGCGGGATAGGTGGGAGGGAGGAGGAAGAGAGAACAATTTCCACTCCTTCACCCCCACTCAACCCCAACCTCCGCTTTGTGCCCCAAAGAAAAGGAGGATGTGGAGACCACACTACTTCTAAGACCCTTTCAGGCCCCATCAGAGCCCTCCCTGATAGAAAGCATTATGCAAAATAATATCAAAGTAGTGATCTACTTTGGGTTCATCATTGAACAATACATTCCCTTGCAGAAAATGTCAAACAGACTCAAAAGTAGGTAGAATAATATAATGAACCAGCAGGTACTCAGAACGCAGCTTCAGAAATTGTCAACTAAAGACCAATCATCTTCATCTGTTGCAGAGGAGCAGGGATTTGAAGGAAATCCCTAAGGTCATATCAATTCATCTCTTTCAATATGTACCTCTAAAAGATAAAGATTTTTTAAAATATCTTAAAATATTAGATACTTAACCACAATTGCATTATTACACCTTAAAAGTTAACAATAATTCCTTAATACAATTAAATATACACTGTTCAAATTTCCCTGATTGTCTCATAATTTTTTTTCCGTTGGTTTGCTCAAATCAGGACCCAGACAAGTTCCAAAACACAATGTATTTGGTTGATCTATCTCTTGCCACTTTTAATCTGTAGGTACTCGCCTCCACTTTTTTTTTTCCTTGAAACTCTTCATTGAGGAAACTGGCCGCGTAATTTTATAGAGTTTACCCCTGTCAAAATTTTGTTGATGCAATACCAATGTTGTTATTTAACATATCCTCTGTTGAGCAGTCTAATAAATATGTCCACATTGACAATACTCAAAGAATATTAGCAAACAGATGAACAACAACAAGCAAAATACAAGGTTATCAGTGGTGTAAAACACTACTTAGCCTTAAACTCTAGAAAAAGGGAGGTCAAAGCATGAGACTAAGGGTCTCCAGTGGAAAGAGATCAGAGTTTGGGACCTACTTCTGCCAATTTGCATGCTGGGTTACCTTAAGCAAGTCACTATCTGTTTTAGCCTCAGTTTCAGCTATACAGTGGTAGCATAGATGATGCCTTAGTTCAGAACTTAAATGTAGTAAATGCCATTTAATTGTTACCTTTTTATATGAACAATCTCAGACCTTAAATAGTAGCTGTAAAAGAACTAGGAACTGCCATCAATATACCTCATTGTTTTGCTTTAGGATATCCACCAGGGCTGAAAACCTGGATTGTAAACCATCGCTGAATGCCAGAGAATAATCTCAGGTGAGAAAAAAATCTGACAAATCGTCGACATAAACTAAGAAACTTTTTCACATGGTAAAATTTTCACATGGCTCTCTTTCTCTGGATTTTCCCCCCAAAACAACACTATTACTTCTAAAATCACCTCATCACAGCTAATGAAAAGTCATCAACTTAGTTGGCATGGTTTTTTTGTTTTTACAACTATAAAACTAATGACGTGAAATTTCTCATTTATCCCACCTAGAAATGGAATTATAATTCTATCAGCATCTAAAGCCTCCTTATCTGTTATTCTACAATCTAATTTCCTCTCATATGTGATATTTAGCAGTAATAACTTCAGTTCTTGCATAAATCATTGTATTTTAGCTTAAATTCATGAGAGGAAGTTTTGTTATAAGTTTATAAAGTATCAATACTGTTTCAAAATACATAAGTGCTAATAAGATATAAAATTTGTGTCTATTACATAATGTGAGATTCATTACACTGTAAACATGCAAATTCAAACTAACAAGTTTGATTAAATCCTTGATTCTGAAATCATGTTTGTCAACCTAAAAGCTTATCATATTAGGTAGCTTTCTATTTCTAGGGATTTCCCAGAACCAAACAAAGCATTTTGACTCATTTCAAGCCTTTCTTTTTCTGTAGCTATTTTATATTCCCGCAAACCTCTTTCCTAGTAGTATGTCTCTATATTTCTTATCAACACGTCTGTGGCCACCACAGGAGGGATCATGAGCTGTGTTCCCCTTCCTCAGCCCCTTGCCTCTTTTTGTCCCCTCCCCACATACTCACACTTTCACACTTAGTAAAATTTAAGGCAAGCTCCAAGGACTAATAAAACTAACATATCTATTGAATAACTGCTATTTGTAAAAGCATGGTGCCACCCTGACCTTCAAGGCATGCTTAGAAAATAGCCTCCTTCTAGAAGAGGGAGCAGGAATAGACTTAATAACTAGTCCTCACTTAGTGTCAAGGTGACTTCCAATCTAGGGTCTGATCTCATTAAACTTGGTCATTAATTTCTGTGCCTTTAATCCCTTAAAGAAGGACCACTAATATCTATGGTAGTGGAGACAATGGAGCCCCATAGTAAAGAGTCAGACATACCTGCATTCCAAGTTTCTCAACCTATCAGCCTTGCGGCTTAGCCAAAATTACTTTGCTCTGAACCTCAGTTTTCCCATCAGTGAAACAGAGTTAGTAGTCCTCACCTCACATGGTTTTTGTGAGGATTAAATGTCATTGTCTCTTTTAAGGGCCTAGGATGTGATGAAATCTCTGAATATGGTAGCTATTTTTATTGTGAATGTGGAGGGATAATTTATTCTGCTATTATTTTGTGATTTGTTCCTTTTCTGGTTCTTCAGAAATAACCAGATCCTCTATATCCCCCCCACCTATGCCTATATTTATGTTCTGGGGTAATATCCCCCCATACAGCCCCTCTCCTTGCCTTTTGTGAAAGACCACGGCAGAACCTTCCAAAGTCAGATACTCCTCATGTCAGGCAGGTGCTGTTAACTAGTGCAGTGGGCTGGGCCTGGCCTGAGCAGAAGCAGAGACAGCCCTTCTCTGCCCCAGCTGGGTATTGTCATGCAGTAATAGGCAGATTTTCCAAATTTCCATAAGAAGCTAGCATTATAGATATTTACGTGAAACGATTCAATTTTTAAATGCTGGTAACTGATTTCAGTTTAAAGAAAAAAAAAAAAACCCACTGCAGGAACCAAACCAAAACTTCTGCCAGCCACAGGTTAATTACCAACACCACACCTCATCCCCCACTCCCAACCTAAATTCATGAAGGTGGTTTTAATAGCTGTCCCTGACCGGCTGCGGAGAGTGGTAAGGAAAGGAGAAGAGGTTGCCTTCGGCTGGGAAGGAGAGGAGTGAAGGGGAACGTGGTGGGGACCCACAGTCCACTTCTTGGCAAACCCCTCAGGAGGGGATGGAAATGGGGAGGGAAGTGAGGAGTTAGGCCCCAATTTATCATCCTTGGCACGGGTTCTTATGCCCCTAATTTCACATAGAATCAGCAAATTCACTAGACTTCAAGGGCTTGGATGAGAGACAGCTGAGCAGTGACCAGCAAGGACAAAAATTTTCAAGGCCTCCTCAATATTTACTCGGTGTAAGAACCTTAGCACCTTTGCACAACATTTTGTGCGTGGATGAGGGGAGCTCCAATGATGACTGAAATGGAATTTCTGCTGTCGAAAGGAGCTTCGGATGGACGTTAAGAGTCTAAAGAAAAGCAACATTTCTGGCACTCTCTCCTATGTGGAGTAAGCTTCATGGGGTTACTTTAGGCTGAGGTGAGCTTTGAGCCACCCTGTTATGGTATGTTGTCACCGTGGCTCTCTCTGAGGCAAGGTGTAGAGAGTGGGAGAATGCACCCTTCTCAAGACAGAAGAGCTGGAGACACTCCTGGAACTCTGGAAAGGGCTGCAGGCCAATAGAAAATGCTGCTCAGTTTTGCTTTACAAAGACTATGCCGTCAGTAGAGTGGCCACATACTAGGGGCAGCAGACTTTCAGGGGTCCATTTTAGGGGTAGAGGATAGAACAGATGGTAGACGCTGGGATGAAAGACCCGCCACAGTAACACTGACATTGAGAAACATTATGTGACATTGTGGGACTTTGCTTCACCTATTATGTAATGTCTGATGTGTTTTTCTTGTTTGTTTTTCTCTAAAATGCTCCCCTTTGAAAAACTGAAACCAATACTGGTGGAAGAGCTGGTGCCAGTCTACTCAGCTGTCTGGTGGAGAAATTCCCCAGGCTTCTGGGTGAGTGTTGGGCCCATAGAAGTCTGACCCCACTAAATGGTAACAGAGTCTTCTGTGCTAAAAGATATCCCTGGCACAAGAGTTCTATTTAATGCTGATGTTACAAGTACACCTGAAGCGTATAACGCTATTCCCTACCTCAACGTGTTAGACTGAACCAACCACAACAAATTACATAAAAATAATTACAGCCCCACCTCTTAAATTAAGAGAAAGTCTCTAAACATATGGCCTAGATTCAGAGAAGACAGAAGCCTCCCTTAACTTCTCACCCACATCCCTAAGCCGTAGCACAAGCAGCTCCGCTAATCAGCAGCTATAGCAAGCTGCAACACACCATTTCATGAGTGCTACAACAAAACTGTTATCCCATGCAATTTTGCATAAATCACAATGCTATACTTCCCGAATTTTTACATGTGTTCCTGCTGCCAACATAATAATTTTTATTTGCATAAATGTGTACTTTTCCAAGCAGGTTCTAGTAAGCATAACAAGAACTCACACATGTGTCCCAGGAGAAATTCAGCATTGAGCCGGGAGCCACTCAGAGGGCATTAGGGATAGATGGGTCTTGAACCAAGAAAGAGCAACAGAGAAGGGAGGACCACACCTGTATCTGCTGAGTTAGGGATACTTGCATCTTTGATCCCAATTCTTTGGAGAAAGAAAAGAGAGGAAGAAAGAGAGGAAAGGGAATAGAACAGTTGATCCCATTCCTTTCCCAATCTAAATTACTTAAATGGAAACTTCATTGAAACAGGGAGGGCGGGAGGAGATGAGATTTCAAACAGATGTGAGGTAAAATTTTCAACAGGAAATAAATTGGACTGAACTGATATTTTAATAGCTGAAAGTGATCAGAAAGCTGTGGGGTCTGACTAAGCTGTCATAACGGGATGGGAGAAGGAAACTCAATGCTGCATAGTTGAAAGCAGTAACTGGAGAAAAATGGAACCATTTCATATTTGTACCCTGACCTAAGTTCTGATTGTTGAACAAACCAGTCATTTGATGATGATGATGGTGATGATGATAATAATAATATTCTATTGACTCTTCTGATCTTTCCAGCAACATTATGGAGAATAAAGCAGGGTTTTTACCACTTTTCAACAGATACGAAAATCTGAAGTTGGATAAACTTGAACAATTTGATAACAATCAGAGGTCAGGTCCTCTGAGTGCTTCTGTTAAGGTACCCTAGTGATTCTCAAACTGGGGTACACATATGACCTGAGAACATGGAACTGTGCCAGAGCTCTGGAGTAGAAATTTCTATAACACATTGTGGGGCAACAATGTTAATCAGTGGTGAGAAATGAAAACATGTTTTTTATATTAAAATAAGCATGAAACTATATGGATACAATAAACATTTTGCATGATTTTTAAAGATAGAACATAACGCTTCAAAGAAGTTTGCTTTGGACTACACGGTCAGCCTTCAACTAACCCAGACTCCGTCCATGTTAACCCTCCTCTCCAGTTAGTGGGTAATTTAGTGGACCCTTTGAAAAGCCCCTCACTTACACTCTTGAGCTAGATTCATCTTTAAAGCTGCTTGCAATAGTGAAAGGAGGAAATACAATGTCCAAGGGGAAGTAATATCCTACTTCCACATGACACTCTGTGGGGTTAGAGAAGATTAAAGTCATCCTAATTATATGTTGAAATCATTGTTATTTCAATACAGTGAATGAAGTCCTTAGGAAGGTTGACTTTGATATTCTAGTTACGCCAGATTTAAATGGTTGGACATTTTCAGCTGAGGGGTACTCTTAGGATAGTTGAGTGGGATAACGGAATATTAGTGCACTTTGTTAATTTTCACAACTGTGAATTGGTTTTTTATCATAAAAATAATTAATGTCCCAGATGAGAGCTGACTAAAAAGTAAAAAGCAGTGATTTAAAAAAAAATTTTGGCTAAAAACTGCAACATTAACGTTGAGTGGCTTATCCTAACGTTAACCAGAAATATACCATCTTCCAAATATCAGTAAATGTAAATTCCAGTAAGTTAGAAAACATGTCTATTTTGTTCATTGTCCTATTGTTATTGCCTGGAAGAGTGCTGAGTAAATGTGTAGTAGAGGCTCAATAGACTCTTATTGAGTAAACAAGCCAAATTTACAACAATCATAGAGTTATATCTGCATCAGTTATAGAGAGTAATAGAGATGTAATTCGTACATGTGCAGAGGACAGAGGTGAATACATAATTCGGTGCAGCTCAAGAAGTGTAGCTGTGAAATTTTCTTGATCAGATTGCACCAACCATTCTCTGATACATTAAAAACACTGTGTAATCCATTTAGTTTCAGCAACTTTTTAACAATATGAAAAGAAATGATTTATTGGACTACAGGAGAGAAGAAAGACCTACAGTGGTGCTTTGGGAAAGGCTCAAAGGCTAAGATGACAATAAAGAGATGACGTCAAGGACGTCAAGGATGAGAGTGAGTGAGCTACCCTTGAAAAAGTGATTATTCTACACGTGTTAAGAGGAGAAAGGAAAATTTGAAGAAAAGGAAAAAAAGATATAATATTAAATTCTATGTTTCATTAGTGTTCTCAAGAAGCCTGACAAGGAAAGAGGATTACTCCATTAGGGAGTGAGAAGGATACTTAAAATAAGAAAAATGAACTATTTTAAAATCTAGACTTCTGCAGAATTTAAACCAATAGTTATAGACACAATGAGACGTATTTTCGAAATACATTTTAAAAAGTGTTTATCAACCAGTTCTAATAATTCTTAGTTAAACAACATTTGCATTGTATCAAGATATGGAATATTATAGTTTTGGCCACCATCCAGCAGTGTTTATTAACAAACTGGCTTCTGTCATCTCTATCAAGGAATATGTACATGCCAAAATGATGTCTTTTTAACAGGGAGAAGTTAAAAAGATATTTTACTACTTGTTTGCTATTATTTTCTTGTCGGGAATGTTAACACTGTTTTGATACAGCACATCCCAAATCCTTGTTTAAATTAACAACATCCCCAATCCTTGTTTAAATTAACAAGTCATTATATTAGTAGAACACATGCCAATGAAGTACAATCTAAGTTCCATGAGACAGGATCTTGTTTGTTCTACTTTCTATCCCCAGGGTCTAGAATAGTGCTTGGCACACAGTAGGCATTTAATAAATATTTGTTGAATGAATGGACAAAAGTACAAGGATTTTAGCCAGTAGATGGACTCTAAACCTAACGTGGCATGACCTATTTGACTAATA
The DNA here is from genome assembly GCF_964374135.1 of Grampus griseus. Lineage (NCBI taxonomy): Eukaryota > Metazoa > Chordata > Mammalia > Artiodactyla > Delphinidae > Grampus > Grampus griseus. The sequence goes on from NC_139019.1 coordinate 101,235,836, forward strand.
TCCTCTATTATAAAATAAATTTATCAAAATGTTAAACATTTTCTTGGAATATTCATTTCTTCCAAATAAAATGCTATAATATTATTTTGTTATATTTAGCTAGTAGCTTACTTTTGTCAAACTTTTATACTTCAATTTTTTTAATGTAGCAATCAGAAGTTTTCAAGGACTTTCTCTTGTTTCTTACCTTGACCAAAATAGAACCATAAGATTCCCAGGAGTTTCTTCAAATTTCAAATACCCAAACTCACATTGCCGTCTATCTTGGAAAATTTACCTCTGAACTTAATCAGAGGAATTGAATAAATTTATCATATATCTATGTTCAGTCAAGTTCACTGGTGATTTTTTTTTTTTAATTAAAGTAAGCTTCTAAGTTTTAGGAAAACGGAGCAGAGATTCCAGGGCTTGAATTTGTTCCCATTTAAAAAGTATTAAATGGTATAACAAATGCATTGCAACGGACCCAATTATCAGCCCATCCAAATGGTTAACTTACCACTTCTCAGAGTAGAGCTTAGGGAGTGCTCATCTTACACAAGTGGCCAGGTTTCTTTTCTTCTTGTCCTTTCCCCTGAAGGGTTTCTGCCTAGATCAATTAGCTTTCTCCCTACCCAGCCTGGTTCTCATGAGTATGGGTGCCTAATGTTATCATTTTGATAAGAAAAGGTGGAACTTCATAGCAGTTCCTTGTATTCATTACCTTCACATTCATTTAAATCAAACAATTTAATCTGATACCTGGTAATGAGGTAATTATTCCATACATTTTTTTTCTGTCCCTCCCCTCAAATCATCCATGATTATATTCAAAGATAATAACATCCAGATACGTTATTTACTTTGGTCAAAATTTCACTCATTGGGACATTTTGTTTACAAGTCCTCCCCCCAAAACAAAATCTCATTGGATTAAAATGTTACAGGTTTTTGGAAACAGAACCAACAAATCTGCTTATATTAGTTGTTTGTACCTTATCAGATACTGCTTTCCATTCTAAAATCTCATACATGAACCACCAAACACAAAAGAAGAAGAGAGTTAATTTAATACATTTACCTTAATTTGAGAACTTTCTCTTTTGATGAAGCTCTATCTTTTTTCTACTTTCTTATATCAGCAAAATAGAAATCAATTTAAATCTAGATGATCAGTATTTAGCTAGCTTGAATATTTTATTTCCTCTGTGGCCACATGGTATTATAATATGTAGGAATTATGAATCCAACAGATTAAGTGTAAGTAGATAATGGAGGATGGATGCCAAAGAGCCTATGGATCTGTAGTCTGCAGAATAAATACTGCTGAGTTTAATGGAGAGAACGTAGAAACCCCAAAATAAGCATCTTTGAAGGGCAGAAGATTTTCTATCAAAATACAGCACAAGTTTTCCACAATTATTTTGGCACCTAAGTAATCTTCAAAAGCATATATTTTCAATGCAGTTACATTTCTGCTAGAAAACAATCATGTGGATTACCTTCCATCTGTTTTTTATCACCTCCCCCTCTCCTCATACCCTTAAAGATACTGATTTCCTAGACATCCAAGCTATGGAACAAAACACAAAATTTCACCAAAGAAGGAAAAAGTTAAGTTCATTTCTAAAGGTCACTTGCTTCTATTTTTGTATTTTTGATGTTATTTTTAAATATTTCAATAAAGTTAAAGGAATGAATGAATTATCTGAAAAGAGACCACTTTTTAAAAACATAAGGATTATTTTTGTAATACTATAAATAGTTATTGAACTCCCTCTTCAATGTAATTCTCCAACTTGATGATGTGGTACATAAATTATTCAGGAAGAGATGTATCTTAATCACTTCTTATCAGCATTGATATTTTAAGATTAGATCTCAAGGACATTGTAGGTAAAACATAGTTTAAGCACAAATCCTATTACTGAGATTTGCTTTAAGATCTTTGGCATTTTGTGATTGCTAAAAGCCCTCGTCTCTTATAACCAGCCATATTATTATGTTGTATTTAATGGAAACTTTTAGAATTAATATTTCAGATGCTATTTAAAGTGATTAACTTAAATCGATAATTACAGAGATTCAAGCAGCTTCTCTTTCCCTATTATTCCAGCCTATGACGTGAAACAGTTCACACTAAAATTATGAAACAATATGTTGAGGAATTCTTCAATATTCCATATGTTGTATAAGTATCAGTATGCTTTTAGCTTCAAGAAGTGGAAAACTTGACCCCAACTGGTTTATAGCATAAGGAAATGTTTGTACTTGGTACTTTAGAAGTAGGGAGAGCTTCAGGGTTCGTGCAATCCCTACAAGTCCATCGCCTGTGCTCTTCATTTTGAGTTATTTCATCCTCAGGTCAGTATCCCTCACTGGGGAGAGACTGTAACAGCACAGAATGATTTCCAGAGAAACAGCATCTTTTTGGGGGGGCTTTCTCCTAACAGTAAGGACATTCCTTTTTAAGCAGCTGGAATCTCATGGGCTCACACTCTCCCTCGGGCTCATTTCTGAACAATCCTATGGCCAGGGGAATGCCACAGTTGACTTGTCTATACCCTATTCCTAAACCAGACATTGTTGCAAGAGTTTGAGATTAGCTTTAAACCAGCCAGGTCTAGTCCGGAGGCTGGAGATGAAGTCACCTTTCTCTGAAGCACATGGTTTGCAGAGACAGGACAGCAAGATAGGATACAGTTAGGAAGGGAGAATGGAGAATGGAGGAGCACTAACAATGTTTGGCAGAATAAAGCTTTTTTTTAAATAGGTAATTGCCTGTGATGTTGAACTAAATATTCAGTTAAAGGCAACAAAACAATATAAAGCAGTAATCATCCAAGTAGGGGGATATTACAAGCATCTAAAACCATTTTTATTGAAGTTAAATTCCCCTCCCTATTCTGATTTGCACCTGTATGAGGCTCTCTTCCTTGTCCCACTGAAAATTAGTTACTGTTGGGAGACTTGTTGGATCTGATGGATGAAGACTTTAAAATTATTGAGAACTATGCCTGTAGAAAAAACTTTTTAATGTGAGGGGCCAAAATAAATGGTTGTAAAGGAATAAAATAATGTAGCTGGTTATTCATATTTCATCCTGATGTCAGCCTCTTTTCACTTGCTGTTTTGGTTTCAGAAATCCTGTGATAAAGGCTATTACTGGGTTTTTAAAAATATCTCTTCCAAAAAAAAAGGCAAAAAACCAGATTTCACCTAACCTAGTGATAAGGAGAGCAGCCTAACTTGTTTTGTTTTGTTGACCCTGTATCTCACCTAAGACTGTGTCTCTTTGGTAGAGGATGGTTCAGGAGTAACTGTAGCATTGTCAGCCCTTTCTCAAAAAAAAAAAAGGCAAAAATAATTTCTCAAAAAGCCCTGACCAGCAGTGGTCACCTTTTTACATTGTATAGACTTCATCTTGGAAACATTTGAATAGGAGAATTTCTTTTTACGTGAGCTAATTTAAAATCTAATGATTTCTTTTTCTAATTTTAAACAAAATAAAAATTCAATGCAGGGCTTCCCTGGTGGCGCAGTGGTTGAGAGTCCGCCTGCCGATGCAGGGGACATGGGTTCACGCCCCGGTCTGGAAAGATCCCATATGCCATGGAGCGGGTAGGCCCGTGAGCCATGCCCGCTGAGCCTGCGTGTCCGGAGCCTGTGCTCCGCAACAGGAGAGGCCACAACAGTGAGAGGCCCGCGTACTGCAAAAAAAAAAAAATTCAATGCAGAAAATTGAGAACATATAAACTTCAAAGACTGTTGGTAGGGATGGAAATTGGTGCAGCCACTGTGGAAAACATTATGGAGGTTTCTCAAAAAACTAAAAATAGAACTACCATAATACCCAGCAATCCCACTCCTGGGTATATATCTGAAAAAAATGAAAACACTAATTTGAAAAGATACTTGTACCCCAATGTTTATAGCAGCATTATTTACAATTGCCAACTGTTCATCAACAGATGAATGGATAAAGAATATGAGATATATACCTACATCTCTATATAAATATAGATATAGATATAGATATACACACACACACTATGGAATACTACTCAGCCATAAAATAGAATGAAATTTTGCTAGTTGCTACAACAAGGATGGACTTGGAGGGTATTAAGCTAAGTGAAATAAGTCAGACAGAGAAAGACAAATACTGTATGATGTTACTTAGATGTGGAATAAAAAAAATAAAACCAGTGAATATAAAAAAAAAAAGAAACAGACTCACAGATTCAGAGAACAAACTAGTGGTTACCAGTGGAGAGAGGGAAGAAGGGAGGGGCAAGAGAGGGGTAGGGTATTAAGAGGTACAAACTACTGTGTACAAAATAAATAAGCTACAGGGATAGATTGTATAACATGGGGAACATAGCTGATATTTTATAATAACTATAAATGGAGTATAACCTTTAAAAATTGTGAATCACTGTGTTATACACCTAAAACTTGCATAATATTGTACATCAACTATTCCTCAATTTTAAAAATTGCAAAAAAAAGTATAGTCCAAAAAAAAAGTAAGAACATATAGAAGCATATAAAGAACAAAATTTTAAATCCTCATAATCTCTCTAGCTAAAGAACCATTGATAACATTACAGCATAGTCTTCCAATTATAGATGAATAAATTGTAATATGTATATATAATGCTTTTAAAAAGTAGTACTTTACCAGAAATGCTGTTTTTGTAACCTGCTTTCTTTGTTTATTATACCATGAACACTTCCCCCATGTATTAATAATTCTTCTAAAACCATCATATAGCTACACGATAGATCATTTAAGCAGTCTCTAGTGGGCAGATAGTTTAGTCTTGCAAATAAAACATTTTACAAATGTTTACAAAGCTAGAATGTCCAACACAAACATAAGCCTAGCCTCCTATATGAACTACCTGAGTCTTAAAGTTAGTATTAAACCAGAAATCCAGATGGAAAGCTAGGAATGAAACTCCAAACTGTAAAACAAAAGTGTGACAGAGGAAACAAGCATGGGAAAGAATTATGAATCAGATATGTACTGGAATTTCCTGGAAGTTTTCAGATCCAAGTCAAAAATACTTTGTCTACATGTGTCTGCACTAAACTTCTGTTATTAGCTGCTCGTTAATTGAGGTGAGGGCTTTATATCAAGTTTGGAACTAAAGTAAAAGGGAAAGGATCCAGAGAGTGAACCTCGGTCCTGTGGGTAGAGACTGATTAGATGCTAGATATGGAGGAGTTTCTAGGAGACAAAAAGAGGTAGGTAGCTCTGTCCTACCCTGTCTCCTCTTGGGTTCTGGTGGAGAAGTCATGTCACTTTGGAAAGTGGACCAGGCCCCTGGCAGCAAGAGTTGACTGGCAGTGGAGGCTCAGGGTGGAGTTGGAAGTACCATTTTTCTAAGGAATGTCCCTTAGTGAACAACTCAAGAGTCAGTAAGACCAATATCTCTGTTTATCTTACATGTTAGAGTCACATTTCTAAGACTTTAGTTTTCTTGTAGACCACCTTCATGGTTTTTTCATGTCTGCCTACCACCTGTGCTATCATTAATATTTTTCTTTGAACTGACTCACTTTTTTAACTTAAATACTTTATGTTAGATAAAACACACATCATGATTTTAAATGGAAAACAGAATCACTTGCCACAAATGCAATGGTGGGTGACCTCATGAATTCACTGAAAACAAATATGCAACAAAAACAGTATTTAGTTAGGGCTAGATACTGGTGCTTGCCAAAGGCTCTTGAGCCTGAGGCCTGATTTCTGTTTGTGTAGGGAAAGGAAGGTGGGGAGTGGGTAGGGAGGAATTAGCAAGTGTTAAAAACATGACCAACAAACCCAGACTGCCCATGGACTCCTTCAGAAGAACTGCAAGGGAATGAAATCACTTTCACAAAGTGATTCAATGTTATTTATACCACCTAGCTTCCTGTCCAGTAGTGTACACGCCTCTCTAGCAAGCACTGTGCTAGAGGAAGCTGCCCTCTGTAAAGCGGTAGAGAGAGGATCCCAGTGTTGCTCTTAGGCCATACTTAGGAGCTATTAGGAGTTGAGGAGTTACCATAAACCCCTATACTCTGTAAGTGAATGGTAGACTGGACTGGGTTCACTCTCATTTCTTGTAAACTCTCCTGTCATGGGCTCTATTGTGCCCCACTCCCCCTCCAGGTTCACATGTTGAAGTCCTAATTCCCAGTACCTCAGAATGTGACTATATTTGGAGATAGGGCCTTTAAAGAGGTAATTAAGTTAACATGAGGTCATTAGGGGTGGGCCCTAATCCAACATAACTGGTGTCTTTATAAGAAGAGAAAATTGGGACACATACACACGCACACACAGAAAACCACGTGAAGACCCAGAGGCATGACAGCCAGCAACAAGCCAGGAAAGAGGCCTCAGGAGAAACAAACTGTACTGACACCTTGATCTCAGATTTCTAGCCACCAGAACTGTAAGGAAACAAACTTCTGTCATACCCAGACTGTGCTACTTTGCTAGGACTGCCCTAGCAAATTAATACACCTTCCTAGTGGTACAAAATTCAAGAGATGAATTGTGTACAACTGCTTTGACTTGTTTCCTGAAATATCATAAAGGTACTAAGGTCTAGAGCTCCTGTGGAGACCATTTGGATTAGCTTCCTTGGGTAGTAATGGGTATTTTTAAGGCTACTAATGAAACTTGTGTATAAGAAGACTTCCAGTAATACATATATAAGGGACCCGTTCAAGTCAAGTGATTAAAAGCAATCCTGTGTATTGGTATGTCATGAGGTGTGTACTGCAAGTGAGGAAAGAGTCTCAGGTAAAAACGGAGACATGAGTCTGTCTGACAGTGTTCTTAGAAGTGCCACAAGATGCAACTGGAACTTATTCCAAAATGAGGCCTCCATAAAATCATAAAATAAGCCATAAATGGGATAGTAATTGGGTTGTCTCCATCAAGCGATAGCCATCTGTCCTGGTGTACAATTTAAAAAGACTGACCCAGTCTACCAGGTGGATCTGAGACCCACTCTGGCCACTTTGAGGGGTGGCGTGACTCCTGAGGCTGACAGCAAACTTCCCATATAAAATGTGGATCATCCATCCAGGCATATATTCCTCTAATTTCCCTTATGGTTGAAGAGATAGTGCCACTGATAGACTTGTGAGTAATACACACTAAAGGCTCTTCTGTATTCTGTTACTTCAACCTCCTTGAGAATGGAGACAGTGCAGGACAGCAGAATATCAAAGAGTTGCTACTGCATAAACTAGATGTCCCAGTTATGTTAGGGAGAACCATCTAACTCAGCAATGCCTCATTCCCAGGAGATATATACCTGTGCTACAGCACTTCACACAAATGTAATTATTTTAGTCATTCGTCTTTTAAATTTTTTGTTGTTTGTCTCTCCTGCTAAGCCCCATTGAGATCAAGAATTTTCTAGTTGACTACTTTATCCTCAGTATATGGTAGAGTGCCTGACACATAGTATATGCCCAAGAAGTATTTTCTGAAGTAATAAATAAGAGCTAAGGGCAGAGGCTATGAAGCTAGAGCAACTAGATTTGAATCTCAGGTGTCCCATTCACCAGCTCTGTGACCTTGGCCAAGTTAGTTAACCTTCCTAAGCCTCGGTTTCTTCACCTGTAAGGTAGTTATAGTAATACCTACTTTGTAGTGTTATTTTAAGGATTCAATGAGCTAGCATAGCACCTGGTACATAAGTACCTAGTAAAAACTAATATCATTATAATTATTCTAAGATAACAGAAACATGGAATCTGTTTGTTTAATTGACAGAGAAAGGACTGTTTGGGCAAAAGCAGATCATACAAATCACTGATTATTACTACCTCTTTTTTTTTCTGTGTGCCTTGTAGATTCCTATTAAAAAAAAAAATCCTGACCACCAAAACTTATGTTTGGAAATGCTCATTTTATACTGTACTAGTTATAAGAATCATAGTCTATTATTTTTATTTTAGAATGTTGGTGTTCAAATCTAGTCGACATATTTTATGCAAAATTAACTCATAATTTATTATGTAGGCTAATGAACACATTTATTGAAAATAATTACAGCATAAAAATGTATTAAACTATTTTAAAAATTATTATGTATTTAACAGAGCATTCCACATCTTTACCCATTATTAATTGTCCATATAGGATCCTGACATTAATGCAAATAATTATGAAAACTTCACATTATGACTGATTTATATAAGCATCTAAATGAAACACTTCTGTTTGAAAAACGCATGCAGTAAAATGTCATTTAATCACCTGTTATCTAGAAGCGAGTGTAGGTGTGTGGGTGTGTATTTCAGGAACATAAACTCTTGGGTCCTCTGAATATAAAGGGTTGTAGTTAAAGAGAGAGGCTAAGGAAACTTGAAATTCCAGTTTGGCTTTAGAGATATATCTAATGGCAGCCTTTTACAGAAGAACAAATAGCCGATAGTCAGTTTTCGATTTGATTGCTATTTTTGCAGGAAAAATAAAAGTTTTCAATCATGTATTTTAACCTAGGAATCAAACTTATAAAATGCTGTGTTTCTATCCTTAATTATTTATCATGTCTGGGATTAAAATTGATTTTACACCATGGTAGAGAATGCATGCAGACACACACATACACAAAGAATGTATAATGGCCTATTTTCAGTAGAGAGTCACTATAGTCTACGAAACTATTAAATATGTCTTTTTAAATTATTTTGAGATACAACCTGTCTTGCAGAATTCTTGAATAGAGTTTATAATATCTTCTTCAAGATACTATTTTATTATGAATAATTTCTGTCACATAACTGTAGAAATGTTTAGCTCATTTTCCCAAAGCCTTGTAAAGCAATCTATAAGCAAATACTCATTGTATATGCTGTGAGAGAATACAAGAAAATTATGAGATAAAGTCGCTGCCCAAAAGGAGTTTGCAATCTAACTGGGAAATAAGATATTCTCATAAAACCAAGAGTGAACATATGAATAAGACAGGCTTTTACACAAACACAAAAATCACTTCTTTTTTCTGATTTTATGCAAACGTTTGACACCTCCTCCACACATCCTTTCTCTAAAAGACAATTAGAGAAAGAAGAAATTCACAGTTTCATTTTTAATTTTGTATTACTTGTGGCTTGACCAGGATGAATGATCCTATGCTTTTCAAGAGCAGAATAATCCTATGCATATGCATTGAGTAAACAGCTCATGTTTTCTACTGGAAAGGGATGAAAAACAGAGCCAGGTTAAATAAGATGCTTCCTGTCTCCATGAGGTGTGTTCTTTTACAGTTTATAAAGGCTAAGAAATTTTGTTGTAGATCTGTTTCTTGATAACCCAGAATATAAGCCTAAATCTCTACTCAATTCTTCTATACAGACAGGAAATCTGCATATATTGTAGTACATTCTTGATAGGTTGAAAAACTAACCAAAAAATCCATCCAGTGGCAACAAACCCACATATGATGTACTTCTGCTCTCTTTTTTGACTCTTCTCTAGAGACCTCAGAGGGTGGCACCTACTTATTTTCTAGGCTCAGAGAGAATAAGAAAAGCTTTCATCTGCCTGTACATCGCATTCTTTAGGGCCCCTGGAATAATGTGGAACCTGGAGACTTAGTTGAGTAGATGTCTGAATTTACCATGTTCCTCAGGAAACAATGTAGAAGCATTAATTTAGGGTGGATTGCTCTCCTGGGGGTGACGTGGACTAACTAATTAAGCATAACTGGGGACACAGGTGGCTCTGTGATTTTCACAAAGGGAGCATGCTCTGGTGCTAATTTACTTCTTCAGTTCCAGTTCTTTTCTGTAAGTGATACAGAGAGTAGACATTACATGCTATCATTTTAGAGTGCAAAAAAGAATTCACAGGAACCATACACTGAAAGTGGTGTATATACATACATTAATTAGTTTTGTGTTCTTTGGTGTGCCTTGATTTTCACTGCTAGTGAATAACTGAATTTGTCAGAAAGTGATTATCAGAAATTACTTTTTTACAACTGTCATTTGAACTCTCCTTTGAGAGTAGAAAAGAAAGCCTTTTGAATCATTTTGTCCTAGCAATATGCATTTTTTTTTCTTAGCAGAATTTTAGTAATTTGCCTGTACAGTTAGAGATAAAATATAAAATTTGAGGCTTCCAAACTGAAATGTAAGAAAAGCAGCTCCTTTAAAAATTCAATAAACTCATTTTGCTTAGTTTAATATAGAGTGAGATATTCATTCAATTAGAAAAACATTATCTAATAGAAATATGGGCAAAGGACAAAATTAAAACAAATGGTCAACAGGAAAATGAAAATATGCTTCACTTCAAATTTAAATAAATGTAAGTAGGCATATCACTGAAATATAATTTTTCACCTATAAGTACTTTATTAACCTATCAAATGCCCATGGTTGGTGAGTTGTTGAGAAAATGCCAACTCTTTCATGTTGGTAAGAGTTAGGCTGGTACAAATCTTTTGGAGGGCAGTTTGGCAAAATATAGCAACCTCAATACACTATACAAGTTTAACGTGATAATTACACTGCTAGTAATTTATCTGAAGAAGATAATAAAATAAATCCTAAAAAATATTTCATAGGTATATAACATTTGCATATAAAACTAAGAAATTAGAATAAGCTAACTGTTAATCAATAAGAGATTTATAAAATAAATTATAATATAAACATGCAATGGAATACTATGCAACCATAAAATGATGATGATTAATTATGTCTGCATTTACCATGGAAAGAAGTATAGAACATAACACAGATTTTAAAAAACAGATTACTGAACAACTTATATAATATTATCCTCACTTTATAAGCCTATATGTTGAAAGACACCTGGAAGTATGTTACCCAAAATATTAATAGTGATTATTTCTAGGTGTTGAAATCTGGGGTGGTTTTTATCACATTCTTAATATTTTTCCACATTCTTAAAATTATTACACTGAACATGCTTTACTTTTATAGTTTGAAGAAAAAGCAGTTGATCTCTCCTCAGTTTTGAAGTAAAATCTTTTATTGATGACAATGGTATTTTAAAATAAAACTAGAAGACACCTCAGTTCCTTTACACTTTGTAGAGGAACATGCATATTATAATTATGCAGTATTTTTAGTAAATCGGCATGAGTTTTTTGTGTTGGAAACTTTGTCTAAGAGTAATCAGTAAAACAGATGTGCTGGGTGGGGTAGACCATCTGTTTCTCTCTCTTTTTTTTTTTCAATAGATCTTTATTGGAGTATAATTGCTTCACAATACTGTGTTAGTTTCTGTTGCACATCAAACAGAACCAGCCATATGCATACACATGTCCCCATATCCCCTCCCTCTTGAGCCTCCCTCCCAGCCTTCATATCCCACCACTCTAGGTCATCATAAAGCACCGAGCATCTCCCTGTGCTATGCTGCTGCTTCCCACCAGCCAACTATTTTACATTCGGTAGTGTATATATGTCGATGCTACTCTCACTTCGCCCCAGCTTCCCCCTCCTACCCCGTGTCCTCAAGTCCGTTCTCTATGTCTACATCTTTATTCCTGCTCCGCAACTAAGTTCATCAGTACGTTTTTTTTTTTAGATTCCATAGATATGTGTTAGAATACGGTATTTGTTTTTCTCTTTCTGACTTCCTTCACTCTGTGTGACAGACTCTAGATCCATCCACCTCACTACAAATAACTCAATTTCATTTCTTTTTATGGCCGAGAAATATTCCATTGTATATATGTGCCACATCTTCTTTATCCATTCATCTGTCGATGGACACTTAGGTTGCTTCTATGTCCTGGCTATTGTAAATAGTGCTGCAATGAACATTGTGGTACGTGTCTCTTTTTGAATTATGGTTTTCTCAGGGTATATGCCCAGTAGTGGGATTGCTGGGTCACATGGTAGTTCTATTTTTAGTTTTTTAAGGAATCTCCATACTGTTCTCCATAGTGGCTGTATCAATTTACATTTCCACCAACAGTGTGGGAGGGTTCCCTTTTCACCACACCCTTTCCAGCATTTATTGTTTCTAGATTTTTTGATAATGGCCATTCTGACCGGCGTGAGGTGATACCTCATTGTAGTTTCGATTTTTATTTCTCTAATAATTAGTGATGTGGAGCATCCTTTCATGTGCCTTTTGGCCAACTGTATGTCTTCCTTGGTGAAATATTTCTATTTAGGTCTTCTGCCCATTTTTTAACTGGGTTGTTTGTTTTTTTGATATTGAGCTTCATGGTAGTTTGATAGGGATTGCACTGAATCTGTAGATTGCTTTGGATAGTATCGTCATTTTCACAATATTGATTCTTCCAATCCGAGAACATGGTATATTTCTCCATCTGTTTATGTCATCTTTGATTTCTTTTATCAGTGTTTTATAGTTTTCTGAGTCTTTCGCCTCCTTAGGCAGGTTTATTCCTAGGTATTTTATTCTTTTTGTTGCAATGGTAAATGGGAGTGTTTCCTTAATTTGTCTTTTTGATTTTTCGTTGTGGTGTATAGGAATGTCAGAGATTTCTGTGCATTAATTTTGTATCCTGCAACCTTAACAAATTCATTGATTAGCTCTAGTAGTTTTCTGGTGGCATCTTTAGGATTTTCTATGTATAGTATCACATCATCGGCAAATAGTGACAGCTTTACTTCTTCCTTTCCAATTCATATTCCTTTTCTTTCTTTTTCTTCCCTGACTGCTGTGGCTAGGACTTCCAAAACTATGTTGGACAAGAGTGGCGAGAGTGGACATCCTCGTCTTGTTCCTGATCTTAGTAGATATGCTTTCAGTTTTTCGCCATTGAGTATGATGCTTGCTGTGGGTTTGTCATATATGACCTTTATTATGTTAAGGTAGGTTCTCTCTATGCCCATTTTCTGGAGAGTTTTTATCATAAATGGGTGTTGAATTTTGTCAGAAGCTTTTTCTGCATCTATTGAGATGATCATATGGCTTTTATCTTCAGTTTGTTAATATGGTGTATCACATTGATTGATTTGCGTATATTGAAGAATTCTTTCATCCCTGGGATAAATCCCACTTGATCATGGTGTATGATCCTTTTCATGTGCTGTTGGATTCTGTTTGCTAGTATTTTGTTGAGGATATTTGCATCTATGTTCATCAGTGATATTGGTCTATAATTTTCTTTTTTTGTGATATCTTTTTCTGGTTTTTGTATCAGGGTGATGGTGCCTTCATAGAATGAATTTGAGAGTGTTTCTCCCTCTGAAATTTTTTGGAAGAGTTTGACAAGAATTGGGGTTAGCCCTTCTCTAAATGTTTGATAGAATTCACCTGTGAAGCCATCTGGTCCTGGACTTCTGTTTGTTGGAACACTTTTAATTATGGTTTCAATTTCATTACTTGTGATAGGACTGTTTATATTTTCTAATTCTTCCTGGTTCAGTCTTGGAAAATTGTACCTTTCCAAGAATTTGTCCATTTCTTTATGGTTGTCCATTTTATTGGCATATAGTTGCTTGTAGTAGTCTCTTATAATCCTTTGTATTTCTGCAGTGTCAGTTGTGATTTCCCTGTTTTCATTTCTAATTTTATAGATTTGAGTCTTCTCCCTTTTTTTCTTAATGAGTCTGGCTAAGGGTTTATCCATTTTGTTTATCTTCTCAAGGAAGCAGATTTTAGTTTTATTCATCTTTGCTATTGTTTTCTTTGTTTCTATTTCATTTATTTCTGCTCATTTATTTATTTATGATTTCTTTCCTTCTACAGACTTTGGGTTTTCTTGTTCTTCTTTCTCTAGTTGTTTTAAGTATAGGGTTAGATTGTTTATTTGAGATTTTTCTTGTTTCTTGAGGTGGGATTGTATTGCTATAAACTTCACTCTTAGAACTGCTTTTGCTGCGTCCCATAGGTTTTGGGTTGTCATGTTTTCATTGTCATTTGTTTCTATGTATTTTTTGATTTCTTCTTTGATTTCATCAGTGATCTCTTGGTTATTTGGTAGCACACTGTTTAGCCTCCATGTATTTGTGTTTTTTACATTTTTTTTCCTGTAATTGATTTCCAGTCTCATAGCGTTGTGGTTGGAAAAGATGCTTGATACAATTTCAATTTTCTTAAATTTTCCGAGGCTTGATTTGTGACTCAAGATGTGATCTATCCTGGAGGATGTTCCATGTGCACTTGAGAAGAAAGTGTATTCTGCCTCTTTTGGGTGGAATGTTCTATAAATATCAATTAGGTCTATCTGATCTATGGTGTCATTTAAAGCTTGTGTTTCCTTATTTATTTTCTGTTTGGATGATCTGTCCATTGGTGTAAGTGGGGTGCCAAAGTTCCCTACTCTTATTGTGTTACTGTCGATTTCTCCTTTCACAGTTGTTAGCATTTGTCTTATGTATTGAGTTGCTCCTATGCTGGCTGCATAAACATTTATAATTGTTATATCTTCCTCTTGGATTGATCTTTTGATCGTTATGTAGTGTCCCTCCTTATCTCTTGTAACAGTCTTTATTTTAAAGTATTTTATCTGATACAAGTATTGCTACTCCAGCTTTCTTTTGATTTCCATTTGCATGGAATATCTTTTTCCATACCTTCACTTTCAGTCTGTATGTGTCCCTAGGTCTGAAGTGGGTCTCTTTTAGACAGCATATATATGGGTCTTGTTTTTGTATCCATTCAGTCAGTCTGTGTATTTCAGTTGGGGCATTTAACCCATTTACATTCAAGGTTATTATCGATATATATGTTCCTATTACCATTTTCTTAATTGTTTTGGGTTTGTTTTTGTGGGTCTTTTTCTTCTCTTGTGTTTCCCACTTAGAGAAGTTTCTTTAGCATTTGTTGTAAAGCTGGTTCGGTGGCACTGAATTCTGTTAGCTTTTGCTTGTCTGAAAAGTTTTTGACTTCATTGAATCTGAATGAGATCCTTTCTGGGTAGAGTAATCTTGGTTGTAGGTTTTTCTCTTTCATCACTTTAAGTATATCCTGCCACTCCTTTCTGGCCTGCAGAGTTTCTGTTGAAAATCAGCTGATAACTTCATGGGGATTCCTTTGTATGTTATTTTTTGTTTTTCCTTGCTGCTTTTAATACTTTTTCTTTAAATTTAATTTTTGTTAGTTTGATTAATATGTGTCTTGGTGTGTTTTTCCTAGGGTTTACCCTGTATGGGACTCTCTGTGCTTCCTGGACTTGGGTGAATATTTCCTTTCCCATGTTAGGGATGTTTTCAACTATAATCTCTTCATATATTTTCTCAGACCCTTTCTTTTTCTCTTCTTCTTCTGGGACCCCTATGATTCGAATGTTCGTGCATTTAGTATTGTCCCAGAGGTCTCTGAGATTGTCTTCAATTCTTTTCATTCTTTTTTCTTTATTCTGTTCCTTGGCAGTTATTTCCACCATTTTGTCTTCTAGCTCACTTATTCGTTCTTCTGCCTCAGTTATTCTGTTATTGATTCCTTGTAGTGTATTTTCCATTTCAGTTATTGTGTTGTTCATCTCTGTTTGTTTGTTCTTTAGTTCTTCTAGATCTTTGTTAAACATTTCTTGTATTTTCCCAGTCTGTGCCTCCATTCTATTTCTGAGATTCTGGATCATCTTTACTATTATTACTCTGAATTCTTGTTCAGGTAGATTGCCTATTTCCTCTTCATTTATTTGGTCTTGTAAGTTTTTACCTTGTTCCTTCATCTGTGACATATTTTTTGCTGTCTCTCTCTTTTTTTTTTTTAATGAGTGAGATTGTGTTCCTGTCTTACTGGTTGTTTGGCCCGAGGCTTCCAACACTGGGGTTTGTAGGCTATTGGTAGAGCTGGGTCTTTGTGCTGAGATGAGGAACTCCGTGGGACCTCACTCTGATGGATATTCCCTGGGGTCTGAGGTTCTCTGTTAGTCCAGTGGTTTGTACTCAGAGCTCCCACCACAGGAGCTTCAGCCCGACCCCAGGATCGTGAACCAAGATCCCGCAAGCTGCCAGTTCACTTTGGGGTTCCTCCCATCTCTTTGGGTGTCAGAGTCCCCCACCAGTGGCCAGCAGGCACCCTAGTTGCAGGGAGACGCTAACTCTGCATCTTCACACACCGCCATTTTGACCCTGCCTCCATCTGTTTCTCTTTGTAGAGATTTTTTTTAAGAGGATGGAAAAGGATTTAAAATCCATCCTCATTGACTGAAAATCTAGGAGAAGAAAATTAATACCTTTCCTACAATGCAGCATCCTACAATAACAGCACTCTGCTGTTATTTTCTGTGAATATATATTTAGAAACTACCAACAATACTGTTCACAAAGTTTTGGAAATACAAGATTTGCCTCAGGCCAGAGTCTCAAAGTTTACTTGCTAGTAGGATGTTAATTAATAGCTGAGGTTAAGATGAAAACAGACATAAACACTAAATTCCCTTCAGAAATTCCCACTTATGATTAAAGCTTTTTTTTGTGCTAGAAAGGTTTGGGGGTGTCTTGAGCAGAGAACACCTCTACCTGTCCTCCCTGCTTTATTGTTGCCTTCTACTACCTGAAGAGAAAATCAGATTTGCATCGCTAATAGGGAAGTTGGTAAGATTTCACAAAGGTATTATTTTGCTTTTTAAAGAGGCCACACAATAGTCTCTCTTATAAAAAAGTCATTAATGTGGTACTGCCACTTTGAAAGACAGTTTGGTAGTTTCGTACAAAACTAAACATACTCTTACTGTATGACTCAGCAACCACACTCCATGGTATTTATCCAAATGAGTTAAAAACTTAAACTGAATGGTATTTGCCCAAGTGAGTTAAAAATTGTCATATGAATATTTATAGTAGCTTTTTTCATAATCACCAAAACTTGGAAGCAACCAGAAGTCCTTCAATTCTTCAATCATGAAAGAATTACATTGGGTGCATACATACAAGCTATTATATTAATCATCACATGATACATTAGAACATTCTGGCCTCAAACCATATTTTCAAAAATCTTAGTACTAAATTCCTTTAAAAATATCTTAGTTGCCATTTATTGTATTCATTTCAACAATTTCCAATTATGAGAAAGATGATTTGGAAGATCTGAAGTATGACACCACTATGTCTTGATAACTATGTAGTTTGAACAGAGTATACAGTATTTTCATAATTATGCTTTTATGTTTTTGAAATCACTTGAAAACCCCAATAGCTATGAAAGTGCACCACTCAGATCTCCTGCTACAGGGTGCATAGTTGCTGGACAGCCGAGCCCTCTGGATTCACCTCAGGGTTTGGGCTGAGGACACACTTCCCCTCGGCTGCTCCCAGCCAGTGACTCAGCACAGAGAACTTGCTAGTGCAGGCCTACTGCTGCCAGCAGAAGGGCACATTTACAAGGCAAATTTTGTTCAAGGACTCCCTTTGGAATGCAAAGCTTGCTTAGGTCCCTACAGTCTGAGACTTCTTTCCAAACCTTTTTGCTTTCCCCTCACCTTTCACAGGTGTTAGACCTACACTGTGGTCTGATGGCTCTCCCCGCCTACTCCTACTTCCTCTCCTTTATCCTTCATAAGCATTTCCCGTGTAAATTTTTTGCATGTCTAATCCTACTGTGGCATCTTCTTCTGAGAGGACCTGAACTAATACAAAGACCAATCCCTAACGGATGGTCATTTTTATCCTTAGAAGCATGATCATGTCAATGAAAATCTATAAAGCTCACACATCTACTTTTATGAATTAAACTCTAATAGCCACAAAACTCTTTTTGTTAATATAATCACGTATTCTATGTCATTTTCAATTTTGAATAATATCAATTTAATTGTTTATGGTTTGTCATGTAGTTCCCAAGTAGACATTGTATCTTTGGAACTCATGTGTTTCTCTCTCTCTCTCTCGGGTATGAAGAGCAAAAGTAAGAGAGATTTCAATATAACACAGGCTGCTTAGTAAGCATCATTGTTTCCTCATATAAGTGTCACCAGAACATCTTATCTTTGCCATGTAAATACAACTCACAAAACTAGTCCTTTTTTTATCTGTAAATGTGTGACAGAGATGATGTGGAAACCACGAAGTCTGGCCAAGGTACAAAGGTCATACCTTCAATGAGATTAAATTACTAAAAAGTGATTGTGACACAGAGGTGAAATCTAATCGGTTGAATTGTAATCTGTAGAAAGAAAAAAGCTATTCACAGAGAAGGAGTGGTCTATATAGACTCTGGAAAAGGAAATCCTTCAAGGTAAAATTTGTAGTTATTTGGTACTATCCAGAAGAGAGAACAATGTGACTAACTGGTATGAATAATCAACAACCTAAAGTGGCCATGCATGTATCAGACTTGATGACACTAATCATTGAGAACACTTAATTAACCCTTAGATTATTACAACTGACTTGCATATGGGAGAGAGATGCATTTACCTTTCTTTTCTGGCAAACTTCTGATCTGCTTTGAAATGTTCTTTTTTTAAATATAAATAAACAAATCACCACTATGGACTATATCTCAGTCTCATATAAGTTTTGTTAGTCCTCTGAGCTGTATCAACTCTAAGGACCCAGACAATATAGAATTTCTGGATCAGCAAGTACTAGTACCCTTAAGGGCTTATGAATCGGTCAGTCAGATTCTATAGTACACATCCTGAAAAATAATTTGAAATACATGAAGTTTTTTCACTACTTACCGAAACTCCAGAGAAGAGACCACTATGTTTCCAAAGTAATTACCAATGTAAGTATTGTCAAGAACTGTGAAGGTTCTGAGATTTTTTACTCTACCTGCTATCTCACAAGTTAGCCTGCCAGCAGTATCATGGATGCTGGCAGAAAACACAAGATCCCCAGACGAGAGATGAAGTACAGTAGCAGTAGCTAAAGTGCCAGCATTTTTGTGCTGGTTCCCTTACCCCTGTCTCCACAGGACAACAGGAAGAGGGCCAGGGGACGGCAGTAACCCACAGTTGGTGTGTTGAAGTAAAGGAACCCTGAGCCTAGAGAGCCAGAATCTTTTATAATGGGCAGTGATTATGCCTGTGCTTTGCTCTGGAGGGCGATGTTATCTTTGCTATACAAAATATTAAGCATGCTTGTCCATTGCTCTGGAGGCTGATACTGTCCCTATCTTTCAAGGCTGTAAGTAAACCTGCCCTTTGCTCCAAAGGGCAACACTTTCTCCATTTTGCAAGTGTGTTCATTTTATAAACATCCTTGAGATTGTCCAGAACAAAGAGCAATCGGTGCCTCACTTACAATATGTGCAGAAATATGAAAGACTCCAAAGAATTGTCTCCCAACAAGTATATATTGCAAAACTTCTCAGTTCTGAAAACATTAACAAATAGGCTAATGGTTTACTTCTAGAAATCCTGTCCTTCCAGAATCCTCTTCATATAAATTAGAGATAAAAGTTATTAGCCAGCCTAGTCTACTTTGAGATAAAGGCAAATTTGTTATAATAAAGAATGAAAAATGGCATATATATATATATACACATAAAATGCCATATCCTTTCAAATACTGACTCTTTTCCCCCTTGATATTTCTAATTATTTCCATCACTGCAAGTTTTCATAATGATTATATGGTTTCTGTTCTTTCCACCTTTAGAATTGTTAGAAAATGTTCAGATTCTGATTTTATCCTGCAAAACAACTCACTAGTTTAGAGTCACTCCCGAATCTTGGGTATTTTGAAAGGTTACCAAACTGTTATGTTGTTTCATTATTACTATGGTGGTTACAGTTTTCTTCTCCCTTCTGCTTTCAGAGCTTTTGTTTATGTCATGCTACAAAATACGTCTAATCCTTCCTTGATAATTTGTGCCAGACATAATGTCTCCTATCAGAGATCTGAGACTGCAGTAGAAAAGAAAATCTCTATTGTCTGTTTATGCTAATTGGAACATACTGTCTTGTTCTCTTTTTCTCAATGAGATGTAGAAAATGATCATTTTATCTCGTTTGATTTTTAAAAAAAGCATTTAGCATTTTACACAGAATAAGAGAGCGGTTGTCTTTATAATACAGTGGGTAACCTTGAAGATGTTCCCTGTCATAAATGGTTAAACTCTAAGGGACAATCATTTCTAATTTTGCAATGATAATTGTCTATGGCAGATTCATTTGATGTGGATATTAGATTTGTAGGCAGTGGAACACTCTTAACTTGGAGTCTGCTTTCCTTTCATTATAAGCAGGCTGCTCACTAAAAGAACACAACCAGTTTTGGCCTCTTCAAAAGTTCATTATTTGGAAGGGCAGGCTTTGGCTTGATAACAGAACCAACTCTGGCTCTTGGCCAGCTTTGTCTCCTTCCACGCACTCATCCAGCAACTGACTAGAATCACAGACCTGTGGTTTGGAAGATGCATCTGGAATTAGCTGGTTCCATTGGTTCTCAACACTCTATGTGGTATAAATCTACAAGCTCTAGGGTCCCATCATAATAGGAAAAACAAAAGCAAAAACCAAAGCCCAAAATACAAAGTTTTCTCTGAAAAGTTTTGTACTTTCTACCATTACGATAACATCTTAGAATATGTTCAGAAGATTCAGGTGTGCCATCTATGCTACCTGTATGCTTTTCTCAGTTGAGAGCCACTGCTCATTTCAAGATGAAGGAACAGGCCTTGATCTGCCAAGCTCACCCAGCCAGCTGGTGGCAGAGTCAGGATTGGGGCCCACATCTCTTCCCTCTCGGATGTGTTTTTCAATATCCTGCCTCCTGGGGCACTGGGCAGGTGCCCACTTGCCCCTGCAGCCGCCTAACCCTGTTTCTCTTTATGCTCTGTTCTCTGGGCAGGGCTTCACTTGATGAATGAGTTAGCCTCAGGCATAAATCGGTCAGTTTTCATTAATGCTTAAAGGTCATTAGGGTACCATTAGCAAATGCGAGTTTTAGTTTAACTAAAAGGCACCCTGGTAGCCTGAAAGAATTTTTGTATCCCTAAATACATTAAACCAGAGTTGAGGACATTTAATTTAGTAATTTAACAAATAATCCAAAACTTCGTCTTCTCAAAACTTATTTAAGAATCTACACTTTTCACTTGATGAAAATTCTATCGTATTTCCTTCACATGTTCACCTTGGTGACTATTAATGAATCACTGATTGGTTGCATCTTCATTCATCTGCATCACATATTTTATTGAGTGACATCAACTTCAGAATAAAGATAAATTCAATACTCCCTGAACTCAAGTCACGAAAAGAAAAGAATAGGAAAGAATAAAAATATATGAAGAAAAAGTCATTTGGCTTGAATAAGAGTGCAGAGTGTTGTGTTGTAAGACCTTTACTTTCGAAAATACATTGTAATATCCCTGATTTTGCTACTAATATAGAACCCTATTATATTAAGATAATCAAGACTATTAATGAAAACTGATAGCAAGTAAATATAAAATCATAGATTTCAATAACTGCTTACTAAAAAGAAGATCTTCATAGTTTTCTAAGAATTCACATACACATCATCTTATTTAATTATCAAAAAACTCTGTAAGTAGAATATATAATAATAATACAATATAGTAAGTAGAATATATAATGCTATTATCATTTTATAGGTGAGACACCAAGACTCAGAAGTTTGGCGCCTCACATATGGTAACCGATCAATACACTCGAGTCATTGGGATTTATCCCCCTTCTGATCTCCCCCTTTGTCTAAGGTCCTGTGAGCTGGTGCTCAAGCTTAAGTCAGCTTTTAGACCTGGGCAATGTTTTGGGGCCCTGAATCCCTTCCTTTTTGTCTATCATGGGAAGCCAGAAAGAAAAGTAAATTCACTTTTGCGTCTGTTTCTTAAGCCTAGAATAAAACTTAAACAGAACGTAGCCCATTGTGTGTTCTTGGCACCCTTGTCAAGGATCAGTTGACCATATATATGGGGGTTTATTTCTGGGCTCTCTTGTCTGTTCCGTTGGTCTATATGTCTGATTTATGCCGGTAGCATACGTTTTTTTGACAGATAAATGGATAAAGAAAATGTGATCTATACGTACAATGGAATATGATTTGGCCTTTAGAAAAAAGGAGGGAATCCTGCCATTTGTAACAATGTGGACGAACCTGGAGGAAATTAAGTGAAATATAAGGCAGTCACAGAAGGACAAATACTGCCTGATTCCACTTACATGAGTTATCTAAAGCAGTCAAACTCATGGAAGCAGAAACCATAATAGTGGTTGCTAGAGGCTGGAGGGTTGGGGAAATGAGCCATTATTCAATGGGTATAAAGTTTCATTTATACTAGATAAATAAATTCTAGAGATCGGCTGTACAACATAGTCCTTACGGTTAACAATATGGTATTGTGCACTTCAAAATTTGTTAAGAGAATGGATCTCATGTTAAGTGTTCTTACCACACACATACACACAGAAGTGGTCCAGATAAGACTGAATAAAAAAAATCTTAACCCCTATTCTAAATTCTCAAAATGAGAACTTAAGGAAAATAAAATACTACATCCAAAAAACATCTGTAGCACTTTTAATGATCAAGCAGAAATTTCTCTCATCAGATGCAGATACCATCGTCAAGTTGTAACGCATCTACTTTCCGAAGGTAGAATAATTAAATGAGAGGAAGGCTGCCCTTCCTATTTCCCAGAGTTTGGTATTATTCTACTTTCTCACCATCATTCCTTAACTAACTTACTACTATGAAATAGTGTTTGCATGTTTCTGATTTTTTTTTTAATTTTTATTGGAGTATAGCTGATTTACAATGTTGTGTTAGTTTCAGGTGTACAGCAAAGTGAATCAGTTATACATACACATATATCCACTCTTTTTTAGATTCTTTTCTCATATAGGCCATTACAGAGTACTGAGTTCCTGTGCTATAAATTGACATTTCTGGAGGTTTTTGAAGTTCTTTCCTTTCTTGTCATCTACCAGAACCTCTCACATAGGAAATTCAAGTGATTAAGGTAAAAAGTGTGGCCAAAGGAATCAACATGGAACTTGTTTTTTCTCCCTTCATGTCCATTCCATACATCAAGTTACCTCAACTGACCTCTTTATATTTTTAATTTTGCTTCACTTATTTGATAGTTATTCATGAGTATTTAGCTAGAGGGCTCAAATTAAGAAATAAACAATTCCAGTGTTTTTATATACTGATTAGCCACCCCTAAGTTAAAGAGCCATTTATCTTTCAAATCAAACTATACTTAGAAATCTTTCAATATTAACTCATTTAGAGTAATATAAGCAGCCTCTAATTTTTACTTAGATTTACAAGGGATAGATGATGTTCCTAAAATAAAATAGAACATCACATATGTAAGCTGATTGTTGTTAAACCCGTGGGATGACCTATGACAAGACAGTGTAATACAGGGGTAAAGTGTGGGTTCTGGAGTCAGACTGCTTAGGTGGGTCTGATTTGGGGCGCTACCATTAATTCACTGTGTGATCTTAGGCAAATTATTTCTTCGTGCCTCAGTTTTCTCATGTTAAAAAAATGGCGGTAATAATAGATTGATGATTTTGGACATGTAGGCTGCTGAAAAGAAATGCTATCTATGGTCATTATTACACATGAGCTAATATTCATGGGCGAACACTGGTTCATTCCTCTGCCTATTATTGCAGGAATTCAGCCTCTATTTAAAGTTTCACCAATTGACTTCTAGGATTTTCCAATTACGGTTCTCGCGAGTCCACAAAAATCTCATATTCTTCTGCTTTGGCCTAAGCCACCCAAGGGCATCTTTTGACTCCTCTGCTTCCCCTGTAGCAAGGCTAATGTCCCACCACTCCAAAGGTGCCATCTCTAGATGCTTTCAGATTCCCACTGCACCAAAGCCAAAGTCTGTTCCACCTGTAAGGGAAAGGAATATATCTCCTCTTATCTCCTGATGTCAGGTTTTACCCTTTGTGTGCCTCAGGAAATTGACTTCTGTCTCTCATGCCCTTCTCCCTTCCATTTTCCTATAAGCTCCACACTTGAAGCCCTGGGTTGGGGAACAGTGATATCTGAGGACAAAAACCCCTTGTCCGTGTTACTCCCTCTCTACTCTTCCATGAGTAATTCTCCTGAAAATTGGCTCAGGAAAGTCCTGCCCAGCCGCTTCTCAGACATGCTTGGGTGGGCTCGAATCTTATCCCAGCTTCAACCCAGGACTCTGATTCTGCATACTTGGTTATGCAAAGATGCTAGTGAAATCCTGACACCTTCTTTGAGCAACCAGTGGAGAGAGACCCCTTTCAGTGCTCGCTTTTGGGCAATTGTACATTCCTGTACTATTTCCAGTAAATATATTTTCTAAGCAAAGTAAAGCTTTCCATATGCTTTTGTGATTTTCAGCATGCCACTATGTGAGTACCATAAAAGCCTGAACTATTTGCTGCTGGTAGCATAGTGCCACGTCTGTCTACTTCCTTAAACAACTTTCCATCAGGAGTACTAAATTTCTCCATAATATCAACTGTTAAAAATGTTCTCAGCTCAATGTTATATCAGTTGAGGCAATCAACTGATTTAATGTTACCTACAAGGCATTTTCTTTGAGATTCAGAGTGGCAGATAGAGAAGGAAATTAATAGGCATAAAGCTCTGGGGAAAATATGAAGTTTTTCGTGGTAGTGGAGAGTGGCAATCTATATTTTTCTGCAGGGTTTTCCTGATGGATAATGTTTATATGCACAAGTATATATACCCACTGTTTCTATAAGCTTAACAGAAGTACAGTTGGCTACAGGTTGTACACAAAAATCTAAAGGCTGCCTGTAAGCCCCACTCTTCATTTCCCACTAATCTGCCACACACTCGTGATTAGGAATCCCTGGTTCCACCATTAATCCTTTCTACTATGAACATACTGACATACAATTTGTGACTGCAGTTGCTAATGTATCTTGAAGTATATCTAACCTCCAGGTGATTTCCCATCTGGCGGTGTTTCCAGTTTTGTGAGTTTTATCTCTGAATCAACTTTAATAGAAAATGCCAATTTCTTGAAGCATTTCTAATAACTTGGTTCTGGAACCCTATTTACCTGTGCATTTCAAGAATGTACAGTTTTATTTGACTCTTGTGACCTTGGAATGTTGAAAGAATGCCTTACACAGAGATTGTCTAAAATATGCCTTCTAGCAGCCTTTTGGTGCTATTCAACTGTACTATAAGACAAGAGGTTGGGTTAGTCTGCCGTGGAGCAATTGAAGACTAGGCAGCTTCCACGAAGCAAAGGCTAAGGAAAGATATTAAGAGTAGACACAGCTGCTTACCATGAAGACCAGGCTCTACAGGTAGCAGTGGAAGCCTGAAATATTGATATGTACAACTGCAAAGGACCATTGTTCATGCACAAACTTTTCAAAACCACTATGACTGTGCTATCATCATTATCACTGATATCACCTTACAAACATTTACGTTTAAAAAGTAATCTGCATAGAAAGATAAGGATGCTTGTTTTAACATAAAACTAGATTTTATAATGTAGTAAAGTATATATTATTTATAAATTTTAAAAGAAAGGATAAAGCTCATAAAGGAGCTACCCCAGTCGTTCAGAGAATGCAAATGTTCCTCTTTTGGTCATCTATCCTTTCTAATCCAGCTCACAGGGAGTACTGAAAGATTCAAGTAGCCTTTTTATTGCTACAAACTAGAGCATATAAACCAACATTCACTTAGCCTCTTCAGAACGACAGAGCTAACAAACAACTGGAAGTTTCACAGTTTTGGAAGAGACAGTCATCACTCTAGAATAGCATACTGCATCGGAATATAGGCAAAGGATGCAGATTATAATGATTTTTCAATCTTGTGCAGTTAGAAGAGAGATGCTGGACCAGACCTGCAAACTTCGTTAAGGTGCCACTAGGCTGTCCACCACTGTTAAATTCCTATTGGTATTTCCATTAAAGAGAGAGAAGTGGGAGGGGAGGGAAAGGGAAATTAAAGGAGGACAAAAACTTAGCCCTTAAAAGTAGGCTCACTTACTTGCTGTTAATATTATCAATGCTTTGATGATTTGGCAGGTGCAGTGGAAGAGACAAATGCCCAACTTTGTTCGGCATTTCTCTCAGCTTATCATTTGTCCCCAGACACAAGCTCAACTGGAAGCACCGTGCAAATCACGCTATGATGTAATCACCTTAAATCAAACAGACTATTTTGTATATGAAGATGCCCCACCAAATGAATAATTTATTATTTATTGAGAGTTTTTTTCCCTCTAAAGGAATAAGAGACTTTCACCTAACCATTTATTTACACTCATTCAGTTCCTGCTGGTGACAAAAGTCCAATCTTTTACCATGTGATTATCTAGAGCATGGAGTACAATGTATGATCACATGGACAGAGATTATTCCCCATGGAGTGGGAGGAGACCCACATAGAGAGTGAACCCTTGACCTAGGACTCATAAATACAATGCACTGCCAACTGAACTCACTGGCCAAAGAAAAAGAAAGCATTTCCAATTAGGAAACAAACCTGGTTGCCTAGTACTTTCTTTTGAATATTAAGTCATCCTCAGCACTTTTGTTCCAGGCTAAATAATTCTATCACTTTTATTCTTCACTGAAAAAGCTCTCATTTTCAGTGACCTAACAATCAATGACATCTGTGAAACTTGATTGGATCCTGATTTGAAAAATATATATAAAAGACATTTGGGGATAATTG
Organism: Grampus griseus; assembly: GCF_964374135.1. Taxonomy (NCBI): domain Eukaryota; kingdom Metazoa; phylum Chordata; class Mammalia; order Artiodactyla; family Delphinidae; genus Grampus; species Grampus griseus. The sequence continues at coordinate 101,262,395 of NC_139019.1, forward strand.
GAGAAATTTGAAAATGACTATATTAGGGAATTAATATTAATTTTCTTAGGGGCAATAATGCTATCACAGTTTTACATGAAACTATCCTTATTCTTAGAAGTTGCAGCTGAAATACTTCAGGGTGAGGTGTGATGTCTGTAACTTCAAAATGATATAAACATATATAAATACGGGAAATAGTGCAAATAATTAACAAGGTGGTGGGTATTTGGTTACTTATTGCAATATTCTTTCAACTTTTCTATATTTTTGCAAATTGTCATAATAAGAATTTGAGAAAATAACTTCTCTTTCACAGTTAGGACAGTTTGCTGAAAACAAACACTCCAGGGAGCACCAACGTTAAAAATGGTGGGAAAAGCCTGTTTTCCAGACCTGTAGGAGTCAAATAAAATGTAATAAGCAGAGACAAATATGTGGGAGAAAAAAATTCGATATAATAAACAGAGGTGAAAACTCCTCTCCCAAGTTAGGTTGAAAAGGAAAATAAATTTGGTTGAATTTGTTTCATTCATTCATTTATTCTGCAAATAATTTATTGAGTATTTACTCTGTGCTACCTAATGTGGGTCAAACAATAATCAGAAATTCCTCTAGGAATTCGTAATTTGAGAAAAATCAATGCTAAATATTGTCAATTCTGCCTCCACCAACTTTCCATCCCCTTCAACAACTCCATTTACACATCCTCTGATACAACTACAACTACTTCTCAAGCTCGTCATCGCCCTGTGCTGGATCACTGCAATTGCTCCAGACTTGATCATGCCATTCCCCTGCTTAAACTCTCCTGCCTGTCCATGGGCCTTAGACCTCTATGATTAATTAGATCTCTGTTTATCTCTCCAGGCTTACCTATCACCACTTCATACCTCTAAAATACCTCAAGGGCTTCCCTGGTGGCGCAGGGGTTGGGAGTCCGCCTGCCGATGCTAGGGGATGTGGGTTCGTGCCCCGGTCCGGGAGGATCCCACGTGCCGCGGAGCGGCTGGGCCCGTGAGCCATGGCCGCTGGGCCTGCGCGTCCGGAGCCTGTCCGGAGAGGCCCGCGTACCGCAAAAAAAAACCCCACAAAACCTCAAAATCTACACTCAGTATAGATGAAATTGCTTTCCGCTTTCCAGATTGCCGTGCTCCCTCTCTTTTCAGATTTGCACGTGATAATCCTTCTGTTTGAATCACGTTCTCCATCTCACTCCTCCTCTATCTTTGCCTGTCTACCTCTTATGTGTTCTTTAGGTCTCATAATATAGGTCACTTCCTTCAGGAAACTTTCCTTGTCTTCCAAAGTCACCACCTTGAAAATACCACCATCTACTTTCCCTATCATTCCACTTAACACACCATATTGTAATTGCGGTTTAATAGCCTAGTCAGTGCTTAAAGATTATGATGGTGCACTTTTCACGATGAACTCTGGCATCACTGATAAGATAATAACATTGACTGGAAACATCAAATGGATATTAGAAGAGTTTTCAGTTCTTCATATATAGGTGACTGAAAGTCATGGTTATCATCACACATCGCCATAGGGATATTATCTAGCTAAGAATTTCCAGCAGGGACTAGATAGCAATATATTAGCTCTTTTTTGTGTGTGGAATTATTATATCCTTTGGAACAGATAGGAAGTTGAAACTCAATCCCACTACGCCTACCTGGTATAGTGCCATGTGCCCTTAAAGGGCACACACACACATACACACAGAGTTAAAATGAAATGAAATAAGTGAAAAACTCATATTCTGACAAAATGGTTATCAACCCCCCTAATTATTTGTTGAACTATTTACTAGAAAGACTTTCCTGGGTCCTGCGGCAATATAAATTATTCTAATTATAGGCTAGTATGCTTTACTTGTTACTGAGCCCTCTCTCCTACCTTTCTCTCCTCCTTTCTTTCTCTTTTCCCTTCTGTCATGGATTATTAATGATGATTGGCTGTGATTTATTAGCCTTCTTGCACAATGTTTCTTACATGTGTCATTGACATTAGCTAATTGCCAATGCCATCACCCTGCCATAGTCCCTGTCACACTGTTTTCCACTTAAACACTTGCCGTTTTGCCCAACCTTCACTGATCACTGATATCCTTCTGAAGATCAAATAAATACAATTCTATTATGCTCTATTTATAGTAGTGCCTTAGTTCAGCATATTTAAAGTTTGAAGTTCGGCTTAAAGGAAGCTCAAAATGTAACATCATATATGCATGTATCTTTAAATATTCCCTTTTTAGTTTTTAAAACCAACTAGTTCACATAATACAACAGTTTCCAAGCTAAAGTGGTAATTTACTCTTATTTGAAAAATGAGGAGTCACCCTGATTTATAGTTTGTACCATACATGTATAGTGTAAGTATCACAAAAGCATGTCTACCCAGCATTCTATCCTCTGTCACTTCCAAATATCTACAGTAAATGATGTCTATAATGATGAACTCAAAGAGCTTACAAGATCCCAAATATTATATTATGGCCGGTGTATTTTAGGGTTGAGTGCATGTAATTGCTAATCCCTTTTGAAAGGTAATGCATGTGTTTATAGATGTTCTAACCTAGTCTGTATTTTTAACTGTTAATTGTCATTAATCTCTTCTTAGAGTGCCTGCCCTGCATGCACAAAGTTGTCATTATCCACTCTAGGTATTTGCCCTATTCTCATTTAAATTTTATTTTTTTGTCTGAGAAAGTTAAGTAAGTTATTTCGGAATCCAGATAAAAACGTTATAGTACATAGTTGTAAGAGTTATTTCTCTCCAATTATCACCAGAGACCATCTGATACTGAATTTTCTACTAACAACCCTTTAGTTGTGTCGTTTGACGACAATAAATGTGATCATAGATTGCAGTGCCTTTAAATAAGATTCCCAACCTACTTAACACGCTCTGGTGGTCAGTCTCAGTCTCTGCTTTCTTCCTTTGGAGGAACTGAGGCACAAAGTATTCATGATTCTATGTAAGCAGAGCATGAAACTTGGCCTTGAATCTTTGGGTTTCTTAATTAGCGCTTATTTTGCTAGATTTACCACAAATCTATTCTTTAATCCAAATGCTATTAGGATGTCCAGGATTGGATAGAAGTCAACAACTCTAGCTGACTAATCCAGGAAAAGAATATGTAATGTGTTTTAGTTTACATTTTAGTGTGTTTTGAAATAAGCTTTACATTTCTGAAGTTGTTGATTACAATTGCAAGAGAAGATGCAGAGCCAAAATTGCCTTGCTTCATGTTTTTCACCCAATGAACATTATGTCTTTTCTAGTAATAAATGTTTTATTCTAAACAGAAAGTATGGAAAATAAAAAAGAACAAGGGAAAACACATAAAATCACTTGCAATCTTTTTGATTTTCAGAAATAACACCTACTAACATTCTGGGCTGCCTTTCCAATCCCATATTACACATGCCCATAGCATCAGGTATTTCCCCCTTTATGTTAGTCCTCATAATTATAATATTAGTTTAATGTTTGCTTTTTCCTAAAGACTGCAATCTTCTGGAAGCAGCACTGTCTCTGCCTTCCTTAGGCAATGTCATAACCAGAGATCCTAGTGCAGTATGTGGCTCATAGCAGGCACTCAAATATTGGCAATGGAAAGATAACTGTTTTCTATGCATTTTATAGATATATTTTTTGCTTCCAAAAAATAGTACTATACAGTGCGTATAGCATGTGTTTTCAAATAAAAATCCGTCTTACACACAATTTGAAATATTATCTCAGGTGATAAATGATTGACACCTTGCTCCACTTCTAGTTTGAAAAATGCATGTACTTCATAAATCTTAGAGTAAATATTTCACAACATAGTACATGTTCCAAGCCAGATCACACTCACACAGCAAAAAAAATAAATAGAGTGAAGTGTAGATATCCAGTAAAAGACATCTATCTAAATATTGATAATGCTGTAGTGGATTTTCCAAATTTATAGTACCCTATCTTTTCTTTTTTTTTTTTTTTTTTTGCGGTACGCGGGCCTCTCCCGTTGCGGACCACAGGCTCCGGACGCGCAGACTCAGCGGCCATGGCTCACGGGCCCAGCCGCTCCGCGGCATGTGGGATCTTCCTGGACCGGGGCACGAACCCATGTCCCCTGTATCGGCAGGCGGACTCTCAACCACTGCGCCACCAGGGAAGCCCTACTGTATATTTTTAATTTGAGACTATTTCTCAATGGGAAAGCAGTTGAATTGCAATGCTCCCGTAAGAATAACCTAACCTTTTAAAAAATGAGGGACAGTGACTAGGAAAGAACAAATCAGTAGCCTATACAGAGAAGATGGAGTCTTCTAAGAAATTTTAAAACCAGTGCATAATAATAAGGATGACAGGTGTTTTAATGTGTAAAAACAGGCCTCTCTTCCAGTGCCTAATAACTGAGTATTTCTCAGAAGATCTGAAAGAAGGGTAAAATTTCAATATTGGACTTAATGCCTTATATTTACACTACAACTACCAATAAGCAGGAAGAACGTGTTGATCCCCAATTATAATCATCTCTTTTAAACCCTCTTATTCACTGACCTTTTTTTTCAGTTTTAATATATGCAAGGCTCTGTTCTAGGCTGTCACTTTCTTTATTTTCAATACTTTACAGTGGTTTTCCTCTTCCCTATCTGGTCATGATCTCCCATCCTTTTAATGTACCTGGTGTTCTTTCCTTGCTCTGTAAATATTGGTGACTTTTCATTTTCTTGTGCTCTGAGCTCTCCTTTGGACAATCTTATATACTTCCATAGTTTCAACTACTGCAACTTCCAGAACCATATTTCCTACATCCTGGTTATTTCCCCTCCCATTCTCTGAAATTTTTGGCACCTTGCTCACTCATCCTCTCCGCCCCAAGCTAGGCTTTCATTCTGGGTGATTCAATATGCTGTTGGTTCAACACCTGCCTCACACATCTTCCAAGACCTCTGCCATCTCACTTCGGCCACACCCCCCCATGGCCGCTCCTTGGAACTTATAATCAACTGAAAATATTTCACTGTCAGAATGACTAATTCAAGTATTCTATGCTCTGACAAAGCTTCTCCTTTTCCAGTTTCTTCTTGAACTATGTTCTCACTACAGTTTTTCAAAAGCCATGGTGGATCTCCAGTTCTTCGACCCTTTATCTTTCTCCTGACAATCAACACTTCAACTTTCTCACACACTTTAGCTACTATAATCCAACACTTCAATATTTTCTTCCCAATATCCTAAACTCCTTGGCCCAGTTGTCCTTCCATCCTACCTCATCACCAAGTTCACTCAGGTTCCAACAGTCTGCTGGAGAAAATTCTACACTAGGCAGGTTAATATTGCCATATATTAATGACTATTAACCTTAATCCTCACACTGCTAAAAAATATATTTATGTTACTTAGCCAAGACTCCAATTCTTCACCATAATTATTACAAAACATCTCTAATTATCCTCAAAACTCTGATACTCTCTCTTCCACCTTCTAAATCTTAGTCATGCCCAGATTTTCTCATCTCCTACTTTACTGAGAAGAGGATAACCACAAACGAGAATTTCCTCAATTTGTCATGTTAAGACCTACAAGCTTACCTATACCTTCATCCACTCTTTCCTTCTTCCATCTTAACAAATATTTACTGAGTATCTGCTGTGTGCCAGGCACTGTGCTGGGTGCTAGGAATACAAAGAAGCATATGACAGATATAGTCTCTTACCTCATGGAGCTCATAGTTTGGTGGAGAAGAGATCCATTAAAGAACTATACTAAAAACTAATTATATTTGTGATAAGCGCTATCACGAAAACAGGATGCTACAAGATCATGGGACAGGGGACCTGACCTATATTTAAAGTAAGACTTAAAGCCAAGTAGGAGTTGTTCAGGCAAAGGTGTATATATATAGAAGGAGTTTCAGCCAAGAACATGGCTAAGAGCACATCATGTCCAAGGAAATGAGAAATGGTTGATGAGTCAGAAGCTCAGAGAAACAAGTATGCAATGAGATTGAAGGCTAAGGATTTCAGCATTTTTCTAACAACAGAGGGACACTTAAGCAGGGGAATATGATTGGTTTGTTTCTGCTTTGTTTTGGTTTTTTTAAAAAACAATCCTAAATCTGACATTGAAAAAAGATTGTTCAAAATTGGGTGGGGGGCAGTTGAAGTAGGTAGAGCAGAAGCCAGATTGAATTGTACTGAGGAGTGAGTGTGAGAACAAGGAAATGGATTAGCAAGAGCATATTTATCTTTCTAATTTGGTTACAAAGGAAGAGGGGGTTACTTCAGGAGGATGTGAAATCATAGGGGGGTTTGCTTTCATTTGAGTACAGATATTACAGAGAGGGCAAGAGTGAAGGTGTTGCATTTGCAAAGATTCAGAGGAACCTAAAAAACTGGACTTCTGCAGGGAGCTTATACTATAATTAGATATATGCACGCTTGAAAAGATCCCTCCTTATACTGGGAAGAACACTTCACAATATGGCACATATAATAAGTTATATAGTTTAGTGTGAGAGAGATTGGGTGAGGGGATTAGGGAGGATGTGGTATATACACTGAGCCTTGAAAAATGGGTAGAATAAAGATGTCCTGAACTATAGTGATGGCGAGTTAGATGCAAGAGGCATTTGAAGAGAAGAGTCTGTTTCACTTTGTGATTAGGCCAATACTGTATAGACAATTAAAACTAAAGGAAACCTAGATGTGTGGGAGTTGGTGGTATTAATTTTGAAAATGAAAGAGCTCGTGCTCTGCTTCAGTCTCAGAGATGATCTTCTTCCTCCCTCTAATGAAGCAGGGAACGAGGATCAGGAAATGTAGAGCAAGGGGTGAAAGGGAGAAATTGACCAACATCCAGAAGCTACCAAACTCAGTCTCCATTTTGTGGTTTATTTTCTCTTAAAATTTCCCCAAATGGCAAATCTACACACGTTCAAGCATAGGTTCAAATTATTATCCGTTTTTGTCTGCGAGTTGGCAGAAAGAAAGGAGAATAACAAGGCCTCATAACGAGGAGGGTGTGGGAAAATCAGCCTTCTCATATTTTTGTAGTCAGAGAGTGAATCAGAACAAACTTTGTACAGTCTGGCAATAAGTAGTGAAATTATTTCCCTGGGATAAATTCCATTTATAGAAATTTATTCCAAGGAAAGAACTGCAAAAAGTATAGGTATGAGGATGTTCATGGCAGAGTTATTTATAAAGGTGAACAATTTGGAAACAAGCTGTTTGTCCATTTTTTGAGTAATAATTAAAATATGATATATCTGACCAAGGAAATACCATGGAGATGTTTTTAAAAACAACAAACCCAGAGATACCAATCTATATGTACCAACATAGAAAGATGTTCACAATACGGCAAAATATAATGAGTTATTGAATATATTTGGTATATACGATCACGTTTATGAAAAACTATTTACTTATACGTAATAGAAGACTTAAAAGAGACACAACCACAGGCAAACAAATTATTTTGGAAAAATTTGGGATTATGGTTGCTGTCAAGTTTACTTTTGCTTGCTCATACTCTCTTGTGTTTTTTAATTATTTGGTAATTGATAAAGATTGTTACAGAGAAAATCGTTTTTAGCTTAAAAATCTAAATACACATAATTTGGGATAATACATACTTATCAACATTCCAATCCATCAGCGTGTTTAATGGCCTATCCACGATAAAAGGGAAAATAAGTAGAAAATTTGGAGCTGGAATAAGTAAATGAAAAGCCATTTCATGCTTATGACACCACAGACTTTTTTTTTCTTAATGTGATACTATGCAAAAAGGTTCTCTAGAGACTAAAGCATTAACGCACCTCTCTAATTACCCAACAAGAAGTAAGATGCAGCAAATAAAAATGGTCTTTCAAAACTGGATGAATGCCCTAGTAAAATCCAATTAGTGACAGCCTTCTCCACAGTTGAGACTAAGAACCCATTTCCATTAGGTCCTTCGTCCAGATTAGGGATCATTCTTTTAGAAGTTTCAGTCCCTCCATGATGAACACAGCTTAGTTTAGGATTCTTGAGATCTTAATGCATAATGCACCTATGAAAATGCCTTTCACTTAAAAGCCTCTCTGAAATGAATGAATTAATGAAAGAATAATTAAATATATAGTTACATGGCCAACAGGACAGTCTGTGCATCAGAAATTTTGAGAAGCTGAATGTGACAAAATAATAATATATTAATAATAATAATAGTAGTAAAAAAAATAGTTGCTATAAGGGAAGGCAAATTCATCACTGCTAAAAGTGACACCAATGAATGATACCAGAAAATGCTGTCTCTGTCAGTTTTGGCTGTTATAACAAATACCATAGATGTGTGGCTTAAATGACAAACATTTATTTCTCACAGTTCTGGAGGCCAGAAATCTGAAATCAGGGTGCTAGTATGGTCAGGTTCTTGGTGAGGGCCCTCTTTTTGGTTATGTCCTCCCGTGGCCGTTACTTGGTACATGCATGCAGACAGAGGGAGATCTTGTGTCTCCCTCTTTATGTAAGGACATTAATCACATCATGGGAGCTCCACCCTCATGATCTTATCTGGACCTAATTACCTCCCAAAGCCCCCACCTCCAAACACCATTACAATGGGGACTAGAACTACAACATATAAATTTGGGGGTGGTGCAGGGGGGGACACACAAACATTCAGTCCATGGCAAATGCCAACACATCTTATGGAGGCAGAATGTCTCCTTAATCATATTATTATTGGTTACATATTAATCATTGCCATTGTTTATATAAAGAAAAAACAATGAAAGTTGGGTAGTCATCATGACTCCTTAGAAAAAAGGAAACATCAGAGAGAAAACTTCACAACACCAACTCAGTGTCTCCAGTGGAGGGTGGATGCTCTAGCCTACAACCCCTCTACCTTGTCCCTGTGGTAGGTGACCCTAGTTTAGAGGCCGATAAATCAGGTCATTACAGGGTGATGCCACTAGGCATTTAAATATTACAATTGTCCTTGCTCCCCTCTCAACCACCGCCACTCTCTCTGATTCCATGTTCACTAAATAGCTTCTGATTGTAATGTGCTTTCCCACACAGATTTCCTACAGGGAGGGAATGTGCTGCTCTTGCAGACTCTAAAAGTCCACGGGATAGCTACATTTCTCTTCTCAGCTGGCTGTCATTCTCATTTACACAAGCCATCTTCTATGAGCTTATCTGGTCTATGCTAGAGAGTTCGAGATTAAATACAGTCTAGGGATGCTGATCAAACACGATGAAATCTCCTAATTCTTTTACATTCATAGAATTTGACCCCTTGCTCACAGTTTTCCTCTTTATCCCAGACTCTACCATCCCCATGGGTGATTTCAACATCCGTGTGGATGTCCCACCTAACATTCTGGCCTCCTCGTCCTTTCACATGCACATTTTTTACTCACTTTTCCTTTGCTCCACCTCAGCCCACTGCTCCCATGGCCATATCCTAGACCTTGTCACCACCATCTGAAATTGTTTTACATTCCAAATCATTAACTCATATTTCTTGTTCTCTGACTACAACCTTTCCCTTCCTAGCTCACTAGTGCCCTCCTCTCATGTCAATTGCTTGTTTTTAAAAAATTAATTAATTAATTTGGCTGCGCTGGGTCTTAGTTGCAGCATGTGGGATCTTTTTTAGTTGTGGCATGTGGGATCTAGTTCTGACCAGGGATCTAACCCGACCCCCTGCATTGGGAGCGTGGAGTCTTAACCACTGGATCACCAGGGAAGTCCCTCAACTGCTTCTTAAGTTCCTTAAAGGAATCAGAACAATTCAGAATTTTCTCACAGACTTTTGTAGTCATTTCCTAAAGATTTTTAGTTATTTGTCTTTCTTCTTTATGTTGTATAACATAAAACTGACCGTCTTCATCACTTTGACATGTACAATTCAGTGGCATTACGTATACTACATTACTGTGCAACCATCCATCTCCAGAACTCTTTTCATCTTGCAAAACTGAAACGCTGCACTCGTTAAACACTAACTCCCTGTTCCCTCCACCTCCCCCACCTCCAACCCCTGGCAACCACCATTCTACTTTCTGTCTCTGTGAATTTGATTATTCCAGATACTTCATATAAGTGGAATCATACAGTAGTCTCTTTTTGTGACTGACTTATTTCACTTAGCATAATGTCCTCAAGGTTCATCCATGTTGTGGGATGTGTCAGAATTTCCTTCCTTTATAAGGCTGAATAATATCCTATTGTATGTATAGACCACATCTTGTTTGTCCATTCACCTGCTGATAGCACTTGGGTTGCTTCCACCTTTTAGCTACTGTGAATGATGCTGCCATAAACATGGGTGTACTTACTCACATTTCTTGTTGCTGCCAGCCTCTGAAAGGCTTTATAACTTACTCCTTTACAAACCAAACTAGCACTAAAATAATTCCTCAAATATTTGCCATTTATCTTCTGTCTTTGCTTTTTCTAGAAATAGCAATGATAACTCAGATCCACCTTTGTGATGGTGCTTCATGACTAAGCTGTTTTATGCTTGTAAAATGCTATTCACTGACTCTGCTGTCAATGGATATGAGTACTCTATAAATTCTAGCTAGCTAACGTATGTTTATTAAATATGCAAAGGTATGTAGAGGACGTCCCTAAGGGGGTTCAGACTAATAATATGGCTTTCAAATAAGGTTTTTTGAAGGATTTCTAATTAATTACAAGGCCAGCTCTCCTATCCTTCAAGCACGTGGGACAATTTTTACTTCCCTACTATCCTTGCAGTTAGGAGAGAACACAGGACAAGTTGAATGTGTGTCTCTTTCAGGCTGAAGCAATGTAGGTTTACTTCTGGGCAAAAGCTCTCTCTTCTTCTGCTGCATCAACTAAGGAAGCCACTCGTTCCAGATGGTACAGCTTTAGGATGGTGGAACTGTTAACTAATGATCACTGAGTAGCCATATGGAAGGCATTTGCTCTGGACAGCTGCCCAGACATTTTGTAAGCAAGAAATAAACCACTGAGATTTGTGGGTTTATTTGTTTCTGTAACATAACCTAGTCTATCCTGACTAATACAGTAGGGAACTATTTAATCAAATTGTGAGTGGTGATACATCCATTAATCACGCAGCTATTTTAAAAGATGAGGCTAATATGTGTTGATATAGAAAGATCCTCCAAATATATTAATGTTAAAAAGCAAGATACCAGGGGCTTCCCTGGTGTCGCAGTGATTGAGAGTCTGCCTGCCGATGCAGGGAACACGGGTTCGTGCCCCGGTCCGGGAAGATCCTACGTGCCGTGGAGTGGCTGGGTCCGTAAGCCATGGCCACTGAGCCTGCGTGTCTGGAACCTGTGCTCCGCAACGGGAGAGGTCACAACAGTGAGAGGCCTGCGTACCGCAAAAAAAAAAAAAAAGCAAGATACCAAATGCAGTGTATAGTATGTTATCATTTGTATAAACACTTACATAGGCATTGAATATCTGTCCAGATACAAAAAATTGGTAAGAGTGGTTGCCTCTGAGAAAAGGAAGGGAGGACAAACAGGTGTGGGAAAGAGACATTTTTCACTGTTTGAATATTTTTAAGTATTTAATAATAAATGTGCATGGATTAACTGGTTACAAGTAAATAAGCATTAAAAGCAGTAATGAAAGTCTAAATTAGCCCAATGGTTAAGGGATCTGAAAGAAAACAATAAATTTGAGAAATCATGGAGAAATTAGATTGACAAGATTTGATAGCTTGTAAGTATTAAGCATATGGGGAAGAAGATGTCAGAGATGGCCATAATATAAGTGGGCAAGAATTTTTGCATCTTTATTTTCATTGATAGGAGGTATGGACTGAGTAACTATATAAGATATCAGTTATGGCTATGTTGAAAAAAATATTTTTGTCCTTTGCAATTTATATTATGTTTGGAAGTAGGTGATGTCTTTCATTTTGTATGTAATGAAATTTCAGTAAATGATTCCTTTATTTTTATTTTGGCCTACTTGTTACCTTCAATTCTGCGTAACTATTTAACAAGAATATGTCAGCAAAAGATAAAAATCAGCCCATGGAAATATGGAATCAAACATAATATTTTCAAATTTATCAAATATTAAATGGTTGAGACTCGAAGGTCTAGAAGAATACAAGCTGTTTGAGAATTCAGCAATCACTTTATAGAAAATAACTTGGCTTTAAGGTATGATAGCATTTATATAAATCTATTTCTGCATTTTGTTTAAATTCTTTTGTTTAGAAGCTTCCAGACAATAACACTCAATTGTTTCAAGTTATTATATATTTGCTTAGCAGATCTAAGGTTTTGTTCCTTTTTCTTCTCTTCTGATTTGTTGGAATTTTGCACTGATACACTGTAAACAGCATTGCTCACAAGAACTATTACCCTACTTTTTCTTGAGATTTTTGAAGATATTGCAACCATGTAAAGCCGATGGTAGTCTATCATGTATCATAGAGCAATTTCTAATCTCTCAAACATGGAAGAGGACGACAAATTGCTTGGTTTTTGAGGAACCTCTTTACATGTAAGCACCGCAGTTCTTGCTCCAAATAAAAGGTGTAGAGAATCCTCTCGTAACTCGATGAGGCAGAGGGGATCACCTTTCTTTTTCACAGGCAAAGGTAGCCCAGTGACCCAGAAAGAGAAATGGGAGGCACCCCCCAGTTGCAGAGCTCTGCCTCCCAGCAACTATGCTATGGGCATAGGTGCAGGCGAAAGCCTGCCTGATTATAAGGATGACTAGGTTTGATCATCAGTGACTCCTGGGCAGAAATCAAGAGGCTTTCACATGTTAAGCAGCTACCTGTAACTCAGCCTCCTTCCTCTGACCCAGAAGATTTCTGACTGGTGCCTGGTCCTGCATGGCCTCAACATTTTCTGGGCTGTTCACATACCACACAGCTGGTACTTTGGCATCTTGTGGGGACTCTACACAGAAAGCTTTTCCCCTGACCCTTCCGCTTTCAGATTTATTCCTGCTTTCTCAACGTCTGACCTCATTCATAACTTTTTCTTTGTTGTTGGCATCCCTCCTCCATCATGATTTATACTCACCTCCTTGATGCTGCTGCTTCTGGTTGCTTAGGGAAACACTTCACCTTGACCTGCTTGGCCTTTACCTCCTTTGAGGCTTCTGCAGGCAACACCTCGCAGTGTACCCTTCCTGATCCTTCCAATGGAGCCTAGACAAGTAAATAGGAGATTTCAGGAGACTGCATCCAAGAAATTATATCATGAGTCACCTCCAGTATCTCAAGGAAATATGACAAACTGTCACTGTCATTTGTCAGCATCATAGGATATTCTGTCCCCAAAAGTTAAATACCATTTCACTAAATTGTATGAATTTACGATTTGTCAAAATTGTATTGGGGGGTTGTCAAAATTCTTTTGTAATATTGGAATTGTGTTGTCTTGAAACAAGGCTTTCAAAGAATTGTTTCAAAAACTTGCATTCATAGAATCATAGATTTTTTAAAAAAGATCTTCCTGTTTATTTTACTTGTAGATTGACTTAATTATTTTAATAAATATACCACATAGCAATTACAGTGATATAAGATAGTTGACTCTTTTATTGCCTTTTTGTGGCAGTGGGAGAGGGGTTCTAGCATCTCAGTCCCCTTTTTATTTGTGCAGAATCCCCAATTTGCAGTATCAGAAGCCACGGTAGTCAAGTATTCCATCTTCATGCTCCTGGAGGCTTACACTCAGGCATGTGACCAAGACTCTGTTCATCAGAAATTTTTCTTGAGAAATGTGGGGACATCTGAAAATCATTTATGGTGATTTATCTGAGGGGTTTATCTGAAAGGAGGAAGGCAGTTTTCCTTCTGTGCCATCCTCTTCATTTATTTTTTTAATTTATTATTATTATTTTTTGGCAGTACGCGGGCCTCTCACTGTTGTGGCCTCTCCCGTTGCGGAGCACAGGCTCCAGACGCGCAGGCTCAGCGGCCATGACTCACGGGCCCAGCCGCTCCGCGGCATGTGGGATCCTCCCGGATCGGGGAAGGAACCTGCGTCCCCTGCATCAGCAGGCGGACTCTCAACCACTGCACCACCAGGGAAGCCCGCCATCCTCTTTAAACTTATTTCTCCAGACTTGTGAAGAGATTCAAGTTTTAGAATGCTCTGTAGACATTATAAGGGTGTACACAGAAGGAAAAGTCCAATACAACAAAAGATTTGCATGACTAGAAAGCATCCCAGCTATCTCCTGTGTGCATCTAAACACCTCTTTACCCTCCTGCATGGTAGCAACTACATTTGTTTTTGATAGATTCAGTTTGCCTACACATCACTGTAACCTGGGACTTCTATAGTCTATGTGGTACCTTTGTGGAAATTAGGAAAAGACACTCCTTCTTCAAGACACTTCACTGACATCTATCAGAAAATTGTTACAATTTACTGATTTTATTAGAACAAGACACTTTAATACCTTAAGCCCCCCAAATTGACATAATTTATATACAAGATCCCGTAATGTAAACAGCATATCTTTTATGTCACAGACATGACTGTATTTCCCTCGTAGCTTGTTTTCCAGAGGCATGAGGACCCCCAAATGGCTAGATCAAGGTTGTTGCTTCCAGTTCACTGAAACCATAATTGTTAATCTGGTGAAATAAATCTTTGAGTACTAAGGATGCTAAATCAGCAGAGCCCCAACAAGGAAGGACAAGTAGGTCATTAAGTTTAATAGTGAGAGGTGCTACTCCCAATGCCACCCACTGGTTCTTGGACCCATATATTATTGTTGTAGTGGAAAAGCACCAAATATTTGTCTTTGGTTCACAGTACATACCGCATCTACAGAAGAGCACACCAGACCAGGTTCCCTAAGCTACAAAACTGAATATTTAATCGACAAATCCAATAGGCTCCTCTATAAGGCAAACTACTTTCAAGTGATGGCACATATGAGACCTGTGATCCCACGGGCGTAAGGCTATTGCCTTATTTCACTAAAAAGTCAACTTATTAAAAGTAACATTTTGAAAGAGAAGTTGCTAATGAATAAAGTGTTCATTACATCCATAGATAGTGCTGCTTGCAGTTGTATATTTGTCAGGAAAGGCAAATTCAAATCCAAAGTAAATATCCATTCCAATGAAGACAAAAACTGCCCCTTCATGAAGAAAGGTACTCTTCCTGACACCAATTGCCTGTCTGGTCTGCCTGGAGTTGGGGACCACATTGGAGGCTCATGTCTAGTTACTACAAATGTCAAGTTGGACTTTCAGTGGTGGCAATAGTCAGGCCAGCCTTGGGGAGGGCAAGTCCATGCATAGGTTCTATTTGTCTCAGTGTGACCACTTTGTTTACGTGCTCATCAAGAAAGAACAGAGTGTCTCAGGGAATGTCCAGTTTTATTGCAAATATCTTATTTATGAGGGTAAGTTTGTGAATGGAGTCCTAAAGACAGGTGTTCAATCTCTACTAGGACCCAATAGCTAGTCAAAGCTAGCTAGGAGAATTATTACTTGGCTGAGAGAATGTGCTCGTGCTCAAACACCCTACAGGCCTCTGTTGTGATTGTACATTAAAGTTTTCATAGCGTTTAGAGAGAATTCTAATCCGCTACAGAAATTTTGAGCCCTGTGGGATTCACTAGGTCATAAATGCCAAGTAGCAGAGCTGCCTGCAGTGAAGCTTGAACTGTCTAGCCTTCACAGGTCCCAAGTCCCACTCAAAGCTTGGAGCTTTGAATCAAAGAAGCACACCTCTTCTCTACGTTGCTTCCAAAATCCAGTGAGGTCGATCAAGTGTTGTGCCTCTCTCTGTAGAGGTATCACATGCAAAGTGTATTGACTTGTCCTTCTTATTTACAAGGATATTCCTATGTGCTTCAAACAAGTGGGAGGCCCATCTGAAGTCACCACTACCTTCTATTCTGGGTATTTTCAGCATGAAGCAATACTGTATTAGACTAGCATGAGGCCCTACAAAATGGTGAGACAGTCAGGTACGCTATGGTCCAAACTGTGACACAGAGTTCAAGAGCTGTTGCAATCCTGAGACAAGATAAGTATACTACTGCTCCTGCCAAGTGAAAATAAATTTCTGAGATTCTCTGTTTATTGAAAAACATTTGCCACATCAATAGATGCAAACCAAAACCTGCTTTTATTTGCTCCAGTAAAGAAACTAAGTCTGGACTGGCCACTGTGATTTGAAAAACAGATTAGGTTTATGATAATCAACTGGATGAGAATGGTTATGAAATATTTTGGAGCCCTAGGTGATTTCTGCATAGGTCAAACAAGGTACTTCTGAGTCTTTAAAGTCTTTGAAGGTAGCATTTAACTTTGTATCTCCGCTCCCACCTCTCCCAGCCTCCTCCCAAGGATATGGTATGGCTTTTGATTTACATTCTGACAGGGATGGGGAGTTCTAAGAGTTTTCTCTGATCCTCCCTACCATGATAGCTAGAGTGACCATATAACTGATCATCAAAGCCAGTTTAGTTTTGATAGCGAAAAGGAGTATTACTAATAATTATGCCAGAAAAACAGATACAAACTGATACTTCAGAGACCAGGAATCCAGTGTGGGGATTTGGCCATTTGCTGAGGATATCTATACTGCTACTGCATTTAAAAACCAGAAAAATGACCATCAAATAGATTCAGGAACCCACTGGGCCTCCACGATCTGGATTTTTTCACAACTATATTCATTACCTGAACTCTTTTGGTTTTCATTCCAACTAGTGAGCCACATTGAGAGTCAACACCATTCCTTGGAATTAGTGTTAGCTCAGAGCCAAAGTCCAAATATCCCTGAAAGGTCTGGGTAGTTCCCTTTTCCCAGTGCAGGGTTACACTGGTAAGTGAATAATTTCCTTTGAGGAAAGCTAGGAAGAAAATCACAGAACATATTGACAAAGTATTACAATGTCCTTTCTTAAATGCATCCTGCATCATCTCAAAGATCTAGGAATGTCTGTGTAGGGACTCAGGTCTGAGAATTAGGTGAAAAGCTGTGACTGTCTTGTGGTAGCTGAGGGCAGGCCTCTTCAAGTCTAGAGAGGTCTTGTTGTTGTTCTAAAAATCAAACAGGACCTCTGGTGGCTCTTCTCTAGGAACTCTAATTATAGGCCTGGAGGCAATTGGGGTCAGTGGAGGTCAGACACATGGACTCGGATTTCCCTTGTTTGATAACTTCCTCAGGTAAGATTATTACAGGGTCTTCAAGCAAGGCAGTTATAGCCCTATCCCCAAAGGGAGAAGAGACTACCCTTTGAGACGTTCTATTCCTTCCAAATATCCCTATTCCTATTCTTACAGATCAACTCTCTCTCAATAACTGCTCTAATTTTCATACATGAGATGGGGAAATGCTATGGATTTTATTGACAGTATTCAACAACACTTTGGGTCAAATTGTGAGGTTTCTTTTTTTTTTTTGTCATTTTAGCTCAGTAACTTCAAGGATAACAGGTTTTGTATGTTTATTTACTTGGTTTTTTTTAAAGCATTGCTATAGAAGTCTGTTATCATTTATAAACTTCAACTGTCTGGAACCAACCAAAGCAACTACTCCTCCAACTTTCCTTGATCTTTTCATCTTAGAGTGAACCTAGGGTTTATCATCCACACCAGGACAGTTTAGAGAGTGAAAGGGGATGGTATGCTAATGAAAATTATTCTAGGACTAATAGCCAAGACATGGAAACAACCTAAATGTCCATCAACAGATGAATGGATAAAGAAGATGTGGTACATATATATAATGGAATATAACTCACCCATAAAAAAGAACAAAATAATGCCATCGCAGCAACATGGATGGACTGAGAGATTATCATACTAAGTGAAGTAAGTCAGAAAGAGAAAGACAAATACCATGTGACATCACTTATATGTGGAATCTAAAATATGACACAAATGAACCTATCTACAAAACAGACTCACAGACATAGAGAACAGACTTGTGGTTGCCAAGGGGGATGGAGAGTGAATGAGGGATGGATAAGGAGTTTGGGATTAGCAGATGCAAACAAAATTATATAGAGTGCATAAACAACAAGGTCCTACTGTATAGCACAGGGAACTATATTCAATATCCTGTAATAAATCATAATGGAAAAGAATATGGAAAAGAATGTGTATGTATGTACAACTGAATCACTTTGCTGTACAGCAGAAATTAATACAATGTTGTAAATTAACTATACTTCAGCAAAATAAATTTTAAAAAAAGAAAAGAAAACTGTGCTGGGACAATAGACATCAAATATCCAGGAGAAACTGGACATATAATCACTCTAGTCATGCTCTTTAGATTGTTTTATGGTATTAGCCATGAGGTTGCTCAAAGTCCTTTCTTTAATAGATATTTCATTCTAGATGATAATTTGATTAAATCTGAATGAATAGGCTGACAGAGTAGCATGCCTTAATATTAGCTTAATTTTATTGTCTTTAAGTCCAAGCATACCAGATAACCAATCCCAGATTCTTTGCATTTCCATCAGGGGCTGTTCTCAAAGTTTCCCTATCCTCACACATCTTACCAATTTCTTATCAGTCAGGGTTCTTAGTATCAATTGATACCTAGCAGAGAGTGTTGGGCCATCTGGATTCCCACTAGGTAACTGTTTGCTTCCTAGGATGGCATGTTCTGGAGCATCTGGAAGATCCGATGTATGCTCAGTAGAATCTGATGCCAACATCAGTCACCACAAAGACAGCATAACAGCTCTCCTCCAGTTATATTTTGGACATCTAATTAATCATGTGTTCTAGTGGGCTATGGCCTATTCAAAAACTTTTACACTAAAAAAAAAAAAATTTACACTAAGCATTTGCTTTCTACATTAATGAGCACATACTACTCAGTCCTTTAAATGGGTGTTTTAGTCAAGGCAGCGTATTTGTGTATTTTGCAGAGCTAATACACAAAAGTCTTTCATCACCCAGAATAAATGAGTGATTCAGTGTGTGGAACAAGAGAGTAAAGAACAATCCCAATGGAATGGCAACTGTGGCAAAAAGTGATCATTTTCATGCTTTGGAGAGGGGAATTAGGACGGAATCCTCTGGCACTAGGACAGAATTTTGTCTCATCAATAAATCGAGAGTTGGATTGGGTGAACCATATAGGAGTTTCCAGTTCATTATTCTATAAGTTTATAGAACGCCAGCTTGGAAAAACACCTGAATAATTATATATCACTCAGTGATAGAAAAGGATAGGCATAGGAATTCATGAAAATGTGTATGCTTACAAAGTTTAGAGTGTTTTTTTCTGTTTTTGTTCTTCCTGCACGCAACAGTGGTGAGCTGAAGGGAGAAGAGCTGCTCCACGCTTATTCCAAGCTTCAGCAGAAGGAAATCACTCAGCCACCAGTCTGGAAGATCCTGAAAAGAGGCGCTTGACAAGACTGTGAGCATGCTGGGATAAAGAGAACCACCCACATGGATACTGCAGATTTCAGTTTGGCTGTGGTGCTGTTGACTCTCTCCTTTTTGACACAGATTACACCCCTTACATGCCAAGTTGGATTTCATGCCTTCCCCACTATGGGACTCTACAATTTGCAACGAGGTATACATTTCCTATGTGGCTACAAGAAGTTTTGCTTTGTGAAAATAAATGTGACTCATGTCCCAAATATTGCAATCCTGAAAATTAAATGATCCTTCATATTACTATTTTGAAAAGTCTTTTGACAGTTATTCATATGACCTGTCTTTCTACCTTTGATGCCAAATAATTGTTACCTTCTTTTGGATGTAAGTTTTGTTAGAGAGTAAATATTCCCCAAAAATATAATTTCAAAAAGAAGCTGAAGAAAATAAATATTTAGAAGAAGGTGTCTTACAACTACTCTTGTGATCTAGAGGGAGGCACAGTTCATCTTGTACCACGTTTGTTTGTTTTGTGTGTGTGACTCTTAGATTTGACTAATGATGATGAAAAAACAATACTGTAAGATCAGGAAAGCATAGATTTGTTCTTTGAAAGTCATTTTTATCGAATCCCTCAAAACTACTGGAATTATACTTATCAAGTAAAACTCTGTGATTTGATGTTCCTTTATTTTGAATCCAGTTTTCCCAGTTAAAACTTTGGGCTTTGATCTTTATCTGTAAATTACTCAACATAGGCCTCAACATGTTCAATTTTGTAAGAAATTATTGTGCTCCACTTCTGGAATGAATTTCCCCGGGGCTTCGTCAATGGTTTGTGCTTTAATGCATGATAATTTAAAATTTTCTCCAATTTGATCAATTCCTTTTAAATTTAAATGAGATTCTGCTTCTCCTCCTGTACTCAGATAATGCTATTGACTGGCAGTCAGTAGGGCATACACTTTGAATAGATTTTGTAGTTGTGGGGATGTGAATCCATCCAGACTTGGAGACTCTCAGCCACTTCTCCTCTGACTGAAGATTCTGACTGGTTATGATACTGGGGTAGCCTCTAGCTGTGGAACAGAGTGAACCCTGGAAGTCCACACCAGGCTCACTCTCAGCCTGGGGCACCTTGTCAGCATCTTCTAACCAGCAGAATTAACTGTCAGCCAACAATTACTTTCATCTCTGAAGTGTATCTAGGCTTTTGCTGTCTTGTTTTCTCTTTCCATTTCCTTAGGTTGGAACTGCTTTATTTGCTACTACTTCCTAGCTTAGGTTGAGTTTCAAGCCAAGGAGATTCCTGCAAGAGTTGCGAGAATAGAAAATCCATACCATATTGATTGCCAGTGAAAATGATGATGAATAACTTCAATCACCTCTTCGTATTTAAGCCTCATTGTTCTATCTTCCCCATTTATGGCTTTATGAGTTTTTATAATGAAAATGTTGTGATTGAAACAAAGACTTAGAAAAGAAAGTATCATATCTCTACAAGTTTGTAAATTCTTAAATGGTGTGCTTTTCTTTTTTAATCTTTCATCATGGACATAAAAAAGATGATTTTTTTTCTTCTTAGGGTTTTCAATTAGAAAAGTGTCATTTTCTTGGTCACATTAATAATAAAATGGTCATGTATAGGCTGATATAATTTAAGGTAAAGACATTGACCTGTCCAAAATAATTTTGACTCAGTTTCAGTACATTGAAAAATATATCATTTGTATGATGATGTATTTATTTTAGATCAAACATTTCTTTCAAACTTTGAGCATGACAGAAAAATATTTAGCAAACCTATTAACTTAGAAATGTTTTACATTTTAGGGAAATCGCAGAGAACTAGGTCAAGGTTTAAGCATTTTGGGGCTTAGGAAAATGTATTCACTAGCTGACAGAAAGTGGGGTGGGAGGAGGTTAAGATGGAGAAGGATCTCAAAAGCAAACTAGGAAGCTATTACCAGAAGAAAGGCAGGAAAAACCAACAGATAATCCTTACAGGCAGTATTTTTCTCACCCTAACATTTTAGGACCTGTCATAATCATTGTCCCAATACCCTCTTCTTCGTAGCCCTACACTCTTGACACTGTCTTCACCTTTTCCATTATGGGCTTATCTCTGATAAAGAATTGTAAAACTCCAGTTCAGCTTTGAGAGGTCTGTGCATTGAGGAGCTCTTAGTTTGGCTCTAGAATAGGCTCTGCCTTGTTCTTGAGGTCCAGTCTCCTTGTTTCTGAGATTCCAGTTCTAGGGACTAGGACCTTGTCTTATTTCCCGGATCTGAGTTGGACTAGGACCCTGCTTTGCTTCTTGCTAGTCCCTCATTCCCACCATAGGGTTGGGTGATTTCCTTCACTTCCATTGGGTGCCGGTGTCCTACTATCAAACTCCTCTGAGGCTCTCTGTCTGATTGCTTCTAGATTTCCCAGCACCATGCTTCTTCCATCAGAAGACTTCTGATATTTCTGGTGGGATCCTAATGATGCCAGCTGACTGTCTGCCAAATTTTCTCTCTTTTTTTCAATTTAGAAACACCTCTTTATGCAGTTCTGGCTCATCTAGTATTCCCTTCTAATTCTACCTTTTTTTTTTCCTTTTCTTTTCTTTTTTGTGGTACGCGGGCCTCTCACTGTTGTGGCCTCTCCCGTTACGGCGGAGCACAGGCTCCGGACACACAGGCTCAGCAGCCATGGCTCACGGGCCCAGCCACTCTGCAGCATGTGGGATCTTCCTGGACTGGGGCATGAACCCGTGTCCCCTGCATCGGCAGGCAGACTCTCAACCACTGCGCCACCAGGGAAGCCCTAATTCTACCTTTTAAGTTTTAGTAAATATTGAATAGATCCCAAATCCTAATTATAATATATGTAAGGTTTAAAGAAATACCAAATAGTTTCCAACGTACCCATCACCCAGTTTAAGAAACAGGAAGCAATGTTGTTCTCTCTTAAAGGAACTTTGCTCAGCTGGTTAGAATGGGTCCATTTCACTCTGAAGTCAGGGAAACTGTGTTAGAACTTCAGTTCTAATATTGCCTGTGTGATCTTAGGTTCTGAGCCTTAGGTTTAAATTAGATGAAAACATAGTTAGCACTCCATAGGTAGAAATGTACATCCTTTATCCAAATGCTCTCAGTGACTATCTAGTACTCTGGCCCCCCTCTTATGCCTACTCCCCATAGCTGTAACCAACCTGCTTAAGTCCATTTTGTCCTGAGGTAGGATGCTCACTGACAGTTGAATCAGAGATTCTTAAATCCTTTTCAATTGAATACAAGATGAGCCTTAGAGCAGAGCCCAACAGAGACCTAGGGCTCTATGATCATGGGAAAGAAGGCTACACAGAGGTCCACACTTTTTGAGGATTCATTACCAACATCCCTAAGTTACAAGGTTACATAAGGAACTAAAGGTATCATAACAGGAAATTATTCATCCCTAACCTGACCACTTAACATCCAGCCCATTTAAATATCCCTCCTGTCTTAACACCAGTGTTTATTCCAGCCTACTAAGTCATCTTCTTTGTGGGTCAGCCTTTCCTGAAGTACATGTCTCAGTTATAGAATTTTTTATGTTAGATGGTTATGTGTTTAAATGTCTCCCTTCGCACTAGACAGAGCTCCTTAAACGTAGCGATCTTCCTTACTTTTCTTATCTTTTGTCCTCCTGTACTCAGTACCATGACTGACTCTTAGTAGGTGCTCAATAAATGTTTGTTTCATGAAAGGTGTAGAGGCAGAGTTCAGCCTTGCCAACCTTTCTTAACATAATTTTGATGTAAACATAGCATTTAAGTATTACACCTGCAAAGAAACTAGATCTAAGATTGCTGCTTTGATACTTAAAAAGAACCAATAATCGAATTTGCACACACAATTCATGGAAACATACAACGGTGCCAGATTGCCTTTTTGTATAAACTTTAAAGCCCTCAGCCTGTATTCCAAACTTCTATTTTATTATTCTAACATTAACTACTCCCCAGTTCAGAGTCTCTGTTTCAGGCTGGCCTTGTCTGTTTTTGAGTGGGCAGGGAGAACACTTTATATTCAGTCTGAAGCACAGAGCAGGAGCTCTTAATGGGAACACTGAATCTTCACCACACCTCATACCCCACACTCGCCACCCCCAGGATGCTAAGTATCACATTATGAGTGTAGGGAATACTCTATAAATGCTGGCAGACAGAATCACACCCATAACTTAGTTAATTTCAGCTTATATGGATGTCCAAGTGAATTGCCACCCACATCTGAAATTCCCTGGTTTTTATAGTACAAGTTTTTTTTTTTTCCTTAAAAGAAACCCCATTCTGCTAGCAATAGAAATTATTCAAAATTTCAACAATTGTGACATTGTCTTGCAAAGATCATCAAGAATCTTTTAAAATTCATCTTAGGAAAAAGTCTATAAATATGTAAAATGTTGCATTTGATTAGGAAAAACAACAGAATTTAACACAGATTCTCAGGAGGACATAATAAGTACTTTAACAGTTACTGTGTGTGGGTTGATTCTGCAGTGGCTGAACAGCTCAGAATATTGAAAGAGCAGTATTTCTATGCGTGGGTAGTGGGCAGGAAGGGATGTCCTATATGCAGGCAGCTAAGCAGCAAATGTTTGTGATTGCACCTCAGGGGAAAACATTGGTAAAGCTTATGACCGTAAAACAATTACACAGAGACTTCCTTGTCAGCCCACATGCATTAAAGCAAGGGGTCAGTAACCTAGAACGCATGGTCTAATTCTGGCTCACTATGAGGTTTAAAAATCCTTGGTCGAGCTCTCACCAGCTCAAACCAGATCTGACCAGAAATATGTTGGCACTTTGAGGTGATGTAACTTTCCTTTTTCCTAACCAACACTGTACCACTCAACTCCATTCCAGTTTCCTGAATTTAGAATTCAACTGGCGTTGGTTGGCTTTATATGACTATGAAGCAGCTAACTCACATTTTGATGAATAAATTCCAAAATCCATCATTCTTAAAAATATGAATTTCTAGTTTTTTTTAAGGCATACTGTGTTTTTTTCTATTATCAGTTCTTGGGAGTTTAAAGGCCTTAAGAAAGTGAAACTTACTTGTTTTGGGGGGTGGGAAAGATAAAATCGCCTTCAAAAGCAACTTGAAACCTGGAAGTCATTTTTAAATAAGAATAATAACTAGTAAGTTAAGTGCAGTAGACAAAAGAACAGTCTGAAAATGAAACAGCCACCACGTAAGAAACCGGTCAAATAACAACTTTTAAATATAAAAAGGGCCTGAAAATGTATGGGGGCAGGGTGGGAAAGAAGAGCATTTGCTAGTTGGAATACTCTACGTAAAAGACGATACAGTTGACCCTTGAACGAAGCAGACGGGCTGGTTCAGGGCACTGACCCTGCGTGCAGTTACATGCAGTAGAAAATCCGCATGTAATTTATATTCAGTCCTCCACATATTTGATTTCTCCACGTCCAAGTTTCCACACCCGTGGATTCAACCAACTTTGGTTCCTGTAGTACTATAGTATTTACTGTTGAAAAAAATCCACGTATAAATGGACCTGAGCAGTTAAAATTTGTGTTGTTCAAGGGTCAACTGTACTCTTAGGAAAAAGACAATTTGGCATGCCAGTAAACGCACTCATGAAAGCGATGGGAACCAACACTTTCAGTGTTTGAACTCAGGAGTTCTGGAAAGGTTTGTCTGCAACAAAATTCTCACCCACGTTTTGGTGTCTCCTTCCCTTGAAATTCCTTTTGGAGAGATCTTGGGGGCAAGAGCGTGGGGTTTTGTCCAAAAGTATCATGATATAAATTGCAAATATTCCTGAAGTGGTAAAGCAATACATTATTATTAATGCTGAGTTGTTTTATCGAAAACCTAAAGGAATGGAAATTCAGTGAGAATGAAGAGGGAGCATAAATTTGGATTAGGTACCACTGACCTGGGACTCTGAGAGCACAAGGTTGGGGTTGAAATGATGGGAAGGATTCTGAACGTGGAACGTGGAATGTGGAAGTAAGGATGGTGGGAGTCGGAGGAGTGCGAGAAGACATTTTATTTAAATCACATTTTTTCCTGGGATAAAACTATTTTAGTTTTAGTTTTCTAAAGTTAGGACAAGGATGATGTTTTACAGTATCTGGCAGTTTCTTTGAACACCAGATAAAATTTAAAGGGGAAAGAACGCAAGCTTTAGAGTTATAATCTAGTTTTAAACCGCCCTCTACTTCAGGCTTGTTACTTAAACTCTCTGAAGCTAACTGGGGCTAACAATATACCCAGTGGACATATATTGATTGCTTATCTGGCATTCAGTTCTCTTGTCCCCTCTCCTAAGAAAATCCCCTATTTCCCAGCCAGTGGCATTTTGGGAAGCATTGAATCCAACCCTAACTCTAATAGTTGACTTTGATGCATACAGGTTAATCATTTCATCCAATTTAGGCTAAAGCTGCATGGAGAGACTTTTGGGGGGTGGTGGTGGGGGCTTCTGGGATACATGCTAACTCTTCTAAGACATCTGCTATAAGAGACACCCTCTATTCCTATGTATGGTGTGATGTGCTGACGTGAGTCGTGAAATGACTGCAGCTATTTTGCTACCATGAAGGAAGCCAGCTGAAATTGAATCTGATACACAGAAGAGGGCAAAGCTGAGAGAACTACAGAGAAATCCAGCCAAAGCAATGTTGAAATTGTACCTGAAGACTCACCTACTGTTGAACTTTTCAGTTATACAAGCCAATAAATTCCCTTTATTCCTTAAACTAGGTTTTGATTTACATTTTCTATTATTTGCCACCAGAAGATTGCTAACCAATACCTGGATCTGATAGGGTTTTTGTGAGGATTATGGGCTAGCATAGTGCTTGGTGTATAAATATTAGTTCAACTAACACTTCTCTACTAGTTTCTTTTTTTTTTCTTTTTCTTTTTTTTTTTTGTGGTACGCGGGCCTCTCACTGTTGTGGCCTCTCCCGTTGCAGAGCACAGGCTCTGGACGCGCAGGCTCAGCGGCCATGGCTCACGGGCCCAGCCGCTCCGCGGCATGTGGGATCTTCCCGGACCGGGGCACGAACCTGCGTCCCCTGCACCGGCAGGCGGACTCTCAACCACTGTGCCACCAGGGAAGCCCTATTAGTTTCTTTTTAAAATTAATTTAACAAATATATGGTGAACATCCAGAGTGCCATTATGTATTACACATGGCACCAAGTTCTAGGACCATGAAGATAAATGACTGGATCCCTGCTCTCAAGGTGTTCATGAACTACTAAGTGGTATATACTAGTCTTTCAATAATATTTTGGATATCGCTAGAAAAGTATAAGCAAGCAGAGACTGGGTCCTTTCATCTAGAATAGAAAGTTAGGTTACCTAGAACTGAAAGTTAATTTGTGAATATAGAAATATTGACTATAATGCTAGGTTATCTGAATATATTAATATTGACTATAATAAATAGGGCAATCTAATCCTCTCTTTAGAAACTGATAGATAGCATATAATCAATGTTAAATAGGTTTTAGTTGTGTTTTCACTTCTTTACAAATATCAATAACTGTTAGGGTTCGTTTTGATACCATTTAAAAATATAAACATTCTTCTGTGATTCAAAGAGTAATCTAGTAAGTACATTATAATTTCAAATATGTCTTATTTAAGTAAATTTATTATAGCTCAGAACTTGCAGATCTTCATAACACAGAAGTATTTTTTCCAGGACTTCTAGCTGGACTTCTGGTGCTGCTTCTGCTACTGCTGCTAGTATTTTCTGAGTGGAAGAGTGCTATTTTTAGAGTCAGAATACAGTTGCTATTATAAGCTTTCTTAAGAGTAGTATAATACTCTCCAGTGACTATTACTTAAAATTTGGTTGGCTTTTGAAACGATTTAGATTTGCTTCTTGATAGTGTTGGGAGTAATACCTGGTATATGGTTATGATTCTACCTTGAGCACTTCTTACACTAGCATCACATTGAATTGGGTATTATAACAATTATCTGTGCAGTATAACTTTGCAAAGTTTATCATAGTCATTTCCCTCTGTTACGTCATTCTTTGCAAAGGGGAGCACCTACCCTGAAGTGAGTGGATCATTCTCAAAAGTGAGTTAAAATACACTGATAAAAAGTTTAAAAATTATTAATGATATAGTAATTGGACTGGTTTCAAAAATAATAACCATACGACACAAGCTATGTCTAAAATCATTTTCCCTGTTATTTCAATGCAATCCACTTCAGCCAAAGAATGTACTGCTCTCTTTAATAACATCAAATGTTGGCCTATTTAATGAAATTTCAATAAGGAGTTTCAAAGAACAGTATCTGATTTCATTTTCACAGGCAGAAGTTGACCAATAATGAGTGTATGGAATCAAAATAGTTTCTCTTCAAGGTAGGAAATAAATTCATGTAATGCTTCCTAAGGAAGCAACATGTATTTTCTACAAATGATTAAAAAGAAAAAAAGGAAGATAAGGTAGCAAGATAAGAAACAAACATGTTATTGCTAATTACCACCTTGATGTCTCATTCAATCTATGACTGATGAATGATAAACTGTTCTTTGCTTGTCCAATAGTTTGAGTTAACTTCCTTTTGACTCTGATTGATTGACAGCCCAGTTGCTCTCCAAGTTTCACAAATTTTTCACAATCCATATAATTAAATGTTAGATATAAAAAACTTTGCTTCACATTAAAAATATGAAGCAGAGAAATAAATACCAAGAAAAGACAAGCTGGCCAGCACCTATTACAAAGGAAAGACCTTTGTTCCCTGTTTCATTGTTGTTTTTTGTCTCTTTGCTCATTTGTGCTGTATCAGCTTGAGGTCAATTCCAATGATGAATGGTTCTGTCTCCTCTTCTTCCTCATCTTCATATTAAATCCTTGTCTGCTTATGTAGAATTCAAGTAATTCAAGACCTTCTGGGACTGAGTCAGTCCTTGTGCATCTATGATTAAAAATGAAGGTCACTTCCAAACAGGGTAGGATGGTGTAGACCTGTTTTTCTCGCTCCTCCCTGCTAAGTACAAATATAAACCCTGGAAATGGTGCAAGAGACAACCAAAGGAGAAATGTGAAATGTGTTTAGAAGAATGCAAGGTGGTTTGTGACCCTAAGATTGTCAGAACAATATAATTGTAGGAACAATAGAATCCCCCTACCCAACAAAGGAAGGCCACCCAGACCCACAGTTCCTTGACTTTCAACCTAGCAATAGAAGACAGCCCAGGTAGGCTCATTCCTTCCCCAGACTCCCTCTGACAATACCACATGAAACCTGACATCACCAGCTAGTGAGACGTATTGGGAACATTGACAGAAATAAGTGACCAGGGGAGCTACTCTCCTTCTCTGCCGGGCCTGAGACTCCCATTTTCCATTGAGAGATACCAAGGTAGGCAGGCAGAACTAGCAAGACAAACCTAGAACAGTAGCATGCATGGTCTGGGAAGCCTCTTTGTTCTCACAGGCCTGAGACTCTCCTCCCTCACCCAGAAACACCAAGGCAGCAGGTGGAGGTGGGGGTGGGAAAGGGCAGTAGTGGTACTTCTTTTAAAGATGAATTAACACCAATTGTACACACTCTCTTCCAGATAATGGAAGAGATAAGGACACTTCCCAACATATTTTATGAGGCCAGTATTACCCAGATGCTAAAACCAGACAAAGGCAGCACCAAAAAAAAAAAACAAATGTTTAGACCAATATTTCTCATGAACATAGATTCTCAACAAAAATCCTCAACAAAGTATTAGCAAACCAACTTCAACAATGTGTTAAAAAATTATACCATGACCAGTGGCATTTATTCCAGGTATGCAAGCTTAGTTAAATATTCAAAAATCAATCAGTGCAATCTACTGTATTAACAACAAAATTCATAATGTGATTTCAATTGATGAAGAAACGCTTTTGGCTGCAAAATTCAATACCTGTTTATGATGAAAACTCTCAACAAATTAGGAGTAGAAGATAAATAATACAACTTGGTAAAGAGCGTATAAAAAGCCTGCAACTAATATCATACTTAATGGTGGAAGACAGAGATTAAGGCAAGGAGGTCTACTATCACCATTTTAATCAACATATTACTGGAAGCTCTAACCACTGTGATAAGGCAAAATAAATAAATAAATAGAAGTCATATAGTTTGGAAAAGAAGAAATAAAACAATCTCTAATGTCAGATGACATGACTGTCTACACTGAAAATACCAAGAAATCTACAAAATAAAACCCACAAATTCCTAGCACTAGCAAAGGAGTTCAACAACATGGTTCAAGAGCAATACACAAAAACCAATCACATTTCTACATACAAAAATGAACATGCTGAAATCACAATTTAAAACACAAAACAATTTATAATTTCTCCAAAGAAAATTAAATACTTAGATTTACACTTAAAAAGTATGTACAGAATATGTATGCTGAAAATTATAAAACACCGATGAAGGAAATCAAAGAAAACCTAAGTGAATGGAGGGAAATACCATATTCATAGATTGGAAGGCTCAATTGAGTAAACGTGTCAATTTTCCTCAAATTCATCTGTAGGCTAAATACATTTGTACCAAAATTCCAGCAAGAATTTTTGTAGTCATAGATGAGCTTATTTAAAATTTTATATGGAAAATCATAGACCCTAGAATAGCTTTAAAAATCATTACAAAAAATAATAAAGTGAGAAGAATTACTCTTCCTGGTATTAAGGCTTGTTATATAGCTGCAGTGATCAAGAACGTGGTATTGGCAGCGGGATACACAATAAGTCAATGGAACAGAAGAAAAAACCCCAGAAATACACCTGCACAAATATGCTTAACTGGTTTTTGACAAAGGGGCAAAAATAAATCAAAGGAGGAACGGTAGACTTTGACAGATAGTGCTGAAACAGTTGAATAAGCAATTGAATAAGTAAAACAAAACAAAACAAAAAACTCAAACCTAATACCTATACAAAAATTCACTCAAAATGAATCATGGCTTAAATGTAAAATGTGAAACTGTAAATCTTTTTAAAAAAATAAGTTATTTATTTATTTATTTTTGGCCGTGCCTCACAGTCTGTGGGATCTTAGTTCCCCGACCAGGGATTGAACCCGGGCCACAGCAGTGAAAGCACCGAGTCTTAACCACTGGACTGCCAGGGAACCCCCCAAAACTTTTAGAAGAAAATAACAAAAAACCTTTAGGATCTCAAGCTAGGCAAAGACTTCTTAGACATGACACCAAAGCATTTTCCATACAAGGAAAATTTGATAAGTTGGACTTCATCAAAATCTAAAAATTTGTTCAGAGAAAGACCCAGTTAAGAAAATGAGAAAACAGTGTAGAGACTGGGAGGAAATGTTTGCAAACCACTTATCTGACAAAAGACTGTTATCTACAATATATAAAGAACCCTCAAAACTCAATAGTAGAAAACCAAACAATCCAGTTAGAAAGTAGACAAAAGACATGAACAGATATTTCACCAAAGAAAGTATATGGATGGCAAGTAATCACATGAAAAGGTGTTTAACATCATTAGTTTTTAGGGAAATACACTTTAAAACAATAATGAGATAACACTACACACCTCTCAGAAGTGCTAAAATAAAAAATAGTAACAACACCAAATGTGGGTGAGGATGTGAAGAAACTGAATCACTCATACATTGCTGATGGAAATGTAAAATATTTCAGCCACTCTGGAAAATAGTTTGGTAGTTCCTTAAAAAATTAAACATCTAACTACCATACGACCTAGCAATTGCATTCCTGAGTGTTTCTACCAGAAAAATGAAAACTCAATCGCACAAAAACCTGTACTTAATGTTCATAGCAGCTTTATTCATAATAGCTACAAACTGGAATCAGCTCAGATGTCTTTCAATAGACAAGTGGTTAAATAAACTGTGGTAAATATATAGCATGCAATACTACTTAGCAATAAAAAGAATGGACTATTAGGTTAAAATTAAAGTTGAAGAAGAAGAAGTAGTAGAAGGAGAAGAAGAAGGAGTACAAGTGGTGGAAAAACAGGAGATATCTGTAAGGAGAAGGAGGTGGAGGAAGAGGAGGGGGAGGGGGAGGAGGAGGAGAAGAAGAAACACATTAAGGAAGAACCGCTTTCTGAGGAAGAACATGCACCAGTACAGCAATTGCTAGTCCAGAGAAAAAGTAGAAAAAGAAAAAAAAAGTTAATGAGTACTGGGCTTCCCTGGTGGCACAGTGGTTGAGAGTCCGCCTGCTGAAGCAGGGGACACGGGTTCGTGCCCTGGTCTGGGAAGATCCCACATGCCACGGAGCGGCTGGGCCGGTGAGCCTGAGCCATGGCCGCTGAGCCTGCGTGTCTGGAGCCTGCGCTCCGCAACGGGAGAGGCCACAACAGTGAGAGGCCCGCGTACCGCAAAAAAACAAAAAAAGAGTTACTGAGTACTAATGGAAGGAACTATTCTTTCCAAGATTTCACAATTGAATTACCTGGATACATCATGCTTAAGATTCAGTCAGAAATATACCAGAGATGCTCTCTAAAATAATCAGTGGGAGGTTGGATGAAACAAAATGATTAATCATCAATAGCATTTCATACCTTGTTGTGTCTTGACATCACTTCAACTCTGTTCATTTTATTATGTCATCATTTCTTAGAATATTTGTTACAGAAATAAAAATATTTTCTTTGTATCTAAAAAAAAAAGAAATGGACTACTGATAGATGCAACAACTTGGATGAAGCACCAAGAAATTATGCTGAGCAAAAAAAAGCCCATCCCAGTGGCCCGTGAGTAGAGAACATGGCCGCTCCCTTTCCTGAGATCTCAAAAGTGACGAGTGATGGAAAAGTCCAGTACTGGTTGGCCTATGGGCCTGTAAAGAGAAGAGAACGGACCCGGAACCAACTGTCCTGACCAAACAATAGCAGACAGCAGCAAGATGGCCTGGACCGGCCTGTTGAAAATAAACTTCAAGAATGCAGAGATTGTGCTGCTCAGATTCCTTTTTTCCTAGTATGACAACATGGATCAGAAGGGCCAGCAAGTTACCTTAGAAGTTACTCAAGTATCTCCTTGGAAACCACACATCTTTAATCCTGCTGTGGAGCAAGAGGCAGCTCAGGAATCCAGGCTTTTCCTTGCTGGGAGGACGTTCTGCTCTGGTCAACACAGACTTCTTACGTGGAGGCTGAAGTGGCTCGGCACACACACCTGTGAGGACTTTCCAGGATGTGAACCCAGTGCAGGCCAGAGGGTGCCTGTTAACTGGCAATGCTAGAAGGGTCTCCACTCTTGCCTTTTCTATATAAATCACTTCTTTTTGTGTGGTGATTAACGTATCAAAATTCAGGTGAAGACATTTGATAATTTGAAAGAAGAGGAGAAGAGTGTTAAAGAGAAATATGCACTATTCTAAAATGTTCTCAAAGAGACTTCTAACCTTTAGTCTCAATAGATAACTCTGGTTCCTCTACTTTTCTCATGGGACACGTTTCAATCAGAAGCTGGCATCACAGAACCTGAAGTTTACCCACCCAAGTTCAAATGCCACTTTTTTTTTTTTAATTATCAAATGCCACTTTTTTAAAAAAATTAGAAACTAGAGCGCCTAGCCTTTTCCCAAGCACACTGACATCTCACACTCTTTGGGTTTATCCCTGCAATGGGTTAAATTACTTTAAATCCTCGGAAGATGGGGGTCATTGTTAATTTCTCATCCAGTGAAAAACTGAAACCTATGATATTTAGAAACAGTTTTATCCTAACCCATGTTCCTTTACCAAGGGATGAGATGGTGACCAAGCCTGGCTCATTTGCTAATCAAAACGGCTGTGAACCTTAAGGATAACTGTGGTACCTCCTCCCCCTTCCACACACGTGTTCCTGCTTCCCATGGCAGTGGTCTTGAGTCTCCTTATTGGAGGGGGCTGTGGGGAAGGTCTCAGAGAATTGTTTAATGGGTAATTCTGCTGAGTATCGGTATTTTAGGAAGCAGTCACAAGGTAGAGCAGTCCAAAAGGGTGTTTTTCTAGTTAGGACCCTTGAGCAAAGAAGGGGACACTATTCAGTGTGTCAGACGGTTCCTGGCTCCTTGGTGCTTTCCCAGGTGTTCATTCCTAGGCCTGTCAATTAACCTCCTGAAGCATCTATTCGATGAATGTTTTAACTCTAGTGGGAGTGGTAATGTGCCGTAAATTCTTGGTGTGAAATTTTCCATATCAAACTTATGTTTGCCTTAAAAAAAAAAAGCCCATCCTGAAATTTACATACTGTATGATTCCATTTATATAACACTTTTGAAATAACAAACTTTTAGAAGTGGAGGAAAGAGTACTGGTTGCCAGGGATTAGAGTGAGGAGGGTACTTTTGAGGACAAGGTGGGATAGAGATGAGTATGCTTTAAAACGGTTATTAGTTATTGGTCTAATTTCAGATGCTGAAAAACATGGACAGAATAAAATAATTTGAGATAATTTTACATAGACGATCTATCCATCAGGGATTCCTCTAGGTAATTAGGGGAATTTATGCTCTTCTGAAAATGCTCTTCTGAAAATGTCCTTTGATGCCTCTGAAATTTAATATAGTATTTGGAAATTGGTTGATATCATTTCTAATGTCAGTGACTGCCAATTTTTTGAGGTGTTTTTGAAGGGAAAATTCCTATATAAATTTAAGTTCCTCCAAATATTTTTAATTTACCAGGAGTAATCTCCCATTATATTCAAGTTTTGTGTTCTTTTCCAGAAAATATAATTTTTAATTAAAGTATAAATTATAAGGAGAACATAGCCTATACTTCAGCTATATTCCTTTTTTTTTTTTTTATATTCCATTTTTGTCCTGAACCAAGTCATGATGTAATCCACTGGGACATTAAGTTCTCTACACTGCCAATTTTATCCTTTTATAATAATTAAGGTCATTGTAAGGAATGTGTAATATAAATCATTCCAAGATATACAAAATATCACCTGTCCAAAGCTCCTTTTAGCACACTTTCAAGAGTCTTCCTATAAGCGACTTTCAAACATAAATTTTTAGTGTGATGCTTTATAAGATACTTTATCTTCTGTTGTCACCTTTAGTTTGGGTTGGAAGAGAGCTGAAAGGGAATAGATTAAAATATCCATTTGTGCTAACATTCTTTTTTTCTCCAGAAGATGAATATACAGAACTTTTCAGACCACAAATAGATAAGCTTATGCTTGACACTGTGCCAAATAAATGGCTTTGTATGTCAGTATGGTTTTCACCACGATGTGGTAACAATTTTCACTTGAGCTTAGTCCTGAGGTGCTGGTCTCATTCATCTCTAGTCTATAGAAACATACATAAGGGTTTAAGTCTAATCTGGGGTAGGTCTATGGTGGCAATAAGGATCCTAAGACCACCGTTAACAGCAAGATTAAATTAATGTGTAAGAATGCAGTGGAGTTAATTCAAACCCATAAGCAGACCAGAAATTACACGCCTAAAAGCCCTTCAATTTGGACATGGTCTGAGTCAGCAAGAATTCCTTGGGCACTCCCACCTCCAAGAGTCTGTGGAAACCAGATCAATTCTCTGAAGTGTGTATGTAAGTGCAGTGGTGGGCATGTTGCCAATACAATCTCTCCATGGTGATCATCTTGTTATATCAACCATAGAGAATTGTCAGCCCGTGAAAGACAAAGCAAATGTAAAGGGATGTTTTAATACACAAAATGCAGAGACCTTGGTTAACATTTTAAAAATATATATTAATATTAGATATTTTGTAGTTGTATTAATTTTATAGGTTTTATAAATTCTATTACTATTTGAACTTTTAACAGTCATTGTATTACCTCTTAATCTTTCTGAAATATACTCCGTAGCCTTTAAACTCTTGAGAATTAATTAAATTACAATTAAATGGTATCCTCACCAGCAGAGAACAATTTCACTAATTAGAAAAGTAAAAGTAGGGCTTTATTTTCAGGATTTTTGTTATAAAAGGATATTATTAAAGGAAGGATGATTTTGTGATCCCTAACTGATAAAGAGTAAAGGAAAAAAACTAATCTTGACCAACATCAATATCCAGAACTTTTTTCTATAACCTATATTAACACCAAGAAATACTCTTATTATGGTAATGAGGCAGACTGAAACTGTGGTGTGGTGGACAGCCAACTGTTAAATAATGAGGAATTTTTGTAAGATGGCTGATGTTGCACTGGTAGCTTGAAATTGGCCGTGGTGGGAATATTTACTTTATGGAAATTAGCAGATTCTACAACCCATAACTCTCCTCCCCAGAGAGCCAGTTGATAAACATTTACTAGCATAACACTGGAGTTAACTCATACTGGTGGAGAAAGTGGCTTCTTCATTTGTGATTTTGAGGAGGAACTGAGGAAGGTCCTACCCATCTTATAGTAACTTCTTAACTAGTTTACCACAGTAATCATTAGGCTACTGTTAGATGGAAATTGTATCCAGAAAGTCTGTCTGATAGTGAGTTATAACCTAAAAAAGTATAATAAAATTCTTGCATGTAGTCTTGTACAGTCTACAGAGCTCTCAACACTGTTGGTGTCATTTGAACTTTACAACAATCTTAGAAAGTGGGTTTCATTATTATTCTCATTTTATAGGTGTGATAACTGAGGTGCAAATGGATTTAGTATCTTTTTTCAAGGTTACACACCAGTTGTGGAACTGATAAACTTACACCCTCTATCTCTAACTTTAGAATACCTTCCACTATGTCATGTTTCAGAAGGAAAAGTGCACTAAGTTTGGCACACAGGCTGGTTGGTCTGGAACGGGAAATCTAGGTTTGAGAAGGGTGGAGAGCATGAACTGCTGCACCAATAATGGGTCAAGTTGTCCCAAGCACCCGGGGGTGGGGGAGAGAGAGAGAGAGAGAGAGAGAGAGAGAGAGAGAGAGACAGAGAGAGAGAGAGAGAGCCAATTTTGAATGTCAGTTTAGCCCCAGGGGTTTGCTTTCATCTCAAGTGCTGCTTTAGACCTCTATCTGTCTGTACACAGTCAGGGAATGAGAAACCGCTCTAGGTATTTCAAACATAGGTGATTTAATTAAGGCGTTTTTTAAAAAAATGAAAATATTATAAGATCTGGAAGACAAAATAAGGAAGGTGATATCTAGGAATCAGTAAGTGCAGGAAGTTGCTCTCACTCTTAACCTTGAAGATATTTGGAGAGCTAGCTTTATTCAAGAGTCACCTTAGCAATTCATATTTTTCTAGTTAATTGGGGGGTTTGTGTGTATATTGAGGTGGGTCTGGTTGGAGAATAGGGAAGGTAAAAAAAGAGGCCAGGGAGAAATTATCCTAGAAACTTTGTTCTAATGTAGGCAAAAAGACCCACAATGAAGATTATTAGAACCAAAGAATGATTTTGGAATTAGCTCAGGGTCTAGAAGTGGGATTAAAATGGAATTAGCTTCAGCACACTTAGATCTGTTTTAGCTTCCAACGACAGAGGTACCCTTTGCTTCCTGTGCTTTACTCCCAGTAACTTTACCAAGCCAGTCTTCATAATCCAGTCTGAGAGCACATGACACTCTTCAGGATCTGCTTCAACGTGATCTAGAAGTCTACAGTTTCAAAAACGAGATAGAATTCAAGGTGGAAAAGAGGCATTTATTTCACCAGGGATCAACAAAACTTTACTCTGAAAAGGTTGTGGGTCCAGAAGTGTTTTGGAGCCCATTGTGGTTGAAATTGTTTGCTCATATGAGGTGATACAGAGCCAATGTCACTAAAAGTGTCTGTGAGCTATAATAGTAGGGGTGGACGGATAACATACAAAACAACTACTTATCTTTCTGTTGAATATCATGTACCTAAACATATTTACATATTATATACACTACTTAACACATGTTATGTCAATTATATATTACCCAAAGGCATATTATCAATATATTATACACATATGCACACATTTATAAGGTTGATGGCTACAAACTCACAGTGACACCCTTTATGACTGCCCATCCCACCCTGGATCTTGTCCAGTCTTGCCCAATGGTGTGGCGGCAGTCTCATGCCACATTAGAGAATCCGTAAAACATACAATCTACTTGCAGACAGTAGAGAGACATATGGGAAACTCACATTAGTGAGACCACAATGAAGATATCATAAAGGGAGAAAATATGTATGAGGCAAAAAGAGGGTAAGAATTAGCTCTTTGGTGGAACTGGAATGTCTACCTCATCATGCTAGGTCATTTGAAACACATTTTGTTTTTCAGGAGCTGAAAATTTGGTAACTCACAATAGATTGATTTTAGTCACGTTTCTTAGGCTTGAGACCTGACAAAGATTTAAGCTGTTCTCACATTTTTACCTGAGACTTTCCAGGTTGTTAGAATCCCTGAAGCTTTATTTACTTTACGTGTGGAAAATCTGTACTAAGTAGGGGAAGGCATATAGAAGGGGAAAGTCAAGAAATAACTAAGATGTTTCGAGGTTTTAATTTACTTCTAAGTTTTTGGCTCCCTAACATCTGTTCCCTCTTGTTTCTCAACACAGAGTGTTCGATGATCTGCTCAAAAGAGAACTGACATGGCATTCACCAAAAGGGAACACAAAGAAAAAGGTGGCAGTTTTCTCCAGCTCTCCCCACGAGATCCTACCCCTTTGTTGGAAGGCAGCCTCCCTCAGCAGCATCAAATCACCAAACAAAAGGCTCTGGACATGGACTGGAAGGATAGGGTAACGCTAAATTCTAGTCATTTGCCATTTGATAACCTTCATTTAGCCTACTGAAAGCTAGTCTTTGAGAAAGAAAAGTTGTGTACCATAACACACACACACCTATATTAATTAACCTGTATTCTGAATCTCACACCTCTCTGCACCTCCATTACTACTTCTCTGCTCCTAGTCATCATGTTGTGTCTGTACTGTTAAAATTGCTTCCTTGGGGCTTCCCTGGTGGCGCAGTGGTTGAGAGTCCGCCTGCTGATGCAGGGGACACGGGTTCGTGCCCCAGTCCGGGAAGAACCCACATGCCGTGGAGCGGCTGGGCCTGTGAGCCATGGCCGCTGAGCCTGCGCGTCCGGAGCCTGTGCTCTGCAACGGGAGAGGCCACAACAGTGAGAGGCCCTTGTACCGCAAAAAAAAAAAAAAAAAACTTCCTTAATGGTTGCCCTTTCAGCCTAACCTCTTCATAGCAGGCAGAGAGACCTTCTTCAGATGTAAATCAAATAATGCCAAGCTCCTTGTTAAATCCCCCAGTGGCTTTCCTTTACATTTCTCATTTGTAAAATGGACTTAATGAAAATGCCTGGGATTCTGAAAATTAAATGAGATAAGTATGTGGTATATAGTAAGCATTCAATAAATGTTCAGTAGTATCATTGCTAATATTATTTTATTTGTTCAATGTGTAATGAGTTGACAGCTATTTGCTACTTGAAACATTTTTTGAATTACTAGCGATGGTTCAGTTGACAATTAATTGGGAGAATCATTAACCATCACTAAATAAATAAGTCCCTGTTACTACACATTTTGGAATAATATATATATAGAATACACCTGTGGAAAGCAGCTTCATATGCCAATGATTGCCTGCTCTTGCTTCTTTGTTTGGGCTTATATTTTAAGATACCATTTTTTCTTTGAGTAAAATACCTTAATTTAATAACACTTTACTCCTAATTTACAGTCATTTCAGTCTTGTTGTACCTCAGTTTTGTCTGCTCCAGAAGTTGAATACATTTCTCTTCAAGTTGCCCCTCAGGAACCCCTGGTATGAAATTCAGAAGTGCCACATTTAGGTCACAATAACCCAAATATACTCTCCAAATTTGGAAAAATACTAACAATGTTCATGCAATATGCTAAATAAATAGACAAGCAGAATCTTAATTTTTTCACATATTTTCTGTATTCAGTTTCATTATTAAAGGAGCCAAGGCAGTTTACAAAACTACTTACAGTATAACAATATAAAAGTAAAAGGGGGAAATAATGTATGAAATAAGATTATCCCAGAGTTGGTTCCCAACATGCATGTCAAAAGGTATGTGGACTACCTAGAAATAGGCTAAAAAGTTGGCTCTAGGCTTCCTAGAAATCAGCGCTGGAAGTAAATATGAGTTAATTGATTTATGACATCTGTAAGATGAAAACAAACCAGCTGTTTAAAATAACCATATCTCTTCCTGGTATTGTAACATAAAAGGAATTTATTTCTTGGGTCCTCATGTAAAAGATATGATATGATATAGTAAATATTATCATTAAAGTATTCCTACAGTAATTGCTATAATGAGTTTCATAGGGCTGTTTCTTAGAATGTCCCTCAATGAAAGCAATATCACAACAGAAAGGAAGAGTTTGGTAAAGCAAGTCTCTGAAGGTGTGTTTTGGGGGGCAGTAGAAGAGACACAAAAGAATGCGGGCCAGATACACCTGACTAAATCCAGTGATAAATTTGAGAGTATCTGTTGAAATTGGACTGCATATTTTTTAGCAAATCCTCCAAAAATATTTTTTAAGATGAATTTTCAGTATCACACAACAAGCAGCTTAAAGTTATACTCTCAAACACGTCTCTCTTGCTAATTAATGGCAGACCTATTAATTAGATGGACATCCTCTTATCAAAGCTAAGCCTAATCTGGACATGTTAGAACAGATACTACTTAATTTCAAACAATGTAACTTCCTATTGAGTCCTCAAGGATAAACTAGTTGAAAAGAATGCCTGGGGTATAGAATTGTTAGCAGTTAACAGTTGGAGAATGTTTACTAAAAATAATTATTAATAACTGTGTACTTACATGGCTGAAAAGACCTATATACATAACGAAGTCAATTGTATGCAGGTAAATATTGGCTCTTTGGTTTAATGATCCTTTCACTCATTGGGACTTGACATTTGGAATAAGAGTTGATTAAGATGTATTTGACTACAGACCATAGTAATTCTCTGACTGGTGCTGTTTTCTGTGAGTGCTAAAATCCTTGAAGCTGTGCTTAGAAAGAGGTCTTGGTTTTCCTTCAGCCTGTCCTTTTCCAGCCCTCTTTCGTATGAATACTTATAGTTCCTCTAGTTCAGCTTGGTATAAATCACTAATTTAGAATCCTCCTTTCCCCCCCTTTCTTTCTCCCTTCCTCTTTCCCTTCTTCCTTCCCTCCTCCTTCTTTCTTTCTTTGCCTAAACAGGTTCAATCTAGAGGTCCGTATTGAAATTTTAGCTCTGCCATTCACTAGCTGAGTGATCAGAACGTTGCTTAAACCCTCTCTGAGTCTTAATTTCTCAACTATGAAAAGGACACTTACCTACAACAAAAGGACGGTTTTTAGAAAGTGCCTGACACTCTTTATTCAGACACTCAGTAGTTGTTAGTTTCAGTCTATCCTATTTATTATTATGTAAGGCTTGTAGGCAATACTGATAAAATTATACTAACAGTGACATTTGTTAAGTGGGTCCTTGTCTTGGCAACTGGGGTTAGGCTCTACCTCCTTAAAAAGAACTCAAATCCTTCTATTTGACTTGGTGCCTGTGGTAGGCAGAATAATTGTCCTCCCAAAGATGTCCACACCCTAATTCCCCAAACCTATGAGTATATTATCTCACATAGCAAAAGGGACTTTGCCTTAAGATTAAGTTAAGGATTTTGAGACCAGGAGATTATCCCGGGTTATGCCGGAGAACTCAATGCAATCACTGAGAGAGGAAGGCAGGAGAGAATCAGAGGAGATGTGATGATGGAAGCAGAATTTGGTGTTATGTGATGATGGATTTGAAGGTGGAAAGTGGCCATGAGACAGGGAATGCAGGAAGCTTCTGGAATCTGGAAAACATGAGGAAATGAATTCGCCCCTAAAGCCTCCAGAAGGAACATAGCCCTGCCAACAAAAAAATTTCAGCTTAGTGAGAACCCTTTTGGACTTCTGATGTCCAGACCTGTAAGATAATAAATTTGTTTGTTTTAAACCACTAAATTTGTGGTAATTTGTTACACAACAATGGAAGCTAATGTTGTGCTGTTTTCTGCTTGTCTCTCTTCCAAAGGCTCTGTTATTTGTAAAGTGTGGGGACTAAAGGTAATGATTGCAACTGAATTGGGCTTGTTTCTGCACCTTTTCAATGGACGGAGCTAAGAAATATCTATATAAGATTCCTGTGAGTTCATGATGACATTTCCCATCCAAATTCAGGATTATTGGCTGTTTAGTTGGTCTCTTCTTTCATCTGTATCAACATCAGGGATGGTAGAATAAGATACCATAATTATTTTGCTTTATCCCACATTACACATATAACACTCTCAGAAAAACAACAAGACTACCACCAACAATATGATTACTGAAAGGTTAAAAAAAAAAGAAAACTTCTTGCGTTTTTTTTTTTTTTGTCCTTAGGATATAACCTATGAGGGATATATAGTCAATTTACTATATTTTAAAGTCCCTTGGAATTACAATCTTTTAAAAACTCATTTTACATGTACAGGATAAAATCATCATTCTTTTCCTCTATTTACCAGTCATCACTCCAATATCTCCCAGATAATTATTTCTATTTCTTTGGACAATGTTTTAGCTTATTGAGTTCAGTAATAATTAACATTTATTATAACAATCACATACAGTTGGGTTTTTCTGATATCTGGAAATGAATCCTAAAGCCAGGTTCTATTTTCTTTTTTGAAACCTTGATCATGACTCTGTTGCCTTTTCGACACCACTTATAAATTTCAAGTGAGATATCAATGTCTGGTTTAAAGGCACGCAGGAGGAAGCTGAAGACGGTAGCTTTGGTTTGGAGTCCAAACACTCCACAGCTAGATTCTCTTTAGTATTCCAAAACCAGGATTAAGTTGATTAGATAGCTTGTAAAAACAAGGGGTACCCCATCACTAAGTACTCAAATAGCTATAGTAATTTTAGACTACAGAATTTATTCCACTGTAAAGAGACCAAGTTGATATCTCTTTGCTGATACGAGTCCAAATCAGAAGAGCAGAGGTAAAATACGGAAAGGCAATGAGATACAGGATGACATTGGCTTTCATCGTCATGAATATAAATTGACAAATACATACTACTATGTAACAGAGTAACAGTTCTAGAGAGTAGCAAGTACTGGCATTTGGTTGAAGTTTGTTCTTAGTTAATATCAAGTCACCCAAGCTGGGAGAAAACAAAGCATTAAGTCACAGTCCAGAGGGTTAGGTCTGCAATTGGCAGGGTTTCAGCCAGGAGCTTAGGTAGAGGTGCCTGGTGACTGGAGGCAGCTGCACTGAAATACAAAGCTTTGACAGGGTGTGGCCAGCTCTGTCAATTAGGAGAATACAAACCTGAAGCCAGGCAGCCTCACAACAACAGTAAGATAGTCAGAGATTATACTAGGGCGAAGCCAAAGACATGAAGCGGGACTGAACTACAGTTTGGAATTCCAGTGTTCACGTGGACACAGAGCCAGGCCACAAAAGAAAGAATACAAATAGGAGAGACAGTGGTGAGCTGAACCAAAAGCCAGGAATGAAAGCTTAGTGGTCCGGATTCTCCAGTTGCAAACGATAGAAACTTGCTCTGCTAATGCAAGCAAAACAGAATTGAGTGAAAGGCATTGTGTGTGTGTGTGTGGCGGGGGGGTGGGATG
The DNA here is from genome assembly GCF_964374135.1 of Grampus griseus. Taxonomy (NCBI): domain Eukaryota; kingdom Metazoa; phylum Chordata; class Mammalia; order Artiodactyla; family Delphinidae; genus Grampus; species Grampus griseus. The sequence goes on from NC_139019.1 coordinate 101,305,360, forward strand.
GGGGGGTGATAAGGGTGGTCTAACAGAGTTAACAGGAAGCTGGAGGTCCAGGTTTGGGCAGAATCCAAAATGCTCCAAAGGCTGGGAAGTAAGATCATAGCCACTGTCCTAGAGCAGAAACTGTAGGGTCAGAATGCTGCTTTTGGATGGAATGCAATTCCAACTGTTTTCAGATTCCATGTCCCTCTGCTCAAGATTCAAATTTAGGGGCAGGGCATCCATTTGGCATTGTTTGGGCAATGTGTCCCCTATTACTCTTCCCCACCTCATACCATACCTACAGGAAGCCAGAGCCCCAGGTCAAGGAATACAGTGAGATGGAGAAAATTTATCAAAAGGAAATCTGGGTGCCCTTAAGAAAGGGTAAACAGATGCTGGACAGCCAGTCCACCATGAATGTCCAAGTATACATGGTAAAATCAAGAAAAATAGGGCCTGGAGCAAATTAAAATACTGATTTGCTCTGAACCACTAATCCAGTTCCGTAATTCTTGGACTTTTAAAGCTATGGAACAGCTTGGGACCTGATATTTTCAACTATTGATTATCATTCATGTTGAATTAGAAAATGAAGGTTCTTAGGGGTCACATGGTAGCTAACAATGAACATACATTTAGTGCTTTCTATATGCTAGACACTGTGGTAAGTGGATATATCATTGCATTTAATCTTCCTGATATCTATATGATGTAGGTATTACCAGTTCATTTTACATATGAGCCAACTGAGGTTCTGACTACTTAAATTGTCCAAGGAAGGAAAATAGAAGGAAACTGAAAAAATGGTATAATTCTAATTATAGAAGAAGTAGAATGAGAACTAAATGGAAGTGGGTTCTAACTAAGGTATCCTCTCACATCAGTTTTAACTTTTGTTGACCTTGTGATCTTGTCCAGTCAGATATGGCATCGGTAGCACTATAGAAACAGGTGGGAGGATGACAATGTGTCAGGAATTTAGCAGTACTGCTTGGTGAAGAGAGTGATGAAGTTAAGACCAAGAATGACCAAACATGACACAGACTAAAGAAACATAATTAAACACAGATTCTGACCCCAATCAAGGTAGTCCTTTGTTCACTGTCCAAAGGGTGCAGGAAGTTCAGGCATGGCTTAGATGAGCTTTGGCAACAATGTGGTACTATCCAGAAGAAGGATATAGTAATCCAGTAAGCCTAGTCAGTGGGTGATATCTGAAGAAGTTTAGTAGTTTGCGCCTCAGAGCAGGACCTTAGCCAGTGACCTAGGGTCTAGTCAGAACTTGGACTAGTGAATAATTTTCCAAACCAAGTTTATACCTTCTCTATATTGGATGGGGTTCTGGGAAAGGCTACAGTTTCAATTAGAAAAGGAAACCAAGGGAGAAGTCCAATGCTATAGACGGGGAAACCATTATAAGGAGTAACAGATAGGGGAGTGGCACAGTTGGAAGGCTACACTCTAATCCAGAGCTCCTACTTGGCACTCTGCTTCTTCAGCCAGAGGACTGTATGATTCCTGTGGGTGGGGCTGATGAGACACTCAGTCTTGGTCAGATGTAGCCCATGAGCTAGGATGGGCTCTTGAGAAAGATATTGGAAAACATAATTATGGAAAGCAAAAGGAGACCAGGGGAAGGAAAATGGAACAGGGACCAATGATTATGGCCATCTCTAAACCTTAGATTCATATACGATCCAGAATTCAAACTGTTTGTGAAAACATTACCAAAAAAAAAAAAAATCACAGCTTTAGCTAACTCTTCCATTTATCACAAATCAGCATCTTTCAAACAGCCAAACTTTCATAAAAGCAGCCAAACTTCAGGTCTTTTAATGGAAAAAAACCAAAAATTAAATTGCCTACTTAGAGATTTAACCACTTTTTTGGCAAGATACTTTTACACTTTTTCATGGTGTTTGTAGCTTTTCTCTATAAACAGTTTTCTTTATTGAAGTTCTTTCTCTTAAGGATGTATTCTTTTCCTCTATGAGGTTTTAATGTTATGTTATTTACAATTGTCTTTCCTTATTTTTATCCTGTCTAACCTTAAGCTTCTCTTTCATTTATAGATGACATACTCTCTACATAGAAAGTATTCCTGGGCTTCCCTGGTGGCGCAGTAGTTGAGAGTCCACCTGCAGATGCAGGGGACACGGGTTCGTGCCCCGGTCCGGGAGGATCAGACATGCTGCCGAGTGGCTGGGCCCGTGAGCCATGGCCGCTGAGCCTGCATGTCCGGAGCCTGTGCTCTGCAACGGGAGAGGCCACGACAGCTAGAGGCCCGCATACCGCAAAAAAAAAAAAAGTATTCCTTTGAGGAATGCTATGGACTGAATTGTGTCCCCCCCCAAATTCATATGTTAACACCCTAGCCCCTAATGTGATAGCATTTTGAGATGAGGCCTTTGGAGATAATTAGGTTGAGATGAGCTCATGAGGGTGGGGCTCTCATGATGGGATTGGTGCCCTTTTAGAAAGAGGAAGAGAGAGAGAAATCATATGCATTGAGGAAAGGTCATATGAGTACACAATAAGAAGGCAGCTGGCCATCAGAAAGCCAGGAAGAGAGCTCACACCAGAATATGACCATGCTAGCACCCTGATCTCAGATTTCTAGCCTCCAAAACTGTAAGAAAATAAATTTCTGTTGTTTAAGCCACCCAGTCTATGATATTTTATGTCAGCTGAGCTAAGACAAGGAGTCTTAAAGATGTGATTATAAAATACAATACTGGAGGTTATGATAATAAAATATGATAAATCCTCTCAGATAAGTTCTGTGATTCTTTTACTTTTATTTTTGCCAACTACAGAATACTTAAAATCGTCCTTCCTGGGATGTATAAAATAGCGTCTTGACCCTTTCTGGCTTTACTCATGTAACAATCTGAAGGAAAGCTTGCTAAGTGGCAGCTTTCCCCAAACCTGACCTAGCTGCTGTCTGTGACTGGCTTTCTCCCAGAATCCTTCCTTTGCCTCCCCTGACTGCAGGCTTCACTGGGGAAGAGGTTATTTTCCTAGTCTGAGTAAAATGTGCTGCTTTGCTCCCAGGCTCTGGCTACTGTTACAGTGTCTCATTTTGCATTCTTCCTGTTTCTACTACCTACTTCTTCTTTTCCTCTTATTATTTTTTAATGTTTAAAAAAATAAAAAATTTTGAGGGCACGTACCTTAAAATTTTTTTCTCTTCCAGTTTTGTTGATATATAATTGACATAGGGCACTGTATAACATTGTGTACAGCATAATAATCTGACTTACATATACATCATGAAATGATTACCACAATAAGACTAGTGAATATCCATCATCTCATATAGACACAAAATAAAAAGAAAAATTTTTTTCCATGAGATGAGAACTCTTAGGATTTAATCTCTTAACTTTCATATATAACATAAAGCAATGTTAATTGTGTTAATCGTGTTGTACATTACCTCCCTAGCAGTTATTTATCATATAACTTCCAGTTATAAGACCATTTACTTTTTCCTAATTACATCTGTCCTCCAGGTGAATGAATGTTTCCTGTGTTTTTATTTTGAAAAGTTTTGGTAAAGATTTTAATCACATAATTTTGTATTTTACATTTAACAGGTTATCACTTATATCATCTTGGGCAAGTCAGTTCATCACTTTGAGACCATCCTTCCACTTTCCTAACAGGGAAAAAATAATAATGGCTGCTATATTACTTTATAGGTTGTTGTCAGAATCAGACAGAATCATATAAATCAGAGTTTGTGCAAATGTTGGTTGTTACATTGTTAGTTGGGAAATATCTGCCTGTATTTAACTCAGCCAGATTGGCCACATAGTTAAGTGTAGATTAGTCTTTGGTGCTTATTTGTATTTTTAGGGTATTTCTTTTTCTTTTCTTTTCTTTTTTTTTTTTTGCGGTACTTGGGCCTCTCACTGCTGTGGCCTCTCCCGTTGCGGAGCACAGGCTCCGGATGCGCAGGCTCAGCGGCCATGGCTCACGGGCCTAGCCACTCCACGGCATGAGGGATCTTCCCGGACCGGAGCATGAAACCGTGTCGCCTGCATTGGCAGGCGGACTCTCAACCACTGCGCCACCAGGGAAGCCCTTAGGGTATTTCCTGACCAATCTGTGCAAAACAAGTTTGGCTTAGGAGAGTATTTTAATGGTATGAATGAGGGGTGGAGGGGAAAATGATTATAACACAAATCTATGTGTTAGTGCTCATAATCTTTAATGGTACCCTGGAAACTTGTATTTATCAAATTTCTCTTTTGACAAATGCTTTCTTTTCATGTCTTACAAGTGCTTTGCTTGAGAGAGAGATTGATAGGTATATTTTGCGGAAAGTAAAGCTGGTCATTTTTTCTTTTTTGGTAAGCAGCAAGATTTCAAGGGCTTCCCTGGTGGCGCAGTGGTTAAGAATCCATCTGCCAATGCAGGGGACACGGGTTTGAGCCCTGGTTCGGGAAGATCCCACATGCCGCGGAGCAACTAAACCTGCGCACCACAACTATGAGCCTGCGCTCTAGAGCCCGCGAGCCACAACTACTGAAGCCTGTACACCTAGAGCCTGTGCTCTGCAACAAGAGAAGCCACCACAATGAGAAGCCTGCGCACTGCAACTAGAGAATGCCCGCACGAAGCAACGAAGACCCAGTGCAGCCAAAAATAAATTTAAAAAAATAATAAATTTATTTTAAAAAAAAGATTTCAACTGGGAGAAAGAAATGGAATAGTTTTCCTGCTCTAATTGAAGGTCTTATTCCTACAGTCTCTCCACTCTGTTTGTATGGGTGTGTCTATGTGTGTACGTTGGCATGGCTGGGCAACCACAGTGAGTGTGCAGAAGGGTGAGAAGAAGAGAAATAGTAACAGAAGTAAAGAATCAAAAGATGTAAGGGAGATATTGGAACACTTATACTATCTCAGATATGCAATTAAAGGCACCCAGAAATTTTACTTTCTTTTTCTTCCCTTTTCAAATTCCCACTTGATAAATTGTTTTTTTGCTAAGGAATTCATGATAGTTTTAGACTGAAGTCATTTTGAAGTAACTCTCCCATCCCCGCTTGTTTTAATAGAAATATATTAGTAAAGCTTCTTTTGCTTTTATCTTGTTTTTCATAGTAATCATAACAGTTGTTGCATGCCCAAATGTTGGGACAAATATTTACTTATATCTATAGAGATATAAATTCAACAGAATAAAGTTCAGGGTGATAAAAAATATGACACTGCTTTGGGAAACATGAAAACATATTAATAGTATATAAACACTTGAAGAGTAGCAAATGCTAGGAAATATGGGGTGACACAAAAAATTAACTATATCTGATGTACAATATAGCAGATGGAAATTATGATCTGTCTGCTTATGTTGAGACATCACGCTACAGAACAAAGAGTTTTGATTGAGATGCAAGTAATTTGGTCTTTCCCTCTTTAACACAGGCTGTTTTCATATTGCCAGTTTTTTCCTTACAAGTTAATACAATGACATGAAATTTTATTGGCTTCCTACCTAGGTTACCTGCAGATTTTAATCTATAGGAGCGTCTAGGTCAAATTTTAACAAAAAGCAGACTTTTCTGAGGTGTTTAAAAACATAAATGTTTATTCCTATCCATATATAATTTAAAAATGTGATTTGATGATCTATTTATAAACTTGTATTTCTTAAACATTTATCAGAACTTTGAGGGGTCAGTAGAGGTGTTCTTGATCTAAACTGAGGTTTTTGAGATGGAGAGTATAAAATGGTTTGTTGGTCATTGATGACAATAGTTCCCAGTATTGTAGACATTTCTTCTCCATTTAGTGAGATAGGGTTAACTTTGTTTCTTGTCTAGTTTCGGGTCCTGGGATATATCAGAAAAGTGGAGATGTCTTATTTATTAGGCAAATTATTCTCCATCCTGAGCATGCACAAATCTTCATTCCTTTTGAGTCTCTAACAGAAAGATGGTAGTGTGGTAAACACAGAAGCAGTCCTTACTATCACTTTCCTCTAAGATGGGTGATACCAGTCACTTCATAACCTTCAGTTTGAGAAAGCATAAGAGTAGAGTTAAAAAAAGGCACTGTTGTATTACAAAAACAAAAACGGCATCTTTCCATACTAACTACCCCCTGCAGATTACACATCGACCCTATCATCAGTCTGCTAAAGTAGAAATGGAGAATGAGATAAATCCTCAATTATTTTAAAGTGCATTTGTTTCACTGGAGCCTTTCAAATTTTTCGTGTGTGTGTGTGTGTGTGAGAGAGAGAGAGAGAGAGAGAGAGAGAGAAAGAGAGAGAGGGAGAGAGAAGAGACTAAAGACTTCCTTGATGCAGCAAGTGTACTGAAAATATAAAAATATGTTTGATAAATATTTAAACATAGCACCAGACTATGATTTTTCTTCATGCACACCTTTATGTCTGACTTTTGAAAGGTCTTTAGACACAATTTTTTAAAAATGATAGTTTCAGAGTCTTCTACAATGCCTTCATGGTGGGTCGATTTCCATATAGGTCTTCCATAGTAACATATCTTCATCCCAGTTAACCAACCATAAGAGAAAGTGTAATCTTCTGCCTCCCCTCTGTGGGCAGAGTGGACAGTAGAGTCAGAAAACATCGGTTCCAATTTGTGTCTACAATTTGATGACTTGAGTGATGCTGGGCCTCTAGGAACTTTAGAAGGTTCACTAGAAAAACCGAGATAATAGCTACCACATTATATAGTCGAGAGGGTTACCTGAGCTCACAAACGAAGTTCTCTATAGACAGCAAACGGAATGCAAACGTGAGCCACACTTTATATTTCTAAGCAGCTGAATCCCTGATACAGCCCTGGATTTACAAGAAAGTGGGGGAAAATTTCAACCCAGTGAGGTCACTCCCTCTGGCCGGGCCCTAAAATTCTTTGGCACCTGAAGGGCTGTGCTCTGTACACTCGGAAAAGCCTCGGCACCCCGACTTGGCACAATGGCGCCCTTAGGCTCCTGCTCACTCAAGCAGCGGGGAACTTTTCGTAGCTCCTCTAAACCATGGGAGCATTTTCGCCCAGCTCTCTCCACAGACCTCGCCAAACGTCTCCTCCCAAGGCCTCACCCAGGGAGACATCTCGCATCCACAATTACTCGACGCTCGCTACGCTCACCGCCGGTGCGGAGGTGGGGAGAAAGGCGTGGCTTCGCTTTTATAAGCCTTGCCAGCCAATGAGCGTGCTGCCTCTCTTCCGGTCGGCGAGCCAACCAATCCGAGCAAGTCGGTGTAACCTTCGGCTCTACTCGGCTCTTTTCGCTGATGCGGGCAGCTCGAGTGGCCGCCGCCGCTAGAAAGACGCTTTCCTTTTTAATTTTTTTTCCAAGCGTTCACTTCCGGGTCCGGCGCCGATCCGGATGCCCGAGGCAGAAGGATGTTTGACCTCCGGATAAGCGAGGCGCCGCTGTGCATTCATTCCCAGCTGCATTGGTGGCGACAGCCGCGGCCCGGGCGGCGACTCTCCGGCCAGAGGCGGCGGTAGGACGCACCGGCAGTAGTGCGGCGACCGAGTCCGAGCTGCGTTATCTCCCTCGCTTGTTCCTTCCCCCCTACCTCGCTCGCTCCCTCCCTGCGTGCCTCGCTTTCCTCCTCCGGCCGCCGGCGGGTGCGATGTGCCGCCGCCGCTGCCCCAGCCGCCGCTGACTGACGGACCGGGGGGCGCCGCCCGCGCCCGGGACCGACCCGCCACTTGCGGCCGCGCCTTTGAGGTAAAGCCCCGTTCGCGTTGGCGCCTGGCCGGGAGGCCCCGGCCCGGCGGCTGCCTCGGCGCGGCCGCGGCGCCTTCCTCCCCGGGTGGGGCTGGGCGGACTGGGGTCCCGGGCTGGGTGGGGTGGGGTGCGGCGGGGGCGGTGCCGCCGGCGGGGGCCCCGGGGAGGGGTGGGCGAGGACCCGGGCGGGCGACGCGGAGGCGCGGGCTGGAGGCGGCCGCGGTCGCGGCCGGGGGGCGAGGGCGCCTTGGGCTCGCTGGGCAGGGAGGGGGCCGCGGCCGGCTGGCCGGGCTGGCCGCAGAAGTTGCCCGAGTGGTGCGGAGCGAGTGGGGACGGCGGGGAGGTGGGCGAGCTGGGAAAAGGCAGAGGCTTTTGGGGGGAGGGTTGAGAGGTCGGGAGTGCAGCCCCCAGCGCCCCGCGATTGTGTCCAGACAATTCCCTTTGGAGCGGGGATTTTAGGCAGGCCCTTCGGAGTGGGGATTTTAGGCAGGAGGGAGGGAGCCGTCTGTCGGCTGGAGGAGGTGTCAGGGGTCAGCATTCATTTCTGGGAGAAACTTCCCGATGGGGTATTTGTTTTAAGGGGGGGTAGGGATTTACCTATTCGATAGAGCTTTTGACTTAGCTCAGAACTTATCCAAGGTATTAGTCGGGGGCTCAAAATTACTCTGATGGTTACTGTTAGGGTGCTGCTTTGTTTGTTTCTCCCACTTGCAAAGGGGAAGTGACCCACAGGAGCGTCGGCTCTCTAGGTCCACAGCCTCCGCGTTTCTTTTCTGCGGGGTGGTGATGGAGATGTGTGTTTGCTCCTGGGGTGAGGGTAGTTAGGCCTGTGTTACGATCATTCCAGTTCTCCCAGGGAAGGAGGAAAAGTTAACGGGTGGGAGTGTGTGTGGGAGATGGCTACTGTTGCTACTCTGTGCGAATTAGTTTTAACTCTGTTGTAATGAGTACCAAGGCTGGTCAGCAAGTGACCCTTTTTTAACCTTTGGTTTTAGAACATCGACTTTAATTGGAGAATTAAAAACCTACTGATTTTTAATAAGTTAAGGAAAGAAGTTAGTACTTATTTCTTTTACGTTTGCAATTACTTCTTGTGATAGGAATGACATTTGCCCACAGATAGTAAAAGAGGTTAAACTATATCTGAGTTGGAATACTTTTTAAAATTAAAAATATCTAATTAGTAAAACCATGTATATATTTTTGAAGAATATTTGCTTTCCCTGTAAATAAGCAGATTGTGAAAGAAAAATATCACAGAAGTTATAAGATGTGAGGCCAGTTTAAGAAAACATTTCCCACCAAAAATCAGATCTGGTTTGTGACATTCTTAATAACTTTTTTGGCAGAGAGGAGTGGAGAGTTGTGTTTAGTGTATTTTGTAATTATTCCCAAACTTTGCACCAACTGTATTCTGAGTTAAGATCAATTATTTTCTTATTTTATATACATTAGCCTTTATAGTTGCACAAAAGATGAAAATCATATTTATGGGAATTGGAAGAAAGGTGTAATAAGATAAATTGCGTGGCTTTGGTATAGATTTGTAGCAGAGTGTAGAGACACTTTTGCATTCAGGGTGCTTGCATTTCTGAATATGCCTCAGGTATAAGGAGTAAGTAGTTCTTATTAGAACGGGGGGACAGAAAGTTTAATTTTGATGTTGATATGTATGAGACTTTTGGGGGAATCTTGGAAAATGATTATCTTTTCTGATGGTTTATTGTGCTCACTGACCTCTTCTGCCATTCATCAACTTAAAAACTAATGCCTTATATAATTATTGACATTTTCATTGTTAGATTTGCAAGCATTAACTATTAACAAAATCTTCAGCACACAGAAGTCACTTATTCCTTCAAATAAAAGAACTAGGATTAGAACAAAGGAATAGTTTAGTTCAACCTGAACCTTTACTTTGTGTAGGGGACTTTTACTATGTGGTGAGGGTGGAAGAGTGGTAGAAACATGAGGAGGACTAAGACCCAGGACTAAGACCTTTAAGGGAGAAGCAGACATGCACAGAAATAATTGCAACACAGGACTCCTGTGGGGTTTATTAGAAATGTATGGAAGCATGCGTGTGTGTGTGTGTGTGTGTGTGTGTGTGTGAGTGTGATACCAATTTTGACTGGGGAATTATAAACGAGGTTAGAGCTGGTAATACTCCATTTGGGGCTTAAAATATTTTAATGATCAAAATGGGTCGGTGTGTGTGTGGGGTGGTGTGAGTAGTTTTGTAGGTGAAGGGAGCAGTTGAGAACCGGCTTGCTGGTTTGCTATCATGGGGCCTGTTGAGCTGGACCTAAGGCTGCTGTGCCAGGAGGTCTCTGTGAGAATAGAAGCTGTAAAATTAAGTGGGGATCAGTCAGTCCATGGACATCTAGAATGCCTTGTATTTAAAAGTGAGTCAGTTTAAGGTATGAAGGTCCAAGTGTATAGATTCTATGCTGATAGCAAGTAGGTAGGCAAATAAGGCTAGTAAGTTTAAAGGCAACAAATTAGAATAGTCAGTTTGTTATCATTCATGCTAATGGAGAAAAGCAGAAGAGTATATAATCTAAAACAGTTCCTGCATGGTTTTGTCATATTTCTTTGCTTGCATTTGGATATGAGTGTGTGGTAACCTGGTAATTGGTTTTATATGAAATAAATCTAGATTTTAAACATATGACTTGGGAAGAAATGGGAATCTTTCCCTTTTCTTCTCTGGGTGCCCTCTGTAATCCCCTTCATGCTGGGAATAGACCATCATTCTGGTGTGGTTTATTGGTTCAGATTTTTTCAGAATGGAACAAGTAGTTGTTTAGTTTCAAAGGGCTTTCCAAAAGGATGTATCAAACTAAATAGTGGGAATCTGAAACAATAAATAACAAAATACAGGTCATTGGATAGTTATATTATTGTTAATACACTTTAAGGTGAGATTTGCTATGGATAAAGTGAAATGTGAAGAATCTACATAGGAAGAGAATTGACTATACCAGTAAGATGACAACATGAGAGACTTCCACAGTTATGGATAAATATATACAGGGTTTTTAGTCATCTTAAATATTGACGACTCTAAAAAAATTTAATCCCAAACTTAATCATTATCAAAGGAGTGCTTAGAAAAATATCACCCTTATGACGCCATTGTTTAATCATCTAGTCATGTAACAGGGGAGATTGTTTGATAGTTTTTTACTGACTATTCCCCTCTTAGTGTTCAATAAGGATTTACATTATAACTAAATTTGTATCTTGAACCTCCCGATAATAACAATACCTATTACAATTTATTAAGTGCCCACTTGGTCTGAGGACCATAAATGATAACTGTTAAGATGACTCTGTGAGTTAGGTGGTGTAAGCCTTGCTTTTGACAGTAGGAGGCAGAGTTTTCTAGAATTTAAGCAACCTGTTTAAGATATATCTTGGAAGTAGCAGAGTGCATATTTAAATCTTTTTCTTTTTTTTTCCTGACTTCACAGTCTTAGACCAATGATGTCTTCTCTAATCTTCCATATTCTTCCTTTTTGTCTTTTCTCATGCAGTTGGCACTTAGTGGTATTGATTAATGTTGTTAGTATGTGTTTGGGTGTTTGTTCTTTAAGATATAATTTCTTTGGAAATGGCGGTTTTGGGATATCTGTAGTTCTCTACTAGTAGTGACTCTCTAGGAGCAGAAGATATGGTTCTAGTAACGTAAGCTACCTCAGTATCATTTTTGTGCTGATCTGTAGGAAAGAACCATACATGAGATTGTTAATGTGTGGAAATCAAGTGTGTATTGTCTATTAATGTGAAGTGACTTTGGAGAGCCTCTGAACTAGTCAGAAAACATGGTATGGGACAGATAATCGGGGATAGGTAAGTTTTAGAGACACAGTGGAGACTGCTGTTAGCCATGTTTTTTCTAGCTCCCTTCTCAGAGCTGAGATTTAGGAACTATAAATGTTTGGGTTTCCTTCTATAATGGGACCTATGGAAGATGCATAGTGATTTGTTCTTAAACTCTCTTATATTATGTTCTCTCCTTCTACTCCCTGCCAATCATCCTAGTTCTGAGGAAGAATTCTTAACAGTGAACTTGAAGTACCTGTGTATTTGGTAGATAAGACACACATTTTGATCATTTTCTTTACTAATGATATATCACATAGTTATAATGTAATTAAATGAAAATCTATAGCTAAAACCGATGTCCACATGACTATATCATGTCCACATTTTTTATAGCGTTTACTATAATTAGTAAAATCTCATGATGTATATACTCTTTTTCTTAAACACAAATTTCTAATGCTTTCTTCTTCAGTGAGGTAATGCAGATTTTAACTGTATTCAAATTTATTACATATATTTAGTTGATTTTGTGTTGAACTACTTTCCTTAGCTGATAGCTAGCTGGAAAAACAAGGGGGCAGGGGAGAGGGTTTCTCTGCCATTATATTCTTCATTCCGATTGAGGAAGTTCATATAAAGTGCCATGATGTGATGCCTGGCACATAGCAGGCACTATGCAGATCTTCTCTTAAATTTAGGAGTTGCTGATATATATGAGTTGTCAGAGTGTTGATTGGTGCGTAGAATGAGCAAAGACTTTTGGGGATAGCCTATTACAGGAGAATCTCTGAGCTCACCTCTCTTTAACCCACTCAAAAGATTAAGTTATACTCTTCATTCACTACTTGATGTCCATGCTACATTAAATGGAAGTAGACTACCCTCTAGTTTGTTCTTGAACTTTTATTCCCACCGGTTATCGTATACCGTGTATACCTACCAAGAATCATTTGTCTGTGTACCCAGCAAATTGTTAATGGCAGTTGTACTTGTTGTAATTACATAGTTTAATGAGATGTTATTCAGTGAACTATGAAGGCGAAAAGGTGTTTGTATGAGAGCCAGTGGCTGCTTTGGAAACAGGTGAGTAGCTGAAGTCACTTCCAGTTAAAATCGGTGTAGGTGAAATTAAATGACTAGGGAAAAAACCCTAAAAGTTGTAGATTTTGCAATAAGATTCTGCAATAAAATTGCTTATAAGTGTTTGTGAGATGTCTTTCCATGTTTAAGAAACAAACTGGAAATCACAGGTGATGTACTATGGGTGTGGTTTTTGCAAGAAAGATAAAGTAGAACTATAATCCATGGACTCATGCTTGAAGGAAAGACCTTGGCCCTGCGTTAAAAGACTGTCTTGTGGGCTTCCCTGATGGTGTAGTGGTTGGGGGTCCGCCTGCCGATGCGGGGGACGTGGGTTCGTGCCCCGTTCCGGGAGGATCCCACTTGCCGCTGGCCGTGCCGTGGCCGCTGGGCCTGCGCGTCCGGAGCCTGTGCTCCGCAGCCTGTGCTCCGCAACGGGAGAGGCCACAACAGTGAGAGGCCCGCGTACCGCAAAAAAAAAAAAAAAAAAAAAAAAAAGTATATTTTTGTGTTTTAGTTGCATTAAAATGTTTAAGGTAGATTCTTTTATGATTCCCCTTTTTAACTAAGTTATGAACTGTTGGTTAATAATAGTATATTAAAGGGGTATCTACTTCTAAAGTAACACCTAGGTTATAATCTCTCATAGAGATTTGTTTAACAGCATCCTCTTTTAAAAAAGAGAAATACTGGTATTCCTGAACATATAGTCATTCATATGTTAGGGGGAATTGTTTAATTATTAGGTCACATGGTTCCCACATGTTTCCTGATAGGATCCTCGTCTGATTTCGTATGTTACCTTTCCGCTTTTATTACAGCATCAGGGTTGGAGAGAGCCTTCTTGTAATTCCACCATCTCCTCAACCTGAGTAGGGACTGCAGGAGTGAATTGGTAGAGGAAATTGTCCTTTGGAAGGGGAAATGCCATACCCAGGGGCAGTTGAGCTTGGTGCAAAGGGTGCTGGTCTAACAGCTTACAGTAACTACTTGCCTTTCTCGTCTAGCTCAGCCCAAAGGCAAAGGAAAGCTTATAGGTGTTGAAAAAGGAGCTCGAAGTTGGAGAAGGAAAGGTAGATGGGGTATACTCTTTATCTTGGTGTCACCACATTACAACACCTGAAATGCAGTAGCTGAAATGGAATGCTGAAGTATGAAGGCAGGGTTAGTTTTTCAGAGCTTTGGTTAGCCTCTGTGAAATTTACTTGGCTCTGCTTTCCCATGTGTGTTGGATTCATCCTCAGACTGGTAGCAAGATCCTGGTGCACTGGCCAGGACATCTTTTGCGCAAGCCTACCAACATATTTTCCCCTTCATGTTTTATTGACCGGAATTAGGTCACGTAACCTTCCAAACCAGTTATGACAAGAGGGACAGGGTTATCATAGTGAGTTTCTACCAATCAGGATATATACCCTTGCAACTGGCGATGGGGTCACATTTCCCTGAGTTACATGGTGGAGGGAGGATATTTTAAAAAATTGTGGGAAGGAGGAATATAGGGGAAACGGATGTTAGAGAGGCAATCAATAGTGACCACCACATCTACACATCTGCTTGTTTTAAGGATGAAAATAAATAATGCATCTAAATGCACTTTGAACTTTAAAGTGTTGTACAAATGTAACGGATGAAAGATTAGAAGGCTGCTTCTATATGACTATCTTAAATATGCTCAGGTATGAATATTTTAGGAACTGAAAACACTGCTAGTTTTCTTATTGACTAACTTTGAGTCAGTAAAATCAGTTAAAGATTATACTTTTTTTCATGGAACTCATAAAGCTATTTTAACTTTAAATTAAACATTTGTACTTGTAAACTTATTTAAATTTTTTCTGTGTTGCTACCCTCCTTCTTGGACAAAACTTGTCCACATCTTTGATCTCATCAGATTTCTTTGTCATACCTGGAGGAGAATAGATGTCTTGAGGAAATGGGAATTTATCAGTCAGAGAAATGGTTTATTTTGAATCAAGGAATCTGATTGAGGTAGGAGGGAAAGGTGTTACGTATCTTGAATACAGCAAAAAAATAAAAAATAAATAAAAATTGTGGGGGCTGGGGAGAATCACAGACTTTTAGAATTGAAATGAATTGTGGGAAGGTTGAGTGAAATGCTTAAGTCACACACCTGGTTGGTAGAACTCTCCTATCCTCATTGATAGTGTAGTGCTCTTTCTGACCAAAAAGTGGGAGGCCATGAAAAGTTTTGTCTACTTTGCAGTTTTGCTCAGGACCATGGGCTAGTTATGTAAAGCAGTCAGCCAAGTACCTTTAATACAGATATCTGGGTTCTCAGGGTTTGGAAATTTGTAGCCAGAGTTGGTGTGTGTGTGTGTCTGTGTGTGTGTACGTGTTTAAGTAAAACAAGCAAACAGACAAATCTTTTAATCTTCTCTCAAGCAGTCGACAAAAACAGCATGCATACACACACACACACACACACACACACACACACACACACACACACACACACACACACACACACACACAGTAACCTCAAACCTGGACTGCTGAAACGAAAATGCAGAAGCAGAATGAGTGCTTGGAACAATTCATGTATTTTTATTTTCAAGAAAGTTGTTATCTTAAAGATTTCTTTGTTTTCAGTATATGTAAAAGAAAATTGTGTGTGTGTGTATGGGGACATATATGGGGACATGTATGTATAAATACATAATTAATATACAGAATTAATTGTTGTAATTCTAATTGTTGCAGTGTTGTTATAAATATACAGAGTAAATCCATCCATCCCCTGGAAGGATATTTACGTTAATGACAGATATTTATAGATTTGGAATGATTTTTATTTTTATACTTTTTATACTTCTCTGTAGTGTTTGGATTTTCAGCTATGATTATGCATTATTTTTACCATTGGGAAAAAATATTATTTTTTTTTTTTGAGGGAAGAAAATGGAATTCTGGGGTGGAATGTTTTCTACCAACCTAGAATTTAACATATAATTCCGCTTTCATTGTATATTACCTTAAATAGAGTGTGCCTTGAATGCACTGATACTTTGTAATAGTATTTATTTTAAAAATTGGACTTATTACAAATTATATATCTTAAAATTTTAAGTTGAGGGGCTTCCCTGGTGGTGCAGAGGTTGAGAGTCCGCCTGCCGATGCAGGGGACACAGCTTCGTGCCCCGGTCCGGGAAGATCCCATATGCCGCGGAGCGGCTAGGCCCGTGAGCCATGGCCGCTGAGCCTGCGCTTCCGTAGCCTGTGCTCCGCAACGGGAGAGGCCACAGCAGTGAGAGGCCCAAGTACCGCAAAAAAAAAAAAAAAAAAAAAAAATTTTTTAAGTTGTAATTGGCCGTATGATACCATTTGATACAAGTATATTTTATGAAAGTGGACTTCTGAATTTTTCTAATTATTAATTTGTTATCTATTTTTTTAACTTGTTTGGTTTTGACTTCAAGTGGTATACTTGGCAAGGTATCAGAGTATGATATATTGGAGTCAAAGTTATAGTCAGAGTTTCCTGTAGTAAAAAGGGAAGTGAAAATGTTTTTTTTCCCCTTACATCCAGTCTGTGTTATGTTTATTTTCTATTTCTGTGAAATACTTATTATATATTCTAGCAATGAATACTTTCAAATGGCAGGCAAATATAGTAGGTAATGTTATAGGGAGAGAAAATTCCCATAAGACTCTTCCACTAGTCTAACGGTGTGTGTACACATGGCTATAAGGCCTTTTCATAAAATCCTAATTTGGTGTGCAAAAATAACCTAGTATTGTTTTGGAGGTGAAACTAGTAGGTATCAGTTGTTGATGACATTTGAAAAAGAAACTGGTATTTGTAGATGCATATTTTTGTAAAACATTATTTTATTTTCTTCTTTTGTTCCAAGGATCTGAAAACAACATGAAAACCGCCACCCCCCCCACCCCCCAAAAGAAGTGTAAATCTTAAAGATGTGGAATCTTGTAATGCCAGCTTTTATTTTAAAAAGTGGTAGATTATTTACTGAGCTCTTTTTCTATCATATGAGTGTCAGCATATTATGGCTAATATTTCTTTATATATTTGGGATTCTGAAAATGTTTGTAGTTAAATCAAAATGTAATCAGCTCTTTAAACTCATTCTCTTGAGTATTTTCTGATAGTCTGTTGGAAGTTGATAACTGGAATGTGTATTGTGTGTTTATTGTATATTGTTAATCTAAATACTCTACTAATGAAGGTTGTTTTTTGAAGGCTGATTGAAAAATAAAATCCTGAGCACTGGGAATGAGAATTTCAAATAAGTTAAAATAAATTTTACCATACCCACTTTAAAAAAAATCTTCCAACTGAAAATTAGTAAAATTTTTTCTGTGACAGAATAAACGAGAGAACAAAATTGGGCAATTTTAATGACAGTGCTTTCAATCCTTGCTGTAGCGCTGAGAGTGCTAACTTACTAGTAGATGAGAAAAAAGGATTTGTGGAGAAGGCAGCTTGGACCAGTGGTTCTCAGCCCTGACTTCACATTAACATTTTCTGGGGAGCTTGAAAAAATTACAGATATTGGGATTCTACCCATGCTACTTCTTTATATTTGAATCTGGGGATGGGGCCAAGGCATTGATCTATTTTAGGATTTCTACAGGTGATTCCAGTGCGCTTCAGGGTTGAAAATGACTGATTTCTCCTTCTTTTTATACACATCTCTTAGCTTTTTTTGAAAAAACGTCTTCCTTTTACTTTCAAATTCTCTTTTTAATCAGAGATGGAGGTGTGAAGATGAGATAGAAATGCATAGAAAACATATGCAAGAGGACCAGGTTAATGAAATGACTTCTCTTCAGGGTTTCATACTCAGAATGCTTAGTGAAGACACTATTTATTCCTTGTTCATTAGCAGCTTTTGAATAGTGTAGCACCAAAACTTGAAGTTTGGAAAATTTGTTAAAGGGAAATTTATCTAGAATAAATTAAGGTACCAATTCAGATGCCCCTAGAAATCTTAAGAAACCTAAGTGATGAAAGCAATCCTATCTTTAAAGTTAGTATAAGAATGTTGCTCATCAAAATTTGATTAGTTTAAAAAAAATTTGATTAGTTTTAGTTATCATATTTTATTAGTTATATTTATCATATTTGCAATATCATTGAGTTGTATTTTTCATGGAACGTAAGGATGGAAGGGGCCTTAATGGTTGTTTAGTATAACTGTACTTCTACCGCTTTACTCTCTTTTTTTTTTTTTTTTTTTTTGTGGTATGCGGGCCTCTCACTGTTGTGGCCTCTCCCGTTGCGGAGCACAGGCTCCGGATGCGCAGGCTCAGCGGCCATGGCTCACGGGCCCAGCCGCTCCATGGCATGTGGGATCTTCCCGGACCGGGGCACGAACCTGTGTCCCCTGCATCGGCAGGCGGACTCTCAACCACTGTGCCACCAGGGAAGCCCTTTACTCTCTTTTATACCGTTGTTGATGAGGTACTGTCTCTGTTTTTCCCCTCGGTAGAAATAGTTTAGTAATTAAGTTACAGTATATTGTGCGTGTAGTATATTGTTTATATTGTATGTAGTCAGTAAATATATACATATAAATGCATTATGATAACAGGGTTTTATGATTATTGTGTCTTATCATTTATGGCAAATCAGGGTCCATGGTAACTTATTTGCTGCTGCTTCCTAGGTCAGGAACACTCTTACCAGTTTTAGCATTTTTCTTGTGACAACATAAGAGCAAGCCATTTTATGAGTTCAACACATTAAATTCCATTCAATGAACATTTTTTGCATGGTGGCAAAATTGGATTTGCATTTCTTCTATAAATTTCAAGGGTTAGATTTCTGTAAACTGCCCTGATAGGAGAATTTGTGTTAGAGAAATTTAAGGGTGGATAGAGTGTAGAGGGCATATTATGTGTGAACCATTGGGAGACTTTTAGAATTATTTTGAGTTCATCAAAATACTACAATAAAAGCACATGATAAAGAGGTTACCAGTAACATTTTGCACATATAATTAGTAATAGAGTAATGGGTATTGTTCTATAGCACCACAATTCCTCATCAACAATTCTGACATCTAAAATGCTCTGAAAACCAAAATTCTTTTTTTGTATGTTTGGCACAAATTGGTTTTCTTCACAAAACCTGTTGTGAACTGTTTGTCTTTATTTCATGTATTTGTAGGTTTCACTGCAGAAATAGTAAATGTTTAATCATAGTGTGCTGTCCCAGACTTCTCTGTGCCATTACAGCTTTCTCTATGGGTGTTAAAAAGTATATGGTGTTTACACACTGTATCACCTGTCAGAAATGCCCTGAAAGGGCTTCCCTGGTGGCGCAGTGGTTGAGAGTCCGCCTGCTGATGCAGGGGACAAGGGTTCGTGCCCCGGTCCGGGAAGATCCCACGTGCCGCGGAGCGGCTGGGCCCGTGAGCCATGGCCGCTGAGCCTGCGCGTCTGGAGCCTGTGCTCCGCAATGGGAGAGGCCACAACAGTGAGAGGCCCGCATACTGCAAAAACAAAAAACAAAACAAAAAAACCCCCTGAAATTCTGAATTGCAAAATGTTTAACTGCAGGAACTTTGGAAAAGGAACTGTGGAACTGCATTAATTTGCTTCTGCCATTTATTTCTTGATAGAAACTACTCAGCATCTTAGTCCTCTGAGATGGAGTTTGAGTAAGATCCTGGCAAATTTCTTTTGCTTTTTACTCTTGTAAATATGTATATACCAAGAGGCACTTTATTTTAATCTGTGTTTATTTCTTTAGCAGTTGAAAGTTTTTCTGGTTTTTTGATACTGGGTCTTGTGGGGCCCACTGTGGTCCCAGAAGCATTGTGTAATTAGGATTCTTGAGATGGAAAATGTTTCGGGTAACTTTGGCATAGCTGAGTATTCATCACACTCTCTTTAGTCCTTGGGGTTATGTAATTTTACCTCTGTACATGGTAACTTCATGCCACAACACCTGCAGGCAGCCCTCTTTTTACATATCTTGGCTTCCTTTTTCATAACAAAGAAGAGGTGTGGTTGCAGTGCCTCTATTTTAGTTTCCTTAAACTTCCTTAATTTGTTTTTAAGAGTTCACTGCAAAAACCTTTATACCTACTCAGGCTTCTTTTTTTTTCCCCATCCTGTCTGTTTCTTTTTCTCTTTTTCTTTTCTTTATTACTTCCCTGCCCCCACCCCCTTTAAAATAATATTCCTCAGCCAGAGAAGTTCATACTTATGGTATTCTGTATCAGAAAAATGTTTGCTGGAAAGGTGACAGAAGTAAATCTGCATATTCTGATATTTCTCTAAAGAGGACCTTTTGTAGGGGAGTGATTATTGTACTGCTTGTGCAGTGATAGTGTTCTGTGTATATGGTTTTTGCTTTTCTTTCCATCCTTAAATACTGAAGGGTAATGGGGTCGTGAGCACTGTGGTACATGTATTTTTGTGTTTACCAAGATTCCAGGCACTTTAAGGTATAGATCCTAATGGGACATTTAGACCTTATGTGGTTAGGTTATGTGCACTGGCTATGTGCTCTGAAAGCACTATAATTCTCTTGTAGGACAAATTATACCTTGTATTATTGTTTGTTTAAGCTATGTGATGGCAGGGATTACAGTGGTCTTATTTGTATTTCCTGTGTTTGGTACATAATAGGCCTCTAATGATTACTAATTTGTTGAATGAATAGATTACTCATTTCATCTTTATTAGGGAGAATTTTAACATGGAAGAACCTTGATTAAATGCCTCCTGAGGCACCATGCTTATCCGAAACCAATTTAGTTTGCATCATCACAGCTGTATGAGACAAATTTCAAACACATAAATTGGGCCTAATTTAAATAAAAGAATAAACACAAGCCTGTGACTTATTTACTCAGGCTTAAAAGTAGTGAAACACATTCTAGAAAGATTTCGGAAATGAAATGCATTCATGGGCTATGAATTTAGTTAGAGGAAATATTTAGAGGAAATATTCTATTTTTTTGAGCATTTCAGTTAACTGTGATTGTATTGTAAGATATTTTTTATATTAAAGTTTTTCTTTTTTCTGTTTCTAACGCAGCAAAATTCATTCCCCCTCACAATCAAATTAGAAAACAATTTCATCACCTTAAAATATTCCCTCATGCTGCTCCTTTGTAGCCAACCCCTTTTCCCACTCTGGCCCCTAACAACCACTACTCTATCTTATAATTTTGCCAGATATCATATAACTTATAGGAATAATGAATCATGAATATAATATAAATTAGAGGAATCATGTGGTATGTAGCCTTTTGAATCTGTCTTCTTCCACTGTGCAGAATGCATTTGAGATTAATCCATGTTGTAGTGTGTATCAGTACTTTTTTTTTTGCTGCTGAGCAGTATTCCATTATATGGATGTACTTCAGCATGTTTATCCATTCACCAGTTGAAGTATTTGTTTCTAGTTTTTGTGATAATGAATAAAGCTGCCATAAAGCTTTGGGTGCAGTTTTTGTTTTGTGTGTGAATCTGAGTTTTCATTTCTCTTGGGGAAGTTTCTAGGGGAATTGTTAGGTCATATGGCAGGTGTGTGTTTAACTTTATAACAAACTGTCAAACTGTTTTCTAAAGCAGCTATACCATTTTGCATTCCCACCAGTAATGTGGGAGAGTTCTAGTAATAAGCAGTTTGTAAAATTTAAATTGGCTCTATTGAATTACTTTTTAGTAATTCGTTGGTTTGATTGCACAGCAGAATATCTTGACAATAATATTAGTTCTGAACATGATATTTTTATAGCTGTAGATCTGTCAGACAGAGATGTAATTTAGGGGAGCCTCACTTTTCAGTGAATGCAGTCTTCCATATGCTCTGGAACTGTTCTTTCTTGCTGATCATGCAGTCCTGAGCTTTGTAAGAAAAACTAGGCCTTAACTAACCCTGGTTCATATTGGGGATTCAGGTGCCTTTGGATCAATTCTGTGTTATCTGTCTTCAGGTTTACAGCACTTACTTTGGATTCTTGTCATTTGGACTGGGCAGAAGGAAATCCTTCCTGTGGAGAAGTGGTTGGACTTTCAGGTTATTTTTGTCACCTGTTGTGTGTTTCATTCCAGTTTTGTAGAAGTCAACTTGCTTATTCATGGTTTACTGTCAATCATACTATTCAGTCCTTTCTATGTTGAGAGTTGACAATATTAGCTTCATAACTGAAATTTCCAAATGCTAAGACCCTTGAATGACTGTTTTAAGTCTGTGACCTTTGCGTATACTAGACTGTTGTTTGTAATTATGTATTTTTATAAATTAGGAAATAAGCATTGTAGTTAAGAAGAAAGGATATAACTTTGTTATGAGAACCATGCATGAAACAGCTACTGAGGTTCCTGAAGTATTTTCTCATTTATCTGGCATTATTAGGGAACAACCTGTTAGATACATTAGGACCTTGAATTTATACTTAAATATTTTCTTATTTAAATGTTTTTAAATGGTAAACTTTACAGGGTAGTACTGTTTTCTCAGTGTTTTCTAAACATACCAGATCTTGCTGATGCAGGGCTCTCATTCTGAACATCAGTTATAAAGTATGCTATTATGCATAGATGTCTATGAATTTATTGAAGTCTATAAGGTTGTTTTCTGCCTGTTCTCTCATGTTTTTACTGTTCACCTCATATTTTCTCTTTTGATTTCCAGTGTAAACTTGTTAGAATTATATTAAAATTAAAATGGAGTTTAGGGGCTCTTATTTAATGAACAGAATATGCATTTTGTGACCTCCTTTAGTGAATTTATTTCTTCTGATTCATAGCTCTTGGAAAGTTGAAATTACAGTATAAATGACCTTTGATTTGTGAGGTGTTATTCCACTTGCTTGTAGTATCTCTCAGACCTATAAATTGCTGCCTGCCCGCCCATACCTTTTTCTTTCCTCCTTTATTTGGAAAAGAGATGATCATATAAATTAACATTCTTAAATTTTTAAGAGAGTTCATTTGTTCATTCATTCATTTACTTGTTTCTTCAACAAAGTTTTAACCAGTGTCTGCTGTGTGCTATGTATTATAACAGATAATGGGGAGACAGAGTCAAATAAATTATGATCCCTGTCCTTGAGGACATCAGATTAAAAAATGGGCTATCTTAAAATTAAAGAGTAAAAGCATTGTCCCCTGTCTTCCCTGTAAATTGGTTGTGAGATGTAGAGATTTGATCAGATTCAGTTTCAATTTTTTTCTTCCATCAGGAAGATCAAAGGTTGTTTTTTCTTTTTGTGATGTTAGTGGCAATTGATGATCCTTGCCTAGTTCCATTAATTCCTTAGGAGTTGCATAATGATGAGATTTGAATTCTGTCATTTCTTACTTTATTAGACTGGAATACATTTAAAGAAAAAATTTCCCTTCATCGATTAGCGTTGATTGGTATTATTCCCAGATTCTATATCTACTTGCTAAAATTTATTTGTAACCCCCAAATCAGTATCCCTTGTGCTTTGCCATTCATGAGCTTGGGTAGAGTGGCAAAAACTTTGAGTCACTGGAGGGGCATGTTCCCAGCTGAAGTCAAACTAGGTGTTCTGCTGTCTTGTTTTGCTTTTAAGGCCTATTTAGTGCTTTTGGGGTGATTTTACTGTTTAAATTGGCCCCCAAATTTAGTGCTGCACTGCTGCCTAGTGTTCCTAAACCCAAAAAGGCTGTGATATGCCCTATGGAGAAAATACATTAGATGAGCTTAGTTCAGGCATGAGTTACAGTGCTGTTGGCTGTGAGTTCAGTGTTAATGACTCAACAATATGCAGCTGACCCTTGAACAACAGGGATATGAAGCATGTGGGTCCACTAATATACTGGGATTATATTCATTATTAGTACTACAGTACTATACGATGTCCAGTTGGTTGAATCTGCAGGTGCGGAACCACGGATCGGGTGAGGGAGGGACTGTGTATATGGAGGGCCACCCACGAGTTATATGTGAATTTTCAACTGCGTGAAGGGTAGGTGCCCCACTCCTGTGTTGTTCAAAGGTCAGCTGTATATTAAACAAGTTGTCTTTAAACAGAATCACACATAAAACAAGAATATGTATTGATCAGTTGATGAAAATGTTATGACCAGAGGATTGTAGGAACCTAACCCTGTATTTTTCGTAGGAGCAATGGTTCAGTGTTTTCAACCTTTATAAAACGTTAACTACTGTGAATCAACTGTTTTTGGTTTTGCTGAGGTACAGAAGAATATCCTTTTTTAACTGATGTAAAAAATATACAACAGAAAGTTGTAAGTCATGGAAGTAGAGAGTCATTAAGAGGCTTGGTGAGACCTTTTCTGGGGAAGTTCATTGCTTCTTGGGTCATTTCTGTGCCTGGTGCAGGGTAAATACTCAATAAGTATTTGTTGGATGTAAGTAAGTGCCGCCAAATAGAACATGATTTTCCTTGAAAGCTTGGAGTTTAAATTTAATATCATTCCTGTGATTGGGATTTGCAGTCAAGTTTGTGCTTAGAGGTAGTGAGATACCTACTCTTAGAGATTGATATTGGGAATATTTCAGTAATGTAAATTTAGTATGATGTCTACTTGATTTTTGATTTCCATCATGTAGGAGATGAGGGTGATCTATGCTTCTCTCGTATTTATAATAAGTGCTTAAGGGGCTGGACATTTTCAAATTAAACATTCCCTTCTCTTCCAAATATTGAGACTCATTAGCTATGATAAGGGACATTACCAATGGGAGTATAAAGTCACCTGGAAATTGAAAAGAGGAGGCACAAAAAGACATTTTGAGGACCAATGAAACAGTCATATCCTAGTTACTAGAGAATAGTCAGACCTGGATAATTAGAAAATTTACTTAATTAGACTTTCAGTAATATTTGTGTATGTTAAGAAAGTTTAGCTTTTAATACAATTTCCTATATAAAATTGACTTAGTTATAACTGATTATAATATGGTATGTTTTGCTATTCCTTTGCTATTATGTATTATACAGTAGCTTTCAAACGTAGAAATGTTTTTGACTACAACTCATTGAAATACATTTACCACAACTTACAGAAATATATTTTACATTGTGACCTAGTGATACTTACGTATTCATATAAAGAACCCAAACACAATCTCACTAAACACACTGTTCTTACTACATTTATGCACTCCATTTTCTTTCTTTTTTTGATACTATTTTATTTAAAAAACTGTTGCTTAAGACCCATTAAGTTGGTTTACAGACCCAATAATGGGTCATAGTCCACATGTTGGAGAACAACACTGCTTTCTTAGTAGGAATATACAAGGGACATCACTGAAATCAGGTTTCAAAAATGTAAAGTGTTGTAGATGATAGTTACTAAACATTTCTGAGACAAAATAAGTTTCCCTAGTATGTAATTAGAAAAATTGATCTCCATTTTTGACATTACAGTTAATGATTTAGCTTTTAAAAATAAGTGTTTAGCCTTTTCTTAGACAACCAGAGTTGAGCTCATGCCAGAAACCAGTAACTGGGACACTTGCTGCTGATAGAAGCATGTGATGTAACGGCTAGCCATCACATCACAAATATCCTTACTCATTTAAATTTTGGAGAAGCTTGTAGACATGTAGTGTCATTTTTATAGAGACTGCATAAGGCATTTGAAACACCGAATGGCTCATTTAGTGTATTAAAAATGGATTTTTAAATTTAAGATAACAAAGCAGTGAGAAATCAATGCTGAGACAAGTAACTTGTGAAAAAAATTAATTTAAAAATTTTCATTCCTTGTGATTTTCTATGTACAAAGGACACTGAATAGCATGCTGAACATGAAAAGATACCTATAGAAACTTTTAATATCACAGGTACATGAAACAATTCTATATTGATTGCAATAATATTTTGGAAGATAGGTAGAGTACTAATTATTTTAAAAAATTTAGAACTGCTCATTAATGTTTACTTGAAAGCTTTAGCTAGCTGTGGTGGAGGTAGAACATACATACTAATATGTTCTCAGACTACTTTGATTTATCTAGTTGCAACTTCGAGGAGGTCAGTTGGCTCTGTAATGTCCTAAATTATTGGGCCACGCAGATTAGAGAATCTGATTTTCTGTTTTCTGTTTTGAAGATTCATCAGTGATCATCAAATTAGAAGTATGCCTGTGGCCTACATTTCTACTCATGTATAATCAGATTATATCTAATGTTTTCTGTATTTAGCAGCTCATTTTTATCTTTATTAGTGGATGATACTCCATCAAAATAGTAATTGTTTATGAAAGCAAAGTAATTGATTACTTTAGATAGGATAGATGAATAGATTATTCATCTATTCTCGAGGATAATTTGAAAATTCATCCTTTTGATCAATTATGTCTTTTTAATATAGATATTTAAGTAAGTCAGTGTGCTGAGAATTATGATAGAATCAAACATAATTTAAAATATTTTGTTACCATTTGTGTGCATTCATGTCAGTTTAATCACATTAAATACATGTTTATTCTTTTTGGTTGTGTATAATGTTTAAGGTTTCAGTTAAAGAGGTAATATCTCTTATAAAAATTAAAATATCCTTAAGCCCTGTAAATCACTACTTTGTGTTATAAGAAATTGTAAGCCAGGCATATTTCTATGAAACTGTCTTTTCTCAATAGTTTTTATTTCTATGGTTGTCTAATTTTTAAGTTTTCAAGCTGTATTTTTCTATTTTCTTGTAATTTTTGAATTTAAAGCTTCTGAGAGAAATTTTCAGTTATTACTATTGACTGAATCTGTAGATATAATACAATACTAAGATTAATTGTGGGCTTTTTATCAACTGGTATAATTTTCATGGACACTCTGAATCTTACCTACTCATATTTCTGTTTTTGCTTCTCTACTAGAAAGTGGAAAAATTAAGTATGGGTGCTGAACTGCATGTTATCCATTTCCTGTTAGTATTACATAGTTTTATTTCTAATATTATTTTACTTCCCTCCTGATTTCTTTACTTAAAACTGTTCTCAGTCTTTTGGTAGTGTGTGTGTATTGTAAACTGCCCTATATACTTTTCTATAACAAGATTGGCTTTTAAATTAAGTACAGATGTTATTTAATTTTAGGATACATTGTTTCTAAGAATATATTTATAAAGTAATACAGTGAGAAAATAACAGTTTACTTTTCAGTGGTTCTTAACTTTTTTAGCGTCATACAATCTGTTGAAAGCTATGGATTCTCTCTTAAGAAAATGCTTAGGAGGTCCATGGATTTCAGGTTAAGAACTCTATACCTGTCTTTAGTATTGGTGGACTCTGTTATCATGCAAAGCAAAAGTAGGGCAAATCAAATCAAAACAAAAACTATAGTTCATGGGAGTGCTTAATACTTTACTATTCAATTATTTGAAATATTCTTATCAAGTTTTGACAGTATTTTTTAGTTATTTATTTTAGGGTGAAAGTTACCTGTTCATAGTAGAGTTAATCTTTTTATTAAGTTAATGCTTATATATGGTAGAATATTAAAATAATACAGAAATAGTCTCTTGCCTCATGTCTTTGAATTTTTCAGTAGATGAAACCACTTTTTTTTTCCTTGAGGAAATATTAAAAGCCTGTCATTAGATGATAAAAGAAGAAAAGAACACTACTTTGAATAGGACCATTTAATCAGGATCCTAGATAGAAGAAAATTTGATGTTTAAAGGATGGGTCATTTTGATATTTTTCAGAGTACTCTAAAGTGAAAAGGAATTTATTGTTTTCACAAACTTTAATATTTAAGTATATAGATTGTAAACTCTCCCGTGTCTAGTTCTAGATTCCTTCCTCTCTCCCAAACTCCATATCTAAACTGTCTCTAAGACTGAGCATGTTTGAAACCACTTTTAATTACTTCACTTTTAAATGCTTCAGGTGGTTACTAACATAACTTAAAATAAGGTGCATACAGTGTTCTCTTTGATTCTGTGTCAAGTTTTGCATTCTTTTTTTTAAACTAATTTTAACTTTATTTTTCCAGCTTTTTTGAGGCAAATAAAATTGTATGTATTAAAAGTGTACACTGTGATGTTTTGGTGTATGTATGCATTGTGAAATCATTATCAATATCAAGTTAATTAACACATCCATTATGTCACATGGTTACCTTTTTTCTCCCCCATGGTTAGAACAGTTAAGATCTACTCTGTTAGCAAACTTAAAGTATACAATACAGTATTATTTACTACAGTCATCAGGCCAAACATTAGATCCTCAGAACTTATTTTTTATAACTGAATGTTTGTATCCTTTGATCAGCATCTTCCATTTCTCCCAGCCCCTGGCAACCACCCTTCTACTCCCTGTTTCTATGAGTTTGACTTTTTTGTTTTTTTTTTTATGATTCCAGAAACAAGTGATGCCATACAGTATCTTGTCTTTCTCTGGCTTATTTCACTTAGCATAATGCCTTCCAGGTTCATCCATGTTATTACAGTGGCAGGACTTCCTTTTTTTTATGACTGAATAATATTCCATTGAATAGACCATATTGTCTTTATCCATTCATCCTTTTTCATCATTGCTTTGGCTATTTGGGGTCTTTTGTGTTTCTATCTGAATTTTTTTCTATTTCTGTGGGAAAAAAGCCATTGGAGTTTTAAGGATTTCATTGAATCTGTTGATCACTTCTGGTAATATAGACATTTTAACAATATTAGGTCGTCGAATACAAGAACGTGGGATATCTTTTGATGTAGTTGTGCCTTTTTCAGTTTCTTTCATTAATGTCTTACAGTTTTGAATGTAAAGGTCTTTCACTCTTTGATTAACTTTATTCCTAAGTATTTTATTCTTTTTCATAAGATTGTAAATGGGATGGCTTTCATAATTTCTCTTTCAGAGAATTCATTGTTAGCGTATGGAAATGCGACTGAGTTTTGTATGTTGATTGTGTATCCTATAACCTTTACTGAATTTGTGTATTATATCTAATAGCTTTTTGGTAGAGTCTTTGGAAACATATTGTACCAAAACTTACGGGATGAAGCAAAAGCAGTTCCAAGAGGGACATTTATAGCAATATATGCCTACATTAAGAAAAAAACAAAGGCCTCAAATAAACAAACCTAACTTTATACCTCAAGGAACAAGAAAAAGAAGAACAAACTAAGCCAAAAGTTAGAAGGAAGGAAGGAAAGAACAAAGATCAGAGCAAAAATCAATGAAATAGAGCCTAGAAAAACAATAGAAAAGATGAATGAAACAGATTTTTTCTTAAAAGATAAAATTGTCAAACTCTTAGCTAGACTAAGGAAAAAGAGAGAAGACTCAAATAAAATCAGAAATAAAAGAGGAGATATTACACCTGATGCCACAGAAATACAAAGGATCCTAAGAGACTACTGTGAGTAATTAGATGCCAACAAATTGGATAATCTGGAAGAAACAGATAAAGTCATAGAAACATACAACCTACCAAGACTGAATCAGGAAGAAACAAAATCTGAATAGACCTGTAATTGCTAAGGAGATTGAAACAGTAATCAAAAATCTTCTAACTAACAAAAGCCCAGGACCAGATGGCTTTAGTGGTGAATTCTACCAAACATTTAAAGAAGTAACATCAGTTTTACTCAGACTCTTCCAAAAAATTGAAGAGGAGGGAACACTTTCAGACTTACTTCTCGAGGCCAGTATTATCCTGATACCATAGCCAGATAAGGGCATTACAAGAAGAGAATATTACAGGCCAATATCCCTGATGAATATATATGCAGAAATTCTCAATAAAGTATAAACAACGTGAATTTAACAGAACATCTGAAAGATTATACACCATGATCAAGTGGGATTCATCCCTGGGATGCAAGGATGATTCAACATACACAAATCAATAAATGTTATACATGACATTAATATAATGAAGGATAAAAATTGTGTGATCATCTTAATAGGTGCGTAAAAAGCATTTGACAAAATTCAGCATCACTTTATGATAGAACTCTTAACAAATTAGGTATAGAAGGAATGTATCTCGACATAATAAAAGGCCACATGTGACAAGTCTACAGCTAACATCTTACTTAATGGTGACAGGTTGAAAGCTTTTCCTCTAAGATCAGGAACATACAAGGATTTCCACTCTCACCACTTCTGTTGAGTATAATATGGGGAATCCTAGCTAGTGCAATTCAGCAAGAAAAAGAAAGGTACCCAAATTGGAAAGGAAAAAGTAAAATTGTCTGTGTTTGCAGATGCATTATCTTTTGTCTACTGAGGGATGAGATTTTAGCTCACATACTACCTCTTCCCCTTCTGTGTTTAAACGTTTGGATGGTTATTATGTTTACTTCATCTTTTGCTCACCTTTTTTTTGTTGTTGTTTTAGCAAATTTTACATTATCTCATTAATCTGAATTTAGTAAGGTGCAGATGTTCATATCCCTGCCCTTCCCTCTACCTCTTCTACTCCTCCTTAACAGCTGAGTGTCTGTCATTTGTAGTGTTATTTTAACACTGTTAAGGTTGGAAACATTTATATTTTCTTCAATAACATTTATCTTGTTTTTTGGGGGGATAAGATTGATTCTAAAAGCTGAAAATCAATTAACCTTGCTTACACTTTTAGGACTTACAGTAGAATGCCAGGGTTAGTTTTGTTTCTAGATTAGCCCTCTGGGCCGTTTTTGCTATAACTCAGGAAAAATTTCTTTTTCTTAACTTCCTCTGTCCTTCATATTAATTTCTCTTATTATTTGGAAGTTGGAGGTATTGGATTGCTTCTTTCTGTCTCTTTTCCTTTATTTTTTGTTTCTTTATATTTTTGTTTCACATAATAGGATTGTTCCCCACCTTGTCTTTGATTATTCCATATAATATAGCATTATTTTCTTATTCTGTGTATATATTATTGTCCTTCTCAAAAGTGTCTGAGGATTTTTTTTTTAAGTTTTCATATTTTTTAAAATTTGCTTTTTTGTGGGTATTTTTCTTGCATATTGTTACCTTTCTTCATAAATCTAGCGATTCTTGATTGCCAGTTCATATGTGTGAAGGAGTGATAGGTTGATATTTCTGCGTAAATGGCTTGGGTTTTCTTTGCCGTTCTATTTGCTTTGCTGTTTTTTTCTTTATCAATCTCTTGAATCTTGTTTACACAGATGGGCCTTATTGATTGGCACATTCCACATCAGGTATGCACTCAGGGAATTAGTTTTTAGGCAAAGAGTTCTTTAAAATGTCAGATGGGAACAGGTTTTATTCTGTGATGCCAGCAAATACTCCCCCCTCCCCCCTTCTTTGGAACTTCCTTTAATTTCTTTAGAGATTTATTTTTCTTTTTGTTTTGTGTTGTTCTTTTACATAGGAGACAGTAACAACAGTTAGTAGCAATTATCCACCTCCCCCATTTTGTCCCTGCCTCCCTTCCCTTTTTCACTCCTGCTTATTACCTTTTCACCTAACTTCCTTTAGGAAGCCTTTTGGAAGTCTGTTTGGCAGATCAGTTCCTTACTCTGCTAGCACTTAGTTTGAGCATTAGCTTCCTTCATTGCTTCATCTGTCAGTATATGCTTCTGGGCTTCCCTGGTGGCACAGTGGTTAGGAATCCGCCTGCTAATGCAGGGGACATGGGTTCGAGCCCTGGTCCGGGAAGATCCCACGTGCCGTGGAGCAACTAAGCCCTGGTCCGGGAAGATCCCACATGCCGTGGAGCAACTAAGCCCGTGTGCCACAACTACCGAGCCTGCGCCCTAGAGCCTGCGAGCCACAACTACTGAAGCCCGCGCGCCTAGAGCCCGTGCTCAGCAACAAGAGAAGCCACTGCAGTGAGAAGCCCGTGCACTGCAACAAAGAGTAGCCCCCGCTCACTGCAACTAGAGAAAGCCTGTGTGCAGCAACGAAGACCCAATGCAGCCAAAAAAAAAAATAAATAAATTTATTTATTTAAAAAAAATATATACTTTTCTTCCCATCTTCCAAAAGTTTTTTTAATATTTCTTGTCTCACTTTAAGCCTTCTTATTGATAGGGAAATACAAAGTTGCAGTTGTTAACTCAAAAAAATCTAATATCACCACAGGAGGGTGTATCATAGTAAGAAAACACATTGCGGTTTTGTGGGTTAATGTTTCTTTTGCTGTTGTGTATGTATATTGTCTTTTTGTTCATAAATGTCTCAGAGCCCTGTGCACATGCACGGGGCTTATTGACTGGTGAGTACCCCCTCCCATCTCCTTTGTTGGCTCAAATTAGGATCTGGCGACGCTGAGGTATTGTAGAGAGAGACAGTATAGGCTGGCAAGAAGGGACAGAGTGATGCTGCTGATCCAGAGAGAAAGGCACAGTTCAGACTTTGGGAGGTCAGAGAATTAGCAAAACCATCACCAGAGGTAAAGTGGGTAAGAATATGAACTCAGGAGTCTGACTCTTTGTAGTCATATTCTCACTATACCATTTACTGACTTTATGATGCAGGTCAAGTTGTGTAACTTCTCTAAATTTTAGTTTCCTTATTGGTAAAAATAGGGATTGAAATAGTACCTTATAACTGTGAGAACTGATGAGTTAATCTATTTAAAATACTTAGCACAGTAAGTGCTCAGCAAATGGCAACTAGAGAGATTTTATGTAAAATCCAGGTTTCTGGATTTTCTACAAAAATTTGAACATCTGGGCCTCCCTGGTGGCGCAGTGGTTGAGAGTCCACCTGCCGACGCAGGGGACACAGGTTCGTGCCCCGGTCCGGGAAGATCCCACATGCCGCGGAGCGGCTGGGCCCATGAGCCATGGCCTCTGAGCCTACGCATCCAGAGCCTGTGCTCCGCAACGGGAGAGGCCACAACAGTGAGAGGCTTGCATACCACAAAAAAAAAAAAAAAAAAAAATTGAACATCTGATGTTCCTGAATGGCAGCAATTGTTTACAGCTGAGTAGTAGGTGCCTGTTTTAATTGGGGTATTTGCTTTCCAGTTTGCCATACCCCCAGTACTCCTTATTGTCTCATACTCAGTTTGATTCACTCTCTTTATGTTACCTTCCTCGTCTTTTTGGGCATTTGGATTTGTGACTTCTGATGTACTGGTATTAGCTGTAGCTGAAAGAATATCTGCAGTTTTCAGAGCTGATTTTTCTTTGGTGTTGGGCTGAATCAATACTGAAGGCACAAACATAGACTGTATTAGAAGACTAATTCAGGCAAGGGAATGCTGTCACATACAGGAAATTCTTGGGAGTACTTGGGAGTATCACACTGGTTGGTGAGGTTCAGTGATGTGCTTCAGGTGAATGAAGAGACTGATGTTAGGGGGTGTGGTGATAAGTAACTGGGAGGGCTTTAGGTAGGAAGCCCATAACTAAAACCTAGAAATGTTTAGAGATAGAAAAAACTCATTTCTTAATGTATAATATCTGTTGACTGTCCTAGGTGCCTGGCAGTGTGCTAGGTTCAGAGATCACCAAGTTACATATAACAAGAGTCCTTGTCATCAAATACAACAGGCAGTTATAATATTGTGTGTAATATAAGAATATCCTCAGAAATCTCCTAGTCTAATCCTCCTATTTTATAATTATTAAAATAAGCTTAGACAGATTAAGCCTTGCCTAAGCCTTCACGAGTAGTTGGGACTCTTAAGACTTCTTTTTTCTAATCCAGTGCTCTTTCTAGTACATAGACAAGGCAGGCAGCATCAAAGAGGTTTGGAAGCAGATGGCAAGGATTCCAAGACCTCGGAGAACTGGTGTATTGGAGCAGGGTACAAAGATCGGGATTTAGCTGTGAGAGAAGGTTATGTTGCCTTATTTAAGACTTACTCTCAAAAGACTGGAGCTAGAGATTTTTCTTAGGGGCATGAAGAAGTAAGTGGCCATGTTGGAGAAGTCCATGTGGCAAGGAACTGTAGGCAGCTTCTAGGAACTGTAGATACCGTGTAGGACTTGAGGGTGGCCTGTGAGAGCCAGCTAAAAGCTGACGCCCTCAGTTATACACTGCAAGGATATGAATTCTGCCCGCAATCTGAAGGAGCTTGGAAGAAGATTCTTTCCCACTTTCGTCTCCAGATAAGAATGTAGTCTAGCTGATACTTTGAATGAAACCTGTGGAACCCTGAGCAAATGACTCAGCTGAGCCGTGCCCAGACTTCTGATCCACGGAAACTGTGAACTAATAAATATACTGCTATAAGGTGCTAAGTTTTTGGTAATTTGTTACACAGCAATAGAAAACTAATACTTTTGGTCATGTCCAAGTATATTCTTTAGTGTAGTTTCATTACATAATAAACACAGTGCTTTGCCATCTATTATAATTTGAAATACATAATCCAGACTTCACTGTGCCTTAAAAGCATGAAAATCACTGTAGTTTGTGATGCTCTGGGCAGCACTGTGAAATGATAAGAGTGCCACATATGGCCTCAAAACTACTTTTCTCTGGTAGTATGAAGCAGCTGTAACAATGCATAAATGAGTTAGCATGGATTCATTCTTATGAAAGTTTATTTATGAACACCAAAATTTGAATTTCATATAATTTTCATGAGTCACAAAATATTAATTTTTTCCCCAAATATGTAAAAATGTAAAGACGATTCTTAGTTTGCAGACTGTACATAATAGACAATAGGCTGAATTTAGCCTGCAGGCTGGAGTTTGCTGACAATGGCTATAGACAAACTTGTCGATACTAATACTGTTTGATAGGTGCAAAACAGGGGAAGTACTAGCACTGTTTAAGATCCTTAATAAAAATATTTTAATCAAAAATCCAACTTGTTAAATATATTTTAAAAAGTAAAAAACCTAGCATGACAGGTTTTTGAACAGTTTCTTGAATGTGGTAAAAAGGATGGAGTAAAATACGAAACAGCCTCATTTCTCACTAACCACTACTTCTATACTTTGATTATTCTTTTTTCCCCACTCATAAATGATATCCTGGTCAGTTTCCATTGATTCTTGCCACATATTTATAGGAATAAGTTCAGTTTTGGCAAGACTTATTTTGGGGTGTTAAAAATACTTGGGCCATCTTTTTTGGGAGGGCATTAAAAAATTTTTTTTAACGTCTTTATTAGAGTATAATTGCTTTACAATGGTGTGTCAGTTTCTGCTGTATAACAAAGTGAATCAGCTATACATATACATACATTCCCATATCTCCTCCGTCTTGCGTCTCCCTCCCACCCTCCCTATCCCACCCCTCTAGGTGGTCACAAAGCACGAAGCTGATCTCCCTGTGCCATGTGGCTGCTTCCCACTAGTTATCTTGTTTACATTTGGTAGTGTATATATGTCCGTGTCACTCTCTCACTTCATCCCAGCTTAACTTCCCCATCCCCATGTCCTCAAGTCCATTCTCTACGTCTGCACCTTTATTCCTGTCCTGCCCCAAGTTTCTTCAGAACCTTTTTTTAAAGATTCCATATATATGTGTTAGTGTACGGTATTTGTTTTTCTCTTTCTGACTCACTGCACTCTGTATGACAGACTCTAGGTCCATCCACCTCACTACAAATAACTCAATTTCGTTTCTTTTTATGGCTGAGTAATATTCCATTGTATATATGTGCCACATCTTTTTTATCCATTCATCTGTCGATGGACAGTTAGGTTGCTTCCATGTCCTGGCTATTGTAAATACAGCTGCAATGAACATTGTGGTACATGACTCTTTTTGAATTATGGTTTTCTCAGGGTATATGCCCGGTAGTGGGATTGCTGGGTCAAATGGTAGTTCTATTTTTAGTTTTTTAAGGAACCTCCATACTGTTCTCCATAGTGTCTGTATCAATTAACATTCCCACCAACAGTGCAAGAGCGTTCCCTTTTCTCCACACCCTCTCCAACATTTACTGTTTGTAGAGTTTTTGATATTGGCCATTCCGACCGGTGTGAGGTGATACCTCATTGTAGTTTTGATTTGCATTTCTCTAATGATTAGTGATGTTGAGCATCCTTTCATGTGTTTGTGGGCAATCTATATATCTTCTTTGGAGAAATGTCTATTTAGGTCTTCTTCCCATTTTTGGATTGGGTTGTTTTTTTGATATTGAGGTGCATGAGCTGCTTGTATATTTTGGAGATTAATCCTTTGTCAGTTGCTTCTTTAGCAAATATTTTCTCCCATTCTGAGGGTTGTCTCTTTGTCTTGTCTGATATGAGAATTGCTACTCCAGCTCTCTTTTTTTTTTTTCCTGCAGTATGCGGGCCTCTCAGTGTTGTGGCCTCTCCCGTTGTGGAGCACAGGCTCCGGACGCGCAGACCCAGTGGTCATGGCTCACGGGCCCAGCCGCTCTGCGGCATGTGGGATCTTCCCGGACCGGGGCACGAACCCGTGTCCCCTGCATCGGCAGGCGGACTCTCAACCACTGAACCACCAGGGGAGCCCTCCAGCTCTCTTTTGATTTCCATTTGCATGGAATATCTTTTTCTATCCCCTCACTTTCAGTCTGTATGTGTCCCTGGGTCTGAAGTGGGTCTCTTGTAGACAGCATATGTATGGGTCTTGTTTTGGTATCCATTCAGCCAGTCTTTGTCGTTTGGTTAGAGCATCTAATCCATTTACATTTAAGGTAGTTATTGATATGTATGTTCCTGTTACCATTTTCTTAATTGTTTTGGGTTTGTTATTGTAAGTCTTTTCCTTCTCTTGTGTTTCCTGCTTAGAGAAATTCCTTTAGCATTTGTTGTAGAGCTGGTTTGGTGGTGCTGAATTGTCTTAGCTTTTGCTTGTCTGTAAAGGTTTTAATTTCTCTGTCGAATCGGAATGAGATCCTTGCTGGGTAAATTAATCTTGGTTGTAGGTTTTTCCCTTTCATCACTTTAAATATGTCCTGCCACGCACTGCTGTCTTGCAGAGTTTCTTCTGAAAGATCAGCTGTTAACCTTATGGGGATTCCCTTGTACTTCCTTGCTTTTCCCTTGCTGCTTTTAATATTTTTTCTTTGTATTTAATTTTTGATAGTTTCATTAATATGTGTCTTGGCGTGTTTCTCCTTGGATTTATCCTGTATGGGACTCTCTGCGCTTCCTGCACTTGATTGACTATTTCCTTACCCATATTAAGGAAGTTTTCAACTATAATCTCTTCAAATATTTTTCTCAGTCCCTTTCTTTTTCTCTTCTTCTCCTGGGACCCCTATAATTCGAATGTTGATGCGTTTACTGTTGTACCAGAGGTCTCTGAGATTGTCCTCAATTCTTTCCATTCTTTTTTCTTTATTCTTCTCTGTGGTAGTTATTTCTACTATTTTATCTTCCAGGTCACTTATCCGTTCTTCTGCCTCAGTTATTCTGCTATTGATTCCTTCTAGAGAATTCTTAATATCATTTATTGTCATGTTCATCATTGTGTGTTTGCTCTTTAGTTCTTCTAGGTCCTTGTTAAACGTTTCTTGTATTTTCTCCATTCTATTTCCAAGATTTTGGATCATCTTTACTATCATTACTCTGCTTCTTTTTCATGTAGACTACCTATTTTCTCTTCATTTGTTTGGTCTGGTGGGTTTTTACCTTGCTCCTTCATCTGCTGCGTGTTTCTCTGTCTTCTCATTTTGTTTAACTTACTGTGTTTGGGGTCACCTTTTTGCAGGCTACAGGTTCGTAGTTCCCGTTGTTTTTGGTGTCTGCTCCCAGTGGGTAAGGTTGGTTCACTGGGTTGTGTAGGCTTCCTGGTGGAGGGGACTGGTGCCTGTGTTCTGGTGGATGAGGCTGGAGCTTGTTGTTCTGGTGGGCAGGACCACGTCCGGTGGTGTGTATTGGGATGTCAGTGAACTTATTATGATTTTAGGTAGCCTTTCTGCTAATGGGTGGGTTTGTGTTCCTGTCTTGCTAGTTGTCTGGCATAGACTGTCTAGCACTGTAGCTTGCTGGTCGTTGAGTGGAGCTGGGTCTTAGTGTTGAGATGGAGATCTCTGGAAGAGTTTTTGCCCTTTGATATTACTTGGGGTTGGGAGGTCTCTGGTGGACCAATGTCCTGAACTTGGCTCTCCCACCGCAGAGGCTCAGGCCTGACACCTGGCCAGAGCACCAAGAGCCTGTTATCCACACCGTTCAGAAGAAAAGGGAGAAAAAGGAAGGAAGGAAAGAAGGAAGGAAGGACGGAAGGAAGGATGAAAATAAAGTTATTAAAATAGAAAAATTATTAACAGCCTGAGGCGCAGTGTGTTCTCCAAGGGAAGTTGTCCCTGGATCACGGGACCCTGGCAGTGGCGGGCTGCACAGGCTCCTGGGAGGGGAGGTGTGGATAGTGACCTGTGCTCGCACACAGGGTTCTTGGTGGCTCCAGCAGCACCCTTAGCGTCTCATGCCCATCTCTGGTGTCCGCGCTGATAGCCGTGGCTCGCGTCTGTCTCTGGAGCTCCTTTAAGCGGAGCTCTTAATCCCTGCTCCCCGCGCACCGCGGAACAATGGTCTCTTGACTCTTAGGCAGTTCCAGAGTTTTTCCTGGATTCCCTCCCGGCGAGCTGTGGCACACTAGCCCCCTTCAGGCTGTGTTCACGCAGCCAACCCCAGTCCTCTCCCTGGCATCCGACCTCTGAAGCCGGAGCCTCAGCTCCTAGCCCCGCCCGCCCCGGTGGGTGAGCACACAAGCCTCTCGGGCTGGTGAGTGCTGGTCGCACCGATCCTCTGTGCGGGAATCTCTCCACTTTGCCCTCCGCACCCCTGTTGCTGTGCTCTCCTCCGTGGCTCCGAAGCTTTCCCCCTCCGCCACCTGCAGTCTCCGCCCGCGAAGGGGCTTCCTAGTGTGTGGAAACCTTTCCTCCTTCACAGCTCCCTCCCCCTGGTGCAGGTCCTGTCCCTATTCCCTTGTCTCTGTTTTTACATTTTTCTTTTGCCCTACCCAGCGACATGGGGAGTTTCTTGCCTTTTGGGATGTCTGAGGTCTTCTGCCAGCGTTCAGTAGGTGTTCTGTAGGAGTTGTTCCACATGTAGATGTATTTCTGATGTATTTGTGGGGAGGAAGCTGACCTCCGCATCTTATCCTCCGCCATCTTGAAGGCGTGTCCCACTTGTGCCATATTTGAAGTTCAATTTTAAGCTAATTGATCACTTCTTCCTGCTTCTGTTTTCCCACCTCCTAGTTTCAGGCTTGGCCACTCGTTCAGGGATTTCTCTTGGGGAAGGAATTTGGTGTTGTCTCTTGACTTTTCTTCCTGCCTCCTCAGCCATTCATTATGCTGGCCCTTGCTCCTCCAGGGTTCATGTGGAATGGTTGGGTATGAAAGGGAAAAGGCAAAAGTTTTTCAATGTATGATATGCTTTCAAATGCTGTTTCTTTTGTGAGGAAGTTTTGGTTCTTCAGAGGCTTTACACTGACCTCTTCTGTAAAACAAACAAACAGACTTACAAATACTGCTATACATAAATATATGCATGCACAGGCATTACTAAAAAGGTCTGGGCCATACAAAACAAATTGAAAGTAATGTTTACCTCTGAGTAGAGCAAGCGGAATGAGGGACAAGGGGTATGGGCATCTCAAGGGTATTTTTCTTTGTATTATTTGAATTCTTATAACATGTAGAATGTATTTTGGATATTTGGTAAACAAAAAGCTATATATTGAAAATAACATGAAACATTGCAAATGGGAAATTACCTCCTTCTAAATAGAAAAAGTGTAGAAGGGCCCTTTTAAAGAAAACCGTCTAAAACAAAATATGTATATGTTTATTAACTTTAAAAAACTGTAGTGTTTTCAGGTGAGTTTTATGATAAAGTTATAATAGGGAAAAAACTTAGAGATACAGCTTTGATTTATTTTTGGTGTGGGTTGTTCCTAAAAATCATGTTTTGAAGCATCATCTACGTATAATATAAAACATAGATTTTTAGTGTAGTTTGAAGAGTTTAGACAAATGTATACACCTGTGTAATCCCCTCCCAATCAAGATATAGAACATTCCTTTCCCACCATAAAGTTCCCTTATGCCACTTTCCAAACTTCCCACCACCCTAGGCAACACCTGATCTGATTTCTGTCACCACAGCTTATTTTTGTGGATTCTGGAACTTCATATAACAAGAGTCATATAATATGTACTCATTTGTGCCTGACTTACCTCAATCTCATATCTGAGAGATTGATCCATGTTGTTACATGTATCAGCAGTTCTTTCCTTTTTATTTACTGAGTAGTATTCCATTGAATGAATATATCAGTTTATATATCTATTCTCCTGTTACTAGACATTAGGATTGTTTCCAGTTTTTGGCTGTTATGAATAAGCTGCTATAAATACTGGTGTACAAATCTTTCTCTAAACATATGTTTTCAGTTCTCTTGAGTAAATACCTAAGGGTGGTGTTGTTAGGTCATAGGATAGGTATATATTTTAATTACAATAAACTATCAAACTTTTCCCCAAAGTTGTACTATTTTATATTTCCATCAGGAATTGCAAATTCTATGTATTCCTCATTCTTGCCTGGAGTTTTCTTTGTTGAGAGGTTTTTGACTACTGATTCAGTATCCTTACTTGCTATTGTTCTGTTGAGATTTTTCTTTTTTTTTTTTCTTTAATGATTCCCACAGATTCCCTCAGTGATCCTGATGAGGCGAGACCTGAGTGGGCCTCCCAGGAAGCATCCTGCCATACCTGGGGAGCTGGATGTCCATCTTGGACTCTTGTTTTCCCGCTGGAGAAACCATAGGCTTGGGGGGTCCTGTAGGTGTAGTGCTGTGCCAGGCTTGGGGGAGGGACAGTGTGGTCAGAGTGTAGCCACTCCTCTTACCCTTCTCTGTCTCTCTGGTCCAGGAGGGTGCTTTAGCCTTACCCCCGGGTTCTGGGATTTTTTTTTTAGTGTTGTTGGTGGATAGTTGCTAGTTGGTCTTCTTGTGAGGGGGACTGAAGTTGGGAATGACCTGTGTTGCTCTCTTGATGACGTCACCCTATAAGGTTTTCTGCACACACAGTCATGATGTCTCTGAATAACAACAGCTTTGCCTTTTCCTTTCCAGTTTTCATGCCTTTTGCATCTTTTCTTGCCTTATTGTACAGGCTAGTTCTTCTGTACAATGTTGAATAGAAGATCTGAGAGCAAACATTCTTGTGTTTTCTCCTAGTCTTGGTGAAGAGTTCAGTGTTTCACCATTTAAGTGTGATATTGTCTGTAGCTTTTCTTGTAGGAAAAACCCTTTTGTTAGGTTTAAGTTTGATTCTCTTTCTGGATTACTGAGAGGTTTTAATCATTAACAGGTTGAATTTTGTCAAATGTATTTTCTTGTCTGTTGAGATATTTTCTTTTCCTACTAATTTGGTGAATTTATTTCAAATATTAAGTCTTACATTTCTAGTATTAAACCCTGTTTGATTATTATTTATTAAATTTTTTTATATATTTGCTTATATTTTGTGAAGAACTTTTTTATCTATTCTTATGAGAAACACTGGTCTAATTTTCTTTGCTTCAAGTGTTAGTCAGGCTTTTTTTCAGAGTTCTGCTGATCTCACAAAGTAAATTGACAAGTATTCCTTATTCTTGTTTTTTCTGAAAGAGTTTTTGTAAGAATAGTATTATTTTTTTCCTTAAATATTTGATAGATTCACCAGTGATACTGTCTTTATGGGAAGATTTTTTTTTAAAGAAATTCAATTTAGATTCAGAACTATTGATATTTTCTGTTTCATCTTGTATCCCTATGTTGTTTCATCTTGTATCCCTATGTTGGATTTTTCAAAGAATTTTTAAAATTTCATCTAAGTTATCAAATTTATTGTCATAAAGTTGCTCATAATAGTTCTTTATTCTTATAGTATTTATAAGATCTTTAGTAATATCCCTCCTTTCATTCTTGTTATTGGTTATTTGTATATTTTCCCTTTTTATTCTTGATCATTTTTACTAGGCAATACCAATTTTATTGACTGTTTTCAAAGAGGTAAACTTTGGCTTTATTTTCTCTATTGTATTGATTTTGCTCCCTGGATAATTTCTTTAGATCTCCTTTCAGGTTTGTTGACACCTTCTGCTTTATCCAGTCTACTTTTGAACGTATCCAATGATGTTTTTCATTTCAGATATGATCCTTTTTATTCTAGCGTTTCTGTTGTTTGTTTGTTTTGTTTCTTTGATATTCTCCTAGTTATCTGCCGAGAATTCCAATGTTTTCACTTGTTAAGACTATGTTTTCATGTAAGCCTATGGAATATTAAGAATAGTGCTATTAAAGTACTTCCTCAAGTTATGTCTAATTTTTCTAACATTGTAAGGAGAAAACCTAGATCATTGATTAAATACTTCTTTTCTAATATAGGCATTTAAAGCTTCTAATTTTCTTCTGAGCATTGCTTGAGTTGCAACCTACAAAATTTAATGTGTTATATTTCCTTATTATTCTGTGAAAAATTTTTTCTAGTTTCCCATCTGACTTATTTTTCAACTCATGAGTTACTTAAAAGTGTGTTTAAATTTCAAATATTTGGGGATTTTCTAGATATCATATAATTATTGTTTCCTTATCTAATTCTGTTTTGATCAGAGAGTATACTCTAATGTTTGAGTTATTTGAGACTTAAATAATGACAGCATATGATCTTTCTTGATGAACATTGAAAGGGAATATTATTCTTCAGTTTTGGATATTGTATTTTATAAATGTCAGTTAGTTCAGGGTAATCAATGGTATTATTTAGATCTCCTCTGTCAGTATACATACTGATATTTTTGTCTTCTACTTTAACAGTTATTGAAACAACAGTGTGTTAACATTTCAACTATGATTGTCTTTTTCAAACAATCATTTCAAACAAATCATTGTTTTTTAAAGTCTGCTTCATTTTGCTCATTTTTATGTCATTTTTATGATTTTTATGTCTTTCTGTTGAATTGATATTTTTGTTATTATGAAGTGGACCTCTGTATCTTTGGAGATACTCCCTTGTTTTGGTGTTTACTTTGTATGATAATATAGTCTCTCAAGCTTATTTTACTTGCTGTTTGCATAGTATCTCTTTTTCTATTATTCTTCCTTTTTTTAAAAAATAAATTTATTTTATTTTTGGCTGCACTGGGTCTTCGTTGCAGTGTGCAGGTTTTCTCTAGTTGTGGTGAGCGGGGACTATTCTTTGTTGCACTGCGCGGACTTCTCATTGTGGTGGCTTCTCGTTGCAGAGCACGGGCTCTAGGTGTGTGGGCTTCAGTTGTTGTGGTGCACGGGCTCAGTAGTTGTGGCACAGGGGCTTAGTTGCTCCGTGGCATGTGGGACCTTTCCAGACCAGGCCTCGAACCCATGTCCTCTGCATTGGCAGGAGGATTCCTAACCGCTGCGCCACCAGGAAAGCCCTCTTTTTCTATTCTTTCACTTTCAGTCTATCTGTGTCTTTGTATTTAAAGTTGTTTCTTAGAGACAGCATATAGTTGGATCTTGATTTTTTAATACAGCCTTTTGCCTTTTATTAGGAAAACATGATCCATTTTCATTACATGTGTGTTTTTAAGTCTATTCTCTTGCTGTTTTCCTTTTTGTCTCATATCTCTTATTTCTCTTCTTTTGTTTTAATCAAATGTTTGTCATTCTACTTTATTTCTTGTGTTAACTTTTTAGATATTTATGTTGTAATTAATTTTTAGTATTTGTCTAGGTATCACAATATGCATTTTTAACTTAACATGGGCTTCTTAAAATTAATACTGAACCACTTCATTCTTAACAAATATAAGAATCTTAAAATAATATAATTCCATTTACCACCTGCCCCTGCCATTTCTCTTGTTATACACATATTTTATTTCCACATATGTTATAAGTGACACTAAGAAATTATTTGTGCTTTAAAGAGTAATTTATCTTTTAAGGAAATGAATACACATGCATTTCCCATTTCTAGTGTTCCTCATTTCTTCTTGAAGTTTCAGATTTCTGTCTGGTATCATGTGATTTAATTAAGCCTAATGCACTATTTAAAAAGTATTTCTTGTTGTGCAAGTGTGCTGGTGACTAATTAGCTTCCTTCATCTGAAAATGGCTTTCTTTCACTTTCAGTTTTAAAGACTAATTTTTATTGGATGTCATGTTCTGGGTTGAGAGTTCTTTTCCTCCTTTCATCGCTTTGAACGTATTCTCCCATTTTCTTTTGGGTCTCCATTGTTTCTGATAAGAAGTTAGAAGTTCACCTGTATGTCGTGTAGTTTTTCTCTGTCTGCTTTCAAGATTTTCCCTTTATTTTGGGGTTTTGGCACTTTGATGTACCTGGGTTTAATTTGCTTTGTACCTATCCTTTATGGGATTGCTGAGTTTCCTCATTTTGTAGGTTAGTGTTTTTCAGTAAATTTGGGAAATTTTCAACCACTATTTCTTCAAATATTTTTTTCTGCTCCAG
Source organism: Grampus griseus (assembly GCF_964374135.1). Classification (NCBI taxonomy): domain Eukaryota; kingdom Metazoa; phylum Chordata; class Mammalia; order Artiodactyla; family Delphinidae; genus Grampus; species Grampus griseus. The sequence continues at coordinate 101,349,200 of NC_139019.1, forward strand.
TCTCTTTCTTTAATGTAATAGGACTTCAACAGCTATTTAGTAATTTTGAAGTCCTGTCTTCTAATATCAATATCAGGGTCATCTTGGAGTCTGTTTCCTTTGATGGCTTTGTTTCCTGTCTGCATGTCACATTTACTGCTCATTTTCATGTGTGGACATTATGAATTCACCATTGTTGAAAGTCTGGTTTTGGGTTTTTTTTCCTCTGTTTTAAGTGTGTCAAGTTTCATTCTGGAATGTAGTTAGTGTAATTGGAGGTATTCTTAATCCTATCTAGGCTTGGTTTTAGGCTTTAGTTGGGCCAGTGTGTAGTAGTCCTTACTCTAGGGTATGGTCCTTACTCTAAAGACTTGGTCTTTCTGGTATTTCAGCTAAATTCTGGGATATTAATGAGATTCCTCCACCATGACTAAATAGGAACTTTAAGATATTCTAGCATTGCACAGCCTTTAGTATCTCCATTCTTTATTTAACCCCATAGTAGCCTTTGTCTGCTAGCCTAGCTTCTGCCCTGTCACCTCCTATCCCTAAAACTGTACAATTGCCTCACCTTCAGTACTGTGAGGTCCTGCAAGTTCTACTAGCTTCAACAGTCCCAAACTCTGATCTATGATCACTGAGCCTGAGCCTCCATTTCCCTGTGCTGTAGTCAGAAAATTGTCCCTAGCTGGAGATCTTGGGTGAAGGTGGAAATCACCTTCTGTGTTTCTGTTTTCTCTTACACTGCCTATTATCCAGTGCCTGAAAACAGGTGCTTCATATGTTTTGTCCAGTTTCATAATTATTTATAGCAAGAGGGGAAGTTCAGTATCAGTTACTCTATTATAGCTGGAAAGAGAGCAAACAGTATATGTAAAAATGATTCGATTTTACTTATACCAAACAGATGCTTATAGTTTCATTTGCAATATTGAGTATGGCAAATATAATAAGAAACTTTATAAATAGATTAGGTGTTAGGAATAATTGCATATTTGGTGGGTTGCTAAAAGCTGATGAGAAAATACTATTTATTTCAACCCTTGTTATGATTGCTCCATTCCCATATATAGTTATAGATAATATATACTTAATGGGTAATAAATATTTGAATAAATGAAGATCAAATGAGAATGTATATTTGAAAAGCCTTTGAAAATTATGAAGTGTATGAATATGTGGAAGATATTTTTATTAAGATCTTTTACTAATTTGCAAAATGTATTCTCTCTTTCTGCTTTAATTTAAATTGAAAATCTTATATTGACTTACTGGAATTCTTTGAGTATTTTTTTTTTTAATTGACATGATTCTAAGTTGGAAGGACTTGGTTAGTGAATGTATATTGGCTTATGAAACACTCAATACATTTTTTCTTTTAAACAGTGATTTTATTTATTTTTATTTTTTCTTTATTTTTAGCCATGTTGGGTCTTAGTTGTGGCATGCGAGATCTTTCGTTGTGACACGGGCTCTTCGTTGTGGTGCGCAGGCCTCTCTCTAGTTGCGGCGTGTGGGTTTTCTCTCTCCAGTTGTGGTGCACCGGCTCCAGAGCGCGTGGGCTCTGTAGTTTGCGGCATATGGGCTCTCTTGTTGAGGCGTGTGAGCTGAGTAGTTGTGGCACGTGGGCTTAGTTGCCCCACAGCATGTAGGATCTTAGTTCCCCAACCAGGGATTGAACCCGCGTCCCCTGCGTTGGAGGGCGGAGTCTTTACCCCTGGACCACCGGGGAAGTCCCTCTCAATACATTTTTGTTACTTTTATTTATTTTTAAGAAGTAACCAAATCACTGATTTCTTTGTTTGGTTTTGTTTTTGTGATCCCTTTGGTATTAAAGTATAGGAATAAAGGGTAATGATTAAGAGGCTACTGAGGTTAGATTTCAGTGGGCATCAACAAATAGTGATAGTCCATTGCCTAAACTTTGGTTATGTTATTAATTTCCCAAACATATGTTTTTTGATTCTCTAAGTTGACTGATTTTCTTTTCTTACTATTCTAGGTCACTATCAATATCAGCTCACATCATTGAAAAGATAATTTTGAAGACATGTTTTGCTGAAAAGAAAACTGAGAAAAATTTTACGAATGGGATGAACACGCATCAGTTAATTGACTACCTACTGCAATTTGAATGTTAACATTACCCACCTGGTACAGTTACCTAGTGATGTACCTGTTCTCACGATACCCTATTTCAGTGTGGTCGTCTTGATTAAAGAATTCAAAGTGGAGTACCGCAAACTTGATATGGATAATAAAAAGAAAGACAAGGACAAATCAGATGATAGAATGGCACGACCTAGTGGTCGGTCAGGACACAACACTCGAGGAACTGGTTCTTCATCCTCTGGAGTTTTAATGGTTGGACCTAACTTTAGAGTCGGAAAAAAAATTGGATGTGGGAATTTTGGAGAATTACGATTAGGTAAGACTATTTTATTTATTCCATAAAGTTGGGAGCATTTTTTAAAATGAAAGATACTTTTTAATGAAGTGATTTAGTTACTTGTTTAGTTGTTTGTTGTGGTAATTTTAAAGAATATAGATATTAGGAATTTCTAATATACTTCTATTTTCATTTGTCAGTAATTCCCTAGTATAACAATGTCTGTTTACTTGAGATAAACCATCCAGAATATGAGAAAAAAGAAAAAGTAAATTAAAAAGCCCCAAGAGGCTGAAATAGATACCAGGAAAGCCTTTGCAATGTATTTTTTAGGAATGATATTTAGGCTACCTTTTCTGCTTTGAAAACATTTAGTAACTGGTTACTTTAGGAGGATATGTATGGCTTAAAATCAAGGTAATATGCTGAAACTGCATCAAAAATCAGTGAAATTTACAGTGTTGTAATCTATTCTCCCCTTCCCCCAAGTATATCCAGGGTAGTTTAGGAATCTATATTCTTAATAAGGGACACAAAGTACTGACTCAGTTTATTCTTATAATCAGGTAAGTTTGGGAAACACTGGTCTAATTTAAACCTCCTAACTACATTTAAGGCATTTGAAACTCAGTGAGGGAAGGTTTCTTGACAAATGTCATACAGCAATTTAAGATGGACTCGCGATCCAAATCTACATTTTTAACTCCTAGTGCAATAAAGATATGGCTATCTTCACTGAAGAGAAACAAGAAGGAGGGTAGCACAGTTTTATGGGAGTCAGTACTGAGGTACCCTGAGGGCTCTTTGGTCAATGCAAGAGTGTAAACTTCGGAAATAAAAAGAAAAAACTTGGCTTCACAATTTTCATTAGATTCAACCCTGGTGTTAGAAATATAAGCAATTGTATGTTCATCTACTCGACTACTTCTCCTTTTTCATTGTGTAAAACACTCTAATTTGTAGTTATTCCTTCATTTTATTACTGTTTTATGTAGCTAGTGTACATTAAATCTTTGAATGAAGCAAGGCAATAAAAGGCAACGACATATTTTGTACATTGCTGTTAAATGATGTGTCTGACAGACTCTTCTGCGTTTTAGAAGGGACGCAAATATTTGAAAGGGTGAATGTTCTACATTTTATTTTTTGAAGGATATTGAATTAGATATTTTGAAATTCTTAAATTGTTTCTGATTTTGGCATTAGAAAAAAACCCAGGTTATTTACTTATCCAACCTTGAACTATTATACATCCATCTATCCATTCAAAATTTATTGCATGTCTACAGTATTATCTATGAGGCATGATTAGGCACTGATGATACACTAGAAAAATATAAAATTTGTCTCTGCCATTATGGAATATATAAGTCATTTAACTATGTGGGGCTTCAAATTTCTCAACTTTAAAATGGGATTATTTCCACTTCCTAAATTATTGTGAAGATTAAATTTAGATAATAGTATAAAAGGACCAGCACTATACTTGCCTGTTTTAGGAAAACAATGATTGTTCTGCTCCATTAAAAAGATATCAAGATATTTGTTTTTAATTAAAATTATAGCATGTTATATTTATTTAAATTTATTTATATAAATTAGTTTTATGGCTATATATTTTGTCGTATATAAATATTTGTACTTCACCTGTCACTCTGTCTCTCTTTGTGTATATGACTATAGTACCGTAGTACTTCGGCATTTTTTATTCAAAATTGGTTTCATGTAATTTATTTCAAAATAGCTACATATATATACATCTGTGTATGTGCATGTATGTATATATGTGTGTGTGTATGTGTGTGTATACACACAAAACAATCTAGTGGCGCATTTTAACTAGGGCAATATGAGAAACCGTATGTACCCATATATACTGAAACTATATATGCTATGTACTGAAAAAACAGCAAAATAACCCTTTCTTTTGCAGTCTGTGAATGAGCAGGAATAGGCATAAGATGACTTACTAGTCCATCCATCCATCCATCCATCCATCATCTATTTATCTATCTCTCTGTACCTGATCTATCTATGGGTTTTAATTATATATTTGTGTACATCTATTTATTTAAATGTATTATCTATACATGTAACTGTGTTTTATGTGTACTTATGATACATGTAACATATACACTTGAAGAACTAATTTAATCATATTTTTCTCTCTTGATAGACTACTAAATAAAGGGACGTTTTATTCCTTTTTCTAAAGGTCCCAAGTGATTTCTCTGTACAGAAAAAGTTGTGATAAGTATCATTCTTTCTGTACCTGGATAAGCATGCTAATGTTAAAAACTGGTTTGAATTCTTAAGGTGCTTTCTTTAAAACCATGTTAATAAACATTTGATTTCTGGCACTGAAATTTTTGTGCTTAGTATTGGGTAAAAAAGAATATAAGGTTACAGGTAAGGGATTTTCAACGAAGATGCTATTAGCACCTTGGGCTGGACAGTTTTTTTGTTGTTGTTGTTGTTGAGGACTGTCCAGTGTACTGCATGGTGTTTAGAACTTCAGACTTCTTGGGCACTAAATAGGAGTTGCGTCTCCACATGCAACCCCAAATGCCCTTCCCCCAACCTCCACTGCCATTTCTAAATGCCCCAAGGAGAGACACTATTACCCTCTGTTGAAAGTACAGAAAAAAAAAGAAAGTTGGACATAAAAATTGAACTTGAGATTAAAAAAAAATAGTTGAACTTTTGAAATAATCTAAAATTAAGTAAATGTATTTACTGTCATTTTATCTGTATTTTTAATTGTAAAATGATGAATTGATATATTTTTGGTTTTATTTTATCTTTGTATTGTGGTAAGGCTTGCATCCTGCTGCATGTTAGATGTAGTTCTAGCTTAGACGATCAACCAAAACCCCTAGAAATGTTTTTAACAGGCACTGAATGAGATAAAACAAAGCTAGGTAAAATGTGGGGTTATACTGTATATATTTTTTATTTTCCCATGATGCTTTAACATCTTAAAAAAACCTTTCTGGTCAACCATATTTCAATTAAAAAAAACAGAAACAAAAACCTGAGGTGAGACCTCTTACTGCAGATGTGTTCCAGAATATATGGAGTATCTTTCTGCTTTACAGTTCAGCCAACATAACATTGCTTTAATAATAAAAACAAAAAAACCTCAAAACCTTTCTAGCTGTGGAGAGACTGCTCCTCTACAGGCTAGCCAGTTCTTAAAGATAGCAAAGGACTCAACTGGGAGCATGCCTTGATGCAAACTAAACAATCCAGAGCCATACCTCCTCTCTGGCCCATACACTCCAGAAGGCAGTTTTCCTCTTCCTTAACTCATCCCATAGCCAAGTACAAGACAACTAGAGACTGCCCACCAAAGGCTAACAGAATTATTCAAATTACCCAGTCCTAAGCTGTTTACCCTGCCCCGCCTTGCCTTTCCTGCAGAAACACCCATAAAGGCCTTGGCCTAAGCTCTTCCCTTGCTCCTGTCTTCTACCACCTAACCAAAACATGATGCTTCTTCTGTGACCCCCTTTCTAGGACCTGGAGTATAATAAACTTTGTTTTCCTGAGCTTCTTCTGTGTCCCCTCTTGTGGCTAAACCTGACTGACCATGACGTAAAGGAACACAGAACAAGGGTGTTATATATTTGTCTGTGAATTCCCATTATCTGAAATAGGATATTGTAAATTTTGATATAATTAAGTAGACCACAGGAGTTTTTATAACTTCTTTTATTTTTGTTTTTTCTCCTCTTGTTCCTGTATAGCTTATAACTCTTCTTAATTTATTGTTTATATTTAAGAATTGTTTTGTTGAAAATTCTGCAGGCCTTACAGTATATATCAAGTAAATATACAGATTTGAGTGGATTCATCATTTTTATAAATGTTTATTGATTTTTTACTTTTACTAATTCAAGCTTCAAACTTATCTGAAAAATGTAATAATAAGGAATAGACTATGATGCTATAACAAAGAGATCCTAGAATATAGTGGTGTTAGGCAAAATCGTTTCTTTCTTTTTCACGTAACACAGACCAGAAGGACAGCACCCAGAGCTGCAGGGTGTCTCCGCATGCTCAATATGTGGCTTCAGTCTCTCTTCCAGCCAGCCAGCAAGAAGAAGAAAAAGGGCCAGAAGAGCACATGTTCATTCTTGGAAGTGGGGAGTGACATACCTTAACATCGACTCATATCCAGAACTTGATCACGTGGTCGCACCAAGCTGAAAAAGAGGCTAGAAATTTAGTCGAGCTGGACAACCATTTTAAAACTCGGGCATTCTATTATTAGGGAAGGGGCACAAGTATATTTTGGTTAATTAGTAATCCCTGATATAAACATATATTTAGTTTCTGTAGAACATAGTTTTATAACAGTGACCACCCAAATGCCACAAAATTGGTAAAACCATCTTTTCAAGTTCAGTGTGGCACAAAGCTCTGTTGGAAATGTCGTTTGAAATTGGATTTAAAACATCAGTTAGCTGGAACCAGTCTACTTGGAGCCTTCTCTTAACTGCATTCCCTCTATACATATACTCCCTCTCTTTTGCTCGTATTTTACCCACAAACACATATTCTGTGCATTGTTAGTTCATATGTATAACAAATATCGATTAAAAGCCAATTATTTAAGGCTATGCCTATGCAAGGTGACAAAAATGCATTGGTAGTGTTGTTCAACCTATGTTCATCTTTATAAATATAACCCTCAAAGTTCAGCAAAATGTCTAATGTTCAAAAAAAGGTGACACTTTTAGGATTTTGTACTTTCTGCTGTGACTTAAAAGTAGACATTTGAACATGTAAATGCCAACAAAAACAGTACTTTTAGAAGTATATGGTTTATTTTGATTCTGTGGAATTTGTGTTTAACCTAACTTCTTGTCCTATGAATATTTTTCCCTGTGCGCTTGTGAATAAATATCATATACAGGATAATTATGAAAAGATGATAATGTCTTGAGGAAATATAAATTCCATATTTAAACTCAAAACACAATTGTTCCTTTGTTAGATACCAGTTTCTCAAGATTAAGTTTTTCATTGTACCATTAAATTATTCACCTCAAGCTTACTAGAGGAAGACTACAATTTTATACATAACGCATTCTTGAAAATATATATGAAGGCACATCTAAATGCTGAACTTATTGGCTAAAAATATGGTATGTTTTCTAAAATTTTTTTATATTTATGGGCTCAGTGAGTACCTCACTATAGCTGAGCATTCACCACTTTGGGTCCTCCTGTTGAACTCCATCTTTGTGATAAGTGTGACAGGTTTATGAGACTCATGCTATTTAGCATTAGAATGAATGCTTTTTTTCCCACTCATCTTTATAAAATAAGGACAAAACTCAGAAAAGCATTATAATATTTATATGAACAAACACTGCTGTACAGTGGTGGCAACAGTTCTAGGTATTTTCGCCATAAGTCTTTGCTGCAAGCAGTTTTACTGTTTGGCCATACAACTCATTGGCCATAAGGCAGTTTTGCTGTAAGGGGTGAAATAACTGATTGACGATTTGGTTTCAATGCTGTAATAGATAAAATAACTGGTTGACATTTTGGTTTGACAGTTTGGTTTCGACTGGTTGACAGTTTGCTTTCACTTCTCCACTGATGCAGTGCTTTCATTTTTTTTTTTTTTTTTTTTGTGGTACGCGGGCCTCTCACTGCTGTGGCCTCTCCCGTTGCGGAGCACGGGCTCCGGACGCACAGGCTCAGCGGCCATGGCTCACGGGCCCAGCCGTTCCGCGGCACGTGGGATCTTCCCGGACCGGGGCACGAACCCGTGTCCCCTGCATCGGCAGGCGGACTCTCAACCACTGTGCCACCAGGGAAGCCCAGTGCTTTCATTTTTAATTTTTATTTTATATTGGAGTATACTTGATTTACAGTGTTATGTTTCAGGTGTACAGCAATATGATTTAGTTATATGTATATCTATTCTTTTTCAGATTCTTTTCCCATATAGGTTATTACAGAGTATTGAGTAGAGTTCCCTGTGCTATACAGTAGGTCCTTGTTGATTATCTATTTTATATATAGTAGTGTGTCTATCCCAACCTCCTAACCTCCTTATATTTTTATTTTATTTAAATCTTAGGCCTCATAATGGTCTAAATAGCGACGAGTAGCATGGTGGTCTTAAAATAGTGAATAAAACAACTACATATATTGACTTGATAGAAAATAAAATGATAAGAAAACTTACTAGAGGTATGACATAAGAGAGTGAAAAGCCAGATTGCATACAGTACTAGAAAATGAGAACATCACTTTGCAGATCCTTCAGTGAACACAGTCATCCCTGCCACACCTCAAACCAAAAGCTTACCAAGCTATAGCAAATATAAAGAAGCAGCTAGTAACTCACAACAGTCATCCAGAGCATTAATTGTCAATTCTTTGGCTAATCTAGATACAACAGCTTGCGCTCTAATGCTGTCTTTATCAGATTTATCATGCAATATTAGAAGTTGGAGGCAAAAGAAGAATCAAGCTCTTCCTATCCCCCATAAAGAAATGGTTACGTGATTCCTGATGAGTGTAAGTTTCTTGAAAATGGTGAAAATTTTTGCTGTTTGATAGTGGAGAACATTATGGAGACAGAACTTTTGTATTTGGTACAGAATCTGGCTTAGATGATTTGGTAAAACATAAAGACTGGTCATGTGATGGAACATTTAAATGTAGTCTAGAGATTTACTACCAGTTATATAGGTTACATATATTGATAATAAATAGGAGCATCCCTCGATTGTTCATTTTATTTCCAGGGATATCTGTGGAGACTTAGAGTTAGTTTTTTTATGTTGTAGAGAACTTAGGTCCAACATGAGATTCTGAATCTGTAATGATTGACTTTGACAAAGGAAGTATCACCTTTTCTCAGATATACCATAATACAGCTATAATCATGAATCTATACACGTTTTAAATGTATTCAGATATTTTTTGTATTTTCATTTTGACAGTAGAATCTTTAAAATATTTTATTACTAGTTTTTCATGTGTCATTGTGTCCTTTTTAATGTTCATTTTAAATTTTATTTTCATTTTAATTTCATATAAAATTTTCACATTTTTATCAAAATATAATTTTCAATTTTTCCATCAAAATTGCCTCATGGGCAATTAGCTGTGCTGCGAAACTGCTTGTGGCAAAGATTCTTATGGTGAAAATACTGCTCACTGTGGCAGCATATCCAAGACTGAAATTTTGTCTAGAAGTTTTACTGCCATTTATTAGCTGTTGTATAAAATGAAGTTAGGTGTATTATGTTGGAAAAATCACATGTGTGAAAGTTGATGATTACCTATTTTGTGTTAAGTCGCCAGTGTGACCAGGGCCAGTTACTATCACAGTTAAAAACAACAACGATCAGTGTTCTGTTTTTCTTACTATAAAAATAGTACATGCTTATTGAAAGAATACTGGAAATCCAGAAATCAAATATTGTTCTATTTTTTATTCTTTGAACTGTACTTGTAAAGAAGCACATTAATTTCTGTATCAGATTTTCTTCATATACTTAATTCTCCATAGTATTTTACTTGAACTACAGATGTTGACCCCTTAGAATTTTCTAGATTATTTTCAACTTGCTGGTGCCAATAATTACTGTAATTCATTTGAATTCTTTACATATTAATTATATTAAATCTTTATTCTGATTTGTCTTTCACTTGTTCTTTGTATATAATAGTTTTTTTCAACTTACAGAAGTTTAAAATATTTTAAGCTATCAAATCTGTATAAAATCTTCTGATCTTTTAATCTTTTTCCATTTATTTTTAATGCTCAAAAAGGCTTCTGTATACTGGCCTGATAAATATTTTTTCTTGTTTTATGGCTTATATCTAACTCTTAAAATACCTGGAATTTAATTTGCTTATAAGGCAAGTTCTTAATAACCCTTCTTCCCCTCAGAGTAATCAACTAGTTTGTCAAAGCCAATTATTGAATAATACTTTTAAAGTTTTATTTTAAAGGTATTCCACATTTTTTTCTATATGTTTGATCTATTTACTAGATTACATATGAGCCCTATTAAGATCACATCCCGTAATAATGAAGGATTTAAAATGAGGTGGTGATCGAGAAAGGAATTTTGTACTCCAATTTCTACATAGGGTTCTAGTTTTGAAATTTAGTTTAGCATGTGTTTGCCTACTGATTACTTTGTAAATTGTATGCAGTATTCCAACAAAATAAGAATTTTTCTTTTTTTTAAATAAATGGTCTAAAGTATTTATTAGTATTACTTTCTACTCTGAATCTAGGTGAAATACTGAATGTGTTATGGAGTTGACCATAAATTTAAATATTTCCTTGTTATTGAGACTTCTGCTAAATAGTTGGAAGCAAAAACCTATGTTTCATTTAAATGTGTTATGTGCTTCCCCTGACCCCCCAAAGTACAGTTTTACATAATGTATCCTTAAAAATTCATTGCTGGTAGAATCTGACATTTTTCTTTTTTTTTCAAGGGAAAAATTTATACACAAATGAATATGTGGCAATTAAACTGGTAAGTTCATGTTTCTTATTTTTCTTTAATTATTTTCTTATTATTTCTTTAATGATTAAGTTGCATTTTCACTAATTTTTTCTCATATCCTTTTAACTTGAGTGTTTATTGGGAAAGTGGTAAGTGTAACTGACCTTTTGTTATTAAGCTCCTAGCATCTTCATGCCCCTCAAGTGTATGATAATGTATATATAAGATATCTGTGTCTTTGTGTGTTACAAAAACTTAATCCCTTTACTTTGGCAGCATTATAGAACTGAATTTAAAAAATTTTGAATTTAAGGAAGCTGGCATATTGGCATTTTTTATTAGATAAAAGTTAGAATGCAAGATTTTTCTTCCTGATTCAAGCACTTGGACAAAGGTGTCCTTAGTATTCAGGATTACATTATTTGAAAATGTATTTGAGGTACCTTCCAACATCTCTTTTTCTGTTGATGTTTTTATATTTGGTAAAACTTGGCTATTGCTTGACCTTCAAGGATTCAGAAATTCTTGATGTGGGTGGATAGCCAGGCAAGCAAACTCCCCTGGGAATGTTTTGAAGTCCCAGATGTGCCTGGTATGACAGCTATAAGGCAGCTTTTTTTTTTTGAATAGTTGGGATCTGGGAATTTTTGTAAGATATAACTTTCTGCTGGCACATCTGTTCTATCTGGTATGCCAGCCATGTTTCCTTGAGGTTGAGCATGGCTTGGTTTTTCCCAGCCTGCCTGCCAGTCTCAATCTTGTCTCTGCCAATATAACCACTGTTATTAGGGTAATGTGACTTTAATATAGAAGGAGAGACTATTTGAGGAAGAGGCAAGTGGGAGAAATAAAAAAAAAAACGTTGGGGATGAGATAGAAAACTGTGCTACTTAATTTTAAGTATCCTGTGAGTGTAAACCAAGTTTCACTGCAACAAATGCTGTTTACTTTTACTGGGAAATAAAAATGCACAGAAGGGTTGTGGTGCCACCAGGAGAGACTGGCTGGCTGACATGTGAGTTGGCACTGGCATTTACCTGGCATGAGTTCACGTAGGTTTAAGTTCTGGTCCTTGACTTTATGACAGAAAATCTGGTTAGGTTGTCTCATTAAGATTGTCACTGTTAATCAGAAGTGGATTCACAGTATTAATCAATTCATGCAATCAGTCAAGCTCTCAGAGGTGTAAATATTTAGAAAGAGTTAATTTCTAACTTACAGTGAGGTATTTTACTATTATGGGTCCAGAATGCCCACATCAGAATAAATAATATGTTTTCTTTCTGTAGGCTGATATACATAGAATGCTAAGTTAAAATTACAAGGTTCCTTCCTGGGTGTGAAATCAGGACAGGGGGAGTTAGTTTGTGTGAATCACAATAGGGAGGCCCAGGATGCAGGGAATGGGCACTGCTGACTTTTTCTTTGGATTTCTCTCTTTTCCCGTGTTCTAGGCCAGTGGTCTGGGATCTAGATGTTGTACGGTGTTGGGAGTTGGGGTGGCACACAAGGATGGAAGTGTGGCAACACCCATATTCTGTGTTATTGATGGCCCGTAGTGAGTAGCTTCAGATATCTATCAGATATTTAACTGATGTTAGGGCAAATAAACCACTGTGTCAAAATAGGAGCCCCTCTAGGCTGACCTTTACTTGTCCATTTCAGTCATTAACTGGTGACCCTTAGGTCCTGTTATTTTCAGATTTGGAACTTGTTAACCCTGTTGACATCTTTGATGCCTTAGTAAACATGTATTATGTCATCTTTTAGCCTTCTTATATATACACACATAAGTCACTTGTTTTAGTTTACCTTCATGCCATATCGCTATCCCCTTATTTTTCTTCTTTTTTTTTGGTGGGCAGACATTCACAGTGATCAGGACTACATATAAAAATTGTGGTTATTTGGTATTCTTTGGGAGAACTGGGAATATTTTTGGATCCCTTTGTGGTATTTTGAGGTTGAAGTATGGTATAGAGTCATGCTTGCCTCAGATTCATCCAAAAAATATATTGGCAGGGCAGAAAATTTTTCACATAAACTGTTGGACCATGGTTCGGTACTTAGTTTACTAAATATTTGTGTGTGTGTGTGTGTGTGTGTGTGTGTGTGTGTGTATGTATTTTATATATATATAAAGTGTCCTTATATATATTTTTGTATCTTATGTTTGTATCTATTGTCTCTGTTTATAGAAGATAATATAATTTTGTTCAGAACCTGCCTAAAAAGTAACCACTTGAAAATGTTATGTCTGTATACCTTCAGTGCTATCTTATTTTTGTACATTGGTACAAATAAAGGCATTATTTGTTGACAGTGGTGTTCAAAGAGCAAACTTCAGTGACTACTTTTAGCTCTGTTATCTCCTATAAAGGTTTTCACATTTATTTAATGTTACCCTAGTTCATACTGATCGTTTGTTTCAAAGTAATTTGTTAAATTTGACCTCAGCCACCACCCTCATATCTTATTGTTTGTAGTTATATAGTAACCCGTTGTTCATGAATAATGAAAAATTCATCCTGTGGTGAAGTGACTTTTGTTATATGGTGGCACAATAAAATTTTACTGCTAGTAAAGTATTGGAATCAAGTTGAACTGCCTCAACTAAGTTAGATCTGGGTTTCTGTTTTTACCTAGGGAATATTAGTGATTGAATAAGTTATGTATTTAATTTTACTTGTGATTGCCTGAGTGGGCATCTTTTATTATATCTTATGGTTATTTACTTTTATATAGTTAAAACTGAAGAATTCCACTATGTGGAAGGAGCTATTTTAAGTCATATATATGTATATATAAACAAAATGAGAAAGAATATTCTATCCCTCTTTCATAGATGAGGGAACTGAAAAGTACATAAAGATTAAGTAACTTGCCAAAGTCTCTACAACAGCTAGTAAGCAGTGAATTTAGGATTCAAACCCAATACAATTTAGTTTCAGTGCCTATGCTTTTAACTAGAGTTGTACCCTACCATTCTGCCTCTCAAGAACTAAGCTGATTGTTTTCTCTTATAATAATCTTTATGATTATAATTGTTCCACTGGGACTTTACAGGTTCTTTATCTGAAGTCTGTCGTTGGTTCTTTCATTACGATATATCTTAGTATAAATATGTTAGTTATTCTGTTTGGGATTCACATTCCTCTTGAATCTCTGGTTTATCTTTCATCAGTTCTTGCATTTATTTCTTCAGTTATTGCCTCTGCTCACTTTTCTCTCAAGACACTTATCAAATGCATATTAGACCTTTACATTATATTGTCCAGATCTCTAATCTTTTTCCTATTTCTATTTTTCCTCCTTCATAATGCATTCTGTATACTTTATATAGATGCAGTCTACAAAATTTTCTCATTCTTTAGACATTTTTCTATCTCCCAATTTCCAAATTCTCTTTTCTGTTGTGTTAATGTGCTGGTAGATTAGTTTTAAATTTTGTTGTTGTAGTTGTTTGTACTTCTTGAAGTTTTGTTGGTTTTGTTTAAATTTTGTTACCTTGCTGTACTTTCCTGTTGAATCTTGTTCAATTTTCCTGTGTTATTACTCTGTTATAGTTTTGTTTCCTGCAAATATTTTCACACATTTATTATTTCTTATATGTTAAATCTATTTTGTTTCTGTTTATGTTCTGTGTGTGTGTGTGTGTGTGTGTGTGTGTGTGTGTGTGTGTGTGTGTGACTGTAAAAATCTCAAAAACATATGTTGAAGGAAAAAAGCCAGACACATACATATAAAACATACATTGTATAATGTCATTTGTATGAAATCCAACAACGGACAAAACAAATCCAAAGGTGATAGAAGTCCAAAAGTGATTATCTCTGAGAGAAGGGTGATGGAAATGCTCTAAACTTTAGAGGCTAAAGGTTTTTTGAGATGGTGGTTGCAGGGATATATACAATTTACAAAGCTCATGGGCCTAATACTTAGGAACTGTGTGTTTTATTGTAAGCTGTACTCCAGCTAAAAATTAAAAAAATATATATTGTTGCTACTATCAGAATTTTCCTATCTCTGTCTCTGTTCTTTCTTACTTTTCTGTAATTTCTTACTTTTCTTTACATTAGAAATATATAGTTTAGAGGTGAATTCCTGGAAACAGGAGAAATAGAATCAGGGCCACCATTCTAGTCATGAATGTTCACAGTATACTCTTCTTCAGGGTCAAAGAGTCAAACACAGATTTCCCTAATGCTTGATCTAATAGCCACTTAACCTTGTGTACATTTATGGCATTAATTTATTTTACGCTGCGCTTAAAGTTGACTATCTGGATTTAACCTTAGGGAGACAAAGATGACTAATAGATTATTACATTATAGAAGAGTTGAGAGTCCCTCCCATCAGGAAAGCTGCACAAGCCTCCATGATAGCCTCATCCACCAGAGGACAGACAGCAGAAGCAAGAAGAATTACAATCTTGCAGCGTGTGGAACAAAAACCACATTCACAGAAGGATAGACAAGATGAAAAGGCAGGGGACTATGTACGAGATGAAGGAACAAGATAAACCCCCAGAAAAACAACTAAATGAAGTGGAGATAGGCAGCCTTCCAGAAAAAGAATTCAGAATAATGATAGTGAAGATGATCCAGGACCTCGGAAAAAGAATGGAGGCAAAGATCGAGAAGATGCAAGAAATGTTTAAAAAACACCTAGAAGAATTAAAGAACCAACAAACAGAGGTGAACAATACAATAACTGAAATGAAAACTACACTAGAAGGAATCAATAGCAGAATAACTGAGGCAGAAGAACGGATAAGTGACCTGGAAGACAGAATGGTGGAATTCACTGCTGAGGAACAGAATAAAGAAAAAAGAATGAAAAGAAATAAAGACAGCCTAAGAGACCTCTGGGACAACATTAAACGCAACAACATTCACACTACAGGGGTCCCAGAGAGAGAAGAGAGAGAGAAAGGACCCGAGAAAATATTTGAAGAGATTATAGTCGAAAATTTCCCTAACATGGGAAAGGAAATAGCCACCCATGTCCAGGAACTGCAGAGTCCCATACAAGATAAATCCAAGGAGAAACACAGCGAGACACATAGTAATCAAATTGGCAAAAATTAAAGACAAAGAAAAATTATTGAAAGCAGCAAGGGAAAAACAACAAATAACATACAAGGGAACTTCCATAAAGTTAACAGCTGATTTCTCAGCAGAAACTGTACAAACCAGAAGGGAGTGGCATGATATACTTAAAGTGATGAAAGGGAAGAACCTACAACCAAGACTACCCGGCAAGGAGCTCATTCAGATTCGATGGAGAAATCAAAAGCTTTACAGACAAGCAAAAGCTAAAGAATTCAGCACCTCCAAACCAGCTCTACAACAAATTCTAAAGAAACTTCTGTAAGTGGGAAACACAAGGGAAGAAAAGAACCTACAAAAACAAACCCAAAACAATTAAGAAAATGGTCACAGGAACATACATATCGATAATTACCTTAAACATGAATGGCTTAAATGCTCCAACCAAAAGAAACAGGCTTGCTGAATGGATACAAAAACAAGACCCATATATATGCTGTCTACAAGAGACCCACTTCAGACCTAGGGACACATACAGACTGAAAGTGAGGGGATGGATAAAGATATTCCATGCAAATGGAAATCAAAAGAAAGCTGGAATAGCAATACTCATATCAGATAAAATAGACTTCAAAATAAAGAATGTTACAAGAGACAAGGAAGGACACTTCATAATGATCAAGGGATCAATCCAAGAAGAAGATATAACAATTATAAATATATATGCACCCAACATTGGAGCACCTCAACGCATAAGGCAACTGCTAACAGCTGTAAAAGAGGAAATCGACAGTAACACAATATTAGTGGGGGACTTTAACACCTCACTTACACCAATGGACAGATCCTCCAAAATGAAAATAAATAAGGAAACAGAGCTTTAAATGACACAATAGACCAGATAGAGTTAATTGATATTTATAGGACATTCCATCCAAAAACAGCAGATTACACTTTCTTCTCAAGTGCGCAAGGAACATTCTCCAGGATAGATCACATCTTGGGTCACAAATCAAACCTCAGTAAATATAAGAAAATTGAAATCATATCAAGCATCTTTTCTGACCACAGAGCTATGAGATTAGAAATCAGTTACAGGGGAAAAAACGCAAAAAACACAAACACATGGAGACTAAACACTACGTTACTAAATAACCAAGCAGTCACTGAAGAAGTCAAAGAGGAAATCAAACAATACCTCAAGACAAATGACAATGAAAACATGACAATCCAAAACCTATGGGATGCAGCAAAAGCAGTTCTAAGAAGGAAGTCTATAGCTATACAAGCCTACCTCAAGAAACAAGAAACATCTCAAATAAATAATCTAACCTTACACCTAAAGGAACTAGAGAGAGAAGAACAAACAAAACCCAAAGTTAGCAGAAGGAAAGAAATCATAAAGATCAGAGCAGAAATAAATGAAATAGAAACAAAGGAAACAATAGCAAAGGTCAATAAAAGTAAAAGCTGGTTCTTTGAGAAGATAAACAAAATTGATAAACCATTAGCCAGACTCATCAAGAAAAAGAGGGAGAGGACTCAAATCAATAAAATTAGAAATGACAAAGGAGAAGTGACACCAGACACCACAGAAATACAAAGCATCCTAAGAGACTACTACAAGGAACTCTATGCCAATAAAATGGACAACCTAGAAGAAATGGACAAATTCTGAGAAAGGTATAACCTTCCAAGACTGAACCAGGAAGAAATAGAAAATATGAACAGACCAATCACAAGTAATGAAATTGAAACTGTGATTAAAAATCTTCCAACAAACAAAAGTCCAGGACCAGATGGCTTCACAGGTGAATTCTATCAAACATTTAGAGAAGAGCTAACACCCATCCTTCTCAAGCTCTTCCAAAACATTTTGGAGGAAGGAACACTCCCAAACTCATTCTATGAGGCCACCATCACCCTGATACCAAAACCAGACAAAGATACTACAAAAAAAGAAAATTAGCGACCAATATCACTGATGAATATAGATGCAAAAATCCTCAGCAAAATACTAGCAAACAGAATCCAACAGCACATTAAAAGCATCATACACCATGATCAAGTGGGATTTATCCCAGGGGTGCAAGGATTCTTCAGTATATGCAAATCAATCAACGTGATACACCATATTAACAAATTGAAGAATAAAAACCATATGATCATCTCAATAGATGCAGAGAAAGCTTTTGACAAAATTCAACAGCCGTTTATGATAAAAACTCCAGAAAGTGGGCATAGAGGGAACGTACTTCAACTAATAAAGGCCATATATGACAGACCCACAGCAAACATCATTCTCAGTGGTGAAGAACTGAAAGCATTTCCTCTAAGATCAGGAACAAGAAAAGGATGTCCACTCTTGCCACTATTATTCAACATAGTTTTGGAAGTCCTAGCCTCAGCAGTCAGAGAAGAAAAAGAAATAAAAAGAATACAAATCAGAAAAGAAGAAGTAAAACTGTCACTGTTTGCAGATGACACGATACTATACATAGAGAATCCTAAAGATGCCACCAGGAAACAAGCTAATCAATGAATTTGGTAAAGTTGCTGGATACAAAATTAACGCACAGAAATCTCTTGCATTCCTATACACTAATGATGAAAAATCTGAAAGAGGAATTAAGGAAACACTCCCATTTACTATTGCAACAAAAAGGATAAAATACCTAGGATTAAACCTACCTAGGGAGACAAAAGGCCTGTATGCAGAAAACTCTAAGACACTGATGAAAGAAATTAAAGATGATACCAACAGGTGGAGAGATATATACCATGTTCTTGGATTGGATGAATCAATATTGTGAAAATGACTATACTACCCAAAGCAATCTACAGATTCAATGCAATCCCTGTCAAATTACCAATGGCATTTTTTATGGAACTAGAACAAAAAATCTTAAAATTTGTATGGAGACACAAAAGACCCCGAATAGCTAAAGCAGTCTTGAGGGAAAAAAACGGAGCTGGAGGAATCAGACTCCCTGACTTCAGACTATACAACAAATATACAGTAATAAGGCAATATGGTACTGGCAGAAAAACAGGAACATAGATCAATGGAACAGGTAGAAAGCCCAGAGGTAAACGCACGCAACTATGGTCAACTAATCTATGACAAAGGAGGCAAGGATATACAATGAAGAAAAGACAGTCTCTTCAGTAAGTGGTGCTGGGGAAACTGGACAGCTACGTGTAAAAGAATGAAATTAGAACACTCCCTAACACCATACACAAAAATAAACTCAAAATGGATTTGAGACCTAAATGTAAGTCCGGACGCTACTAAAGTCTTAGAGGAAACCATAGGAAGAACACTCTTTGACATAGATCACAGCAAGATCTTTTTTGATCCACCTTCTAGAGTAATGGAAATACAAACAAAAATAAACAAATGGGACCTAATGAAACTTAAAAGCTTTTGCACAGCAAAGGAAGCCATAAACAAGACGAAAAGACAACCCTAAGAATGGGAGAAAATATTTGCAAACGAATCAATGGACAAAGGATTAATCTCCGAAATATATAAACGGCTCATGCAGCTCAATATTAAAAAAACAAACAACCCAATCCAAAAATGGGCAGAAGACCTAAGCAGACATTTCTCCAAAGAAGACATACAGATGGCCAAGAAGCACATGAAAAGCTGCTCAACATCACTAATTATTAGAGAAATGCAAATCAAAACTACAAAACTACAATTCAAATCACACCAGTTAGAATGAACTTCATCTGAAAATCTACAAACGACAAATGCTGGAGAGCATGTGGAGAAAAGGGAACCCTCTTGCACTGTTGGTGGGAATGTAAATTGATACAGCCACTATGGAGAACAGTATGGAGGTTCCTTAAAAAGTAAAAATAGAATTTCCATATGATCCAGCAATCCCACTACTGGGCATATACCCTGAGAAAACCATAATTCAAAAAGAGTCATGTACCAAAATGTTCATTGCAGCTCTATTTACCAGGACATGTAAGCAACCTAAGCGTCCATCAAAAGAAGATGTGACACATATATACAATGGAATATTACTCAGCCATAAAAAGGAACGAAACTGAGTTATTTGTAGTGAGGTGGATGGACCTAGAGACTGTCATACAGAGTGAAGTGAGTCAGAAAGAGAAAAACAAATAACCGTATGCTAACACATATATATGGAATCTAAATTTAAAAAGAAAAAGAAAATGGTCAGAAGAACCTAGGGGCAAGGCGGGAATAAAGATGCAGACCTACTAGAGAATAGACTTGAGGATACGGGAAGGGAGAAGGGTAAGCTGGGACAAAATGAGAGAGTGGCATGGACATATATACACTACCAACCGTAAAATAGCTAGCTAGTGGGAATCAGCTGCATAGCACAGGGAGATCAGCTTGGTGCTTTGTGGCCACCTAGAGGGGTGGGATAGGGAGGGTGGGAGGGAGGGAGATGCAAGAGGGAAGAGGTATAGGGGCATATATATGTGTATAACTGATTCACTTTGTTAGAAAGCAGAAACTGACACACCATTGTAAAGCAATTATACCCTAATAAAGATGTTAAAAAAACCCCAAAAAGGCACATGCACCCCAATGTTCATTGCAGCACTATTTACAATAGCCAGGTCATGGAAGCAACCTAAATGCCCATCGACAGACGAATGGATAAAGAAGATGTGGTACATATATACAGTGGAATATTACTCAGCCATAAAAAGGAACGAAATTGGGTCATTTGTTGAGACGTGGATGGATCTAGAGACTGTCATACAGAGTGAAGTAAGTCAGAAAGAGAAAAACAAATATCGTATATTAACGCATATATGTGGAACCTAGAAAAATGGTATGGATGAACCGGTTTTCAGGGCAGAAATTGAGACACAGATATAGAGAATAAGCGTATGCACACCAAGGGGGGAAAGCAGCGGGTGGGTGGTGGTGGTGGTGTGATGAATTGGGATATTGGGATTGACATGTATACACTAATGTGTATAAAATGGATGACTAATGAGAACCTGCTGTATAAAAAAAAAGTGATCAAATGTATTTTATTGGAAAGATGCAAAAATAGACCATATTTACTGTCTAAAAAAAAAATATATATATATTGATCTTTAATAAAAAAATCAACAGAAATTAAAAATTCACCTTTGACCTTACTCAAAGCTAGATCCCTCTTTTGAGTTAACTACTGGTTTATTATGTAGCTTTTAAAGACCTTTTCTAATGCATTCATATGCTTCTGAATGTTTGAAATATTAAATATTTTTTTTGCTTTATTGAGGTGGGTCTTTCCATATGTATGGATACTATATGTATTTGTGGAAATTGTTGAACACAGTTTTACTCTGTCTCAGATTGTATTTTAATCAAGGCAAGACGTTGAAATATTATAAAGAACAATGCTTGGAATACCAAAAAAAAAAAATGTTGACACCAAGATTTATAAATTCGGAATTGGGGCCTAGTGATATTTTAATAACTTAAATATTTTTTGTTGTTGCTTTTTTTTTTAAAATTAGGAGCCCATGAAATCCAGAGCACCACAACTACATTTGGAATACAGATTCTACAAGCAGTTAGGATCTGGAGGTAAAGTCTTATATTAATTTTTTAATTTGTAATAAAACGGATTGTCATGATAAGAACTCTGTGGTTTCAAAGAATAGTATGTTAAATTTAGTTAATATTAATCACTTCTTAAGGCAATGCTTAGTAGATATTTTCTTACTACAGTCTTCCCTTTTTATTCTAAATATGACATTTTTGGAGCTTTTTGTGTTGGTACTAATATAAATAGAGAACATTGTAAAAAAAATTTAATTTGAGAATATAAGGTGCATATAGTTTCCAGGTGCTTAGCCTTTTTGGTGGTATTATAGTTATTGAAATGATTTATGACATGGTGGTAGGCTGAAAAATGGCTGCATAAAAACTATCCATATCATAATCCCTGGAATCTGTAAATGTTCCCTTATAGTAAAGACTTCACAGGCATGATTAAGTTAAGGATCTTGAGATCAGGAGGTAATTCTGGGTTATCTGGGTGGCCCCTAAATGCAGTCACAAATGTCCTTGTAAAAGAGAGTCAGAAGAACCATTAACATACACAGAAGAAGAAAAGGCAAAGTGGCTACAGAGGCCAAGATTGGAGTGATATAGCCATAAGCCAAGGAATGCTGGCAGCCATGAAAACCTGGTATAGGATTGTCCTATAGAACCTCCTTGATTCAGCCTGTTGAAACTGATTTCAAATGTTTGGCCTCCAGAACTGTGAGAAATAAATTTTTGTTATTTTAAGCCACAGGTGTGTAGTAATTACAGTGGCTGTAGGAAATTAATACAGGTATATTTTTACATAAACCCTAAATCTAAGTGAGAATGGATATTTTGTGCCATTGGAAAAAACTAATGAGAAAATTTCCCATTTTTCGTTGCATTTACTTTATGTTAACGTTTCTCTCAACTCCACTTTTTCTGTTCACTACTATTCTAACTGTAATGATTTTATACATACAGTTTCTTATCAAGTAGGGATATTTTGTTTCCCCAGATTTAATAAAATGGAATTTTTTGATGTGTTTTTTGTAAGCACGTGTTTACATTCTACTTGGTAGAGCTGTACATCTTTTAATACATTATCAATTTTGCATTCTTTTTTTTTCCTAAGAGCATACTTTCGAATGAGTAGTCATTGTGGGGACAATAAGTTGACATTTTGTGATGTTTTATCATTATAAACGTTCTATAATGCATGTTTAAGTCTGATACAGACAGGCCTCCAGGACTTACCAAATTATCACTGACAACTGAGATGTAAATGATAAGGGGACACAATTATATGTGAAACCATACATATTAGTTAGGACTGGCAAGTGACAGAAAGCCCTAAGAAGCTAAGTGGAAAAAAAAAAAAAGGAGTTATTGACTATGTACTGTAAATTCAGGGAAAGGACTTATCTATAAGACATTGCAGTACTGTCATCAGGGACATTGTTGAGTTTGTCTTTATGCTCTGCCTTTTTGTGTGTGTGTAAGCTTTTTTCTCTGATTGGCCCTTCTTATGAGACGGCAAAGGTGCTTACCAACAGCCCAGCTTAACAATTTTAAAAGTATCTGTTAACTAAAAATTTCAGCAAAAGTTCTAGGACTGAACCTTACTGTCTTATTTTGTGTCTAATGATTTAATCACTGAATTTGATTGCCCAGACTTACTCATCTCAGGCACTACCTGTGAAGTTCAGGGACTGAGAATGGGGAGAGGTGTTGTCTAATGGGAAATTGAGGTGTTAACAGAAGAAGGAAGATTGGATGCTGGGGAGATGAAAATAAGAGATCTATCTACTTAAGTAGTAAAACTATCATTTGGAAAAATAGGATGGAATACTTTAATTGGATAAGAATGAATAAGTTAATTTGGAGTTTAGGGAGTCATTGAATTGAATACCATGGTGCACTTACTTTTATTATTATATTCTTTACTTTTTTTAACTTTAAAATTTATGTCAGGGATAGTAATAATAAAGTGGAACATACATCTGTTAGCACTTGAATGCCAAAGGGCTGTTGTGCCCCACGACTCCAGGGACCGCCATTTAGTCTGCATATATAAGGGTGCTCCCCTGTACTCCAGGGCATAGCACTTACATAAATTGAAATATGAGTGTTATTGCTTGAAGGTGTGTGTAATGGTGGCTCTGAAACTCTGACAGGTGTGTGTAGTTTTGAGTGTTTCACGTGAATCATGTGAATTTTAGTTACTTGTTAGTGTTTTTATCGATCATGAATTTTAAAAACATTTTTGCGTACTCATGTGAGCTTTATAGAAAAACAAGAGTGTTTAATTGTTTTGAGGAGAGACTGATGACTTAAAAATTATTTGATTTTGGAATTGCTACATGAAAGGATTGTATTTTCAGACTGCTCTTAATCATAAGTGGGGCATTCATAGTAATTTAATCTATAATTCTTTTATGATATTGTAAGTTTCATTTAAGTAGCAACTTGCTTGTTAGTGTTCTCTTTAAAAATAGATATACTGGGCTTCCCTGGTGACGCAGTGGTTAAGAATTCACCTGCCAGTGCAGGGGACATGGGTTTGAGCCCTGGTCCGGGAAGATGCCACATGCTGCGGAGCAACTAAGCCCGTGCGCCACAACTACTGAGCCTGCACTCTAGAGCCTGTGCTCCGCAACAAGAGAAGCCACCGCCATGAGAAGCCCGCGCAGCACAACAAAGAGTAGCCCCCGCTCTCCGCAACTAAAGAAAGCCCGCGCACAGCAACGAAGACCCAGTGCAGCCAAAAATAAATAAAATAAATAAATTTAAAAAATAGATATATTTAATCAATATTCAGAATATATAAAGAAGTCCTAAAACTCAACAGCAAAAATACAAACAATCCAACTTTAAAGTGGGCACAGAACTTGAATAGACATTTTTCTAAAGAAGATAGATATACAAATAGCCAATAAGCACATGAAAATATGCTGAATATCACAAATCATTAGGAAAATGTAAGTCAGACCCACAAAGACATACCACTTCACACCCATTAGGGTGGCTGTTATTAACTAAATAAAGGAAAAGCAAACCGAAAACCAGTGAACAGCTAGTGTTGGTGTGAATATGGAGAAATTGGAATCTTTGTGCATTACTGGTGGGAATGTGGATTGCTGCAGCTGCTGTGGAAAACAGTACGACTGTTCCTCAAAAAATTAAACATAGAATTACCATTTGATTCAGCAGTTCCACTTCTAATTATATGCATAAAAGAACTGAAAGCAGGGACTTAAACAGGTAGTTGTACACCCATGTTCATAGCAGTGTGATTTGCAATAGCCAAAAGGTGGAAACAACTTTGAATGGATATACAAAGTGTGGTTTTATACGTAGAAGGGAATATTATTCAGCCCTAAAAAGGAAGGAAATTCTGACACATGCTACAGTATAGAGGAACCTTGAGAACGTTATGCTAAATGAAGTAAGCTAGTCACAAAAGGACAAATGCTGTGTGATTCCACACTTTGAGATACCCAGAGTAGTCAGATTCATAGAGACGGAATTCAGAATGGTGGTTGCCAGGGGCTGAGAGGAGAGGGGAGTGGGAAAATATTGTTTAATGGGTATAGAGTTTCAACCTGGGATGATGAAAAAGTTCTGGAGGTGGATAGTGGTGGTGGTTGCACAACAATGTGACTATACGTGATGCCACTGAACTGTACATTTAAAAATGGTTAAAATGATAAATTTTCTATTATGTATATTTTGCCACAGCAAAAACAAATTAAAACATATTTATTTAGAATTATTTACTGAAATATCTGTGAAATAATATACAGTTTATCTAGTTCTACTCTCTAGGTTTTGATTCTCCTCTAAGTCTTTCTCCTTATCTAACCTCCTTGGCAGTATCCCACTTTTCTCTCTTATTTGTTCACTGAATCTGTTACATATATACAGTAGGACTGTACAGCTTTACTGCAGTGTGCGTATGAGGGTTGACTCCTTATATTATTTATAGCTTTCCATAGGATTAGAGTATTGTTTTATACCATTATCAGTTTCTCTGATAACAAAAATTTAATGTTTCAAATGGTCTTGTTTGTAATATCCACTCAGCATTTATTGAGTAAAATGAAGATCTAGATTTGGGAGTCATCAACACATAGGTGGTTTTTAAAGCTAAGGGAATGGATGAGGTCTCCCATAGGAGAGTGTAGAGAGTGTCAAGAGAAGAGGAACATAGGCAAAACCATGATGACCACTGCATTGGGTAGGAATAAATTTGACTGTCAGTATCAAAAATCATGACAGCAGTACCTTAAACAAGTAAAGCAATGTTATGTGAGGAAAAATAAACAAGGAGTCCTGAAGTAGACAATTGTAGGATTGATATGGCTACACAGAAGTAAGGAATCAGGCTAGCTCTAGCTTCTTCCTTCTGTTTTTCGTATGTGGCTTTCATTTTTATGATTCTAGATTTTTTTGTAACAGGAGGGAGGAAGGAAAGGATGAAATTACCATCTATATAAGGATAATTTCCAATTCTTTATCCCGGCCTTCATTCTTAAAATCTAGTCATACATGTATGTCTCTACTAGAATCAGCAATTCTATATACCCAGAATTTCTCTCCCTATCTTCTTTCCCCTTACTTTTCCAATGATTTCTCCCTCTTCCAAAAGACCTGTTTGTTTTTCTGGATTATCTTGTTCCATTAGTGGCTCACCCATTCAAGCTGAAAGTGTTAGTCACCTTTAATTTTGACTTTTTGGGATAATCATCAAAAAGATCCGTCAGTTATGTCTCTTAAGAGATCTGTTGACTTCATTCTCTTCTCCCAGTCTTCATTGTCACCTGTTTTTTGAATTGGGCTTCTTTTTGTGCATCTCACTTCCTTCTTCCCTACATTCGTCTTAGAGACTTGTCATTTAGTATAAAGTCCACATTTCTTTCTCTTTCTATTCGACCCACTTTTTAGTTGCACTAAACTTAGTGTTCTCTGAATAGATCTTATTATTTTCATATATCCGTATTCTTCTTTCTGGAATGTCTTTCTTTCTCGATGAATTTCTTCTTTCTTCAGTCCCCAGCTAAAGTATCTCCTCTTTTGCAGTACATTTTCTGGTATCTGTTTCATTCCAGAAAAAGCTTCTTCTTTGACTTGAAATTATTTTGAATACATCTTCATTTTTCTTTCATCATACCATATTATATTTATATTTGCTTATGTCTCTCTCCTCCATTAAAATTGGAACTCTTTGAGGGCAGTGAGAATCATCTTTTTATCCTTGAAACTGAGCAGAATGATTGACAATTGTAGGCCCTTGGTGAATGGTTGAAATGGTAAATTCTTTAATGAGAATAATAGACTGTTTTCTATCATCAGATGTGAAGTTGCAGTACATAATCTCCAATATTTCCTATAGCTTTTTAGCTTTTGTGATCATATGTTTAAAATTTGATATATTAATATTATGTAAAATCATATTATTACATTTTGAGTTTATTCCACTTTTGACAAATAGACATAACCATGTAATTTCAAAAATTTATTTATTTTAATTAATGTCATTTGTATCACCCTATGATTAGGTAAATTTAGAGATCCAGAAATAGAAGGAAAAAAAGTCAGTGATGAGTAATTTTTAAATGATCAGAAATGATAAACCAAGGGTATATGCAGGTAGTTATTTAATTAACTAACTGTACAATTCAGCTGCCTAAAAATAATCACTTTCTAGAGAAGCATAGGTTTTAATTATTAGAATTAATTCAGTTTTTTTTAAATCTACTTGAAAAATAGTTTAGTTGAATTGTTGATATGATACTTCATGAAAATGCATGGGACATATTTTGCAATGCATGGGGAAAAGTGTTTTGAAGATCTGTGATTCCGAATAATGCTTCTGTGTCTTAAATTATTTCCTTGACATCAGATGGTTTATATAGGCCATATTGACCTAATTTGCAATCATTTATTCCTTGGAATTTCTTTATCAGCTGATACTTCATCACAGAAAGTCAAATAACCTTTTTTTTTTCCTGTCATAAATTACTATTCTTGGAAGATCTCTAACTATGGAAATGATGTTAAATATACTATTTGAGACTGTGCATATGTTAAATTGTTAAATAATTTTTTCTCAAGTGAGTGGCTTGCCTTTTTTTTAAAATTTATTTTTAACATCTTTATTGGAGTATAATAGCTTTACAATGGTGTGTTAGTTTCTGCTTTATAACAAAGTGAATCAGTTATACATATACATATGTCCCCATATCTCTTCCCTCTTGCATCTCCCTCCCTCCCACCCTCCCTATCCCACTGCTCTAGGTGGTCACAAAGCACCGAGCTGATCTCCCTGTGCTGTGCGGCTGCTTCCCACTAGCTAGCTATTTTACGTTTGGTAGTGTATATATGTCCATGCCACTCTCTCACTTTGTCCCAGCTTACCCTTCCCCCTTCCCGTATCCTCAAGTCCATTCTCTAGTAGGTCTGCATCTTTATTCCCGTCCTGCCCCTAGGTTCTTCTGACCATTTTTTTTCTTTTTCTTTCTGGATTCCATATATATGTGTTAGCATACGGTATTTGTTTTTCTCTTTCTGACTCACTTCACTCTGTATGACAGTCTCTAGGTCCATCCACCTCACTACAAATAACTCAGTTTTGTTCCTTTTTATGGCTGAGTAATATTCCATTGTATATATGTGCCACACCTTCTTTATCCATTCATCTGTTGATGGACACTTAGGTTGCTTCCATGTCCTGGCTATTGTAAATAGAGCTGCAATGAACATTTTGGTACATGACTCTTTTTGAATTATGGTTTTCTCAGGGTATATGCCCAGTAGTGGGATTGCTGGGTTGTATGGTAGTTCTATTTTTAGTTTTTTAAGGAACCTCCATACTATTCTCCATAGTGTCTGTATCAATTTACATTCCCACCAGCAGTGCAAGAGGGTTCCCTTTTCTCCACACCCTCTCCAGCATTTATTGTTTCTAGATTTTTTGATGATGACCATTCTGACCAGTGTGAGATGATATCTCATTGTAGTTTTGATTTGCATTTCTCTTATGATTAATGATGTTGAGCATTCTTTCATGTGTTGGCAATCTGTATATCTTCTTTGGAGAAATGTCTATTTAGGTCTTCTGCCCATTTTTGGATTGGGTTGTTTGTTTTTTTGATATTGAGCTGCATGAGTTGCTTGTATGTTTTGGAGATTAATCCTTTGTCAGTTGCTTCATTTGCAAATATTTTCTCCCATCTGAGGGTTGTCTTTTCGTCTTGTTTATGGTTTCCTTTGCTGTGCAAAAGCTTTTAAGTTTCATTAGGTCCCATTTATTTTTGTTTTTATTTCTATTTCTCTAGGAGGTGGGTCAAAAAGGATCTTGCTGTGATTTAAGTCGGAGTGTTCTGCCTATGTTTTCCTCTAAGAGTTTGATGGTGTCTGGCCTTACATTTAGGTCTTTAATCCATTTTGAGTTTTTTTTTGTGTATAAAAATATGGAACGCTTCACGAATTTGTGTGTCATCCTTGCGCAGGGGCCATGCTGATCTTCTCTGTATCGTTCCAATTTTAGTATATGTGCTGCCGAAGCGAGCACGGCTTGACTTTTTGATGTTGCCTGAACTATGTAGTTCTAAAGAATAATTTTGTAGTTCTAAAGAATAATTTGATAATAGCAGCAGTGGCTGTTTCTAAAATTAACACTTGTCATAGTATTGCCTTCTAAGAATTAGAAAAACTTCTCTTCATTCTTTATACTGACCCTTCTGCCTTCTTGGTTTATGTCTTGTTTATTGGTGTATTTAGCCCTGTCTCCTAGCTAAGTGGGCTTTGGTGATTCCATATTGTATGAACACTTTATCATACTGTTCACTTTGGAGAAAGGTTGTAGGTAATAGTATAAGCCTTTAAACATGGGTATATGCATTAAATAATTTCTAAAATTTCTTTCATTCATTAAGTTGGCAGATTAGAGTTTCTCTGACCGTGTTTTAAGAACTTAAGAAATTCTGCTCTTAAAGAATACTGCTTGGTACTTGATACCAAGTACCAAGAAAGAAAATATTGTCAAAACCATGAAAGTTAAGTGAATAAAATAATTAGAACATTACCTGTTATATTTTGGTTTTAACAAAAATAATGAAGAATACTATACAGGTGAGGTGGTGGTTAGTGTAAACTTATTTCAGCCTAAATAACCAACAGTTTATGTAGCAGCTTCTTAGACTTCCTTTTTCTGTATTAGCTTAAGTGCATTTAGAGGACATCTTAAGTGAATGTAATATTTCTATCTCTTTTTAGAGGCCTTTCTGTATGGGAATTTCTATAAGTTATGCATTGCGAAACTTTTACTAATTTATATGTGAATATGTATATTGGTACTGTTGGATAGAAGTGTACAACATTTTTCTGTTAAATTTGTAGTTTATGGAGAATGTGTGTGTTTAAAGAATGCTATGCATTATCAATATAAGAAAGAAAGGTTAACCGATAGTGGTTTCAATTTGGTTTATATGGTCCAGGTATTAGGACAGTTTATGTTGTGTGGTAATTATACTATTAATATTTTCAGTGATTAATTAATACACAGTAATCTTACATAAAAAACAGACCTTATTTTTGAATAGGGTGTAACTAAATGGTGATGAAGGACTTAATTTTCTGAAATACAGCATCATTTTTGTAATTCCCTATGTAATCATAAGAAGTATAAAGCCATGAAAAATAATATGATTTCATGTTTTATTTTTGATTTAAACATAAAGAAGTATATTGTGAGAAGAACAGATTTGTAAGCTTGCATATTGGGGGTAAAAATGGTAAGAGAGAATCCATTTTTTCTTAACTGTTCATGCCTAAAGAGGATAGAAACTGAATAATATGTAATATATAATATTTATTCAGTATTCCATATATTATAATAAACATTACTTGTTTGTAGGTGATGTTACTTTTTAATGTCCTTTGAAATTAAGACTAATTTTTAAATGTGTAAATAGAATTATCACTGAAAGGACTCTTCTGTTTTACAGTGGGGTGGCTTTTCCTTTTATTTGGGGTTAATTGCTAGAATATTACTAAATGTGGGTGATGTGGTATTTTAATGGAATGACTGTTACCAAGTTTGGAACTCATTGCACCTGTTTGTTCATATCAGGGCTTCCTAATTGGACAGAACAGTAATTCTCAAACTTTTGGGTCTCATGATCCTTTTAGACTCCTAAAACTTTTTGAGGATCCCAGAGGGCTTTTGTTATTGTGGGTTATAGCTATGGATATTTACCATATGAGAAATTAAAACAAATATTAAAATATTGCTGTATTCATTTTAAAATAAAAACAGTAGTATTTTAAAATCACAACTAGCGCTATTTTCCAAATTTGAGAAAAGTAGCCTTGTTTTACATGTTGTGCACATCTCCTTAATGTCTGGCTTAATAAAAAACAATGGATTCTGCCTTCAATCCATTGCCATATCACATTCACGTAGCCTCTGGAAAACTTGACTTTCACTTGTGAGAGAATGAGAGTGAAAAAGGTAAATAACATCTTGGTGTTATTATAAAAATAATTTTGATGTCACTGCCCTCCTGAAAGTGTCTCATGGACCACCTAGTCCTGTCCCTAAGTGTCTCTGGACCATGTGTTGAGAACTGCTGAACTAGAAGTATAAGCATTTGTGCTAAAGGTTAAGAATGCCTGAAAGCAAAACTTCCTTGGAAAAGAACATAGCCTGTGTGATAATTCTGTACTTAGTATTTCTAATCAGATTTTAGTTTTTCTTTTTTTTTTTAATGGTCTTAGTTGCAGTACACGGGGTCTTCCGTTGCGGTGTGCAGGCTTCTCTCTAGTTGTGGCGCATGGGCTCCAGAGTACATGGGCTCTGTAGTGTGGTACTTGGGCTCTCTAGCTGTGGTGTACAGGCTTAGTTGTCCCGCAGCATGTGGGATCTTTGTTCCCCGACCAGGGATCGACCAGTGTCCCCTACATTGCAAGATGGATTCTTAACCACTGGACCACCAGGGAAGTCCCAGATTTTAGTTTTTCTTGATCAAATCTGTAGAGTTTAAATTTCCTGTTAAGAATGTTAATACTGTTGTTCTAATCCTTCCTACATGAACAATATTGGACCTGAAAATGGAAAGAAACATCATGATAATATTTCTTTTAATAACATGCTTAACTGTTGCCCACCTATAAGGAACTGAAGTACCAAGCAGTATTGACAGTATTAGACCTTCAAGTGTTATTTTCTGACTTTAATTAATTAATGTCGTTTTGTCACTTAAGTGGAATGCTGAAATATAAAATGAAGTGTTAAATTAATTTTGGGAGAGTGATGGTGAGATTGTATTTTCATATAATGTGTGAATTTTGTATTCTTGCCCATTCTTGAGCTTTTCTTGGGAAAAAATATACTTGTCTTGTATATTGGGGATGCTGATAAGCATCACTGAAAATTAGTGATGTTTGAAGCTATCAGACTAACTTTCATCAACTCACCATCAATGACTTTTTATAGTAGTCTCAAAAATACTCTTAGAACAATTGGAATTGGGTGGAGTAAAAGTTTATAGTTGAAAATTCACTGGGTGTAAGAACAAATAAAAAAGCTTGCTTTTGCCCATGAGTTGGATTGCATTCGTGCAGTTCAGTAGCCAAAAACTTTGATCAAGAGACACAGCTGGTAACTTAAAACATTCATTACTCTTTGTTCTCAGCCTTCTTTCTGAGTCTCTCTTCTTTCTTGCCCTCTTGTCCTTCACCTCTCCCACTTTGAAAAACCCCTTTCTTGTGTATCATATTTATATTGATGTGGTTGTTTTGTTTGGTGTTTGCTTAGGGTACTCCTCAGCCCGTTTGTTAGTTGCAACTTTTCCTAACTCATAACAATTTAATTTGTTTGCTCAGTGTTAGAAAACTGCCCAGACTTGTCCTGGGAAATGAAATTTTAGTTTGGTCTTTACAGCGTTTGCTTTATATTCTTGATTTTAAAAAAATATATGACTCTTGATCCTATACTTCAATGATAAAATATGTGTTGAAATACATTAGTAGTTACGTAAGAAGTTTTTACATTCATTGACTCATAAAACAATATGTATCTCAAAGAGTCAGAGTGAAATCGTCTTTTTTTACACCAAAGATCTGTGCTGAGTCATGTTTTAAGGTAAAATTATGTTGCTTGATAAAGCTGAGGTATTTTTATTTGGATTTGAGACTAAATGTTTAATTTACTCAGTGAAATGTAATGCTGTTTATGGAATTTAGCCATCTTGGGTAAGGTAGAGATAGATATTTTTGAGACACTTTGAAACCATTAAAGAAAGGAAGTTTTGAAGAAAATTGAAGCAGTTCTCATTTGTCCCTTTATTGATCTTTTTCTTGGTGTTATTTTAGAAACCTAAAGTTATATTATGTGTATAGCTTGATTGAATGTACATGTTAGGTACACAGTAATTCTCTCAACAATGAGTTGGCTTATATGAAATACAGCAGATCAGATTTACTTATGCTTACATCTCTTCAACTCTGAGAAATTCTGTGTGAATAATTATGAATTTTGAGTCATGCTTAATAGATAAGTTTGAAAAGAGGAGACTTGAAGGTTGGGTAAAAGGAAAAGTTGGCAATTTGGATAGCAGAACTGTGGTAGAAAAATTTGAAATGCAGCCTTAGAAAAGCTCAAACAGTAAGGCAGAATAAATCTGAGCCTTAGAATGGATCCATTTCTTCTGTTAAGGACATATGGTAGGAAGGGAGAGGAAGCCAAAATTATTTTATAGGGCGACAGAGTCTGAATAGTACACAGTTGACCTTTGAACAGTGTGGGTTTGAACAGTGTGGGTCCACTTATACATGGATTTTTTTCAATAGTAAATACTACAGTACTATACAATATAAGGTTGGTTGAATCCGAGGATCTGGAACCACAGACACAGAGGAACTGAAATATGTATATGGAGGGCTGACTATAAGTTATACATGGATTTTTGACTGCATGGAGGGGTCAGTGCCCCTAACTCCTGTGTTTTTCAAGGGTCAACTCTACTTTGCTTAATTCCGAGTAGCTCCAAAATGAAGTTAATAGTTAAGAGTAGAAGTAAGGCTCTGTAACTTTAAATATTAGGGAGAGTATTTGAGAAATACTTGCTCAGTTATAGTTAATACTTGGATTAAATAAATATGGTCTAAATCTTTTTCTAATTCAAGTTTTTCTTTGTAGTCCCAGAATAATATTTTTAAGTTATGTAAGCTTCAGGTGTGCAGCATTATAATTTGACATCTGTACAGGCATACCTTGTTTCATTGTGCTTTGCTTTATTGTGCTTCACAGATTTCTTTTTTTTTTTTTACAAATTGAAAGTTTGTGGCAACCCTACAATGAGCAAGTCTTCGATGCCATTTTTCCGACAGCATCTGCTCACACCTTGTCTCTGTGTCACATTTTGGTAATATTTACAGTATTTCAAACTTTTCCATTATTATTATATTTGTTATAGTGATCTGTGATCAGTGATCTTTGATGTTACTACTATGACTCACTGAAGGGTCAGATGATGGTTAGCATTTTTAGCCATAAAGTGTTTTTAAGGTATTAATAAGGTATGTACGTGGTATTTTTAGACAGTGCTACTGTACACTTAATAGACTACAGTATAGTATAAATATAACTTTTGTATGCACCAGGAAACCAAAAAATTCATCTGACTTTATTTCGGTATTCCCTTTATTGTGGTGGTCTGGAACTGAACCCAAAATATCTCCTAAATATGCCTGTACACACTACAAAGTGATCATCAGCACATTTCTAGTTACCATCCATCACCATACAGCTGACCCCCTTTACCCATTTCACCCATTCCACCCAACTCCCTTTCCCTTTGGTAAACACTAATCTCTGTATCTATGAGTTTGTTTTTGTTTTATTTTGTTTGTTCATTTGTTTTTTTACATTCCACACATGAGTGAAATTTTATGGTATTTGTCTTTCTTAACTTACATCACTTAACATAAAACTTTCAGGGTCCATCTGTGTTGTCGCAAATGGCAGGATTGGATTTAATTCTTTTTTTGTGGTGGGGTAGTTTTCCTTTGTGTATATGTACCACATTTTCTTTATCCATTCATGCACCCATGGACACTTAGGTTATTTCCATATCTTGGCCGTTGTAAATAATGCTGCAATAAACGTAGGGGTTCATATATCTTTTCAAATTGTTTTTGTGTTTTTCAGATAATACCTAGAAGTAGAATAGCTGGGTCAGATGGGAGTTCTATTCTTAATTTTTTGAGGAATCTCTGTACTGTTTTCCATGGTGGCTGCACCAATTTTCAGTCCCACCAACAGTGTACAAGAGTTTCCTTTTCTCCACATCTTCTCCAATATTCATAATTTTTTTCTTTTTGCTAATAGTCATTCTGACAGGTGTGAGGTGATCACTCATTGTGGTTTTGATTTGCATTTCCCTCATAATTAGTGATGTTGAACATCTTTTCATGTACCTTTTGACCATCTGTATGTCTTCTTTAGAAAAATGTCTATTCATTAAAAAATGTCCATTTTTAAATCAACTTGTTTGTTTTTAAGTTGTATGGGTTCTTTATATATTTTGGATAATAATCCCTTATTGGATTTACAAATATCTTCTCCCATTCAGTAGGTTGCCTTTTCGTTTTGATGATTGTTTCCTTCACTGTGCAGAAACTTTTTAGTTTGATGTAGTCCCATTTGTTCATTTTTGCTTTTGTTTCCCTTGCTTTTGGAATTAGATCCACAAAAATATCTCTAAAACTCATATAAATGAAGTTACCTCCTATGTTTTCTTCTAGGAGTTTTATGGTTTCAGGTCTTACATTCAGATCTTTAATCCATTTTGAGTTAATTTTTGTGTGTGGTGTGAGATAGTGGTCTAGTTTGATTCTTTTGGCTCTAGCTGTCCAGTTTTCCCAGCACCATTTATTGAAGAGACTATTCTTTCTCCATGTATGTTCTTTGCTCCTATGTTGTCAATTAATTGCCCATATATTTGTGGTTTTATTTCTGGACTCTCAGTTCTGTTCCATTGATCTGTGTGTCTGTTTTTGTGTGAGTTCCATACTGTTTTGATTACTGTAGTTTTGTAGTGCGCAGTTGACCCTTGAACATTATGGAGGTTAGGGTTACCACTCTCTATGCAGTTCCAAATTCATGTATAACTTATAGTTGGCCCTTGGTATACACAGTTCCTCCATATCCATGGTTCTGCATCCTTGGATTAAACGAACCTTGGATTGTGTAGTACTCTATGTAGTATTTATTATTGAAAAAAGTCCGTGGGTAAGTGCATTTCAAACATGTGCTGTTTAAAGGTTTGCTGTAGTTTGAAATCAGGGAGCATGATAACCTCCAGCTTTGTTCTTCTTTCTCAGGATTGTTTTGGCTATTTGGTGTCTTTTGTGGTTCCATATAAATTTTAAGATTGTTTTAGTCATGTGAAATATGCCATTGGAATTTTGATAGGGATTGCATTGAATCTATAGATTGCTTTGGGTAGTATAGACATTCTAACAATATAAATTCTTTCAGTCCATAAGCATGAAATATCTTTCCATTCATTTGTGTCTTCTTTGATTTCTTTCATCAGTGTCTTAAAGTTTTCAGTGTATTAGGTCTTTCACCTCCTTGGTTAAATTTATTGCTAGGTATTTTATTCTTTTTTATGTAGTGGTAAATGGGATTTTCTTAATTTCTGTTTCTGATAGTTCATTCTTAGTGTATAGAAAAACCACAGACTTCAGTATATTGATTTTGTATCCTGTGACTTTACTGAATTCATTTATTTGTTTGAACAGGTTTTATTTGTGGCATCATTAGAACTTTGTATATATAGTATCATGTCATCTGCAAATAGTGACAGTTTTACTTCTTTCTTTCTGATTTGGATCACTTTTATTAATTTTTCTTGTCTAATTGCTACGGCTAGGATTTCCAGTACTGTGTTGAATAGAAGTGGTGAGAGTGGGCATCCTTCTCTTATTCCTGATCATCACTGAGTATGATGTTAGCTGTGGCTTTGTCATATATGGCCTTTATTAGGTTGAGGTATGTTCACTCCATACCCACTTGGTTGAGAATTTTTATCATAAATGGATGTTGAATTTTGTCAAATGCTTTTTCTGCATCTAATGAGATGATCACGTGATTTTTATCCTTCATTTTGTTTATATATGGTATCATGTTGATTGATTTGCAGATGTTGAACATTCTTGCATCCTTGGAATAAATCCCACTTGATCATGGTGTATGATTTTTTTAATGTATTGCTTGATTTTGTTTGCTCATATTTTGTTGAGGGCTTTTGCATCTTTGTTCATCAAGGATATTGGCCTGTAATTTTCTTTTATGGTGTCCTTGTTTGGTTTTGGTATCAGCATAATGGTAGCTTCATAAAATGTGTTTGGAAGGTTTTCTTCCTCTTTAATTTTTTGGAAGAGTTTGAGAAGGAGTTTGACAAGGATTGGTATTCTTTGAATGTTTTGTATAATTTGCCAGTGAAGCCATCTGATCCTAGACTTCTGTTTGTTGGGAGCTTTTGATTATAGTTTCAGTCTCCTTACTAGTAATTGTTCTATTCAGATTTTCTGTTTCTTCTTGATTCAGTCTTGGAAGCTTGGATGTTTCTAGGAATTTTTCGTTTTTTCTAGGTTGTCTAATTTGTTGGTGTAGAATTGTTCATAGTAGTACCTTATGATATTTTGTATTTCTGTGGTATCAGTTGTAATTTCTCCTCTTTCATTCTGATTTTGTTTGAGTCCCGTCTTTTTCTTTTTCTGGAGGGGTTAGTCTAGCTAACGATTTGTCAATTTTGGTTATCTTTTCAAAGAACTAGCTCTTAGGTTCATTGATCTTTTCTGTTGTTTTTTAAATGTCTATTTCATTTGTTTCCACTCAGATCTTTATTATTTCCTTTCTTCGAATGTGGAGCTTCATTTTTTTTTTTATGTTTTCTTTATGTGTAAATTTAGATTATTTATTTTGGATTTTTCTCGTTTCTTGAGGTAGGCCTATATTGCTATGGTCTTTCTTCTTTGAACTGCTTTTGCTGCATCTCATGGATTTTGGTACTTTATATCTCTGCTTTCATTTGTCTCTAGGTATTTTTTTGATTTCTTTAGTGACCTGTTGGTTGTTTGGTAGCATGTTGTTTAATTTCCACGTTTCTGTGGTTTTTACTATTTTCTTTTTGTGATTGATATTTAGTTTCATAGTATTGATTTCAGCCTTTCTGAATTTATATTGAGACTTTTTTTGTGACCTAATATATGATCTGTCCTGCAGAATGTTTCAGGTGCACTTGAAAAGAATGTATATTTTGGTGCTTTGGGATGGAATGTTCTATATGTTAAGTCCGTGTGACCTAATGTGTGATTTAAGTTTGATGTTTTCTTTTTAATTTTTTTTCTGGATGATCTATCCATTGATGTAAGTAGGGTGTTAAAGTCCTCTGCTATTATTGTTTTGTTTTCAATTTCTCCCTTTAAGTCTGTTAATATTTGTGTTGTATATCTTAGTACTCCTCTACTGGATGCATATACATTTATAAATGTTATATCTTCTTGCTGGATTGACACCTTTATCATTATGTTTGCCCTTGTTGTCTTTTAATATAGTCTTTGTTTTAAAGTCTGTTTTGTCTGATATGAGTATAGCTACTCCAACTTCCCTTTTATTTACATTTGCATTGAAATTTTTTCCATTCCTTCACTTTCAGTCTGTGTGAGTCCTTTCTCCTGAAGTAAGTCTTGTGTAGGCAGCATATAGATGGATCTATTTTTTGGTTTTTTTTTTAATTTAAACAGTCCCTCACTGTCTTTTTCTTGGCTATTTTAGTCCATTTGAAGTAATTATTGGTAAGTATGTACTTGTCATTTTGTTAATTGTTTTCTGGTTGTTTTTGTAGTTTCTCTCTGTTCCTTTCTTCTCTTTCCCTCTTCCTTCGTGTTTTGGTGGTTTTCTTCAGTGTTATATTTAAATTTCTTTCCATTTTCTTTTGTATATTTACTATAAGCTTTTTTCCCTGTTACTGTAAAGTTCATATATAACATCCTATGTAAGTAGTAGCCTGTTTTAAGCTGGTAGCAAATTAAATTTGAACACATTCCAAAGCTTTTATCTTTTTACTACTCCAGCCCCCTGCCCCAATGTTTTATGCTTTTGATGATACATTTTACCTCTTAATTTTATGCATCCCTTAACTAACTATTGGAATTTAATTTAAATTTACTACTTCTTGTCTTTAAACCATCATGTTTGCTTTATAAGTGATTGATCTACTACCTTTATTATATATTTACCTTTTCCAGAAATACTTTTTACTTGCATGTGTTTTCTTATTATTAATTAGTGCTTTTTCTTTTCAGCTTAAGAAATCTCTTAAATATTTCTTGTAGGGCCAGTTTTGTGGTGATGAACTCCTTTAAGCTTTTGTTTATCTGGGAAACTTGATCCCTTCTTCAATTCTGAATGATAAATTTGCTAGGTGGAGAATTCTTGTTGGGGGTTTTTTCCTTTTAGCACTTTGAATAGGTTATGCCACTCACTACTGGCCTGTAAAGTTTCTGCTGAAAAATCTGCTGATAGTCTTATGGAGTTTACTTTGTATGTAACAAGTTGGTTTTCTCTCGCTGCTTTTAGGATCTTCTCTTTATCCTGAACTTATACCATTTTAATTATAATGTGCCTTGGTGTATGTCTAGTTGGGTTAATCTTTTATGGAACTCTCTGGGATATCTGGACCTGGATATTTGTTTCCTTCCCCAGATTAGAGAAATTTTTGGCCATATTTCTTCAGATAGTTTTTCTGGCCCCTTTTCTCTCTCTTCTTCTTCTGGGATCCATATAATGCAAATGTTATTTTGCTTGATGCTGTCTCAGTGGTTTCTTAAATTAATTTCACTTTTTTAAAATTCTACTTTTCATTTTGCTTCTCTGTCTGGATGAGTTCAGTTGTTTTGTCTTGCAGCTCACTGATTCATTCTTCTACTTCATCCAGTCTACTGTTGAACTCCTCTAGTATATTTTTCAATTGAGTTATAACCTCTTTGGTACTTTCCTATATTTCAATCCCTGTTGAAGCTCTCACAGTGTTCATCCATTCTCCTCCTGAGTTTGGTGAACATCTTTATGACCAAGAAGCAACAAACTAAAGAGTGGAAATGGGTTATTAAGAGATTGCTAAATTAAGAGCATAGAAGTTAGCACTTTCAGTGGAATAGAGGGGGGAAAGCATTGTAGAAATATTTTTTAAAACTCAGTAGCTGAGAGCTATTGGTAAATCTTAATTGCATCTCTAGGCTCTTGATGTATATAGCATACTAAAATCAGTATTTCAGAGTTG
Organism: Grampus griseus; assembly: GCF_964374135.1. NCBI lineage: Eukaryota > Metazoa > Chordata > Mammalia > Artiodactyla > Delphinidae > Grampus > Grampus griseus. The sequence goes on from NC_139019.1 coordinate 101,388,997, forward strand.
AATAAATGTTAGAGTCTCTCATCCACTATTTCTAAGCCTTTTATCTGTTTTTACTTATAATGGGGGTAGATATGACTCACATATGATATGAGTGGCTCTAGTAAGAAGATAATGATTCTCAGTGGCAGGGGGAAGTGTGTGTGTGTGTGTGGTGTGGTGTGGCACAGGGTGGTGATGTGTACACATGGGGGTGTATGAGAATCTCTATTTTGGGGGAGGAGACCATGTACACAGTTTGAACTTGTCTCCTTCCCCTACCCCTGTCATGATTATATTATCTTACCTTCCTATCTTCAGCTGTTCTGCTGCCTTTCTCATACTCACATTTTAGAAAAACTGGTCTTATCTAAACTACTAATATAGATAAACTGAAGTCAGCTTGAGAGGTTGAATAGTTAGTATTAAGCCAAACTAAGAACCTAGCTATCCTGGCTTCTAGTTCAATGTTTTGTTTTGCCCATGCAATAATTATTATGCAAAATGATAAAATAAACAACAGTAAAATTATGTTTTCCATACTCTTTATTTTAAAAAGGATGGGAAGGTTTTAGTATATTTTAGAAAGTTTTTTTCCTTTCTAAAATCATTACACCAAACAAAACAAAAAATACTCATAAGTAAAACTGAGACGTTTAAATGGAAGTTGTTCATTTCCTCATAACGAATAAATAGATACAATGTTAAGATAAAATGATGCCCTATTATATGTTAGTTTATTGGGAGTCTGTTAGTTCTAAAAATAAAGTACGGGTGATTTTTGTGTATTTAGACTTTATATTTGGAGTTTGTATTATTTTGTGTTGTTGCGTAATGATTTATTTAGTAATTAGTGACATAGAATAAGAGACTTTATTATCTCCCAATTTCTATTGGTCATGAGTCCAGGCATAGCTTAGCTTTGTCCTTTGTTGAGGGTCTTTCCAGGCTTAAATCAAGGTGTCATTTTGTTGGGTCTGAGTCCTTTTTCCAAGCTCCTTTTCCAGCCAGTCCTTTTCCAAGCTCACTGGTTATTTCTAGAATTCAGTTCCTCATGGCTGTGTGATGAGGCTCTCAGTTCCTGGGGCCTGCCCACCATTTCCTGGCATGTGGCCCTCTTCCACAACATAGTAGTTTGTGTCTTTAAGGTCAACAGGAGAACTGCTCTGCTGCTTTGATTATCTCTGACTTCTAGACTTGCTTTTTAAACATCTTACCTGATTAAGTCATGCCCAACAGAATAATCTCCCTTTTGATTAATTTAACCTCCACTAACAGGGATCTTAATTTTGTTACCTTTGCCATATAACATAATCTAATGACAAGAGTGAAATCTGGGAATCTTGCCCACACTTGTGGGGAAAGGATTATATGGGTTGTGTACACCAGAGGATGGAAATCTTGGGGGTTGAACTTAGCATTATGCCTACCACAGGGTTATGAAAGAGTGCAGTAACTCCTTTGTTCAATAAAAATAAGATCTTTCCTATGTGCCAAGCATTTCTGTAGGCCATGGAAATACAAGTCTCAAGGGCACAGTTCCTTTCTATAGTGAGGTTGGTGGAGACCAACAATGAAGCACTGTTTATAATGTAGTTCAGTAATGCAGGTTCAGTAGAAGTGTAACCAGGCTACTCTGTGAACGTGAAGGAGAAGGTATAGGGAGGGTGGAGGCTGGGTCAGGAGAAGTTTATTGTTTGTATGGAAAACATAAAAATACTGCTGCAGTTCTTGAAGCTACAAAATTATTAAAAAATTGTTTATTGTTATTCTTTTCCTCCAGATGGTATACCTCAAGTTTACTATTTTGGCCCTTGTGGGAAATACAACGCTATGGTGCTGGAACTGCTGGGACCTAGTTTGGAAGATTTGTTTGATTTGTGTGACAGAACATTTTCTCTTAAAACGGTTCTCATGATAGCTATCCAACTGGTAAGTAAAGCAGGATGTTTTGAAGCTGTTTGAACAATTGTGTGGTTCATTTGGTCACTAATTTACACTGAAAGTTTAAAGTTTTGTGACATTATCTTCCACAGCATTTGACCTAATAAAAATGTCTGCTTTTCGTATCATTGTCCTTTTAGGATGACTGTAACTTAAAATAACTGAATCAGGTGTATTTTATTTGTATGAAAAAATTAATATCTTACTACTTTAAGGTCAGAATGCTCAGTTTGGGAATTAAGTTGTTTCCAGCACTCTTTTCAGGTCGAAAATGAATACTTAGAGAAGAGAACCCTCAGAAAGATGGGTTTTTAATCTTGGTAATAAATTAAAATGGCCTAGAAAAAGAAGAAACAAACTAATGAGAAAGTCTTATAAATCATTTAAATTTCAGGGAGCCTATGGGGAAATAAGAGGATAATTTTAAGGCAGTTTTGAAATAAATGCCAGTAAGTGTATGCTGCAGAAGTCTTAAAATTGTTTTTATCTGTTGACTCATTACTTCTACAGATTTATCCAATGGAAGTATTCAGATGTACTTAAAGCTTGTTGTGCAAAGACGTCTATAATAAAGTGGGAAACAACCCGAATGCACAGAAATAACAGTGTTAGTTGGATAAATTATTAATAGCTATAAAATAATATGCAGCCACTAAAAAGTGTATATTAAAAGAATGTTTCATGACCTGGAAAATGCTCATAATATATTGTTAATGAGAACTGTAGGTCATAGAATAGTATATGTTATATGATCCAAAATTTGTTAACAAACTAAAATGGCTTGAGTGACTGTGTTCACTTACATTGTATTGTCAACCATGAATATCATTAAATGAAGCACTTTTATTATTTGTAATGTTCTGTTTTCTGGCAGTTTATACAATAAACATTATTTGAGAATGTGTAAAGCAATGAATAAAAATGTATTATATTATTATTAGAGTTGGATTCCAAAGTTTTCTAGTCTCAAGATCTTTTTAAATGTTTCATACCTAAGGAAAAAAGTAAACAAGTTATAAAAAAGATAACAAAGTGCTCTGTTAATTCTTTTATTTAACAGTCTAGACTCTTTAAGTTTCTTTAGTGTAATTATAAAATTTTCTCCATTATTGAACAGATAAGGAAGACTAAATTGCAACTTTGTGAATATATCTGTTTATATTTTTGAGTTCAAGATTTTGTATTAGTAAAGCTTTTTAATTCTATAAGGTAGCATCATCTGAAAGTGTTGATTTAATCAGGCTTCCTGATAAGAAAGGAATTCATAAAATTCAAGCACTTTCCTATATAAGTGCCCAAAATAATAAAAAGCAAAGATATTTAATCATAATTGGACATATATTTAAGAAACTATTGCGTGATATCATGTTTCTTTTAAAGGGTTCAAACAATTTCTGATTTTTTCTTCTTAATGTTGTTTTCATTGTAAAAATTGTCTTGCCTCTATCATACTATTTTATGCTAGTCAAAGCCTAAAATAAAATGTATCTTTTTTTTTTTTTTTGAATCAAGATTTCTCGCATGGAGTATGTCCATTCAAAGAACTTGATATACAGAGATGTGAAGCCTGAGAACTTCTTAATAGGACGACCAGGAAACAAAACCCAGCAAGTTATTCATATTATAGATTTTGGTTTGGCAAAGGAATATATTGATCCAGAGACAAAGAAACACATACCATACAGAGAACATAAGAGCCTTACAGGAACAGCTAGATATATGAGCATAAACACACATTTAGGAAAAGGTACGTGTACCTTTCGTAAGTATGGAAGTTTGAACTCAGTACGCTAATAGTGTGGGTTTTTATTTGTTATTATGGTTTAGTTTTTGCAGGTTACAGTCGCTTCTATTGTAATTTTTATTTATCACATCTAACTAGAGTTTACTTTCATTTACATTTAGTAAGTCTTTTAAAGTAAGTTGCTTTAAAATACATGAATGACAGATATCCTTATATTCACTATATCTTTTTTATTTTACTTGAAATGTTCAACTTTGATACACTTAGGGTGATCCATTTAATTATTTCTATTAAAGAATATGAGAGAATACTTAATTTTAACTGCATTTAATGTGTGTAAAGGTTTTTGATTGAGACTATAACTCTTTGATACAGCTGTCCAGGGAGGTAGCCACCTGCCTAATACATTAAATACTGAGAATACATATCTTACAGGTACTGTTTACTTTGTACTAGCTATTATTTAACCTTTTTAAGAGGGTTCCTTATTTATAAAAAGGGTAAAATATCAACTGCACAGGGTTTCTTATAGCTTTTTTTTTCCTGGTCCAGGATCCAATCCAGGATCACATATTTCACCTAATCGTCCTATCTCTTTTGTTTCCTTTCATCTGGTACAGTTCCTTGCCTTTCTTTATGGTTCATGAAATTAATATTTTTGTAGAGTACGGGTTGTTTTGTAGCATGTCCTGTGTTTGAAGCTGTCTGATATTTCTTCATGACTATATTTGGGTATCCAGTTTTAGCACAAGTATCATAGAAGTGATGTGTTCTCAGTGCATCATGTCAGAAGGCACATGTCACTTGGTTCCAAGTAGCTTTGATCACTTGCTTAGGGTAGTGACTGCTAAGTTTCTCCACTTAAAATTTCTTACTTTCCCTTTGTAGTTAGAAAATATTTTCTAAGTCAGTTTTTGAGATTATGTAAATATGTTGTTTCTCATCAAATTTTTACCCACTAGATTTAATATCAATTGATGATTTTCTAACTCCATCATTCCTTATGAATTTACTAGTTTCATTCTAGTGTAGGCAAAAGCTTTCCCTTCTTCCCTTATTTATTGACTTACATCAGTATGGACTCATGGACTCATGGATTCTTAACTGGATGTATTATAGTCCATTACTATCATTATTTATATCATTATTTTGATGCTCAGATTGTCCCAGATTTGGCTACTGGTTGCTCTCTCAAGCTGTTTAGCTGTTCCTTTGGCATGTTCTCATGATTCTTGGAAAACTTCTTTCTTGTCTTGTGCAACAAGTTGTTCCAGGCTTATCTTATAGTTTCTTGGCTCTAGCCCAGATACAACATTTTTCTAAGAAGCCCTGGTTCCTTTATTGGATAATGGTATGTAGAAACCAAGATTTTGTAACACTAGGTGTATTTATTGCTCCTAGTATGTTATTGTTTCTAAGGTCTTTCTGTAGCAGAACTAGGAAATGTGTACATGTCTGTGTGTGTGAATATACACATATATACTCATTTGTGTGTATATACAACACACATTTATGTACACGTACAGATACGCCTACACATGTGTATGCACTTATACACATATGTTAATATATATCTATTAAAAACTATGAGTTTATACTGATACTTCTAATTTCAGTCTAACAGCACAAAGTAGGATCCCCTCCTTTTCATATTTGTAATTCCCTTCCCTTTTCTATGTTTATATCTTCCTTTGCCAACATTGAGAAATCTGGCTACCACTACTCTAGTATATTTACTCATTTTTAGAAGCCTAGGACACTCAGAATGTAGTTTCAGAATTGGTAACTGATAACACTGTGTTAATGCAAGCTTACTAGAATTGCGATATTTGTAATTCTTATTTTATTGAAGAGTCCTTTTTAAAATTGACTCAAGTAGGACTTCCCTGGTGGTGCAGTGGTTAGGAATCCGCCTGCCAATGCAGGGGACACAGGTTCAAGCCCTGGTCTGGGAAGATCCCACATGCCGTGGAGCAACTAAGCCCGTGCACCACAATGAAGAATAGCCCTCGCTTGCCACAACTAGAGAAAGCCTGCGTACGGCAACGAAGACCCAACACAGCCAAAAATATAAATAAATAAATAAATAAATAAATAAATAAATTGACTCAAGTAAAATATACATTGAGTAAAGTGCACAACGTTTGAGTGTATAACTTATTAGTATTAATAAATGTATACAGCTGTATAACCCACAAGTCTACCAAGATTTAGAACACTATTCACTCCTTAGACTTCCCTCTTGCTGTTCCTCAGTGTCTACAAAAGCAACTGTTGATCTGATTTCTATCACCATAGGTTTAGTTTTGCTGACTCTGATTCTTATAAATGAAATCATATGACTTATTTTGTTCAGTCTAATATGTATGAGATTCATCTAAGTTGATTAGGGTTTGTTCCTGTGCAACGGAGTAGTATTCCATTGCATAAATATGAATGTACCACAAATTGTTTATCCATCCTAACGTTGATGAGCATTTTGATTATTAACAGTATTTTGCTATTATGAATAAAACTGCTATGGCATCCTTGCAAATCTTCCAGCACACATATGTTTTCAGTTCTTTTGGGTAAATACCTAAGATTGGAATTGTTGGGTCATATTGTAGGTACTAACTTTATAGGAACCTGTCAATCAGTTCCCCAAAACATTCATACCATTTTCTGTTTCTACCAGCAGTGAATGAGAGTTCTGTTTGTTTCACATTCTTGACAACATTTGGTGTTGTCGGTCTTTTTCATTCTAGCCATTCTGGTGAATTTATGTAGTGGTATTGTATTTTACTGTGACTAACGATTGTGAGCACTTTTCATGTGCTTATTGACCACTTGTATGTCTTCTTTTGTGTTGTGTACATCGTTTTATTGTGGATTTGGAGGAATTCTTTATATATTCTGGATATAAGTCCTTTGGCAAATACATGCTCTGTGGACATCGTCTTCTAGTCTGTGGCTTGTCTAGTCATTTTCCTAGTGTTGACAATTGATGAGCAAAAGTTGTAAATATTTATGAAGTCTAATTTATCAAATTTTTCTTTTATGATTACTACTTTTTAAATCCTAAGAAATCTTTACCCCTTGTAATGAGAACATTTTGTGTTTTCTTCTGCCATCTAGAATTCATTTTTTTGTATGATGTGAGATAGGGATTGAGATATTCTTTTTATGATATCATATTCTTTCCCATCAAATTACTTTTGTGTGTTTCTAAAAAAATCAGTTCTAGGTTGTGTTTACAATAGATTATTCCTAAGTCTTAAGCCATGGTCGGTTTTTATATCACAGGAAGTCTAATAACTTAATTTTATGCTTTTAGATTCTATATCTAACATCTTTCTTATAAGGGAGAATAGACAGGAATGTAAACTGATCGGTACTTATCCACTGTCACTGCTCAGATGTACCTTACAATACAATCACGATTTGTCCAGAACCTTAGAAGTCATCTAATCCAACCTCTAACTCCTAGTCTTAGCTTCTTCTCTAACCATTCTCCCCAGACCTATCTGCTGCCCACTGTGTTTCCCTGCTTCTGCATCTCAGTCAGAACTAAATAGCACTTGGCATCTTCCCCTGACAGCTTACCTGATAGTAGGCTCATGGTATTTTTTCAGGTGTTTGAAATACCTGAAAATGTAGGTTTGCCTTTCTTTAAGAAAAGTCAGTAGTATTTACATTTCAGGTGGCATTTGGGCAAGTGTGTTTCAATAGCAAACTTTCCTGTTAGATTTAAAATATGATTGGGTAGATAAACAACTTTCAGGATTGTCTCTTCTGTTAAAACCAGGCACATCTGTGTTTATATGAACAGTGTCTGTGAGAAATTTTCATTTCATGGTAGTTGTTAAGACTGTTTTATAACAACTAACAAAGGTTCACCACCATTTTATTGTGAGCCATGAAGTCACGACTTCCTTCTGGCCTGGTGTTCTTTATCCGAACAATGGTAAATGTAACAGCATTCTATTTGTAGAAAGGGCAAAATAAATCTGATATGTTTGTCCTTGTTAGGAAAAGCCTTCAGAGCTTGGGAAATGGCATTTAACTATTGTAATAATCTCTTTTTACTCTTCTTTCAGGAAGAAAACAAAAAATTATTTATTTGGCAAGTACTGCAAAGAACAAAAGCTTTAATCCTTACTTTCTCTCATTTGTAAAAGCCCTGCTTCTCAGTTTTGATGTAGAACTTGGGAGTAGATGGGTAAAAATAGAACATTTATTTGACAGATTACGTGATTTCCTTTTTTTTAAAATTGTAGAGTGAGTTTGAGTGCCAAAGAGTTAAAGTATTCTGTAAGTTTGAGATGGCTGTGAACATGGAATATTTAGTGGTGTTTTGAGTTTAGAGCACTTGGCTTTGTGAGGAATCAGGAAGAGATTAAGAAAAAAGAACAGTGAAAGTGTGACCTTTTAGTGCTGATTTTAATTTGTGTATATATAATTTCTTCCTTTCATCTGAACTTTGGTTGTTACTTTTAAAGCCGCCTTATTCATTCATTCACTCTTGTGCATTCAAGGACTTGCTACTCACATGAACTTTTCAAAATAGAGAATTTGGTCAGAGGAACATTTGTGCAGGTTTATATGTATTTTTCCTTTGTGGAGATGGACACTGTATCAGATTCGAAAAGAAAACGTTGTCCCTTAACATAATATTATGGAGGAATAGTGTAAAATCACATTGTAGAATTTATCATCTTTATTCCTGTGGTGTGTGTCTATTGATCTTAATTAGGTGATTTCTGTTCAGAAGGCAGATGTAGTGATTCATTTGTACACCTTTCATATACCTCCTGAAGTCACTGATCAAGATGAAATCTCAATAAAGCTGCATGTGACAGATGTGGATTTCCTTGGTCTGCTTTAATGGAAGCATTCTTTAGTACTGTCAGGTTGAATTGTTATTTTTAATTGTGTCTCATCAAGTATCTTTTTAATATCTTTTTAAAGGCTTTTTTTTTGTCAAATTCTTTGAACCTCATTTTATAATCTTCCTTTGGATTACTTTTTTTCCCTTTATGTCTTAATTGAAGTGATTTGAAATTAAGTAAATAAGAGAAATGTATTTCTCTTTAGTAAGTGTCTTGAAATAAAATGGTCTTTTATTTTTAAATATTATTGAGTATTCATGAATAAAAAGACCAGGATTTGAGGAATAAGTTGCCAGTTGCTTTGTAAGTGTTAAGAAAAATCTGTGTTCCATAGAAAAATGATATTTCAAGCCCCTAAATGGTAAGCTTTCAGAGTGGGAGAGAAGTAATCACAGAATTATGGTGTTACAAAAATGCCTTCTTTCTGTGTTATCATTCTGTGGTGTGTTTCATATAATTTCCAGCTAATTGCTACAATCCTGAGGCCTACTCTTTAAGTCTCCCAAACAGCTTTTTAACAGTTTAAAAACATGTATTTACGTTTTATGATTACATTTTAACAGTTTAAAAATGTATTATACAATTCCTTGCTCTTTGAAACAAAGTATGATAAACCTAATTGATGTTTTCTTGATATTTCAGTATCATAATTTTTGTACGATTACTATTATATAGTGACACCTTCAAGATCATTTGGAGAATGTTAGTATGTATATTTTTAAAAAGTTTAGAGAAAATTCATTTGAATAGTAGTGTATTTTTAAAAATAACATTATTTTTAGAGCTGTTTTAAATTCACAGCAAAATTAGGCAGAAGGTACAGAGGTTTCTCTTTTACCCTTGTCCCCACACGTGCTCACTATCATATTATCACGCCGGAGTGGTACATTTGTTATCATTGATGAACCTACACTGACACATCATTATTGCCTAGAGTCCACAGTTTACTTTAACGTTCACTCTTGGTGTTGTATATTATCTGGGTTTGGACAAATTTATAATGACATGTATTTACCATTATAGTGTCCTACAGAGTAGTTTCACTTTCTAAGCGTCCTCTATGCTTCACCTAATCCCTCCCTCTCTCCAGCCCCTGACAACCACTAGTCTTTTTCCTGTCTCCATAGTTCTGCCTTTTCCAGATGCCATATAGTTGGAATCATACAGTATGTAGCCTTTTCAGATTGGCTTCTTTCACTTAGTAATATGCAGTTAAGTTTCCTCCATGATTTTTAATTGCTTGATAGCTCATTTCTTTTAGTGCTGAGTAATATTCCATTGTCTGGAGATAACACAGATTATTTATCCATTCACCTACTGAAGGACCTCTTCATTGCTTCCAAGTTTTGGCAATTATGACTAAAGCTGCTATAAACAACCTTGTGTAGGTTTTGTATAAACATAAGTTTTCAACTCCTTTGTGTAAATACCAAGGAGCTCTGTTGCTGGATCATGTGGTATGAGTGTGTTTAGTTTTGTAAGAAGCCCCCAAATTGTCTTCCAAAATGCTATACCATTTTGCATTCCCACTACCGATGAATGAGAATTCTTGTTGCTCAACATTCTCACCAACATTTGGTATTGTTAGTGTTCTGGATTTATACCATTCTAATAGGTGTGTAGTGTTACCTCGTTTTAATTTGAATTTCCTGATGACATATGATATGGAGCATCTTTTCATATGCTTATTTGTCATCTGCGTATCTTCTTTGGTGAGGTGCCTATTAAGGTCTTTGGCCCATTTTAATCAATTTGTTTGTTTTCTTATTGTTGAATTTTAAGAGTTCTTTGTCTATTTTGGATAACAGTTTCTTATGAGATGTGTTTTGCAAATATATTCTTCCAGCCTGTGGCTTATCTTTTTATTCTCTCGATGGTGTCTTTTGCAGAGTGGAAGTTTTAATGAAGTCCAACTCATCAATTATTTCTTTCATGTATTGTGCTTATGGTATTATATCTAAAACATCATTGCCAAACCCAGGGTCATCTAGATTTTCTCCTATGTTATCTTCTAGGAACTTTGTAATTTTGTGTTTTACGTTCAGGTGTCTTATCCATTTTGGTTATTTTTGAACGGTGAATGGTGTAAGTTCTGTGTCTAGATTCATTTTTTTACATGTGGATGTTCAGTTGTTTTAGCACCATTTGTTAAAAAGACTTATCTTTGCTCCCTTGTATTGCCTTTGCTTCTTTGTCAGAGATCAGCTGACTATATATATTTATGTGGGTCTATTTCTGGGCTCTCTATTCTGTCCATTGATCTATTTGTCTGTTCCTTAGCCAATACCATACTATGTTGAGTGCTGTAGCTTTACAGTAAGTCTTGAAGTAGTGTATTTTTTAACAGATTTTTTTCCATTCAACTGTATTTTTGCTTACTTTTTGTTATTACTGCTGGCAGCACTTTCTCATCTTTTGATTTGCTTCTTCTGACCTGGTAGCCAAACTTACCGGAATTATATCTAAATTAAGAGAACTAGATTTCAAGAGGACTTCTTGAGGAATCAGATGAATGCATGTTCTGAGTTCCATTGCTCAGAAATGTATTTTTTCTTTCTGAGTTCTTGATATTGCTAGATTAGGTATCTGGATTATTGGGTTGTTGCTGCGAATTGTCTTGCATGATAGTGCTTTTTTTCTTTTGGGTTTGTGTTCTCACTTCTAAAAAACTCAAATTATGTCATTATGAAAAATGTAAATGAGCTCAGTGAATCTTGTGGAAAAGTTGTGTTTTTTTTCTTTTGTGAGGTGCCAAGGAAATGTACCTTTTAATGTTTTAGAAGGAAATATAAAGTGAAACTTCTATTTGCTTATAGTAATTTTTGTTTATATTGTTTTGGTTACATATAAATAATGATTTAAACCTTCTTCAGTGAGAATTTTTGTTGTTCAACTCTCTTGTCATGCCTGTTTTTATTTAGTTAACTGACATGTTTCTTGGCCTCATTTTTTTTTTTTTTGCAGGGAAATGCAGTAGTAAATTTATTTTTGCTAGTATGCACATGTATATTAGAAAGTTTCCTACTTTTAAGTGAGGCTTTTGATTTTTTGGGGGGCAGAGGTAAATTTCAGCTCATTTAAAACAGAATATTTTTCTGTTGTTGAAAATTGATTAGAAATTCAGTTGAAATGGGAACAGTGCTAGGTAAATGAGGAATAAAATCAGTTTTAAAAAGAGAAAAATAATGTTGAGATGCAAGAGTAGAATTTTTAAATAGAAAAGGATTGCAGAGGTTTGTAATAAACATTTGATTGATTGGTTCTTCCTTGTTTTATGAAATGAAAAGAAGTCCAGATATGTGGTCTGAAATCCTGTATAATTTTGAGCTAGTCACAACCATTCTGAGCCTTAGTTTCTTTATTGGGTTATTACTGACACTTTGAGTATAGCTACAGTGGTTTTTTTTTTTTTTTTTGATCCTCAGCCCCAGTCAAGCCTTCAGATGACTGGAGCGCCATCTTTTTAAAAAAAATGTTGTTATTATTATTATTTTTTTTTTACAATGGTGTGTTAGTTTCTGCTTTATAACAAAATGAATCAGCTATACATATACATATATCCTCATATGCCCTCCCTCTTGCATCTCACTCCCACCGTCCCTATCCCACCCCTCAAGGTGGTCACAGAGCACCGACCTGATCTCCCTGTGCTATGCGGCTGCTTCCCATTAGCTATCAGTTTTACATTTGATAGTGTATACATGTCCATGCCACTCTCTCACTTTGTCCCAGCTTGCCCTTCCCCCTCCCTGTGTCCTCAAGTCCATTCTCTAGTAGGTCTGTGTCTTTATTCCCATCCTGCCCCTGGGTTCTTCATGACCATTTTTTTTCCTTTTTTTTTTTAGATTCCATATATATGTGTAAGCATATGGAATTTGTTTTTCTCTTTCAACTTACTTCACTCTGTATGACAGAGTCTAGGTCCATCCACCTCACTACAAATAACTCAATTTCATTTCCTTTTATGGCTGAGTAATAGTCCATTGTATACATGTGCCACATCTTCTTCATCCATTCATCTGTCGATGGACACTTAGGTTGCTTCCATGTCCTGGCTACTGTAAATAGAGCTGCAATGAACATTGTGGTACATGACTGTTTTTGAATTATGGTTTTCTCAGGGTGTATGCCCAGTAGTGGGATTGCTGGGTCATATGGTAGTTCTATTTTTAAGGAACCTCCATACTGTTCTTTGTAGTGGCTGTATCAATTTACATTCCCACCAACAGTGCAAGAACGTTCCCTTTTGTCCACACCCTCTCCAGCATTTATTGTTTGTAGATTTTTTGATGATGGCCATTCTGACTGGTGTGAGGTGATATCTCACTGCAGTTTTGATTTGCATTTCTCTAATGATTAATGATGTTGAGCATCCTTTCATGTGTTTGTTGGCAATCTGTATATCTTCTTCGGAGAAATGTCTATTTATGTCTTCTGCCCATTTTTGGATTGGGTTGTTTGTTTTTTTGATATTGAGCTGCATGAGCTGCTTGTAAATTTTGGAGATGAATCCTTTGTCAGTTGCTTCATTTGCAAATATTTTCTCCCGTTCTGAGGGTTGTCTTTTCATCTTCTTTATGGTTTCCTTTGCTGTGAAAAGCTTTTAAGTTTCATTAGGTCCCATTTGTTTATTTTTGTTTTTATTTCCATTTCTCTAGGAGGTGGGTCAAAAAGGATCTTGCTGTGATAAGTGTTCTGCCTATATTTTCCTCTAAGAGTTTGATAGTGTCTGGCCTTACATTTAGGTCTTTAATCCATTTTGAGTTTATTTTTGTGTACGGTGTTAGGGAGTGTTCTAATTTCATTCTTTTACATGTACCTGTCCAGTTTTCCCAGCACCACTTATTGAAGAGGCTGTGTTTTCTTCATTGTATATTCTTGCCTCCTTTATCAAAAGTAAGGTGACCATATGTGCGTGGGTTTATCTCTGGGCTTTCTGTCCTGTTCCATTGATCTATATTTCTGTTTTTGTGCCAGTACCATACTGTCTTGATTACTGTAGCTTTGTAGTATAGTCTGAAGTCAGGGAATAGATAACAGTTTTAAAAGATCATCTGTATGAAGCACTGACACATACTAGGATATTAATATGTTGGTTGTATATTTTATGTGATACATATATTCCTGAGGAGCAAAATTTTAATTGACTCTTTACATAACTTTAAAATTTACTGGAAAACCTATTTAAAATAATCTTTAATGGTACCTGTTGTAAAGAAAATTGTCACTTTTTAATGTTTCAGTTGCTTAAAGCAAGGGTTCCTATAATAAGGATTTTTGCCTTTGAGAAAAACATCCATTTTCAAACAGGCCTTTGTAGTTAAGTGCTTTAAAAATGTGAACATGGTTTAATAAGAGCCATATTACCTTTGGGAGAATGTTTTTCATCTAACACAATTGTTAAAAACCAGAAGGATGTATTCTTTAGTTACAGTGTTTCAAAGAGAAAGCCTTCCTCATGACTTCTATTTCTTGGCAAATTTTACTTCCAAATTTGTCAGTTGATGATAGAACACAAAGAAAGGAATTACGAGGGTAAGGAGCATTAGCAGACTGAGTTTCAGTAGTACATTTATTTTACTAGCTCATAGTTGTGGCTTGAAATTTTACATACTGTGTAGATTATGAGACTACTACTGTTCTCTGAGACAACCATGTAGGCAAGATCACCTTACGATCATGGCTTATTGTCACTGTGGTAACTAAAGTCCCCCCTTGGATTGAATTCAAAGAATTGCCTTTATGGTGAATTCTTTTCCTTAATAAAGAATCCTACTCTAGGGCTCAGTACACTTGTCCCTTGGTATCCATGAATTGGTTCCAGGACCCCCTGAGGATACCAAAATCTGGGGGTGCTCAAACCCTTAATATAAAATTGCATAGTATTTGCATGTAACCTACACACATTCTCCCATATACTTTAAATCATCTCTCGCTTATTTATAATAACTAATACAATGTAAACGCTTTGTAAATAGCTGCCAGCCCATGGCAATTTCAAGTTTTGCTTTTTGGAACTTTCTGGAATTATTTTTTCATGGATATTTTCAGTCTGTGGTTGGTTGAATCCACAGATGCAGAACCCATAGATATGGTGGGCTCACTATATTTATATATCACTTAGCATTTAGCTTTAAAACCATATGCTATAATATACAGGTCTTGCTTGTGTATTGATTAATCTGTCCCCACATGTTTCATGTTTTTTGATGCTGTTGTAAATTTTATTGCTGTTCAAATTCATTTTCCAATTGTTCATTGCTAGTGTAGAAATACAATTAAATTTTTTTTTTTTTTGGCGGTACGCAGGCCTCTCACTGTTGTGGCCTCTCCCGTTGCGAAGCACAGGCTCCGGACGCACAGGCCCAGCAGCCATGGCTCACGGGCCAAGACACTCTCGCGGCATGTGGGATCTTCCCGGACCGGGGCACGAACCCGCGTCCCCTGCGTTGGCAGGCAGATTCTTAACCACTGCGCCACCAGGGAAGCCCCTACAATTAATTTTTATATGTTGACCTTGTATCCTATATTCTTGCGAAAACTCATTTACTAGTTCTAATAGATTTTTTTTTTTTAGGATTTTTTTACATAAAAAGTCATGTTGTCTGCAAAGAAGGATAGGTTCATTTCTTCATTTACAATCTGAATATCTTTTAATTATTTTTTTCTTGCTTTTTTTGTACTGACAAGAACTTCCAGTACAACATTGAATAGAAAATGTGAGAGTGAACACCCTTGCTTTGTTCCTGATCTTAGGGGGTGCCTTTCCTCATGTAAGAATTATATCGGTTGTAGGTTTTTCATAGAAGGCCTTTGTCAGAATGAAGAAGTTTCCTTCTTTTCCTCATTTGATGAGAGTTTTTATGATAAATGCATGTTAGATTTTCTCAAGTACTTCTATATTTTTTGAGATGATCTTATGATTTATATCTTTTCTTCTTTAATTATGGAGAATTACATCGATTGCTTTTTGAAAGTTAAACCAACCTTAAAGTCATAGGGTGAACCCCACTTAGTCTGGTGTACTATCTTTTTAAGGATTTTGCATCTGTGTGGTGAGAGATATTTCCTGTAGTTTTCTTTGCTTATAATGCCTTTGTCTGGCTTTGGTAACGGTGTAATGAATTAACTTGGGAAGGGTTTCCTTCTCTTCTATTTCCTGAAAGAGTTTGTATAGAAATAGTATTGTTCCTTAAATGTTTAATAGAATTCACCAGTGATGGCATCTGGGCTTAGGGTTATATTTTGGGAAGATCAGAAATTAGAAATTAAATTTTGTTTAATTGGTATAGAGCTATTCACATTTCTTCTTGAGGCAATTTTGGTAATTTGTAGCTTTCAAGATATTTGTCCATTTCATCTAAGTTGTTGAATGTATTGGCATAATGTTAGTTTGTAATATTGCTTTATCATCCTTTTAATGTCTGTAGGCTCTGTCCTGATGTCCCCTTGTTGCCCCGATATTAGTAATTTGTGTTTTCTTTCCTGTATCCTAATGAGGGGATTAATTTTATTGAACTTTTCAAATAACCAGCATTTGATTTCAAAATTTTTTCTACTGGTTATCCATTTTCTCATTGTTGGTTTTCTGATTTGTCATTATTTTCTCCTTCTACTTATTTTGGATGGTCTTAGCATCAACATAGATAAGTGAATCATAATACAGTCTTGAAATAGACCCATACATAGAAGCTCAATTGATTTTTGAGGATGGTGCAGAAGTTATTCAAGATAGCCTTGTCAAGAAACTGTGTGAGAAAACTAGGCATCAATATGGAAAAAAAGGAATCTAAACCCTTACCCCACAACAAAAGCAAACAAACAAAAAATACTTCAAATGATTCATAGATGTAAGTGTTAGAACCAAAGCTATAGGATTTCTTGAAGGAAAAATAGGAGAAAATATTTGTGACCTTCTGTTCTTTGAAAGATACTGTTAAGAAAATGAAAAAAGCAAGCTACAGTGTGAGAGAAAGTATTTGCAAAACTTATATCTGAAAATGACTTATATCCAAAATATACAAACAGCTCTTACAGATTTATTATAAGACAAATAGTACAATTTTTAAAAAATGAGTAAAATGTTTGGAAATGTGACAAAAAGATATATGAATGACCAGTAACACACGTGAAACAACATTCAAAAAAGGTCACCAGTGAAATTCAAATTCAATGACAGTGAGCCAACACTTCATGGCCATTAGCATGGCTAAATTTGAAAGAGTGACAATACTAAGTGTTTCACAGGCTCTAGAGCAACTGGAAGTCTCATGTATTGCTGGTGGAAATATAAAATGGCACAACCCCTTTGGAAAACAATATAGAAGTTTCTTTTCTTTCTTTTTTTAAAAAAATAAATTTATTTATTTATTTTTGGCTGCATTGGGTCTTTGTTGCTGTGCATGGGTTTTCTCTAGTTGTGGTGAGCGGGAGCTCCTCTTCATTTTGGTGCGTGGGCTTCTTATTGCTTGGCTTCTCTTGTCGCGGAGCACGGACTCTAGGTGCATGGGCTTCAGTAGTTGTGGCATGTGGGCTCAGTAGTTGTGGCTCGTGGGCTCTAGAGTGCAGGCTCAGTAGTTGTGGTGCAGGGGCTTAGCTGCTGCTCCACAGCATGTGGGATCTTTCCAGACCAGGGCTCAAACCTGTGTCCCCTGCATTGGCAGGCAGATTCCTAACCACTGTCCCACTAGGGAAGTCCCTAGAAGTTTCTTATAAAGTTAAACCTACACTTTCCATATGACGCAGTAATCCCACACCTGGATATTTACCCAGAGAAATGAAAACATATGTCCACACAAAGACTTGTACAAGAAGTTCCTGACAGCCTTATTCACATTAACTCAAAACTGGAAGTTACTCAAAGGTCCATCAATAAGCGAACGGATAAATAATTGTGGCAGTTAAAAGTAATGAGGTACTAATGCATACAACAACAGGAATGAAGCAAAAGAATCCAGACACTAGGGTCCGTACTGTATGATCCTATTCATGTGAAACTCTGTAAAAAATCAAATTTACTATAGAGTGACAGAAGACAGGTGAGTGGTTGAGACCAGGGGAGGGGGAGAATAACAGGCAAGGGGTAAAAGGGAATCTTTTGGAGTGTTGGAAATAATTCTTGATTGTGGCAGTACTTAGTTCTGTGTATTGTCAAAATTTATCAAACTGTACCCTTTAATAAGTGTATTTTATTATATGTAAAATTATACTAAAGTAAAAGAAGTTTCTTGTTTAGTGATTATCAAATCTGGTTGTACTTCAGAATCATCTGCTAAGCTTTTTAAAGTGTACATTCTTCTACCCTATGTCATACCCAAAGAATCAATGTTCAGCATTAGGCCTGCTCATTTGAGGTTCTTAAGAGTTTCAGAGGTGATTCTGATTCTCAGTGGGACTTCAAAAATATTTTTTTTTTTTCCATGACTTTTCATTCTTAAGACTCCTAGGATCTAGTAAAGTAAAATTTTAGCTATAAAAGGCATTACTGATTTTTTTCATGAATTCACATCCTGCTTTCATTAATGGCTTTTAGAAGAACTTTATATTACTTATTTTGGAAGTTTGCTATTTTTAATAGCATATGCTTACATTGTTAAAATATGAAAAATAAGAAAAATTCCCATTATATCACATTTTTGAGTATATGAAATGAGCTATTGAAATGTCCTGTTTAGTCCTCCAGTCTCATACCCCTAATTACTAATGATTTGATGCATATTTTCTAGATATTTCCCTATGCTTATAGAAAAAAGATATATTCTAATCTAGTTTTATATGTTTTTAAGTAGTCATTTATATATTTAAGTAGTATGCGTTGAGTGCCTGCTCTGTGGCAGCCGTTACACTAGGCCCTGAGGCTGTTGAGCCAAAGCTCTCCTGTGATGTTGTCAGATGGGAGGATAGATGTTGATTAAATAAAAACACAAACATATATATTAAAACTGTAGCAGGTGTTACAGAAGACAATTATAGAATATTGTAAGATTACATAGTAAAAATTAAAACCTTTTTTGACCCTTTTACCCTAGTTTGGTTCCACCCTTTGAAAAGTGTGCTTTTTCTAAAGTATTTAGTACTGCTTGGGTAGTATGAGTATTCATTTGCATGAAACAACTTGCACATGAACATCCCCATATTAAAGTATTATTTTCTCCTCTCAGTGTTAGTCAGCATTCTTGTATTATTTTAAAATACAAAGAAGACTTAAATATTTAACTTAAGTGACAAAAAATTGAAAAAAGATTCACTCAGCAAATATTTGTAAGTACCTCCCTGAGTCTTGGTCTGTGATTATCATTCAGTTATATGCTATACAACATTCTGTTACTAGAACAACAGTAGCAACTTGAAAGTGGCAATTTGTTCTGGCAGCATATTTTTGGTGCTGTCAGAGGAGTTATTACTGTTGGAGTGTGTCAAACACAGTGCTTTTAAAAATATGTTACACAATATACTAATTGTATTTAATATTAATAGAGAGTATGTGGGGTGGAATTTTTGTGCTCATACAAGTTTAGGAAATGGAGAGCTAAAGTTAAACATTTTTAGCTCTAGGTATTTTCA